>NW_021703776.1:19405797-19571665 GCF_005190385.1 Monodon monoceros | reverse complement strand
ATTTTCACCCATATTTTACATGATTAAAATTACAAGATATGAAAACTTCTCAGCAGTTTTTAATAGTATTTTTATCCCATAAGCTACTCTAACAATTTATTGATTGATATATTTGAATTCAGCCAGGTTCCCCCCTCCAGGTTTTGTAATATTCAAGTTCATAACCACCACCATGCTTAGTTATTAAGTAAATCAATTTGTAAGCAGAAGCTTTCCTAGTCATGTATTTAAGGCAAAGCTTTAAGAGAAGAGTACTTTAAATTTCATTTGTAAATACATAAATTTCCATAGGAAGTCACAAATCCTCAAACAGAAAAATGTGCTTTATCAGGGTTATCCTGATACAGAAATGAAACTTGGGAGACATATTTTTACAGTAGAAACATGATGAAAATTCTAAATTAGCTACAGCAGTAATAATGTACATTATGAAGGCTAAGGATCATTTATCAGGGAGACATATTTTTACAGTAGAAACATGATGAAAATTCTAAATTAGCTACAGCAGTAATAATGTACATTATGAAGGCTAAGGATCATTTATCAAGTGATGCAAACATAAGTGTTAACTCCCTGAAAGGCACATTTCTTTATAACAATTTTGCTTAATCTTCCTCCTTGTTTACTGAAAAAATATTCAAAATGTACACACATTAAAACAAAGATTTGATTTCAACGTGCGGTAGCAGCATTGGATTCTAAAACACCCTATCTTCTTTTCCTCTATTATTAGTTTGAACAAATAACGTTTCCTGGAAATCAGAGCATTGAGTTTGAAATGTCAAAATGCTAGAGAAAAGGGGGGAGTCATCTAGAAAGAATTCCACAGGGAAAGTGCACAGTTCAATCTTTACCTATGTAGGTCATGGCACATCTTACCTTTTTTAGGTGGGCTTTCTCCTAATTGATGGTCCCACCCTCTTGGGCAGTGAGTTTCAAAGTGTTCTTCAGTTATCACGGGAGAAAGGGATTTCAATAAAATCATACATGTTGGTATGGATGCTGGCTAATCAAAGAGGAAAATGAAATTGACTTAGAGGATGAGACAATGAAAAGGTATTATGACATGTATTAGACTGAATGGAGGGAACAGAGTGGATTAGTCTCTTCAAAATTTGTTTTTGCTTTGTACATAAAACCCTTCAAAATGTGGATAGGAGAGATGAAGCTCAGTGTACTTCCTAATGAACAAAATGTCAAAGTGGAAAGAATGCAAATGGTCATAAAACTTACAGCTTGGAGGAAGCCTACAAAATGAGGCAGGCCCAATTAAGTGGAACTTAGAACATAATATAAAGTGCCTGGGGACCCCCTCAGTTAAACAGTACATGTGAATACAAAATTAACATTAAGGCCACTCAAGGAGAAGAAATAATTAAGCAAGATGCGCTTGGCTTGCTTCATAGAGCAGAGGTAAGAGATGAATTTTCCGTCTGGCGTGCAACAGCAAGGAAGGTAACCACAGAACTCTGGCTAGTATTAGGGCAACCTGTGCCAAAGCTAATCCACCATAAGCCAACATCTTGATTCCCATCTGTTTGCTAAATGTTCCTTTGGAGTGAAAAAGTGGTTTGTTTGTTTTTTCCTGAAAGTTTACGGGGAAATTTTTTGTGCTTTAGTGCCCACAAATCATATACATTCACTTATATTACATATACATTTCCCCTTGACAGATTTGCATCTTTGTAGATAAAAATGCTAAATTTTGATAAATATTATTTACATTTATCTTGGCTATTATTCTCCAAATTTACAAAATGTGGGAGACAAAGTTGTTAGTCCTCAATGTTTAGTGTCCTTATATGCTTGAATATATATTATCAAAAGCATTATTAGCCTATTTTCCACTTTCAAATCTACCTATCTGTATTAGGCAGTGATATCTGAAGATATCATTTTCTCCCTTATATTTTCCAAGTGTTTTTTTAAAAAAAAAGACTTATTCTTCAGTTTTGGGAGGTAGGTGAAAATCATCCTCTTGTTGCACGTGAGGACACTGAGGCACACTGAGCTTAGGTGACAGAGAATCCAAGGCAGAAGCAGGATTAAAAGTCAGATTAAGTGGCTAACATGCATATATATACGTGAAAATAAATTACAGGGCACTACCTGGGTAGCATTTGGTGTAGGAAACCTATTTTGATTATTTTGTGTGAATAAAGTTCATTTCACTGAGGCTGGATTGGGAAGACAGAATGGGCCTCTAATCAGCTCTCTCATTTAGGAAGGTTCAGAGTAATGGAGTGCGTGTAGAGCCTGTCTAGGACTAAAACTCAGGGCAGTGGACTCCCAGAATCACTGTCTTTTTTTTTTAACCACTAATATTCCACACTGGCTTAATAAAAGTAGAACCGTGCTTAAGGATCGTGTAATATAAAAATATAAGAGAATCATGTAAAACAGAAAATATTTATAAAGCTCACTGACATACTGGGGTTTGAGCTAAGAAACCAGAAAAAATAATGAGTATATATATAGAGAGAGAAGATGGAATATGGAAAGAATAAAATTTAACTCAAAGTATATGGTCTATTAACATTTAATATCTGCATTATCTTTGTAAATTATTTCCTTGCAGCTGTATTTGTGCTGAGCAGGTCTGACTTTTAGATTAAAAATAAAACATTTTCTCATAACCACACTTCCCCTTCCTCTGCCCAGCTCAGAGGGCTTTTGATTTGGGGATTGTAGGTATGCCACAGAGTATATTATTCCTCTCTTTTAAAAAAATGGTAACTTAGCCCAAACTCCTATGTTTTTATGTTTAAAAAAATAAATCTCTTAACATTTGGCATATAACCATGTGGGGAATCAATGTCATCATTTGCTCTACCATGACTGTAAGAAATATGTTTCTATGTGCAGACCTGTGAGAAAATCTAGGTAGGTAGACAGCCTTGACTTACCATGCAGAAGGCCCCTAAGAATAGAAAAACAGAAATGAGTTTTTAAAATCAGTTTTTCATAATCTCAAAACTCTACCACTAAAGTAGAATGCTTTAGTAAAAAAAATTCCATTGCAATGTTTATGTCACTGAGACATGACCTAAAATCCACATTAGCCTTCATTATTTAAATGACCCACCTCTGAACTCTTCTCTGTTTATAAGAACTGGCAATCATATTAGGAAGCAGGTTACAACATAGAACACAAACCTGCAGAAGTTGTTTCCAAATGTAAAAAATCGTAATATTCATGAATTTCTTAGTCCTTTTAGATTTATATCCGATGATGCCTTTTTCATTAAAAGCTCCTGTGCTCATATTTACTCAGAGTTGTCATCATCACCATTAAGGTATCTTGACTCTCCATGCTTCAAGACAAAAAAATCTTCAGTCTTAAGTCCATATCTTTCTAGAGCCTGACTCAGTTTCACTGGAGGTTCTAAGTAATGCTGGCCAAGGGCAGAGAGAAACAAAAATGGAAAAAGATTAAGCATACATATATTTGGGGGGATATGTCAAACAAGAGTTCAAACTAAAATAACCAACACAGCCTACTTAAAGTAATGCTCTTCCTTTTCACTGAAGCATTAGCAAATGAGTCAATCATACTTTCTAATATAGGATCATTAAGCCAATAGAAATGTCATATTTATCAATCTGTTAACACCATGCATGTCAAATTTGGCCAACTTAGATTGAGCATTATTAGACTGCATGAACTCTGATCACTATTTCCCTACATGAAATCCCAGTCTAAATGGAATCAATGCTAAAGAATTAAGTGTTACCAATAGTTTGGGAGAACAGAGAAACTTAGATTATAAGGAAGAGTATGTGTGTACAAGCAAACGCTAGAGAAAATATTTTTGGCTGAAGAAGGGTTGTCATCCCCAAACCCCAACCAAATACTGATTCTGTAGTCTATGGATTGAAGAGGGGCCTGAGGAAGAGATTTAACAGGTGGAGTTACCTTTTGTTTCCTCACCTTTTCATAACTCAAAAAAAAAAGACAGCACACTGTTGAAGAATGTTTCAACATACTCAAATGTTTACCAAATAAACTGAAACCACTTGAACATGTGTTATAGTTAAAGAAAGCAAAAGGTATAAAAGAAATCATTTCACCAGTTATTTCTCTTTTGAGCTAAATATTTACAGTGTATAGTAGCTATTTTTACAGCGAATAAAGGAAAAAAACACGTATTACACCAAGGGTTTTTTTCCCCAATTTCAATTAGAAAAGCTATAAAATGTTAAAATTAAAGCAGAAATAAAAATCAAACAGTCTCTATACTCTGATCACTGGTGGTAAGTCTGCTTCTACCCTCCATGCAGCAATGGCTGGTGAGTACCCAGAGAGCGGCCAGGTCAGTGAACTAATAAAAACCCTTGCCTTCCTAGAGCTTTCATCCCAATACAGAGACAGATAAGAAATGAATAAAGAAAACAGTATCTGAGTGGGTGACATGTTCTGGGTAGAACATAGTTGGTAAGTGTCGGGGGTGGAGGTTTAATTTTAAATACAACCATCTAAGAAGTCCCCTTGGAGATGGCAACTTGAACAAAGACCTGAGGGAGCAGACTGCACCAGGCTTTGTAGGCAGCTGTGAGGGCTGTGGCTTTGACGGGGAGTGTGATGGAAAGCTGCAGGTCCTTCTGGCACAGGAGGGTCACAATCTGATCTAAGGGGTAAAGGCTGCTGCCCTCTGCAGCGTTGAGAACAGACTGTAAGGGGCAGTGTGGCATCAGTGACGGGGGTAAGAGGTACTCAAAGTCTAAATACAATCTAAAGGATGAGCTGACTGCGTGTGGGGAAAAGCTGGAGGGAGGATATGAGAGAAAGAGAGTAAAGGGTTTGGCCTGAGGAACTGGAAGGAGGGTGTTGCCATTTACTGAGATCAAGAGAAATGATTTTGAGAGAAGATCAGGAAGTTTGGTTTTAGACTGAAGTTTTGGGTACCTGATGGGCATCCAAGTGGAGAAGTCAGGTAGGCAGCTGGATACATAAACATGGATTGTAGGGGGAAACCTGGGCTAGAGAGGTACAGTGGGTAGATGGTGTTTAAAGCCGTAAGACTAATGAGATGCCCAAGGGAGTAACCAACTAGAGAAGAAATGGGGCCCCTGGACTGAGTCCTAAGGCACTCCCTGCTGACGAGGAACTAGCAGCAGAGAGTAGGAAGGGCCAGCCAGTGATGTACTAGGAAAACCAGGCAAGTCTTCTGTGGCTTCAGATGTACACATTGCTAACAGTTACTGGCCACACGTGGGTCTTTTCTCCCCGCTTGCTCACTTCCATGTTTATGGCTACATTTAGAGGGTCAGGGATGCCTTCCCACTGACTATGGAGTAACTGAGGTTAACTCTGCATTAGTTACCCGGTATTCCTAGAGAGAGCCACTTATTAATGGGTTAGTTGACAACAGGAATCCACTTTTAGTCTTTTTTATGCATATAGGAGATTGCTAATATATCCCCCATGAGATTTAACTGTAAATAATAGCCCAAGTCAAGAAGCTTCCCTTGCAAAATTGTTTTTAAGAGATTTCAAAATGATGAAATTCTTTCCCAATGAAAAATAATTTTCTGTTAAATTTTTTCTCCCCTGTGCTCTCTCTACAAGTCTTGGCCAACAATACACTTACACAATTGCCCTACACTAATAATGTCTTTCCTAGACTGTAACTTTAGTTATAAGCTATAATTTAGTATGGATTTTGATGTTGCAGTATCTTTCTGCTTCAACCATCTAGAAGGGAGCTCTAGAAGTAGGCAAGAAAGCCTCTGAGTGACTGATAGCTATCTCTTAGTACAAGCACATTAATCCTGCAGGGAAGGTAAAAATGCCCAATAGCCATGGGACCAAACAATATGTATACAGCAAGGTAGTAGGTTACACATATATACCATGGAATATTACTCAGCCATAAAAAGGAACAAAACTGAGTCATCTGTAGTGATGTGGATGGCCCTGGAGTCTGTCATACAGAGTAAAGTAAGTCACAAAGAAAAACAAATACCATGTATTAACGCATATATATGTAAACTAGAAAAATGGTAATGATAAAACTAGTGGTGGGGCAGGACTAAAGACGCAGACGTAGAGAACGGACTTGTGGACACAGTGGGGGAAGGGGAGGGTGGGACGAATTGAGAGAGAAGCATTGACATACATACACTACACCACGTGTAAAATAGACAGCTAGTGGGAAGCAGCTGCATAGCACAGGGAGATCAGCTCGGTGCTTTGTGACCACCTAGGGGGGTGGGATGGCGAGGGGATATAGGTATGCATATACCTGTGCAGCAGAAACTAACACAACACTGTAAAGCAATTTTAATCCAATAAAGATGTGGGAAAAGAAAAAGTAAGTGGTGAAAGCAGAAGCTCCCAGCAGTGTGGACCCATTAAGGGCCAGGCAACCAGCCCCAGACAGCTCATACATTCCCTTTCAAAGGGGCCACTGTTTTATGATCTACTCCAACAGAAGAGACTCAAAATAAAGACCCTGGTCATTTAAGAAGTTAACATATATTATGTAGTGCCTACAGTTTGTTTCTACCAAAACTAGTCGGTTAAGTTGAAGTGCTTAAATACATCATTTAGGAAATTCACTCATCATTCCTTAGATGAATCAGATGTTGCCATACGTACAATTTTAAAGTGTCGCCAAGTCAATACATCCTTAAGCTGCTTATATTATAGTAAGCAGTTATTACAACTATTTACATGCAAATCATTTAAAACTGTTTGCAAAGCATAGGCTAAACATCCTCCCCCAAAATTCCATGTACTTTATAATTTATTTAGCAAACTCGCAGTTCTCAATTTATGCAACTAATGTCAAAAAGACTAAATGAGGGCTCCCCTGGTGGCGCAGTGGTTGAGAGTCCACCTGCCGATGCAGGGGACACAGGTTCGTGCCCCAGTCCGGGAAGATCCCACATGCCATGGAGCGGCTGGGCCCGTGAGCCACAGCTGCTGGGCCTGCGCGTCTGGAGCCTGTGCTCCGCAACGGGAGAGGCCACGGCAGTGAGAGGCCCGCGTACCAAAAAAAAAAAAAACTAAATGAGAGTGTGTTTTATATTTCATTAAGAAATAAAGATGAAGTTTAGATTTAAAACAGTAATTCTTGAAGGCTGCATTAACACAATAACTCTTGAAGACTGAGGTTTTCTCTCCTCATCTTCTCATCTCTATAAAAAACATAGCCACCTTCCCAATTACTCAAGTTAAAAATTTAGCAGGCTCCCTGACTTCAGACTATACTACAAAGCTACAGTAATCAAGACAGTGTGGTACTGGCACAAAAACAGAAAGACAGATCAATGGAACAGGATAGAAAGCCCAGAGATAAACCCACGCACATATGGACACCTTATCTTTGATAAAGGTGGCAGGAAAGTACAGTGGAGAAAGGACAGCCTCTTCAATAAATGGTGCTGGGAAAACTGGACAGGTACATGTAAAAGTATGAGATTAGATCACTCCCTAACACCATACACAAAAATAAGCTCAAAATGGATTAAAGACCTAAATGTAAGGCCAGAAACTATCAAACTCTTAGAGGAAAACATAGGCAGAACACTCTATGACATAAGTCACAGCAAGATCCTTTCTGACCCACCTCCTAGAGGAATGGAAATAAAAACAAAAATAAACAAATGGGACCTAATGAAAATTCAAAGCTTTTGCACAGCAAAGGAAACCATAAACAAGACCAAAAGACAACCCTCAGAATGGGAGAAAATATTTGCAAATGAAGCAACTGACAAAGGATTAATCTCCAAAATTTACAAGCAGCTCATGCAGCTCAATAACAAAAAAACAAACAACCCAATCCAAAAATGGGCAGAAGACCTAAATAGACATTTCTCCAAAGAAGATATACAGAAGGCCAACAAACACATGAAAGAATGCTCAACATCATTAATCATTAGAGAAATGCAAATCAGAACTACAATGAGATATCATCTCACACCTGTCAGAATGGCCATCATCAAAAAATCTAGAAACAATAAATGCTGGAGAGGGTGTGGAGAAAAGGGAACACTCTTGCACTGCCGGTGGGAATGTGAATTGGTTCAGCCACTATGGAGAACAGTATGGAGGTTCCTTAAAAAACTACAAATAGAATTACCATATGACCCAGCAATCCCACTACTGGGCATATACCCTGAGAAAACCAAAATTCAAAAAGAGTCATGTACCAAAATGTTCATTGCAGCTCTATTTACAATAGCCCGGAGATGGAAACAACCTAAGTGCCCATCATCGGATGAATGGATAAAGAAGATGTGGCACATATATACAATGGAATATTACTCAGCCTTACAAAGAAACGAAATTGAGCTATTTGTAATGAGATGGATAGACCTAGAGTCTGTCATACAGAGTGAAGTAAGTCAGAAAGAAAAATACAAATACCGTATGCTAATATGGAATTTAAGGAAAAAAATGTCATGAAGAACCTAGGGGTAAGACAGGAATAAAGACGCAGACCTACTGGAGAACGGACTTGAGGATATGGGGAGGGGGAAGGGTGAGCTTTGACAGGGCGAGAGAGAGTCATGGACATATTCACACTAACAAACGTAGTAAGGTAGATAGCTAGTGGGAAGCAGCCGCATGGCACAGGGATATTAAGCTCGGTGCTTTGTGACAGCCTGGAGGGGTGGGATAGGGAGAGTGGGAGGGAGGGAGACACAAGAGGGAAGACATATGGGAACATATGTATAACTGATTCACTTTGTTATAAAGCAGAAACTAACACACCATTGTAAAGCAATTATACCCCAATAAAGATGTTAAAAAAAAAAAATTTAGGAGTCATCCTTGACTCTTCTCTTTGCAAGGTTTAATAAAATACTATTACTTCATCTAAGTTGCTGAAATGTTATATATAGAACATAAACATACATATATCTAAATTTACCTATATACATATAGAACACACATACACACACACGGAATAAGACACTGCTTCTAAATAATAGTGGTAAACCAATGGAAACCAGTATCAAATTCCCCCTTCTCCAAATACACAGACACAGAAACACACACACATCATATTCTCCTTCACCCTTCCCATGCCCGTGGACATTCATTTATTGATTCCATTCTGTCCCCCAACAGTGTGGCTCAGGGCCACAGCATTGCGGAATGGGAATTCTGACTGGGGGGGGAGTCGGCAGGGGGCAGGCAGTGTATTAATTCTGGAATAAGATGCAACTAGGGAGAGGGCAGGCCAGAAATAGGACAGAGAGGGAGTGCTTAAATCAGCATGAAAGCACAGGGCTCCTGCAGAGAGGCCGTGGAATGTGGAAGATGCCACACAGAGCAAAATAGAAGCCAAGTTCAGTCATCTGTTTCTAAATTTTGCTTAGGGCAGGCCCTGGATCGAGGAAAGGAGAGAATGGTTTTTGCTAAGCTTCTGTTTGATCCCACAACCCTGGCTAGTAGCAGAGTTCCAGGGTTCAGCTACCTTAAGGAAAAATAAGCTCTTCTGTACTAGTCTAGGAATAAAACCACCTTTTATCCCAATGCCTGGCACACAGCAGACACCAAGTCAGTGTTTACTGGATGAATAACATACTTCTGAAAACTTCCAAGCTGTCCAGCCTCACTTCCCCCATTGCCCTCTCTATCATCCATACTCTGGCTGAACCGATTCCTCACCATTCCCCATGCTTGCTGCCTCCAATCCCACACTTTCCTCCTCTTGAAATGCCTTCCTCCTTGCCTTTTCACAGCCAAGTTCAAATGTCAACTCTTCCACGAAGCTCTCCCTGATCCCTGCAATTCGTAACAGTCCCTGACTCTGAGACCACTTTATCTGTCCCACTTTACAACACTCTGAGTAATTATGTGCATGTCTCGTATCTTCTGCCAGAACAAAAGCCTCCCGTGAGAGGGATGACATGATGGTTCATTTTTCTATTTACTAAGGCTGCGCACATTTTTGGTTATATAAACACATGCTTCATTAACTACAGAAATAAGCCAAAAGAACAACATGCACTGAGGATTTTTTTTCCCACTGTACATAAATATCGTTTTACTAATTAATATGACTTACCACCCTAAGTCACTTGATGACCACGCAGGTTCTGATTCTAGTTTGGTTCCCGAACACACTGCAGGGTACAGTGATCAGTCCTATCATCGGTCAGACACGTCACGAGTTATTGTTACCACAGTCACACTCACCTCATTCGCTAAGGCAAAAGTTCCCCAGTGAATTGCCACAGATCTCTTTGTCTGCACATCAATGTGAATCTTTACAGCCTCTTCTGGGTCTACATGCTGGTATTTCATAAACCACCTGATAAAACACAGTAATGTATTAAATCTGGGCTTTTAAGTATACAATAAATTCTAATTACTGCTTCATGTAATCAACCTTTAACATTCTGCACAGGAGTGAATCACAGTAGGCAAAACCATCTCCCTTCAGTCCACTTTTCTGCCGGAAAAAAATAAGAATCTTTCTTCTACAAACTGCTATAACAGTAGATAAGTCTCAAGCAAAACCTCCCTTTGAACAGTAGGATTTTGTTTCACATGCATTTTTATTTCACTGATGATTTATTCTGAAGATATCTTCTTCTTACTTTAAAAAGCAGATATTTTGCAGTCCTGGTATGAATGAAAGAAACGGAATAATGGGCAAAGAACTAGAAATCAAAACTCCAGTTGCAAATAACCTTGCTGAAACAATTTTTTTATTAACGTGCTAAAGTGAAAAGGAAACAAAAATTAGTGTATAATTTGTAAGATCAGGAGCAAAAAAAATCCAGTTTCTATTCAAGGATTTTATTTAAATACCATACAACTGATGAAT
This sequence comes from Monodon monoceros, assembly GCF_005190385.1. Taxonomy (NCBI): domain Eukaryota; kingdom Metazoa; phylum Chordata; class Mammalia; order Artiodactyla; family Monodontidae; genus Monodon; species Monodon monoceros. Next base: position 19,560,875 of record NW_021703776.1, on the reverse strand, counting down.
GAGGTGTTTGGTTTGGCAAGAAGAAAGGGTACATCAGGGAGACTAAATAGAGTTTAGCAATGTGAAAGGCTGCCTCATGCCTGGGAAGAGACGGCTCTGGAGGCAGGGGGCCTGGGCGTGAATCCCAGCTCTACCAATTCCTGGGAATGCCTTTGGAGCTGCTTCAGTTTCTCCAGCTGCCATTTCCTGGTCCGTGAAATAGAAACTATGCCCACTTCACAAGGTTATTGTGAGGATTAAACAAGACAAAATTTATTCAAAGCATGAAGTACAGCAGCTACTTCATAGAATTCTTCCAAAAGAGTAGGGAGTTGACAAAGCCAACACTTCCAGGAGCATTATTTCTGATACAAAAGTAAAATGTACTACATACAGGCATATCCTTTGCTTGCCCAGCCAGCAGTTTATTTATTTTTATAAATTTATTTTATTTATTTATTTTTGGCTGTGTTGGGTCTTTGTTGCTGCCCACCGGCTTTCCCTAGCTGCATCGAGCAGGGGCTGCTCTTCGTTGCAGTGCGCAGGCTTCATTGTGGTGGCTTCTTGTTGCAGAGCGCAGGCTCTAGGCACGTGGACTTCAGTAGCTGTGGCACGCTGGCTTCAGTAGTTGTGGCTCGCGGGCTCTAGAGCACAGGCTCAGTAGTTGTGGCGCACGGGCTTAGTTGCTACGCGGCATGTGGGATCTTCCTGGACCAGGGCTCAAACCCGTGTCCCCTACATTGGCAGGCGGATCCTTAACCACTGTGCCACCAGGGAAGCCCCCCCAGCCAGCAGTTTAGAAGAGGTAAAACAACAGTGTCTTCACATTATTTATATCCTGGGTCTGCTACTGGCAATGAACACTGCAGTGAAGATTAAGGGATCTGGATTGAGCAGGGGGCTGCTGCACTTTGTAGAACACGTCATGGAAAAGTTCATCCATCTGCACAGCACAAGGGTTGTTATTTACTGTTAGGAGTTGCCGGGCCTGATGGGAGCCCCAAAACAAAGCCACTGTGTTCTCAACAAGAGATTAGAGAAGCACTTGTTCTGCTTTATCTCCTGACACTTAGAATTCAGGGCAAGATGAAAACAGTTTTGGCTGTTTCTCTCTACTGATTTTTTAAAAACTCCTACTTCAAATCAAAGGGATAGACATATTCCTTTTCATGTCTGAAATACATTTAAAATGTTTACTCTGGTATACAAATTAAAATAAAAAGTCAAAATCCTAACCGACTTGGATAGAATGCCCGATGACAGGAGATCCCAAAAGTACGGGTGAAAACATTCTAAGCAGATTATTGAAAATCGTTTTGGGTGTGATCATCTTACATTTATAGACTACTCTGAAGTTTTGTTGATAACAACATTTCTAAAACTTTAGTACTGGGGCTTCCCTGGTGGTCCAGTGGTTAAGACTCCAGGCTTCCAATGCACAGAGCATGGGTTCGATCCCCAGTCAGGGATCTAAGATCCCACGTGCCATGCAGCATGGCCAAAAAAACTAAAAATAAAAATAAAACTTTAGAACTGACTAGAGAACTGGAATACAGAGTAGAGGCTACTGCCAATTTAATTCTTTAGAGCAAATACTGTCCTCCCCATCCTTCTCCCATCTTAGTGACAAGACAGCTGCAGTGCAAGAAGCAAGGGGGAATTATGTGAGTGCATTTGTGTACTTCGGTTGTACGTATTTTATCATCACCTGTATATGACAAGTCTGTATATTTCTACATATGAAAATTTTATTTTCACAAGTATAAGTATTCTAATATACTAAGAACATATATTGAATAAGGATCAATACCATATAAAATTGATTTGTAAACAGGTTGACTGATGTTTTAAGAGGTTTCATTAGAATTCAGAATTAGAATTATGTGAAATTCAAGCACTACTATTGGCTTATAATAATTTTTTAGTAAGGTAAAAATATCTAGTCCCTTAAATGAAGAAACTAGAAAAAAGGGAGAAATAAGCATTAATATACTTAGCAATGAAACGGTTTTGGTGAACTTAAAAAGTTAATGAAAAGTATAACAATCTGATGGAAACCAATGATCAGATTTGCTCAATTCATCTATGTATCAGTGTTCTGTTTGTAGGATCACCTAAATAAAATGCCATCCTACATACCATTCTGTATGAGTCTGTACATGCACTTCAGAAAATAAAACATTTTTTAAATTAGCCCCTACTTTGCTACTTTTAGTGTTTATTTTCTCTTAACTTGTACCTATCAACCAGAGTTGACTGAAATCTAACTGAATTCTTGAAAATCACTTTTTCCTTAAATAGGCAGTATTAAGGAAAACACAGGCAGCGGATGGGTCTCCTGGGTCTCAAATGCTCGTGTGACCTTTATCTGCTCCGTGCTCTGAAGACAGGCAATCAGTACAGAGAGGTTGCAGGGCAAGTGGTAAGTAGTGCAGCAATGTCTTTAGCAGACTAACCTCAGTGCTGCCTGCAGTAAGACCGTCACAAGGGACTGATGCTATAGGCCAAGCCCTTTTTCTCCACTAAACACAGGACAGGGCATGGGTGCATTCCACTCACGGAGAGTATCCTCCACGTGAAAGAAAGACCAAGAGTCAGGTTTGAGTACTGGCCGACAGGTTTAACTTTAGTCGGAATAGTACATGAACTTCGGGCTAGGCAGAGTAATTCTTTAAACCGTCGTCCTTTTTTCTTGGTAATATAATTTCAGTAACTACAATTATTTAACTGATATCACTGTAATTAAAGCATTTTAAAATTCAAAGAAAAATTTTAACTGACTCTGGCCCACCAACCCCCCACCCAATGTATAACAAAGTCCACCATTAAAACCACAGATTACTCGGAGTCCAGTTAATTTATCATGTAGCAGGAATGCTTGCTTTAGACATCTACATACCTTGGTTCATACGCTCCAATGGGAATAGCTGCGAGGTCAAAAGGTCCAAATCTTTTTCCTATCTCTTCAAAAGCAGAGCAATAACCAGTGTCTCCTGCGAAAAAAAAGCGGTTCCAAGGCCCCAAGACAGACCAGCTGCCCCAGAGAACCCTGTTGTCATCCGTCAGAGTCCTTTTACACCAGTGCTGGGAAGGTGTGAACACAAACGTCACCTTATCGTGTCCGGGGACGCAGTTCTCCTCCCACCAGTCCAGCTCGATCACATTCTCACAGCCACATTTCTGCATCCAGTCCAGGAGCCCCAAAGGCACAAACCACCTCAGCTCGTTACCAAATCGCTCGTTCAGAGCAGTGACAGAACTGTAGTCCAGGTGGTCGTAGTGGTTGTGGCTGATGAGGACCGCGTCTATCTGGGGCAGTTCACCGACGGTGCAAGGGGGACGCCGGAACCGCTTGGGACCCACGCGCTGCGACGGGGAGGCCCGGGCGCTAAAGACAGGATCCGTGAGCAAGATGAGCTCATCCATTTCCACCATCACTGTCGCGTGTCCCAGCCACGTGACTCTTAAGCCAGCTTCCTTCACTCCAGCTTCTTCAGGGTCATCGATAAAATACGGCTTAAGCACTGGGAGTTCTTTATCAAGCTCCTACATATATGAAGAAAGAAAGAAAAGCAGCTATTAAAAAAAAAAAAAGTATTATGTGTCATCATAAATACATTTTTGACTTAAATTACAGAGAGAAGGGTTATTTGGGGAGAACTGAAGTCATTTGATAAATCTGTTATTTTTGCTTTTTTCTTGAAAGTGCATACTTCTTTCTGAATCTGACTCAATAATCGCTATATAGTGATGTAAGATGTTACTCCCAAATGCAACCAACAAAGGGAAAATTAAACTTAAAACTTTGAGTACTGCTGACTTTACGAAATATTTTTAAAGGCTCTCTTCTGTAAGTGCCAGAAGTAGACCAACCGAGATGCAGTCCCTTTGCTACTGCTGTTTACTCAGCTGGTGCATTCGCTACTGAAAACTGCCTCAGGAGGTCAGCCCCTAGAAATAGTAAAGAAAACTTTTGACCACATATGTGTAGATCGTGGATCTCACGTGAACCTGACTTCCTGAGTACACAGAATTCAGAGCAGAGTGCTGTGATGGCTGCTGGGAAAGTCAGGGGCATAGATGGTTCTCCTCACCGCTTACCTCTGAGGTTTTCTACCACTGATCAAACCAACGCGGAACACGGTCCCTGCCCATGAGAAGATGATCGCTTTTGGGGGCAAACAGGTGTGAAACAATAACTACAACATAATGTGTTAAGCATTATTCCTTTGTTTATTATTCTTCATTTTATCCTTGGATTAAGCTGGACCAACAAGAAGCTGTGTTCTAGCATCACAGTCCTGGCTTTTATAAAACTTTCATAAACTGTGCTTTGGTGTTAGGCCATACAGCTGCGTGGAGGTCTCTTCCTTGTGAAACTTGCCGAGCATGTACCGTGGGGCTGGCTGTCTTGATGACTGGGTACCAGCGCACACCAACCCCACCTTCCCACACACACCCCAGAAACACTGCTCTCGATTCCCTGTAACAGGAAAAGCTCTTCTGCAGAGCAATTGGCTTTACTCCTTTGACTACCATTGGGAAAACTGACAATCCTGCTTTGACTTTTGCTTTGACAGAAAGTTCAGAGTAAAAGCTGAAGACTCCTACAGCCTATATGCAGAAGGGAACAGGGCAGGGCACATTGCAGGGAACAATGGAACAGATTTCTATGCTAACCTTTCTTGGCTTTATTTTTCTACCCTAATTGTCCATTTGCTCTTGTATGTTTATCCATCTGGTTTTTTACTGCTACATGTCTTTTTACAAGCTGCTGCAAATCAGTTTTGAAAAAGGCATGGTACTGAATAAATAAAATACAAGGCATGCTGTAGCCCAGTAAGAAGGAATGAAGAGCCCAGCTGCGGAAGGCATTACAGACACAGTAACTTGTGTGCGTTCCTGAAGAATGGTGAGAAGTTCCTGATGCAGAGAAAAGGGGGAAGGGCATTTCAGGTGGAGAAAATGCCCAAGCAAAGGCACAGAGCCAAGTAGGAATGTGGCATTCAGGGGGCAGAAGACAAACTGAAATCTTATAGGATCAGAACCCAGTAAAAGCCTTGAATCCCACGCTTCACCCAGAGACAGTGAGGAAGCATCGATAAGAAAAGAAAAAACAAAGACATGACCCAATTCATGTTTAGAGAAACCACTTTTCAAGTTTAAATGATGACCTGGGGTGTGTCACAAGAGCTGCCAGGAGAGACAAAGAGCTGGACAAAGGAGACAGCAGAGGGCAGATGGGGGAGATGCACGTGAAGGGAAACTGAGAGGTCACTGAGCTGGTCCAAACAGGAAGTGGGCCCAGAAGGTGGAGAATGACAAGATAGCTCTTAGCCAGCCTAAGCCTTAGTTTCCTCATCTGAAAAATGGGTATAATAATTGCACCTACATGTCATTACTGGGGGCTGAATTAGGAGAGGCTGGCACACAGTAAGCCCTCTGCAAGTAATGCAAAAGAAGAAGGAAGCACACCCCAACCCCGACAAGCAATAGGCACCACCCCTATCGATCCCTTACATATTTACTTGTTGCCTTACTCATAGTTAAGAGTTAAGATCCGAGTTAAGATCCTAACTCACATCCAGGCATGTTCAAGTCCTCCTGATGGCTCAGCCATCTTCCTTCAACTCATTCCACACACTAGAGCCACCTCAAACACTTTTCTTATGGCGTAGCTCTCTCCCCTGCTGAAAAATCATCACTGGTTCTGTACTGCTTGACAAAGCACGTCTTACCTCCTTAGCCCAGTGGTAAGCCTGTTGGTGGACTGCCACTCCTCCTTTCCAGCTGTTTCGCTCAGTTCCTGCACACGGCTCTGTATTCCCCCCAACACTGGGACTGCACCTCGCTCCCAGCCTGAGCTTGGGAGCCCGGCACGACACTGACCCTCTTCCTTCTCTCTCTCATCCCTTCAAGACCTTAATCAAATCGCACGCCCTTCACGGAGCCATCCCTGAGTCTCCACAGCCAGCATTGCTCACTCTCCCTCTCCACTCCCATGCCACCTGTTTGCACACCATGGATGTTCTGCTCTTTACCCTGGTTAACTGTACACCGGATGCAGCCCATGTCTTATTCAACGTGGAATCATTCACAGTGCCTGCTTCAATGACTAATACACGGCATGCACGATAAAATTTGTTGAATGGATGAGTGAATGAATTTTTCAACTCGGTTCTCAAAGCTGGTAGTTAGCGTTGGTGAACAAATGCCATACGGTGTGCTTATCAAGAATTATGGAAGAAAGGAGAGGGAATGCGTATCAGTTGAGTCCCTAGCATGCGTTAGGCTTCATACGAGGCACGTGATGATGACGACGCAGCATTATCCAATGTATCAAGTACTTTCGTGTAACACAAAATACATGCATGGAGTGCTTACCATGTGCTAGAAACTGTGCTAACTGCTTCATAAAATTTTTTTCATTTAATACCACAATGCTGGAGGTAGGTGTTATTAACTCTCTCCATTTTACAGACAAAAAAACAGAAGTTACAGCATTCACACGAGGGCACGCCGCCTGCCTCCACACATTCTGCCTCACGCCACCTTACTCCCAAGTATTCTCATTTAATACATATTTTTAAAAAACACAAGTACAGGGCTTCCCTGGTGGCACAGTGGTTGAGAGTCCGCCTGCCGATGCAGGGGGCACGGGTTCGTGCCCCGGTCCGGGAAGATCCCACATGCCGCGGAGCGGCTGGGCCCGTGAGCCGTCCGGAGCCTTGCTCCGCAGCGGGAGAGGCCACAACAGTGAGAGGCCCGCGTACCGCAAAAAAAAAAAAAAAAAAAGGTACAGACATAACCTTGTTTTATTGCGCTTCACAGATACTGCGGTGTTTTTCTGTTTTGTTTTTTGTTTTTTTACAAATTGAAGGTTTGTGGCAACCTTGCATTGTCAGATGATGGTTAGCATGTTTTAGCAATAAAGTATTTTTAATTAGGCAAACATAACTTTCATATGCACTGAGAAACCAAAAAATTGGTATGACTGGCTTTCTTGCAGTGGTCTGGAACCGAACCCACAATATCTCCAGGGTGAGTCCGTAACAGCCTGTGATTCAGGTGGGGGAGAATCAGATGTGGATTACTGTGGACACAAGGACACTTTTAGAGATGAGAGATATGTTCATTTTCTTGATCATGGTGATCATTTTGCGGTTTATACAGATATCCAAATTCGCCAGATTTTACTTTTTGAATATGTGGAGCTTCTATTATGTTAATAAAACTATAAAAAAATTTAAGTAGCATCATGTTTAAACAGTGCATCAAAACATCTGAAACAAAACTCCCTGAAAATTGTTGCATTCTTTTTGCTGTAAGTTTAAAAGTCATTTTAAAGTTTAATATCTGGCATTATCCACTGACAACTGAGAGGAAACAAAACCTTGAGCACCTCTGGCAGCCTCAACTTGTTCTCCAAACGCAGTACTAACAGGTAAAGTGTGGAAGGAAGCCCATCACAAAGGATCATACACTGTGCGGTCCTATTTATATGAAGTTTCCAGAATAGGCAAATCCACAGACAGAAAATAGGTTAGTGATTTCCAGGGGCTGGAGAACTGGGGGGTGATGACTCAGGGCACAGGGTTTCTTTTTGGGATAATAAAAACGTATTAGATTGTAGTGACGGTTGCACAACTCTGAATGTACCGAAAAACTGCCACATTGTACATTTTAACCAGGTCAATTGTATAATACGGGAATTATATCTCAACAAAGCTGTTTTTTAAAAAAGGTAAAACGTTTGACAAGAGATCTGAATTAAGCAGTCACACTTTTCTTCAAGGTCCTTTCCTCATGCTATATTGTTTCTAAGCCCATCCATCGCAAAAGAGTAGCTTATTTTAAAGAATTTGATCTCTAACACTACTGGCCCATGAAACTCAAAGAAATAGTGCCTACAATTGAGATTCCAAAAAGAAAAAAATAGTTTTTTACTTTTTATCCTAATCAGAGTTTGAAAAAGTACGTAGAATGGGGAAATTCTTGTTTATTTACAGAAATCAAGCACCCACTTGGCATTTTTCTTTACTAGATCAAGATTTTTCTTGGTTGGTCCTCCTTTTTTAAAGCTACAAATGAGAAAATCCCCAAGCCTGTTATTAACCTGTACACTAGTTAATGTTTCACTTTTCTTGGGGAAAGGGAAAAATCCCAACATTTATTCAACCACTACTCTGCCAGATGCTTTAAGTACATTTTCATCTAACTCTGTGAAGCAGATGTTACTGCCATTTCACAGAAAACCAGACCAAGGCAGAGGGTCACTAAGACACTTGCCAAGGTCATACAGCAAGTAAGTGTCCAATCAGGAGTGGAATCAAGGTCTTCTGACTCTCAAGACCCTCTCTCTTCATTAAACCATAACTCTTTCCATGGCATAGATAATGTTAACTTCAAAACAATGAAACCCACATTCTTGTTAATATACTTATTAAGTATATATGTTTCTGTACATGAATGAGACAAAGATTTGACAAAAATCTGTTCAAACCATATTTTCTAAAAAAAAATCACTTTCAAAGAGGACTTGAGTTAATCCTTTTCTTCCAACTGAAAGTATCTTTGTGCTGTTTTAGGAAACTTTAATATCTGTACTGTGCAACTCATATTTAAGATTTAAATTAAAAATATTTTTTTCATATTTACTTTGACGATATAGGTGAACACTGAATATTGATTTTACCAAAACACCACCAATTCAATTAAATATGAATGCTAATGTTGTATATTTTTGCCATACTATCTGTATTAGGAGTACAAGATGCATCAAAATGGCTTAATATTTTTAAACTCCTCCTTGATTATAAAAGAAAATGTGCTTTATAAAATATTTGGAAAATATAAAGATAAGAAGAGTAGCCATCCATTATATCCATGTGCAGAGATTACAACCACTGTTAAACATTATGCTATTTTTATGCAGTTCTATTTTTATGCATGGTTAAGATCATTGGATATTCATATTTTCTACTCTTTTTTTAAATTTCATATTATGACATTTTCACCCATCACATAAAAAAGTGAAACACATACTGATTTAAAAATGAAACAAATTCTTGAGGAAACCTGTCAGAAAGCAAAACAAAAAAATAAAAAGAAATGAAATACAGGGGAAATAAAGTTACAGAGGGTTGATCTAGGAGATCCAAAATATAATCAGTAGTTGTTTTACAACGAAAAGATGGAGGGGAGGAAATTTTCAAGGAAATAGACAAGAAAATTTCCTAGAACTGAAGGCAACAGATTTTTACATCTAAAGGGCCCACCAGGCATCAAGCATGATAAATAAAGAACCACACATCCTGGTGAAACTTCAGAACATTGGTGCCAAAGAGATGATCCTCAGAGTTTCCACAGAGGAAATCAAGGTCCCACACAAAGGATCAAAAAATGGCACTGAACTTCTCTAAAGCAATACTAAAAAGAAGGTCATGGAGGTAATGCTTTCAAATTCTGAGAGAAAACTGTTTCCAAACTAAAATTCCATTACCCACACTATCAATCAACAATGAGAATAAACTCAGCCTTAAAAAAGAACAAAATAATGCCATGTGCAGCATCATGGATGCAACCAGAGATTATCATACTAAGTGAAGCAAGTCAGAAAGAGAAACACAAATACCATATGATGTCCCTTATATGTGGAATCTGAAATATGGCACAAATGAACCTATCTACAAAACAGAAACAGACTCACAGACATAAAGAACAGACCTGTGGTACCAAAGGGTAGGGGGTAGGGGAGCGAAGGACTGGGAGTTTGGGGTTAGCAGATGTAAACTATTATATATAGGATGGATAAACAACAAGGTCCTACTGTAGAGCACAGGGAACTATATTCAGTATCATGTGATAAATGATAATGGAAAAGAATATTAAAAAAAAGAATGTCTCTTTGTGTATAAATGAGTCACTGCTGTACAGCAGAGATTGGCACAGCATTGTAAACCAACTATAATTCAATTTAGAATAAAGAGTGAGAATAAAGACATTTTAGACAAGCAAGGTCTCAAAAAACTGTCGTCCCGTGTACCCCCTCTCAGGAAGCTCGTTAAGAGTGCGCTCCACCTAAAGGAGAAAATATCCAAGAGGGGGAACAGGTGGGATGCAGGAAACAGGGCCACAGTGAGGAGGGAAAGGGGCCCAGGAGGGCAGTGAGGGAGAGCCCGGAAGGAAGCCACAGAGAGCCTGGAGGGCATTAGCCCAGATTAGATCCTGGTGCTGAAAACCTCCTGAAGGTCTCCCCCTCGGGAAGATGGTCCTGAGAAGCCATGGGAAGGAGGGAAATGATCAGTCATAAATATATAGAAAGTTCAACAGACGAAAAAGGAGGGATCATTAACCTCAGAGGGAAAAGTATGTGAGACAGGAGACATGGCCGTACTATATTACTTGGTTCATCAATGAAAAATACTGACATAGTCACAATAATGTAAATAGTAAGGGGAAAGCTCAAGTAGAAGCACGGGAGAGATGGGGAGGGATACAGAGTGGGTTACATCTGATAGTAATGTGAAGGACCACAGAAAAACAAACACTGCGTGATTCCACATATCTGAGGTATCTAAAATAGTCAAACTCATAGAATCAAAGAGTGGAATGGTGGTTGCCGGGGCTGGCGGGGAGAGGAACGTGGGGAGTTACTATCAGTGGGCACACGGCTTCACTTAAGCAAGATGGGGAAGCTCCAGGGATCTGCTGTACAACATGGTCCCTGCAGGCAACAATAACGCATTGTACACTGACAAATTTAAGAGGGTAGATCTCATGTTAAGTGTTCATACCACAATAAAAAGAAAAGAAATATGAAGACAAACTCCAAAGGAAATAAAGGGGCCTGGGTGGCAGAGGCTGGTTAGGGGACTGGTATTTGTCTTATAAGCCCGTCGGTAATATGATTTAAAAAAAAAAAACCTGTATACATGCATTTTTTTCCCCTCGATAAAAATAAAAAAGCAACCTGCTGGCCTACTACAGTACAAATATAAAATAACTGGTACGTATCATTTTTTCAAAGGGCATCCTATTCTTCAATATCATACATTTAAAGAATGCGTGAGATTTTCAAAGTACTTTCATGTGTCACGTGAATCTCAAAACAATCCTCGTCACCGAAACTCTCTTATCCTAACTTCATAGATCCCTCCCCTCCCCCCCCCCCCCCCCAAAAAGAGTTCCTTGACAGACTGTGATAGAAATAAGGTCCCACACGGACAGGATGCCTGAGCCTGAGCCTGGTTCCCAGACTCCTGGTGTCCCACTTTTTCTACCAGGCCATGCTGTGCAGCCTCAGTCCCGTGTCTCTCTCCTACTCCAATATGACTGTCCCTCTCACTTCTACAGCAGTAACTGATAAGGACGGCCTCCTTCCACTAATGAAACTCGGAGGTGCCTGCCTCTCTCCCTCTTTGAAGTTCTCCAACCTCCTTCCTCCTAACTGTTGGAGACTATCATCAACACTAACAATCAGAGAAGGTCACTGAGCCACTGCAAGAGCACAAAGCACATGAACCACCTGAAGCCTGGGAGCAGACCCACTGCTCCAATGACCCAGAAAAGGCAAATATCAGGAACGAAGTACTGTTGTCTAACCAGGCAATGCAATTGTGTAGCTCTGCTAATAACCCATTTTCACTTTGTTTAGAGCTGTTCTATTATTTTATACTTTAATCACATGTTTTTTCCAGAACACTTTCACATTCATATACCTAAACATAACATACTATAATGATGTAAATTCCATTATATAGTCATCATAACCCTACATATATCATATTATCCTCTTCTTCCAAAACAATAATTTGAAGATTTGTATTATTAAACTCTAGCGTCCCAATATCTAATTAAAATAATTTCGAGAAATTTGATTAAATTCTGAACTGGCCTAACGATCTGAAGTAAGTATTCTTTACACAGTCTTTAAATTTTTTTAAATGAATAACTCTATCACACTTAGCAGTTCTTAAAAATTAATAATCTGGGCAACTTAAAGGGATAAAGTATGGACTTACAGTTATCTATGAAAATAAAAGAAGTCAACATGCATTTAATCTAGTTAGTTCTAGGCTTTTATTGGAAACAAGGAGAAACAAGATGTAGGTAAATGATAAGAAAATAAAAATTGGATTAAGACAAATGAGTCTTCTCTCTTACATGATGCTACATCTGTTTAAATGCATTCATACTGAGCCTTCTTTTTAACATTTTCTAAAAAAAAACTGCCTTAAAAAAAAAAAGCTTAATAACGAACCAAAACAATTAATAAAATGGGAATAGGAACATACATATCGATAATTACCTTAAATGTAAATGGACTAAATGCTCCCACCAAAAGACACAGATTGGCTGAATGGATACAAAAACAAGACCCATATATCTGCTGTCTACAAGAGACCCACTTCAGACCTAGAGACACATACAGACTGAAAGTAAGGGGATGGAAAAAGATATTCCATGCAAACGGAAACCAAAAGAAAGCTGGAGTAGCAATTCTCATATCAGACAAAATAGACTTTAAAATAAAGACTATTACAAGAGACAAAGAAGGACACTACATAATGATCAAGGGATCGGTCCAAGAAGAAGATATAACAATTGTAAATATTTATGCACCCAACAGAGGAGCACCTCAATACATAAGGCAAATACTAACAGCCATAAAAGGGGAAATCGACAGTAACACATTCATAGTAGGGGACTTTAACACCCCACTTTCACCCATGGACAGATCATCCAAAATGAAAATAAATAAGGAAACACAAGCTTTAAATGATACATTAAACAAGAGGGGCTTAATTGATATTTATAGGACATTCCATCCAAAAACAACACAATACACATTTTTCTCTAGTGCTCATGGAACATTCTCCAGGATAGATCATATCTTGGGTCACAAATCAAGCCTCGGTAAATTTAAGAAAATTGAAATTGTATCAAGTATCTTTTCCGACCACTATGAGACTAGATATCAATTACAGGAAAAGATCTGTAAAAAATACAAACACATGGAGGCTAAACAATACACTACTTAATAACGAAGTGATCACTGAAGAAATCAAAGAGGAAATCAAAAAACACCTAGAAACAAATGACAATGGAGACACGACGACCCAAAATCTATGGGATGCAGCAAAAGCAGTTCTAAGAGGGAAGTTTATAGCAATACAATCCTACCTCAAGAAACAGGAAACATCTCAAATAAACAACCTAGCCTTGCACCTAAAGCAATTAGAGAAAAAAGAACAAAAAACCCCCAAAGTTAGAAGGAAAGAAATCATAAAAATCAGATCAGAAATAAATGAAAAAGAAATGAAGGAAACGATAACAAAGATCAATAAAACTAAAAGCTGGTTCTTTGAGAAGATAAACAAAATTGATAAACCATTAGCTAGACTCATCAAGAAAGAGGGAGAAGACTCAAATCAATAGAATTAGAAATGAAAAAGGAGAAGTAACAACTGACACTGCAGAAATACAAAGGATCATGAGAGATTACTACAAGCAACTATATGCCAATAAAATGGACAACCGGGAAGAAATGGACAAATTCTTAGAAAGGCACAACCTGCCAAGACTGAATCAGGAAGAAACAGAAAATATGAACAGACCAATCACAAGCACCGAAATTGAAACTGTGATTAAAAATCTTCCAACAAACAAAAGCCCAGGACCAGATGGCTTCACAGGTGAATTCTATCAAACATTTAGAGAAGAGCTAACACCTATCCTTCTCAAACTCTTCCAAAATATAGCAGAGGGAGGAACACTCCCAAACTCATTCTATGAGGCCACCATCACCCTGATATCAAAACCAGACAAGGATGTCACAAAGAAAGAAAACTACAGGCCAATATCACTGATAAACATAGATGCAAAAATCCTCAACAAAATACTAGCAAACAGAATCCAACAGCACATTAAACGGATCATACACCATAATCAAGTGGGGCTTATTCCAGGAATGCAAGGATTCTTCAATATACGCAAATCAATCAACATGATACACCATATTAACAAACTGAAGGAGAAAAACCATATGATCATCTCAATAGATGCAGAGAAAGCTTTAGACAAAATTCAACACCCATTTATGATAAAAACCCTGCAGAAAGTAGGCATAGAGGGAACTTTCCTCAACATAATAAAGGCCATATATGACAAGCCCACAGCAAACATCATCCTCAATGGTGAAAAACTGAAAGCATTTCCACTAAGATCAGGAACAAGACAAGGTTGCCCACTCTCACCACTCTTATTCAACATAGTTTTGGAAGTTTTAGCCACAGCAATCAGAGAAGAAAAGGAAATAAAAAGAATCCAAATCGGAAAAGAAGAAATAAAGCTGTCACTGTTTGCAGATGACATGATACTATACATAGAGAACCCTAAAGATGCTACCAGAAAACTACTAGAGCTAATCAATGAATCTGGTAAAGTAGCAGGATACAAAATTAATGCACAGAAATCTCTGGCATTCCTGTACACTAATGATGAAAAATCTGAAAGTGAAATCAAGAAAACACTCCCATTTACCACTGCAACAAAAAGAATAAAATATCTAGGAATAAACCTACCTAAGGAGACAAAAGACCTGTATGCAGAAAATTATAAGACATTGATGAAAGAAATTAAAGATGATACAAATAAATGGAGAGATATACCATGTTCTTGGATTGGAAGAATCAACATTGTGACAATGACTCTACTACCCAAAGCAATCTACAGATTCAATGCAATCCCTATCAAACTACCACTGGCATTTTTCACAGAACTAGAACAAAAAATTTCACAATTTGTATGGAAACACAAAAGACCCCGAAGAGCCAAAGCAATCTTGAGAACAAAAAATGGAGCTGGAGGAATGAGGCTCCCTGACTTCAGACTATACTACAAAGCTACAGTAATCAAGACAGTATGGTACTGGCATAAAAACAGAAAGATAGATCAATGGAACAGGATAGAAAGCCCAGAAATAAACCCATGCACATATGGTCACCTTATTTTTGATAAAGGAGGCAGGAATGTACAGTGGAGAAAGGACACCCTCTTCAATAAGTGGTGCTGGGAAAACTGGACGGCTACATGTAAAAGTATGTGATTTGATCACTCCCTAACACCATACACAAAAATAAGCTCAAAATGGATTAAAGACCTAAATGTAAGGCCAGAAACTATCAAACTCTTAGAGGAAAACATAGGCAGAACACTCTATGACATAAATCACAGCAAGGTCCTTTTTGACTCACCTCCTAGAGAAATGGAAATAAAAACAAAAATAAACAAATGGGACCTAATGAAACTTCAAAGCTTTTGCACAGCAAAGGAAACCATAAACAAGACCAAAAGACAACCCTCAGAATGGGAGAAAATATTTGCAAATGAAGCAACTGACAAAGGATTAATCTCCAAAATTTACAAGCAGCTCATGCAGCTTAATAACAAAAAAACAAACAACCCAATCCAAAAATGGGCAGAAGACCTAAATAGACATTTCTCCAAAGAAGATATACAGACTGCCAACAAACACATGAAAGGATGCTCAACATCACTAATCATTAGAGAAATGCAAATCAAAGCTACAATGAGATATCATCTCACACCAGTCAGAATGGCCATCATCAAATAATCTAGAAAACAATAAATGCTGGAGAGGGTGTGGAGAAAAGGGAACCCTCTTGCACTGTTGGTGGGAATGTGAATTGGTTCAGCCACTGTGGAGAACAGTATGGAGGTTCCTTAAAAAAGTACAAACAGAACTACCATATGACCCAGCAATCCCACTACTGGGCATATACCCTGAGAAAACCGTAATTCAAAAAGAGTCATGTACCACAATGTTCATTGCAGCTCTATTTACAATAGCCCAGAGATGGAAACAACCTAAGTGTCCATCATCGGACGAATGGATAAAGATGACGTGGCACATATATACAATGGAATATTGTATATATATCAGCCATAAAAAGAAACGAAATTGAGCTATTTGTAGTGAGGTGGATAGACCTAGAGTCTGTCACACAGAGTGAAGTAAGTCAGAAAGAGAAAGACAAACACCGTATGCTAACACATATATCTGGAATTTAAGAAAAAAAAAATGTCATGAAGAACCTAGGGGTAAAACAGGATTAAAGACACAGACCTACTAGAGAATGGACTTGAGGATATGGGGAGCGGGAAGGGTAAGCTGGGACAAAGTGAGAGAGTGGCATGGACATATATACACTACCAAACATAAGGTAGATAGCTAGTGGGAAGCAGCCCGCACAGCACAGGGAGATTAGCTCGGTGCTTTGTGACCACCTGGAGGGGTGGGATAGGGAGGGTGGGAGGGAGGGAAACGCAAGAGGGAAGAGATATGGGAACATATGTATATATATAACTGATTCATTTTGTTGTGAAGCAGAAACTAACACACCATTGTAAAGCAATTATACTCCAATAAAGATGTTAAAAAAAAAAAAAGAAACAGAACTTAAGAATTTATCAGTATACTGAATTATTATGATTTCTAGACTAGTCATTAAAAAAAAAAGAATACGTAGAAAGACTTATCATATACCTCGATAAAAAATCGCTTTTGCAAAAATGTTTCTCCCGGAATATTTATTCAAAAATTTAGCTCAATTTCAATCAAAATAGCAAAAAAAATTTTTTTGAAATAAAAGAAATACTTATAAATTTCATCTGAAGAACTAATAGGAAGAGCCAGAAGGTTTTTTTAAACCTAAATGAAAATGAGCACAGATATTAAATCAAATATTAAATTTATAAACATTAAAACAGTGTGATCTTGTTGCCAGAAAAGATAGCTCATTGGAACAGGATATTCCAAAACAGGTATACTGGCATATATACAAGTATATGAATATTGAATATAAGGTTGGAATTTCAAATCAAAGAGGAAATAGAAGATGATTTAATAAACAGTGTTGGAATTTAATAAATGGTGTTTATATCTGAGCTGGTTGTCTAAGACATACATAGATATGTAAAGCACCCTATATGTACCAAACTAGATTCCATATGGATTAAATAATTAATTTTAAAAAGTGAAAAAAAACACCAAAATACAGGTGATGATGTATCTGATAGCTAGCAGAAATAGCCTTTTTAGGCACACAAAGGAAAAAATAATAAAGTAAAATATTGGCATATTTGCATAAATATTAAAAACTTTTCTGTGTTAAAAAAAGTCCCCCTACCCCCTCAAAATAAAAACGTGATGAGCTGGAAACAAAACTTTGCAACATCTATGAGAAAGGATTAAAATAGTTAAATATAAATAAATTCCTATATATCTGTAAGGAAAAAAAGTAACACTTCAATGGAAGAAAGGTCCAAGAATACTAGAAGATAATTCACAAAATAAGACCGCATAAGCCTAAGTAACTTAAAAATGGTTTAGCCTGATTAGAAGTAAAAAAGAAATGTAAATTAAAGTGTCATCATCTTTCACCTTTCATCAGCAAAGGTCTTTTTTATTTTAATGACAAAGCTAATTGTTGGTTAGGAGTAGAGAAAAATAGATCCTCTCTCATACTTTTGGGGGGAGTGTAAACTGATGCAATATTTTTGGAGGACAACCTAACAATGAAGTATCAAGTGCCATAAGAAAAAAAAAGCTTACACTTCATTAAAGAATGCAGTTCTCACCCTTTTCTGCCTTATTATTCCTCAAAGCACTAATCATCTTTCAATATTCCACATCATTTACTTGACTACTGTCTCTCTTCCAACAAACCTAACTTCCAAGGAGGCCAGGTTTCCTTTCTGCCTTGTTCATGGCTGTATCTCTTGCACCTACAACAGTGGAATTTAAGAACCACTCATAAGCCACAATCACCCTGATACCAAAACCAGAAAAATATACTACAAAATAGAAAATTACAGGCCAATATCACTGAAAAACATAGTTGCAAAAATCCTCAACAAAATACTATCAAACTGAATCTAACAATCCATTAAAAACATCATTCAATATGATCAAGTGGTATTTATCCCAGGGATGCAAGGATCTTCAGTATCTGCAAATCAATCACTGTGATACACCACATAAACAAACTGAACAATAAAAACCATATGATCATCTGAATAGATGCAGAAAACGTTTGACAAAATTCAACACCCATTTATGATAAAAACTCTCCAGAAAGTGGCCATAGAGGGAACTACCTAAACATAATAAAGGCCATATATGACAAATGCACAGCTAACAGCATTCTCAACAGTAAAAGCTGAAAGCATTTCCCCCAAGATCAGGAAAAAGACAAGGATGTCCACTCTTGCCACTTTTATTCAACATAGTTTTGGAAGTCCTAACAACAGCAATCAGAAAAGAAAAAGAAATAAAAGGAATCCAAACTGGAAAAGAAGAAATACGACTGCCACTGTTTGCAGATGACATGACATCATACATAGGAAATCCTAAAGATGCTACCAGAAAACTACTAGAGCTCATATATGAATTCAGTAAACTGCAGGATACAAAATTAATACACAGAAATTTCTTGCATTACTAATACTGAAAATGAAAGATCAGAAAGACAAATTAAAGAAACGATCACATTTACCATCGCATCGAAAAGAATAAACTACCTAGGAATAAACCAACCTAAGGAGGCTAAAGACCTGTACCCTAAAAACTATAAGATGTTGATGAAAGAAATCAAAAATGACATAAACAGATGGAAAAATATACCATGTTGTTGGATTAGAACCATCAGTAGTGTCAAAATCACTATAATACCAAAGGCAATCTACAGATTCAATGCAATCGCAATCAAATTGCCAATGGCATTTTTCACAGAACTTGAACAAAATTTTTTTTTTAATTTGTATGGAAACAAAAAAGACCGAGAATACAAAAACCAATCCTTAGAAAGAAAAACGGAGATGGATGAATCAGACTCCCTGACTTCAGACTATACTACAAAGTGACAGTCATCAAAAAAGTATCGTACTAGCACAAAAACAGAAACATAAATAGAAAAGAAGAGAAAAACCAGAAGTGAACTCACGCACCAATTAATCTACCAAAGGAGGCAAGACTATACAATGGAGAAAAGACAGTCACTTCAATAAGTGGTGCTGGGAAAACTGGAAAACTACATGTAAAAGAGTAAAACAAGAACATTCTCTAATACCATACATAAAAAAGAACTCAAGGGGCTTCCCTGGTGGTGCAGTGGTTGAGAGTCCACCTGCCGATGCAGGGGACGCAGGTTCATGCCCCGGTCCGGGAGGATCCCACATGCTGTGGAGCGGCTGGGCCCGTGAGCCATGGCCGCTGAGCCTGCGCATCCGGAGCCTGTGCTCCGCAGCGGGATAGGCCACAACAGTGAGAGGCCCGCGTACCACAAAAAAAAAAGAAAAAAGAACTCAAAATAGATTAAAGACCTAAATGTGAGAACAGGCACTATAAAACTCTTAGACAAAAACACAGGCAGAATTGTTTGACAAAAATCAGAGCAGTATCTTTCTGGCTCCACCGCCTAGAGTAATGAAAATAAACACAAAATAAAAAGGGGGATATAATAAAAGTTAAAAGCTTTTGCATAGCAAAGTAAATCATGAACAAAAAGACAATCCACAGAATGGAAGAAATATTTGCAAATGAAGTATGAACAAAGGATTAATCTCCAAAATATACAAAGAGCTCATGAAGCTCTAAATCAAACAAATAAACAACCCAGTCAAAAACAGGGGAAGGGGCTTCCCTGGTGGCGCAGTGGTTGAGAGTCCGCCTGCCAATGCAGAGGACACGGGTTCGTGCCCCAGTCCAGGAAGATCCCACATGCCACAGAGCAGCTGGGCCTGTGAGCCATGGCCACTGAGCCTGCGTGTCCGGAGCCTGTGCTCTGCAACGGGAGAGAGGCCACAACAGTGAGAGGCCCGCGTACCACACACAAAAAAAAAAAACGGGAAGAAGATCTAAATTTGACAATCTCTAAAGAACACATAGAGAGGAACAAAAATCACATGAAAAGATGTTAAATCCCTAATTATTACAGACATGAAAATCAAAACTACAATGAGGTATCACATACTACCAGGCAAAATGACCATCATCCAAGGTCAATAAGCAATACATGCTAAAGAGAGCGTGGAGAAAAGGAAATCCTCCTAGGCTGTTGATGCAAATGTACCCCAGTAACAGCCACTATGGAGAACAATATAGAGGTTCCATAAAATATTAAATTCGACGGACCACATGATCCAGCAATCCCACTACTAGGTGTATATCTGGAAAAAACATATTTGAAAAGACACATACACTACAAAATTCATTGCACCACTATTTAACATAGCAACGAAATGGAAGCAACCAAAATATCCACTGACAGAGGACTGGATAAAAAAGATGTGGAACACAAAAAGGTTATTACTCTGGGCTTCCCTGGTGGCGCAGTGGTTGAGAGTCCGCCTGCCGATGCAGGGGACGTGGGATCGTGCCCCAGTCCGGGAAGATCCCACATGCCGCAGAGCGGCTGGGCCCGTGAGCCATGGCCTCTGAGCCTGCGCGTCCGGAGCCTGTGCTCCGCAACGGGAGAGGCCACAACGGTGAGAGGCCCACGTACCGCAAAAAAAAAAAAAAAAAAAAAAAAAG
The DNA here is from genome assembly GCF_005190385.1 of Monodon monoceros. Taxonomy (NCBI): domain Eukaryota; kingdom Metazoa; phylum Chordata; class Mammalia; order Artiodactyla; family Monodontidae; genus Monodon; species Monodon monoceros. The sequence goes on along the minus strand of NW_021703776.1, from coordinate 19,540,279 downwards.
GTTATTACCCATAAAAAGAGTGAAATAATGCCATTTGCAGCAACATGGATGGACCTGAAGGTGACAATACTAAGTGAAATAGGCCAGACAGAAAAAGACAAATAGCATATGATATCACCTACAGGTGAGATCTAAAAATTGATACAAATAACCAAATTTATAAAACAGAAACAGAGTCGCGGACTTAGAAAACGAACATATGGTTACCAAAGGGGAAAGGTGGGGCTGGAGGGATACCTTAGGAGGTTGGGATTAACACCTGCATACTAATATCCATAAAATAGATCATCAACAAGGATCTACTGTCTAACACAGGGAACGCTACTCAACAATCTGAAAGAACTTATAAAGGAAGGGTCTGAAAAAGAGTAGCTATGTGTCTCTGTTTACCTGAATCAAGCTGCTTAAAGCTAAAACAAACACAACATTGTAAAGCCACTATACTCCAATATAAACTAAATGTTAAATTAGGAAACAAAAGCAAAAACGAAATTCCTACAACATTCTCCTCGGGCCTTGGGACCCAGAGAGCTTCACATCCCTGGAGCCCCAGCAGCCTTGGTTTCCAAAGGCTGGATGTCATGGGGGTTAGGGAGCTGGGAAGGATGTGCCAGCAAATGAGCTCTCCTTGGACCTGCAGTGCCTGATCCCTTCGGGATGCACCACAATCTCCAGATCCACGATGGACCTCTGACAGTAAGGCCAAGCCTAGTGCAGCCAAAGGATGGTGGACCCTCTGGGCCGGAAGAGCTCTGAAAAGTCACCTGGTCCCCATGTCTCCTGGTGCTGGGGTTCCCACCTCCAGCCTCCTTCCGCAGACTCACCCCACCTACGGATGCCAGCACCCTCAGCACAGCGCTTTGGCAGGGATTGGGATTTGTCCCAGGGGGAAAGGGAAGGGGGTGGAAGTATTGAGACACAAGTTCTTGGTTGTCTGTTCTGGCACATTCCACTCATTTAAAACCCAGCAGCAGGACTTTCCCTAAGCCTCTCATTGCCCAAGTAACCAGAGTTGGGCAACCAGAAATGCTGCTGCCTTGTTTCCTGGAATGACAACTTTAAAACCAGTGCTTACATATGGTCACCTTATCTTTGATAAAGGAGGCAGGAATGTACAGTGGAGAAAGGACAGCCTCTTCAATAAGTGGTGCTGGGAAAACTGGACAGCTACATGTAAAAGTATGAGATTTGATCACTCCCTAACACCATACACAAAAATAAGCTCAAAATGGATTAAAGACCTAAATGTAAGGCCAGACACTATCAAACTCTTAGAGGAAAACATAGGCAGAACACTCTATGACATAAATCACAGCAAGATCCTTTCTGACCCACCTCCTAGAGGAATAGAAATAAAAATAAAAATAAACAAATGGGACCTAACGAAACTTCAAAGCTTTTGCACAGCAAAGGAAACCATAAACAAGACCAAAAGACAACCCTCAGAATGGGAGAAAATATTTGCAAATGAAGCAACTGACAAAGGATTAATTTCCAAAATTTACAAGCAGCTCATGCAGCTCAATAATAAAAAAACAAACAACCCAATCCAAAAATGGGCAGAAGATCTAAATAGACATTTCTCCAAAGAAGATATACAGACTGCGAACAAACACATGAAAGGATGCTCAACATCACTAATCATTAGAGAAACGCAAATCAAAGCTACAATGGGATATCATCTCACACCAGTCAGAATGGCCATCATCAAAAACTCTAGAAACAATAAATGCTGGAGAGGGTGTGGAGAAAGGGGAACACTCTTGCACTGCTGGTGGGAATGTGAATTGGTTCAGCCACTGTGGAGAACAGTATGGAGGTTCCTTAAAAAACTAAAAATAGAACTACCATACGACCCAGCAATCCCACTACTGGGCATATACCCTGAGAAAACCATAATTCAAAAAGAGTCATGTACCAAAATGTTCATTGCAGCTCTACTCACAATAGCCCAGAGATGGAAACAACCTAAGTGCCCATCATCGGATGAATGCATAAAGAAGATGTGGCACATATATACAATGGAATATTACTCAGCCATAAAAAGAAACGAAATTGAGTTATTTGTAGTGAGGTGGATAGACCTAGAGTCTGTCATGCAAAGTGAAGTAAGTCAGAAAGAGAAAGACAAATACCATATGCTAACACATATATATGGAATTTAAGAAAAAAAAATGTCATGAAGAACCTAGGGGTAAGACAGGAATAAAGACACAGACCTACTAGAGAACGGACTTGAGGATATGGGGAGGGGGAAGGGTGAGCTATGACAAAGCGAGAGAGAGGCGTGGACATATATACACTACCAAATGTAAAATAGATGGCTAGTGGGAAGCAGCCGCATAGCACAGGGAGATCAGCTCGTTGCTTTGTGACCACCTAGAGGGGTGGGATAGGGAGGGTGGGAGGGAGGGAGATGCAAGAGGGAAGAGATATGGGAACATATGTATATGTATAACTGATTCACTTTGTTATAAAGGAGAAACTAACACACCATTGTAAAGCAATTATACCCCAATAAAGATGTTAAAAAAAAAACCAAAAAGAAACCAGTGCTTATGGGCACTTCACATTCACAAGGCCTGTGAGGCTTAAAAGAACAATGGCCTCTAGAAATGTAGTGTGGTAGGTGATCGAAAGAGAGCTGAAAACAGAGCCGACTTTCAATAAGCCCATTTCAGGAGGTAAATTTTACTCACGAGGTTTTTTCTTGTTTTGTTTTTTAAAGCACATGAAAAGATACTTAACATCACTCATTATCATAGCACATCAAAACTACAAGGAGGTATTACCTCGTACCAGTTACAGTGGCCATCATTAAAAAGTCAACAAACAGCAAATCCTCGAGAGTGCGTACAGAAAAGGAATGCTCCTATGCTGTTGGTGGGAACGTAAACTGGTAACAGCCACTATGCAGATCGGTATGAAGGTTCCTTAAAAAACTAAAATAAATCTACCATATGATCCAGCAATCCCACTCCTGGGCATATATCCAGAGAAAACCGTACTTTGGAAAGACACATGCATCCCAACGTTCACTGCAGGGCTATTTTCAATAGCCAAGTTGTGGAAGCCACCAAATTGTCCACCAGCAGACGAATGCATAAAGATGTGGTACATATATACAAGGTAATATCAGCCATAAAAAAGAATGAAACAACACCATTTGCAGCAACTGGCTGGACCCGGCAATGATCACATCAAGTGAAGTAGCCAGACACAGAAAGACAAATGTCATCTGATATAGCTCGAAGGTAGAGTCTAAGGTGAAAATGATACAAATGAACTTATTTGCAAAACAGAAACATACTCACAGACTTTGAACGCTAACTTATGGTTGCCGGGGGTGGGTGGAAACATGGCTGGTAGGGATAAATTAGGAGTTCACAATTAACATATACCCACTAGTATATAAAACAGATAATCAACAAGGACCTTCTGTTTAGCACAGGGAACTGTACTCGTTATTTAGGTAATACCCTAAATGGGAAAAGAATTTGAAAAAGAATAGATACATGTGTATGTACAACTGAATCACTTAGCTGTACATCTGAAACTAACACCACACTGTATATCAACTATACTCCAATATAAATAAAAATTAAAATAAAAAGCAAAGAAAAACAAAGAACTCCTGCCTTTAAAAAAATAAAAAGAAAGCTTACACTTCATTAAAGAATTCAGCTCCCACCCCCCAACTTCCTTTTTCTGCCTCATTATTCCTCAAAGCACCAATCACCTTTCAGTATCCCACATCATTTTCTTATCTGTTTATTGTCTCTCTTCCATTAAACCGAAGGCCCAACGAAGCCCGGCTGTCTTTCTGTCTTTTTTTTTTTTTTGCGGTACGCGGGCCTCTCACTGTTGTGGCCTCTCCCGTTGCGGAGCACAGGCTCCGGACGTGCAGGCTCAGCGGCCATGGCTCATGGGCCCAGCCGCTCCTGGACTGGGGCACGAACCTGTGTCCCCTGCATCGGCAGGCGGACTCTCAACCACTGCGCCACCAGGGAAGCCCTTGTCTTTCTGCTTTTTCATGGCTCTCTCTCTAGCACCTAGAATAGTGGAGTTTAAGAACAACTGGCCTGGTGAGTTCTCAGAAATTGAACCCAGTTTCTTCAATATCTCCAAATCATCAGAGTTCAGAGATGTATTTCCGCCTTCATGTGTCCACTCACTTTCCTGTTTGAAATGAAAGAAAACTAAAGACACCATTACTACTACTGTATTTTTAGAAACTGTGGCCCAAAAACCAGGAAGGAATTTTTACCAAACAGGTAACCTACCCGTCTTGGCCTCCTACCCTAAACCCTTCTTCTCACAGCTTGACTCCATGTTTCTCTTCATACCAGGTTCTCCAGAAGACATAAAATTTTCTTGTTCCTCCCATCCACAAAGTTGAAACATACACTAAGGTTTTATCTATTAATATCCTGACTCATTCTTAAACAGTGCTGAGAAAATATTATTCATGTTACTCAATTCTGTTAACTAGGATTAATACTATGAACATTCTTTAGCATCAAAGTGACAATATGGGTTTTTTGGGTTTTTTTAAATCTCACATCCTTTAAAGAAAAATGGACACATTTACTAAGGTAAACGATCTAACACCACCACCACCGACCCACTCCCCAGCCTCCTGCCTTACAGCAGATCAACGCTTCAGGGATACCTCCACTCTTTTCATCCCACCCACTTCCAATGTCTACTAGTTCCTCATCTCTCAGTTCCCCACAAGGCCTGGCAGGACAGGGGTTGTTGGAAAAGAGAGGCCAAGCGGGGTAGGTGGTGTAGAGGGGCAAGAAACTAAGAAAGGAGAAAAACAGCTACTGCCATTGGGAGCCCCCGACTCCCTGCTGAGTGAAATCTCACTCATCTCACAAACCATAGGCCAAAGGTTAATAGTCCCATCCTAAGTATAACTAGCATATTGAAAGCCCAGTAACCTATTCCCAATTTTTAAAGGAGTGGAAGGTTATCTGACAATTTCTTTTATAACTTTAGCAGCTTTTTCCAAGGATGAAGAGCCAAGCGCTCAGGCTTAACCCTTATAATTCATATTCCAAAACACAGGTTACTATTTTCTAGAACATGCCATGCACTTTCTCTCCTCTGTGACCTTCCCCACGCCCATCATCCACCTGGAAAACCACTGCCAAATAGTTTTTATCTTTCTAGGCCCAGCTCAAATATCATCTCCTCTGTAAAGCCATTTCCAATCCCACCAGTCAGAATTAATTGCGTCCTTTCCTATATTTTTAAGACATCCGTTCCTACTTCTAGTTGCCACCAGATCAGAGCTGGTTATTCACACATGTACTCTGCTGCTCGACTGTGAACTCGAAGGCACCTTATTCATGTCATCTCCCCAGAACCTTATCATACAAAAGGGCTCAATTAGCTAAGTGGAGTGTCATAATACAATTCACAGCAACGTTAAGTAATACATATATTAAGAGCAAATGCGCAGCACTGAGAAAGCCAAATGCTACCTCTTTGGAGCATGGAACGCTGCTGTGATCTTTTTCCATCATCAGCCATCTGAGAACATTTGGAATAGAGGGATTTTTCCATGTTGGCCAAGGGTTAACAAATCTCCCATCCTTTCCTTTCTTTGATTTAGTTACATCTTCTTCTAGTCTGTAATCCAGTTTGAAACTCTTCCTGGAAAACCTAGAAGAATCACTTCCTCCAGAATTCCGTGAATTTTGGCGCTTTCTTACTGCTTCTTTAGGATATTGGCAAATTGTCCTCAGGGACTGGTTGCTTTCATTTTCATCCATGTCCTTCCCTGAAGAGCTAAAAAAAGGGGGAGGGGGAATATACTGAGTTTAACATACAGACATTAAAACATACACGTAGTATTATTTCTTAACCAATAAAAATTTCCTCAAACTTACAACAATGTCTCTATTAGGCTCAAACTTTCTTCCTGCAAAATACAATTTTAGAATCCAGTATTACTGCTTGCTAAATAGAAAAGGTGTTTGCCTTACTTATTACTGCCAAACCTTTAAAAAATTCCTTATGTGGGGCTTCCCTGGTGGCGCAGTGGTTGAGAGTCCACCTGCCGAGGCAGGGGACACAGGTTCGTGCCCCGGTCTGGGAAGATTCCACATGCCGCAGAGCGGCTGGGCCCGTGAGCCATGGCCGCTGAGCCTGCGCGTCCGGAGCCTGTGCTCCTCAATGGGAGAGGCCACAACAGTGAGTAGGCCCGCGTACCACAAAATAAACAAACAAAAAAATTCCTTATGTGCTATAATTCAAAACAAATCTACTCTACTAGCCAGCATTTAAACATATGAAAATTTTCCATTTCAATGACATTCTGTAGAAAAAAGCACCTTCATGAATCTGTAATACTTTCATACCTTCATTTTAAAGTATTATTGTTAATAACATAATAAGAAGGATCGTCTTAGCTTCGTCAAGATACTTCAGTAATTCAAATGACTTACATATAACCCCATCAGGCCTAGTTATTTTTACTTTGTAGACAATCTGTTACTAATGCTCCCCAAAAAGTACAATGAGTCCAAATCCCCAGAAAGGAGATACACATTAGTTGAGAAACATTTCAATAATGTATTTAAGTGGTTAACAATACAAATTTGAATTAACTCAGATGTAGAACCGCACATGTAACCTAGCTCTGTAACCTTAGGCAAGTGTCCTATCCTCTCTGTGCCTTGATTTCTTCATCTGTAAAATGGAGATAATAATACTACCTGCCTCCAAAGGGTTATTGAGAGAGGACTGAAAAAGCATATGCAAGTAAAGCACTTAGAACATGTATGTAAAATGTATACAGCAAATGTAACATACATGTATGCACATCGTCACATGCATCATATACATCAGCTCAACAAACGTGAGGGGTTGCAGCTGCCCTTTTCTTTACTGCTCCTACGCCCACGTACACCACTTAACTCAAGGCACTGAAATCCTTGCTTCTGAACTATACAGGACTCCAGACACATGAAAGTGAGAAACAGTGCAGTAAGAATATACATTCTTCTTCCATGAATTTCATCTCTTTCCTATTCTGTTAAACAAACGTTTGCTTTCTGTTTAGTTTAAGTGTATTGTGTATACACAATACTCTTTATAACCCCAAGAAAAATAAGCACAATAACAGAGAAACAAGTATTATTTTTTGACTACAGTGCTGTTTAAATAGAAATATTACCCAGGAAGAAAGGGAAATAACTCAAACCCCAGGATGAGGTACACATACACGTACACTCAACCAGAACTTTTTTTCCCCAAAACTTTCTGGAGTAAATAGTCTATGATCTGGAGAAAAACAGGTGTTAAGAAACCACAGCTCACAAAAGCTGAAGCACCCGCTGCTGCTCAGGCACAGCTGTTAGTGGGACAGCCTGACAGCTAAGGCAGTCTAACCAGTTTTAGGTCTTGGGCAAATGACTTAACCTTTCTAGTCCTCAATTGTCTCATCTGTAAAATATCTACTTATCTCAAGTGGGGTTTCAAAGGATTCAAGGACATAATCATGTACATAAAATGCTTGCCACTCACCCAAGGGCTAATTCTTTTTTCCCTAAACCATCTAAATTCTTTAAATTCTGTTACAAAGCAATGGATCTGGGAGTTATCTCAGTTCCTCTTACAGAATAGCTTTACCTGGGTCATAATTACATTCAGGCCGAGGCCTTTACAAGGGCAGAAACAAAGACCAGCCATTTAAACCTTAGTTCACTTAACAGATGAAAATACACAGGTTTAGAGAGTTTAAGTCACTTCTGGACAAGATAATGTCCGATGGCAGAGCTGACCTCACGCCACCTCTTGTGATGATAAACAGTTTGTGAGAGTGTTTGCATTTGTTACACACAGACATAAATATTCATATACATATAAACACACATATGTAATAATTCTACCAAATATATAATAAAGTATTGGCTCATTGTTTTAAACAATCAAGAAATAAGGGGGAAAAAAGAAAAGGGCACTCTGATTCAAAACCACACAAAAAAGTCAATGCAGGGTTTTCAGACAACATCTAGTAAACTAGCGTACGTGGGGCATAAGAAGCAAGAGAGGCTTGTGAGAGTCGAGGTGGATACCCCAGCCGCAACACACACAAAATCCAGAATTCAGGAGTGAGCTTTTTACAGGCAAATCTGACTTTAAAAAAAAAAGAGGGGGGGAACCCCAGAGGATGCCCTTTACTCTCAGAATGAGGGCAAAGGTCAGTAAGATGGTCTATGAGGGTGTGTATTTCTGGCCCCACCCACACTCTCCTCTGTTCCAAACACAGGCCCTTCATCTATTTCTTCAAATGCATCATGCTCCCGCCTCAGGGCCACCTTGCCATCACAGGGCTTTTGCACATGATTTTTTAAAATATCCTTGGGGTGGGAGGAGGGAGTAGCAATATGGACATCGATACTCACAGGATTATGTATGACCACAAAATTTGTTCGAAACAACACAAAATGCTGGCACTATGATGCACCATTTCACACTATGCACTCTAAGTGTGAGATGATGGGAAGGAACCAGAAAGACATAACCTCAACTGTGACAACCTGGACTCATTCTTTTGGAGGAAAAGTACTAGAACTCTGGCTGGTGAATGTGCACAATGATGGGCTCTGTCAACAGGTGGTCCCGTGACCAAGGGAGCATCAGCTCGTGGAGACGTACCAAGCCTGCCTGAGGGCTGGGTCATGAGAAGGCTCCGCATCAAACATCACTCTTCTGGTCACTCCGTAGTGGATACAGCAATAATCTCACAAAGGTCATCCTTAAATACCAAAGATAAAATGACAGGAAAACTAGAACTAATGAAGACTGGATCCTGCTACGTTAACTAGCTTCCAGCTTTGCAGATTCAGAAAACATGTCTAGCTTAACATATCAAGGCTGGAGTTTCCTTATTTAAATGTGGCAGATTTCCCAATTATTTCTTGTTATATGTCTGTCTCCAAAGTTAACAACGTTAAATGAAAATGCTGCCTTGACTTCAGGCCAACACTAAGCGCGAGGGGAGGGGCATACTCATGAGTACATGTACACTATCAACAAACTGTGTTTCAAAAGGAGGTTCAGGGCTTCCCTGGTGGCGCAGTGGTTGAGAGTCTGCCTGCCGCAGGGGACACGGGTTCGTGCCCCGGTCTGGGAAGATTCCACATGCCGCAGAGCGGCTGGGCCCGTGAGCCATGGCCGCTGAGCCTGCGCGTCCGGAGCCTGTGCTCCTCAACGGGAGAGGCCACAACAGTGAGAGGGCTGCGTACCACAAAAAAAAAAACAAAAAAACAAAAAAAAAAGGAGGTTCAAAACTTGATGAAGATCTTTACGTTATACTGATTTTCATCCAATTTAAGACACCATGAATTTGTAAGGCAGTTACTTTATGTGCCACTAAGTTAAAATGTTATCAACTATAATTATGTCATGCACTGTATGATTCATCCTGACATGGGTGGTGTTAAAACCGGAATAAAATTGTCTGTCTTAAAACTGATGAAATACACCATTTTATAGTGTGCTCCTAGGTACTATATATTAAGTTTATGTTTGCTTTGCTTTCCTTTAGCTTTTTAGCAAAACTGGTTCAGTCAATAAACTGAGTTAAAAATGAAATTCACGTTAAAACAAAGCAGTATTTTCTTTGCCGATGCATGTTGTGCACGTAACTCCCCCAGAACATTCTCTCTTTTATTTATTATCCAGTGTACTTCCCATGCTTGGGACATATCTGCCCTCCCATCAGTCTCCTAAATGCCTGTGGGGTTAACACCATTCTCAAGGGAAATCTGTACTGCATGCGAAGGGAGGGGAGGACAGTTTAATTTTAACCTGCAAAGCCCTGTGCAGACATTTCAATGAACTGAAGTAGTTTCATTAGCTATGTAATCTAGCAGTGTATTAAAACGACCCTTTTCTTTACTAAAGATAGGAGAGCAAATATAAAATTGTGAATTCATAGGCAGTAGACAAGATGGCGGAGCAGAAGGACTTGAGCTCATCTCCTCTCACGAAAACACCAAAATCACAACTAACTGCTGAACCACCATTGACAAAAAGACTCGAACCTACAAAAAAAGATATTCTACACCCAAAGACAAAGAAGAAGCCACAACAAGACGGTAGGAGGGGTGCTTTCACAATATAATCAAATCCCATACCCGCCAGGTGGGCAACCCACAAACTGGTAAATTACTATATCACAGAGGGTCTTCAACAGAAGAGAGAGCTCTAAGCCCCATGTCAGGCTCCCCAGCCTGGGGGTCTGGCATTGGCAGGAGGAGCCCCCAGAGCATTTGGCTTTGAAGGCCAGTGGGGCTTGAGTGCAGGAACCACACAGTCCCGGGGGAAACAGAGACTGTACTCTTCGAGGGTGCACACATGGTTTCATGTGCACTGGGACCCAGGGCAAAGCAGTGAGTCCATAGAAGCCTGGGCCAGACCTACCTGCGGGTCTTGGAGGGTCTCCTGGGGAGACGGGGTCGGCGGTGGCTCACTGTGAGGGCAAGGACACTGGTGACGGAGGCCCCAGGAAATATTCAACAGCATGAGCTCCCGTGAAGGTCGCCATTTTGGCACAGAGACCCGGCCCCAGCAACAGCCTGCAGGATCCAGCGCTGGGACGCCTCAGGCCAAACAACCAATAGGGTGGGAACACAGCCCCACCCATCAGCAGACACGCTGCTTAAGGTCGTCCTGACCCCACAGCCGCCTATCAACACACCCCTTGACACGGCCCTGCCCCCCAGAGAGACAAGACCCAGCTCCACCCACCAGCAGGCAGGTACCAGTCTCTCCCACCAGGAAGCCTGCACAAGACCCTGGACCAACTTCACCCACCAGGGGGCAGACGCCAGAAGCAAGAAGAACTACCATCCAGATCATTCAGACAGAAAATCAGTAAGGAATCAGAGGGCTTAAATGACACTGTCGACCAATGGACTTAATTGATACTTATAGAACATTCCATCCAAATGCAGCAGAATACACATTCTTGAGTGCACATGGACCATTCTCCAGGACTGATCACATGCTGGGCCACAAAGTGAGCCTCAGTAAATCTAAGAAAATTGAAATCATATCAAGCATCTTCTCTGACCACAACGCTATGAGATTAGAAACTAATCACAAAGAAAGAAAACTAAAAAAACACGTGGAGGCTAAACAATAACACGTTTAGTAACACGTTGTTACTAAACAACCAATGGATCACTGAGGAAATCAAAAAATACCTACCTAGAGACAAATGACAGTGAAAACATGATGATTCAAAACCTATGCGACATAGCAAAAGCAGTTCTAAGAGGGAAGTTATAGCAATACAGTCTTACCTCAGGAAACAAGAAAAATCTCAAATAACCTAACCTTACACCTAAAGCAACTAGAGAAAGAAGAATAAAACCCAAAGTTAGCAGAAGGAAAGAAATCATAAAGATCAGAGAAGTAAATAAAATAGAGACAAATAAAAGAACAGAAAAAAGAATTTGAAGCTGGTTCTTTGAAAAGATACAAAATAGATAAACCTTTAGCCAGACTCACCAAGAAAAAAAGGGGAGAGGGCTCAAATCAATAAAATTAGAAATGAAAAAGAAGGGACTTCCTGGTGGTCCAGAGGTTTAAGACTCCATGCTCCCAATGCAGGGGGCAAGGGTTCAATCCCTGATCGGGGAACTAAGATCCCGCATGCTGCATGGTGCAGCCAAAAAAGAAAAAGAAAGAAAAAAAGAAGTGAAAAAGGAGAAGTTACAATGGACACTACAGAAATACAAAGAATCATAAGAGACTACTGCAAGCAACTATATGCCAACTATAAGCCAACCCAAAAAAAAAGGAACCACACTCAGTAATAACTGACATTGTCTATAATAACCCACAGCAGCCTGTACATCATGAGTGCTCAATAACTATTTATTGACTGAATAAATGAACAGGAGCTTAAATCCTAATCACTCTTCACTGAGACAGAGTTAATTGTTTCTGAGAGAATCTGCTGGGAATAAAATTACAGGAGAAGCAAAAGTAACCAAAGGACAATGAGACAAAATTCAACAAAGGGCATTCCCTCTAAGTCTACTAATTATGGAGATAAAAATTGAAAAATCTTAGGGAATACTTCAGTAGTTGAATTCTATGGTGGTAAAGTGGTGACAAAGTGGTAGAGACCAGAAGATGCCTACCATGAAATCTAATCCCCCTTTTCTCCTCAGTAACAGAACACCAGTTTTACTTAGGGTAGCCATGCACCAGTTAATGACTACATTTCCACACCTTCCAGCTAGGGATGGCCGATGCGATCGAAGCAGAAGTCTTATATAGGAAAGGGAGGCATTCTGGATTCTTCCTGCGTCCTGCTGCCTGGAGCCATCTTGAGCCATGAGTATCATGGCCACTTCTAGGAATGGCATAGACGACTAGGACTTCAGACAGGCCACGTACCAAGCCTGGACCTTGCAACTCTGGACCTCCCCAAACTAATCCTAACTGATACAATGACCATAACTTGGAAGTTTAGGGATGCTATAAAAACACACAAAGTAACTATCCAAAAACAGAGCCTTCCTAATCCAAACATGGGTACACAGAGCAGCACACATGACTACTATAAGTATATCGTTTATTGAGCACTTATATGTGTCAGACATTTTATACACATTCATTCTCATTTAATCCTCACAACATTCCCTCAAGGTAGATAGATATTATCCTCACGTCACACGTGACACACCAGAGGTTCACAGAGGTTAATAGTTTACCTGAAGTCAAAAAGCTGGTAACAGTTGGACCTGGAAATCCAACCCAAGTTGATCAGACTCCAAAATCCATGCTCTTTCCACCAGTCATGTTGAATATGCACAGAAAATCCAATAAATTTATCTTAAACAGATACCTAGGTTCTAAAGTTAGTTGCATACAGCCAACAGTATGGTCTCAGTGACAAGGCTAGCCTTTCTTGCTTTCAACAATGTCTTTTTTCTCCAATGTCTCTTTTATCCCCTTTCAAAGTAAAAAGCACTTAGTAGACAATAAATACCAGTTCCCTTATTTTTCTTTTTATAAATGTACTTATTTATTTATATATATATATATATTTTTTTTTTGGCTGTGTTGGGTCTTCGTTGCGGCGAGCGGGGGCTACTCTTCATTGCGGTGCGTGGGCTTCTCATCGCAGTGGCTTCTCTTGTTGCAGAGCACAGGCTCTAGGCGCGCGGGATTCAGTAGTTGTGGCTCGTGGGCTTCTAGAGTCAGGCGCAGTAGTTGTGGCGCACAGGCTTAGTTGCTCCGGGGCACGTGGGATCTTCCCAGACCAGGGCTCGAACCTGTGTCCCCTGCATTGGCAGGTGGATTCTTAACCACTGTGCCACCAGGGAAGCCCTATAATTGCCCTTTTAATATTACACGGCGATTTCAAATGATGTAACTATCCTATTTAATTGCTAAATTATTTTCGTTTAAAATTACACAGAAAAGAATAATAAATTAGTCCTATATTTCAGTCATATAAACAGAAAATATACATGGGGCCTTGAAGATATTTTCCTTGCCTTGAAAAGATGCCTTTGAGTTCATCCAGCATATAACCACCTGGCATTTTATCCTTCCAGCTGGAAGAATTTTTAATCAAGTCCAATGAAGGACACTTTCAGGTAAGAGGATCAACACCTCGGGGCTTTCCCAGTTTTAGCACTGAAAGTCCTATATCCTGGGAATGCCCTCAGTTCTGGGAAAACCTGAAAGATTGATCACTCTGCAGCCTCAGGGTACCATATATATGCATAGTAATGCCTTCAACAAAATGTATTAAAATGTGGGCAGTGTATACTAAATTGGAGATGAGCTTTATTATAAAGTATGATTTTAAGATATTTGGGCAGCTAAGCAAAAAGAAATTATAAAGCTCTACATAATCATGCTTAACTGAGAGAATGTTGCTGAGAACATCAGACGTTTATGTCAAATTCTTCTGTGATGATATTCGATACGCACTCCAGCATTCACATTCACCCAGTTAAAACATGGGCTCCGAAAGGCACGCATACATTTACACACGATGGACAGTTTGTCTACATATAAAATTGACACACTATATGAGGAAAGAATAAGAAAGGAATGGACTTTCAAGTAAGGATTTTAAAGTACGAACGGTCCCCGACTTACAATGGTCCAACTTATGATTTTTTGACTTTACAATGGTGCAAAAGCAATACGCATTCAGTAGAAACACTACTTCGAACTGTGAATTTCGATCTTTTCCTGGGCTAGTAATATGTGGACCAAAAGATACTCTCTTCCCTTGTTGGGCAGAGGCAGCAAGTCACAGCTCCCAGTGGGTGACTGGGGTCGCTGGCTAGCAATCGCCAGGGTAAACAACCCATACACTTACAACCATTCTGTTTTTCACTTTTACTATAGTATTCACTAAAGTACATGGGATATACAACACTTTCCTATAAAACAGGCTTTGTGTCAGACTGTAGACTAATGTAAGTGTTCAGAGCATGCTTAAAGTAGGCTAAGCTATGATGTCCGATAGATTAGGTGTATTAAATGCATTTTCAAATTATGATACGTTCAACTTCAGTCATGTTTATGAAGATGTAACCCCATCGTAAGTCAGGAAGATGTGTACCTCATCTCTGTGAAATGGTGGAAACATTTAATTTTGACGTTTCACTTCTGTGGCATCATGAGAGGCTAAAAACTGTTGCAAGAGTAGAAATACGAAAGACTTCCCTAGTGGCACAGTAGCTAAGAATCTGCCTGCCAGTGCAGGGGACACAGGTTCGAGCCCTCGTCCGGGAAGATCCCACATGCAGCAGAGCAACTAAGCCCCTGTCCCACAACTACTGAGCCTGCGCTCTAGAGCCCGCGAGCCACAACTACTGAAGCCAGCGCGCCCTAGAGCCCGTGCTCCGCAACGAGAAGCCACCGCAATGAGAAGCCCGCGCACCACAATGAAGAGTAGCTCCCGCTCGCCGCAACTAGAGAAAGCCTGTGCACAGCAGCAAAGACCCAACGCAGCCAAAAAAAAAAAAAAAAAAAGTAGAAACAGGAAATCTGTAAGTTAAGGGGTTGGACCAGCCGCATACGAAGGTCCTTTCTAACTTGAACACTCCATGACCCAAGTCATCATACTGTGACCCCTTTCTTTTACAGGAGAAGCAAGTCAGGGCAGAGAGGTACATGGCACTCCAAGGGTCCAGCTCTGTCTGGTGATGGCGCCTGGACTGCTGATTACCCATATTCTCACCTGAATTATGCCTAGAAACTCTTAGAACCAACAGAGCATGTGGTCAGCATGGGGAGATAAATGATACATTTCACCTCATGGTGGGTATTTCACTTAGTTTAGCTCATAAACAGATAAACTAGCCTCAAGTTTAAAAAAGAACTTCGAGCTCAGAAATTCTTTAAACCATCATTAGTTACTTCAACCACAGAATAGCACAATACAGATAGTAGTACTTTGCATTAACTCTCTAAAGAAGCCAAAGGAATGAACACAGTAACTTGAAAAGAAAACGAACATCTTTGTAGTTTGAAAGACCTTCAAAATACAGAAAACAACTTTCAAAACAAATTATTGCTGTCATCCAGTTTTCCTAGCAACAGGATCTTTTGTAAGCAAATCAAGTGTCTGCCCATTTTAAGGGGTGCCAGAACAATGAGGAAGCTTGGTTTTTCTATATTCTGTCCATTTCATTCTTATAACTGAGAGAGATTACAGAGGAGCACAGAAGTCTACAGGCATTTTTTACTGCCCCTTAAATCTGGGAAGGCCCTCAAATTAGATAAACAGGAAAATCTACTGCCCCCGAGGGGAAAGGTGAATTGTTCTAGGTAGCAGGCGTATACTGAGTTGATTTTCAATCATTTCTGAATTTACACTGATCCATCTAGATGTCAGCCCTGTGCCCCCATAGCCAATGGTACTTACCATTCACACCCAACAGGTTTAGGGCTGCAACTTATGGCTGTGATGCTGACCAAAGTTTGCTGATCCCAGCCACTATTACCTTGGCTTCAGTTGGTACCACCCCCTTTCTAATAAGCAGCAGCTGTATATACACGTATTGGGCCAAAGGCCAGGGCTGTTGTGCTAAGGAACCCTGGGTAAATTACTAAAATCTCCCAGGCTCTCAGTTTCCTGTTTCCCTCATAGGTGGAAGGGCATTAATAATCTCACATATTGTACGTCTCTAAAACCAAAGTAAATATAAATATATACAAGAACACTTGAAAGAGCTTTGTAAATTATAAAGTTATAATACATTATTTAACCAGCTGAGTTGGCAAAAGACTATCTCTGACATAACAAGACTGCCCCTGGGGATATATGAGTTCATACATAATCTGTCAGAAAAGTCTGTTAATAAAATATTTACTTTGTTATAAGGCAGAAACTAACAAACCATTGTAAAGCAATTATACTCCAATAAAGATGTTAAAAATAAAGTATTAAAAAAATTTAAATACACAATAAATGCTTATTAAATTCAAAAGACAAGTCAATGAAAGCACTATAGATATAGATAGGTAGAATTTTTCGGTATTCTAGCAGTTAGAATAGCACATTACTTGACTCTCATGCTGGAAATCACATGGGTGATTTTTTAATGCCAGTTTTACACATGCCCTCACAGGCCTTCAGGATAAAGGTGCTCGTTAACCATTAATTATGTGCTCAATCCATTTCCCTAGTAATACTTCAACGAAAACATTTTTTATTTGTATGCATTTCAATCTAAAATGCCCAGATCAACACAGTCCTTCAGCTGCAGCCATATTCTAATTTACAAAAAAAGAGCAGAATGGAATGGAAAAACCCACTATATCTGTTAGGTAGTTAGACATTAGCAGCAAGGAGGTGACAGTGGCGAAAAGAGGGGACTAGTGGAATTACACCCCGACCATCTGACGACCCTCCCCTGACTCCACCCAGAACGGGGAAAACTATGGTCGTGTGGCGAGCAATTTATCCTGATAAAGAGGGAGCACAGTAACACAAGGGGACTTCCCCGGGCTGTGCGTGCCCAGACTAGACAGGCGTGTAACCTAGATACAGTAAACCAAACTCATTATACCATCATTATAATAAAATCTGCAGGTGGTTTTGCCATCCCCCTTGGGCTTTTCTTAGCGAATCAAGGGTAAGGGCATGCGCAATAAGGAACTTGTTACCTAGCTCGGGGCTGTCAATCAAATAATGACCTCCTGTCACTCACCCACGATTGCGCCCCGCCTCCTCGCAGAGCGCTCCTTATAAACACCCTTAAGCCTGCACAGGAGCTCCTGGCTTCACTTCTTAGAAACAGCCCACTCTCCCTCTGAGAGTGTAATTATGCTTTAATAAAACTCTGCTTTGTGCTTAAGCCCTAAGTGGTAGTCTGCAATTCTTTGCATGCTATCACAAGGACCGAGATTGCTGGTCCGGGTCTTCCGGTGACCTCCTCGGTTGAAGCTATTTTGACACTACCCACGCCAACCCGGTAACATAACTACAGCTATCTACCACTACAATGAAAAAGCAGAATAAAACAACAAAATTAAAGGCAAATAGTACTTTGTCAAACACGGACAACATGTTCTTAAAAATTTCCCCAATTTCCCAAGCTCACTAATACTCAAAGTAACATAATACCCTTTTCATACAGGATGACTGTATCATCTAAAGCATAACCAAAACCCAAACCCGATGACAGAATGCTTATATTAAAATATCAGTCAGTTATAATTGACTAATTTAAAAATTAAATTTTGCAATATGAAATCTGTACAATATAATTTTAAATTGTGAAGGAAAATAAGAGTATGAGAAATACACTATTTTCATCCCTTGAAGACATGAAATTCTTGCAGCAGGAAAGCCTGCAGAATGTAATGAAATAAAATCTGAAAATTGCGACAGTATCTTCAGTTAACTTAAAACAGTTTGAATTAAAATCAATATCTCTCTTACATTTTAAACAGGCCCTAAATTTCTTCTCCAGCAGATCTAAATTTTCTTGCAACAAAATCAGACTACTGTGGGAAATAGGTAATCTTTTTAAAGATTACATAACTTCTTTCTAAATGATATCGACATCTACGGCTAAATCAAAACCAGTGAAACTGAAAATAGAAATGGAACTGCTAGATATCCATTCTTAACAAAGATGGAAATTATTTCTTAATTTCCAGAGAGCTGTATCTCAGGAATGACTTTCTCAATAACTTAATTAGAATTATCAAATAGCAAACACTTGATGCTAATTAGCCAAAGTAAACCAGGTGAGTCATATTACAACATATATAGAACAACTGCAGTAAAGACAAGGCCGAAAACCTAGCTACTTTTTGAAGGTTAACTTTTCTCATACTCAATATTTTCCAGGTTCAACTGAGATGTGATGCATCTCAGACTCAGGAGCCTGTATAAGCGTATTTATCTCAACTACCAGGATTACAGCTGAAAAATAAAAAAACTATCTGAATACCTGGTCTGAAAAGCCTGCTAGAATATTCAATTTGAGAAACAAACGACCACCGAACAGAAAACTCAAGAAAGCGCCGGCTTCCACCACCTCGCCGCACCTTGCTCCAATCTTTCGCTCTTCATTTCCATTCCATGGTTAGTTTTCAAGATAAAACGGGAGAAACCTGGTGGAACGGATTTTTAGAAATAAATACTACAGGTGAAGCAGAAATAAATTGCTCCAAGGAAGTTGTCCACCCACTCATTTACATACAACCAAAAAATACACCCACATGTATTCCAATCGGTGAAGATGCAACCTCGTGATTTGCAGAGGAGACTGGACTTATAACAAATCCCAGAGACGGCTACTCCCCCAATCGAAAAAAATCATGTGGCTCTTCATCCACGCAGCCTCAGAGATGCGGGCTCCGCACCTCGTGAGGTGCAGAAATTCAAACGAATCCCTGCCACTCACAAGTGCAGCATCTCCGGGATGAGGCAGGGCTCGGGAGCAGGGACCCACCCACATTCTGCTCTACTCCCGGAAGAGTCCAAGCAGCCCCAAGCTGGGGAGTGCGGACCGTTCCACCCAGAGACCCAGAGGAAGCAAGCGGAGCCCGGCGAAGGAAAGGCGCTGGAGGGGGGGTGGGGGGTGGGCAGGGAGGCAGGGAAGCGGGCACGGAGCGTGGGCTCACCTGACGCGATGGTCGGTCAGGCGCGCGCGGCGCCGCCGCCTCTGCTGCTGCTCTTCGGCCACGGGCCACAGCGCCCCCGGACACAGCGCCCCAGCGCAGCGGAAGGGGCGACGGTGGCCGGCGCCCGGGTTCCTCCGCCCCCGGCTCCGCAGCGCCGGCTCCGCCGAAGGCGTTAATAGCTGCAGGCAGCGCCTCAGCGCTCGCCGCCTCACCATCCTGGGGGCGAGCCGGCGCCGCATCCGAGGCCCACTGGGCGCCCCCACGCCGCGCGGGGCCCTGGCCGAGCTAGATTCCGCTCCACGTTGCCCGGTCACTCACTCATTGTGTCCTTCGAATCTGGCAGCCCCGCCAGCGTCATCCCCGCGCCGGCCGCCGCTCAGGCCTTTACCAAGATGGCCGCCCACCCCTCCCAGGCCCCGGCGCCGAGGCCTTGTTGGTTACAGGAGGCGCTGCGGCACGTTTTGCCCTTCCTGTCCGGGCCCATGCCTCTCTCGCACTCTGCGCAAGCCCTCCTGACACCGAATTTGCTGTCCTGTCCTAGACCCAGAAGCTAAATTTCAGATCGCGTGAACAGCTTCTAGGACACCCGCTCTAATTGCTAAAATTAAATGGGATCTTGGGGGCCTCTCCTGGCCTGCGTGATCGTAGTAGACCAGCACCTGGTAGCAGGATACTTACAACCTATGGTGCCACGAGCCTCGTAGCGAAGAAACCAAACTAATTTGAAGTCTGTACAGTAGGTATTGAATATTCATGGCAAGCATTGCCTTGTCACGGTCTGTGCTCATTATTAAAAAGATGTCACAGCTTCCTGGTATACACAGTTCTCATCTAAATTTGTTTTAAAAAAATCTCAGGACGATGACAACAGAGCACCAAATTATGATTCCCAGGTTTTCCTTTTTGAACTACAGGATGAAATTTACTGTTTCAATAAGTAATTTAAGTATAGACAGATGGAAATAGAATTCAACAATGGGTGGCTGGGCAAAGAGATTCCTCTATAAGAGTCCATGGGGGTGTGTCCACGGGCCAGAAAGAAATGCCCTCTGTCTGGGACAGCGAATGCAGATACGACTGGTGGAAAATGCAAACCAAACTTTTGCAATTTGAAAGTGACCGCGCCTGTGTAATAGCGTAGGAATGTAAAGAAGATTATGCCAGGTATGGACTTTCACCCCCTAAGGGTAGCTTGCAGCTGTTGCTGAATCTTATTCACTGAAGTGTGATTAAGAGCTGCTTGCTCTTGGGCTGGGCTGAGACTGCACTTACTCAGTGGTACTTCAGGTGCAACAGGAAAAAAAAGACACAGCGCTACAAACCCAAACCGTAAATTGAAGCTACTGTTAGCTTAGGAGGTCTTCACAATGCTCTTGGTTAAGGAACTTTAAAAAGATGCCCTCTGTTCCCCTCACCCCAATTCTTTATGATGATTTTCAAACATACAGAAAATAGAGATGCCTTTTTGTTACACCGTTTGAATAAATTGCAGACAACAAAATCAATCACCCCTAAATATTTCAGCCTGCCTCTTCTAAAGAAAGGACATTCCCCTCAATCACAATACCGTCAGCACACCTAAGGAAACAATTCCCTGATACCATTTAATGTTCAGTCCAGTTTCAAGTTTGTGTGATTGTCCCAAGAATGACTTTTATAGCCTTTTTTTTTCTGAACTAGGCTTATTAACTGCCTAGGCTCATGCATTGCATTTGCTTATTATGTTGTTTAAGAAGCGATCTGAAACGTTCGCTTGATAACTCTTCTCTACAAACTCACAGATAAATGGAGACAAATGTTTACAGCTTGTTTTTCACTGAGACCAGGTGCTTTTGATAAGCACATTTATGTAGACCAGGAAAGTCTAGGAGGAATGAATAGTAACCTTTTAGTACAACAGAGATTATAATTGAAGCTGTATTAATTAATGTTTATGCTTTCTAAACATAAACTTTTATGTAGTTTACTACATAAACTTTATGGATTGTGTTGTAATTTCTACTTGACTTCCAAAGCTTAATTTTTCTAGACAATGAAAAGCTGTTTAGTAAAACAATTTCTATCACTCCAGGTAAAACCTCTAGCTTGCCCTGCTTCACAGTACAGAGCAGAATGAACACTGTGCCTTTCACTCATGGTTTAATTTTAGATCCTGACCTGCTGAACTGGGTTTTATTTGTCCTTCCTTCTTACGCCACCCCAGGAAGTAAGGCATTCAGCATATAACTATTTGTCTTTTAAACTGTCACTGTTAAAACAACAGGCCTAAAATGGAGTCACTTATGCTAAGCTCCACATCACCAAATGGAGACTCAGAATGTCACCCTCTCCCAGAATAGGAATCTTAAATCAGTCAATCAGGAATCACCTGGTCAGCATTAGTTAATCGGCCTGATAGGCCCATGCGATCCCCTAAAGGAAAGTGACCTGTCACAACCAATCCACTTTCTGCTATTATAACTTCCTGGTCCACTCCCTTCTGCCTGTAAAGGTCTTTCATTTTGTACAACTCCTTGGAGCTTCTATCTGCTAAATGAGATGCTGCCCAATTCATGTATCATTGAAAAAAGCCTATAAGATCTTTAAAATTTACTCAGTTGAATTTGTTTTAACATTACTTCATTTTAAAATGTTAATTAATGCTGTAAAGAAGAGGGGCAAATTTACACAGTTCCCTTAAAGTGGCTGGTGGCCAAGGTAACGTTTCTGGAGACTAGTATTAAATGAGCTTATTTTATTTATTTTTTTAAGATTTTTTCGATGTGGACCATTTTTTAAAGTCTTAATTGAATTTGCTACAACATTGCTTCTGTTTTATGTTTTGGGTTTTTCTTTTTTTTTTTTTGGCTGCGAGGCATGTGGGATCCCAGCTCCCCAATCAGGCATCGAACCCGCAACCCCTGCATTGGAAGGTGAAATTCCAACCACTGGACTGCCAGGGAAGTCCCAAATGAGCTTATTTTAAATACTTCACAAAATGTTAGTTAAATTACTTCTGGGAAACCACATATAAACCAATTTTAGCACAACAGCTCATCTGTAAAGTGAGTTCTGCAATCAGTACTGTCCTTTCCTCTCCCAGCTCCAGGCCTAAAGGCACAGAGGACTAGAGCACAGCGTGACTACTTACTAGAGGGCTTTAATTCAATGTGTATTTATAGCAGCACCTGTGGAATTCAGTTAACTACTGAGTTCACCTCCAGTTAAATCAAAATTTATTTGCATGATCATTAACAATCTATAGATAACTCCGAAAAGCAATAAGGCAGCTAACTTCTAAGTCAGTGCTCTGCCATGAACTACCTCTTCAACCTTGGAAAATACCCGTCCCACCTCACCAGGCCCCCGCTCCTACCCTCCAAAGTGACTGAGTTTCCGTGGCCACTTGCAGTTGTAACATTTGGTGACTCAAGATTTTGGGGGAAAATATGTGAAGACAGCATGCTGATGACAGGGGGAGTTGGATTACATTAGGCCAATGGTCAGGAAAATTTGACCTGAGGGCCAAATCTCGCCTGCCCCCTGGTTTGTTTTGTTTTTGAGTCAAACTATTTTTTTTTTTCAGAATATAAAGTCCTCAACATGTATATTATAGTGATACTTTTTTACTTCTTGTATTGGGGTAAAAAAAACACATAACATAAAAATGGTTAAGGTGGTAAATTTTCAATGTACAGTTCAGTAGCATTAAGTATATTCACATTGTTGGGAAACAGATCTCCAGAATTTTTTCATCTTGCAAATCTAAAACTCTATACCCATTAAACAATACCCCTTCTTCCCCTACCCCCTGGCCTTGGTAACCACCATTCTATTTTCTGTTTATGTGGATTTGACTATTTAAATACCTCATCCAAATGGAATTATCCAGTATTTGTTTTTTTGTGACTGACTTATTTCTCTTAGCGTAATCTTCTCAAGTTTTATCCATGTTGTATTGCAGCACGTGACAAGATTTTCTTCCTTTCTTTAAGGCTGAATAATATTCCATTTGCCATATTTTATTTATCCATTCATCCATCAATGGACATTTGGGTTGCTTCCACCTCTTAACTACTGTGAATGGTGCTGCTATGAACATGCGTGTGCAAATCTCTCTTCAAGACCCTGCCCCCCATTTTTTCACCATATACCCAGAGGTGGGATTACTAGATCATATGGCAATTCTCTTTTTTGAGGAACCTCAACACTGCTTTATTGATCTGAAACAAACAGACTGCCAGATATTTCTCCAGCAAAGATGGACTTGGTATCAGCAGAGAACTGCAGTTCAGGGTCTGCAACCATGGTGAGCCATGTGCAAGTCTCCGTATAGCAAGGGAAGGAGCACACTTTTATAGAGGAGGAAAGGAAGTTGGGAGGTCTCAGTAAACAGAGAGTCCATGACTTCTCATTGGCTGAATCCTTGTCAGGAAAGTAGAAAGTAGTCTTTCTTCTTCCTGTTGGGCTCTACTATCATCGCAGGGTGAGAGAGCTCTCCCTTCTGGTCTCCCAACTCTATGTAATTGAGGTTTGCGTTTATTAAATTTTTAATACTTTCCATAGTGGCTACATCATTTTACAATTCCACCAACACCAAACAAGTGTTTCAATGTCTCCATATCCTCATCAACACTTGTCATTTTCTGTTTTCTAGATATTAGCCATCCTACTGGGTATGAGGTGATATCTCATTGTGATTTTGATTTGTATTTCTCTGATGATGAGGAATCTTGAACATCTTTTTGTATACTTGTTGGCCATTTATATATCATCTTTAGAGAAGTGTCTATTGAAGTCCTTTGCCCAGTTTTAAATTGAGTTATTTGATTTTTTGTTGTTCAGTTATATGATTCTTTATATATTCTGGGTATGATTTGCAAATATTTTCTTCCATTCCATAGGTTGCCTTTTCACTCCATTAGCTGTGTCCTTGATGCACTGAAGTTTGTTTGATATAGACCCATTTGTCTATTCTTACTTTTGTTTCCTGTGCTGTTACTCTCATATCTAAGAAATCCTTGCCAAGTCAAATGTCATGTTTTTCTTCTGTTTTCTTCAGTAGTTTTATAGTTTTAGGTTGCCACCTGTTTTTGTATGGCCTGTGAGCTAAGAATGACTTTTTTACAGTTTTACATGTTGGGGGAAAAAAATCAAAATCAAAAATAATATTTTGCAATACCTGAAAATTACGTAAGGTTCAAATTTCAGGGTTCATAAAAAAGTTTTATTGACATAAAGCCACATTAACTCATTTACATATCACCTGACTACTCTTGCACTACAGGGGGCAGAGCTGAGTTGTTGCAACAGAGACATATGACCCACAAAGCCTAAAATATTTACTATCTGACCTTTTACCAAAAGTTTGCTGACCTCTGTGTTAGACTATTTTGAATCATGAAACTTTAGATGCATTTAAAAAGGAAAAGTGAAAGAGGAAACCAAAGTCACCAATACATATGTATTTTGTGATTAAGAAAAAGTATTAGATGTCCAGGGGTTTTTTGAACTTTTATATTTGAGTTTATTCTTCATTTAACTTTTAAAACACCAGTTTTAACTTTAAAAACACTGCTTGTGTTGAATATAGACTTCAATTTTTAATTCTTATTAGACTGTCAGGAGGAATCCACTGACAAATTAACCAGAAGAATATGGGAAGACCCGCCATGGTTTTCTCCAATGAGAGAGGAGCCCTCCTACACCTAAGTGGTTCAAAGAATATGACTTGAGGGAAGTCTTCTTCTGGGCACACTGATTGTGAAATACCACTCATTCTTTGTTCTCGTACTTTTTTGCTAATGTTATTTTGGGTTCCCATGCAGCTGAACTACACAGTTACAACAAAAGATTTAGAATACAGAATCAAACATTTTCC
Organism: Monodon monoceros; assembly: GCF_005190385.1. NCBI lineage: Eukaryota > Metazoa > Chordata > Mammalia > Artiodactyla > Monodontidae > Monodon > Monodon monoceros. The sequence goes on along the minus strand of NW_021703776.1, from coordinate 19,515,273 downwards.
AAAATCTAAACATCAAAAACTGACTGTTAATGTTGAAGGCATTAAGTCTTATTTATCCTCTTCACCCTAGCTAACTAAATATTCTATCTTATGAAGGTTGGGCCCTAAGATAGATTCTTTCCCAATGACTTGTTGGATTAATTGAACTTCTTTTTACATTCAGTTTGCTGCCCAAAGAAACTTGACTTGATTCCTTCACATTATGATGCTTTCATTGCACTGCTTTGTGCAATGTGTGTAGTACCTCTGATTTCGGCACTGCTATTGATAGCAGTGAGTGTAGCTCTGGCCAGACCTGCCACTAGCATATACAGAGCCCAAGGCAAGTGTATTAACAAGGGACATATTCTACATATCTAATTATTTAAAAGTCATAAATCAAGCTGACACATGGTTAAGTAAAACATATTTGATCCTCCTACCCTGACAAAATACACCTTCATAAAGACAAGGAAGCCCAGGTTCTTTGGAGCTCTCAGCCTCCCCAGAGTTCTCCACCAGACCCTGGCCATCCATCTGGGAGAGCTGGCCTTTGGTCCGTGATACCAGCTCCAGAGCTTTGCTCTGTACCGTGATGGCCTGGAGCTTACCCATATGAACCCTTTCCCATATCTAAGTTCCTTCCATTCCCCGAAGAGCCACCCCTTGGCCACCCATGGGCCTTGGGGTGCATACAGCACTGTGCTGCCTGACCTTGGGAGGGTGGACATGGGGAAGAGGTTTGTGCACGCCCTGGAAGCACGCTTGGGAGCATTTTGGCAGGACTCCAAATTCCTGCGTACCTGGAGAGCATTTAGACAGGTCCCTGTGGCACACCCGAGGAGAGGTGCAGCCAAAGGAGGCCAGAGTGGGCTCTCAAGCACAGGGCTTTTTACCTTGGTCTAAGGGTAAAAGACTCAGAACAGTCTTCAGCATGTCCCGAACTGTACACACAGCCAGTCCAGAATCAAAAACTATGAACCTCCCGCATCTGTAAAAAAGTTTACTCAGCTAGTCATGTGGCTCTAACATCAGTGATTCAGTGAAAAAATTTTCAGGAGTCCCTTAACGCTTTTTAAATTGCCAACCACATTTCCAGCACAATGTTAATTCAACTTGGATGGCATGTATTATGGGCAGGGAGAGAAAAGACTTCTTCTGGCCTTCTTCCCCCCAAACCCCTCTGGTATCTGATTGTCTAGAGGCTGAGCAACTAATGAGGGTTACTTGTCCCAGTCCTTCCCATCTACCCCTAAATTCCCAAATCTCCAGCCACAAAGAGGTGTGTGTCATCTGCTTCCAATTCAAGAACAAAGAATACTGCTCTCTGTGGTAAACTGCAGAATCCTCTCTTCCCCAGAAAATATTCACCTCCTAAGCCCCAGAATCTGTGAATGTTACCTATGTGGCAAAAGAGACTTACACATGTCATCAAGGATCTTAGGATGGGGAGATTAGCCTGGATTATCCAGGTGGGCCCTAAATGTAATCACAAGGGTCCTTAGAAGAGGGAGGGTAGAAGCTCAAAGAGAGAAGAAGGCAAGGCACTTCCCTGGTGGTGCAGTGGTTAAGAATCCGCCTGCCAATGCAGGGGACACGGGTTCGATCCCTGGTCCGGGAAGATCCCACATGCTGCGGAGCAGCTAAGCCTGTGTGCCACAACTACAGGGCCTGTGCTCTACAGCCCGTGAGCCACAACTACTGAGCCCACGCGCTACAACTACTGAAGCCCACATGCCTAGAGTCTGGGAAGAGCCCACATGCCATGGAGCAACTAAGCCCATGCGCCACAACTACTGAGGCTTTGTGCCACAACTACTGAAGCCCACGCACCTAGAGCCCGTGCTCCACAACATGAGAAGCCACCGCAATGATTAGAAGCCTGCATACTGCAGCGAAGAGTAGGCCCCTGTTTGCCGCAACTAGAGAAAGCCTACGCACAGCAACAGACCCAACGCAGCCAAAAATAAATTAATTAATTTTAAAAAGAAAGAAAAAAGAAGGCCATGTGGCAACAGCAGCAGGGATTGGTGTGATGCAGTCACAGCCAAGGAAGGTGGGCAGCCTCTGGAAGAAACCAGCCTTGCTGACACACTGAATTTAGCCCAGTGAAAATGATTTTGGCTTTTGGCCTCCAGAACTGTAAGAAAATATATAAATGGGTATAAATCACCAAATTTTTTTTTCCTTTTTTTTTTTTTTTTGCGGTACGCGGGCCTCTCACTCTTGTGGCCTCTCCCATTGCGGAGCACAGGCTCAGGACGCGCAGGTTCAGCGGCCACGGCTCACGGGCCCAGCCGCTCCGCGGCATGTGGGATCCTCCCAGACCGGGGCAGGAACCCGTGTCCCCTGCATCGGCAGGCGGACTCTCAACCACTGCGCCACCAGGGAAGCCCCAAATCACCAAATTTAAGGTACTTTGTTACAGTAGCAATGGAAAACCAACACATTCTCCTTTAAGCAGTCTTTGAACTGTGATAACTATATATATATATATATAAAATATTTGTCCATTAGCATAACACTCATGAGTAGACACATAGGTCTAAACTCTATACTGTGACTTCCAGGTTGAGCTCTGAGAGAACCAATTTCCAGGATTTAGAGGATCAAATTTCCAGGTTGGTGGTAGGAGTCATGGTTGGAAGATTCAGAGAAAGGAACAGAAGTCCTAGTGTTGGGAGATATTGGTAGGGAAGCAAAATTTACCAAACCAAAATGTGTCTCTTGGCGTGAGGAAGGAACAGAAGACTCGGGAAGCTTTTCTTTGCAGCTCTCACTTAACTGCCTAAAAGAATTTAGATAGAGGGCCTATTCCAGGAAAGAACTATCACCAGAGGTATCTATAGTATAATATGAACTAGGTGTGGTAGACAAGGGAGGAACCTAGCAAAGTCTATTAAAATTCCCCTTTGTGTCCCATTGTTGGTTTGGCCCAGCAAACATTTATTTATTGATACTAAACATTTGCTCTCTTCATTCTTCCTATGAATTTACTTCTTTACTTTTGAAGTCCCAGACCCCTACTCCCTTCTCCTTGGTCCAGGATGACATATATACCTCATTTTACTTGGTTCTTTGGAATTTTCTGTGGATTCCCTGTATGTTCATAATTAAATTTCTTTTTTTTCCTCCTGTTAATCTGTCTTATGTCATTTTAATTATTCAACCAGCCAAAAGAACTAAAAGGGGAAGTGGGAAATTTTTTCCCCTCCCGACAGATTGCTTCTGGTCCTGCCATGAACATGTCATTAAGCACCCTGAGCCTCTGTGACGTTAACCTGCACAATCACTAAGATCCCTTCCAATTCTAAAATTCGGAGCTGTAGCAAAACATGGTTTCCCTTCGAATTTCACATTCACATGTTACTGCTGTTACAATCGCTCTCCAGCCAACCTTTCCAGCCTCCCTGTCCACCACGAAGCCTGCATGTCAACCACACACACACATCCCAGCTTTTGCACACATTTCTTCTTCTGCTTAAAATTATCTTCCCTGGGACTTCGCTGGTGGTACAGTGGTTAAGAATCCGCCTGCCAATACAAGGGACACGGGTTCGATCCCTGGTCCAGGAAGATCCCACATGCCGCGGAGCAACTAAGCCTGTGTGCCACAACTACTGAGCCCGTGTGCCACAACTACTGAAGCCCGCTTGCCTAGAGCCCATGCTCTGCAACAAGAGAAGCCACCACAATGAGAAGCATGTGCACTGCAACGAAGACCCAACATAGCCAAAAATAAATAAAATAAAATAAATAATTTATTTTTAAAAAAAGAATTTATCTTCCCTGGCTTCACCCCTGAGCACTCAGGCTCATCCCTCAAATCAAGAATCACCACCTTTGAGGAGCTCTCCCACCTTCTCAAAGCAGAATGGTCATCTCCGCCTTGGTGCTGTCAGAGAACTATTAAAGCAGGTAGCAAATTATAGTATGACTCTTTGTTTCCATTTCTGTTTCCCAAACCAGAATGTGGGCTACTCATATGCAGACACTCTGCCTGATCCATATGTATACCTCTAGCACCTACTCCTATGCTCGGCACACAGCAGACACTCCTATTGTGTCTGTGGACTGAATAAATGAATGATGATTCCCTGAATTCTGCAGAGCCTACTTGGGACTGGGCAGGAGTGGGATGTGGGGAGGGATAGAAAAGAAGTACAAGAGGACAGGAAATTTATGTTTCTGCAAGACTTCCAGAGCCTTGGAGAAAAAGCTGAGTCTGATGTGTGCGATGATTTAGTTCAAGGCTGTCCTCAGATACTCATTGTACATTCAATCTAGCATCTCTCTTGACCTTGCCTCAAAGTCAGTTTTTAAGTGGAGTTGTCAGTGTGAGCTACCTTGCACAGCATTCTGCTGATTAGAAGCTCTTAACTGGGGCAGATGGCAGGCAGCCATGTATGATTTGTCAGCTTTGCCTCCTTGTGTGCCCTTAAGCAGAGGCTACAACTTTAGAATTTTATGGTAGCTAGTTAACAATTCTGGCCTTATAGACCATTCTGAGTAACAACTCATAAAACCGTCTACATTCAGTGTTCTTTCTTAGGCATAAGAAATACCCTCTCCCTACTCCTTGAGTGATCTGGATGTGTCTTCCATCTTCTTGATACAAAGTACAAAGGACAAACGTACTCAGAAAATCTCCTTAAAGTGGAAATGAGGTTATCATTTCCACACACCTTAGAAAACCTATGAAGTCTTTTCACAATATATAGACTGATGATAATTTACAATGTGTCCTTGATCATGCATCTCTCTCTCTTTTGCGGTACGCAGGCCTCTCACTGTTGTGGCCTCTCCCGTTGCGGAGCACAAGCTCCAGACGCGCAGGCTCAGCGGCCATGGCTCACGGGCCCAGCCACTCCGCGGCATGTGGGATCCTCCTGGACCGGGGCACGAACTTGCATCCCCTGCATCGGCAGGCGGACTCTCAACCACTGCGCCACCAGGGAAGCCCCATTGCCTCTCTCTTTATGATGTAGTCGTCTCTGTATGTTCCTTTGCTGTTTCATTCCATATACTTGTGTCATTTTAGAATTTTACATTTGAGATTCAGCTTATTATTTAAAGGCACCACTTTCTGTACCTTTTTCATGTACCAGACACTATGCTAAGGGCTTTACAAATCTTATTTAATCCTCATAACAAACTCAGGCACTAAGCATTATTATACTGTTTTTATAGAGGACAAAGCTAAGATTTTGAGAGGCTAGTTAACTTTCCTGAGGGCACAAAGCTAGTAAGATGTGGATGCAAGACCCAGGCCTGTGTCTGTTGGAGAGTTCCTCTTCTGTTTCAATTCTTCTTAAAAAAATAGTTAATTTATAATAGTATATTAGTTTTAGGTATACAGCATAGTGATTCAGTATTTTTACAGATTGCACTCCATTAAAAGTTATTAGAAAATAATGGCTATAATTTCCTGTGTTGTAAGATACATCCTTGTTACTTACCTACTTTATACATAGTAGTTTTATCAATCCCATACCCCTATCTTGCTCCTCCCCCCTCCCCTGTCCCCACTGGTAACTCCTAGTTTGTTTTCTGTCTGTGAGTTTCTGTTTTGCTATATACATTCATTTGTTTTGTTTGTAGATTCCACATATAAGTGATACCATGTAGTATTTGCCTTTCTGTCTGACTTATTTTGCCAACAGGATATTCTCTAGGTCCACCCACATTGATACAAATGGGACAATTTTATTCTTTTTTTATGGCTGAGTAGTATTTCATTGTATGTGTATATACACACACACAATGTATATATATATATATATATATGCCACATCTTTATCCATTCATCTCTTGATGGACACTTGGATTTCTTCTACATCTTGGCTATTGTAAACAGTGCTGTTATGAACACTGAGGTGCATGTATCTCTTCTAATTAGTGTTTTCATTTTTCTAGATATATACCCAGGAAGGGACTTGCTGGGTCATATGGTAGTTCTATTTTTCAGTTTTTTGAGGAAACTCCAAACTGTTTTCCATAGTGGCTGCACCAATTTATATTCCCACCAACAGTGTACAAGGGTTTCCTTTTCTCCACATCTTCACCAACATTTGTAATTTGTGGTCTTTCTGATGATGGCCATTCTGACAGATGCGAGGTGATATCTCATTCTGGATTTGATTTGCATTTCTCTAATAATTAGTGATATTGAGCAACTTTTCATGTGCCTGTTAGCCATCTGTATGTCTTCTTTGGAAAAATGTCTATTCAGGTCTTCTGCCCATTTCTTGATTGGGTTGTTTTTTTGATATTGAGTTGTATGAACTGTTTATGTATTTTGGATATTAACCCCTTATTGGTCGTATCATTTGCAAATATTTTCTCCCACTCCAAAGGTTGTCTTTTCATTTCATCGATGGTTTCCTTTGCTGTGCAAAAGCTTTTCAATTTAATTAGGTCCCATTTGTTTCTTTTTCCTTTTATTTCTTTTGTCTTAGGAGACAGATCCAAAAAACTATTGCTGTGATTTATGTGAGAGAGTCCTCTGCCTATGTTCTCTTCTAGGAATTTTACAGTTTCAGGTCTTACATTGAGGTCTTTAATCCATTTAGAGTTTATTTTTGTATATGGTGAGAGGAAATGTTCTAATCTCACTGTTTTACATGTAGTTGTCCAGTTTTCCCAGCACCACTTATTGAAAAGATTGTCTTTTCTCCATAGTATATTCTGGCCACCTTTTTCATAGATTAATTGACCATAGGCATAGGGGTTTATTTCTGGGCTCTATTCTGTTCCATTGATCCATGTGTCTGGTTTTGTGCCAGTACCATGTTGTTTTGATTACTGTAGCTCTGTAGTAGTCTGAGGCCAGGCAGTGTGATTGCCCCAGCTCTGTTCTTTTTTTTCAAAATTGCTTTGGCAATTCTGGGTCTTTTGTGGTTCCATATGAATTTTAGGATTATTCATGCTAGTTCTGTGAAAAATGTCACAGGTATTCTGATAGGAATTGACTTAAATCTGTAGACTGCTTTGGGTAGTATGGTCATTTTAACAATTTTGATTCTTCCAGTACAAAAGCATGGGACATCTTTTTACTTCTTTGTATCATGTTCACTTTCCTTCATTAGTGTTTTATAGTTTTCAGAGTATAGGTCTTTCACCTCCTTCGCTAAATTTATTCCTAGGTATTTTACTCTTTTTGATATGATTTTAAACAGGATTTTTAAAAAACTTCTTCTGATGGTTCATTATTAGGGCAGGTGGGGCCCACATGGACTCTCAGCAGTGTGTGAGCTATGGTCGAGCGATTGCCATCAGAGATTTGGGCTGCTTCTGATGCACGGCTTGAGTTAGCGCTAACGAGAGCCACCACTGCCCCACCTAGGCTCTGCCCTGGGTCCGGGTCACATCTGTGTCCCATGATCAAGTCTTCTCCCTGGTTGTGGCCACCCCAGATCCAGTGCTGTGCTGTGGCGTGGAGTGAGCAGGTCACAGAAACCTGGGGGCCATTAGAGCAGACTTCTCTCCACCCTGCCTCGAGGGCAAGCCAGCAAGCACACTCCTCATGCGTGGAGTCGAGGCTTCCCACAGACCCTGTTAGTCTCGGCAGTCCTCCAACCAGCCAAAGGGGCTCATCTCCCCTTCGTAGGACCCCAGGACCAGTGCATCCAATCTGCGGCTCTCACCACTCACACCCCAGGGCAGGTGTCTGCCTGTGCAATCTCCCTTTTTTTCTGAGTCCCCTCCCAGGGGCATGGATCCTGACACAATTGCTTTTCTTCCCTTCCTACCCGATTACGTGTGGATCTTCTTACAGCCTTGGTTGTACGGGGGTCCTTCTGTTTCTAGTTAGTTTTCAGTGAGAACTGTTCCACACGTAGATGTATTTTTGACTTGTTCGTGGAGGGAGGTGAAATCCACGCCCTCTTCTCCTCCATCTTCATGGATCTCCTCTTTGTTTTAGTTCTTGAAGTCAGAGAGAGCAAAGCTAAGGACTGCCTACATGGATCCAGGCCGGAAATGAAATATAGGTTTATGATGTACATGTAAATGAACACTGAGGGGGACATTGGTGGAAATTACAATGCTTTTTAGAAATTCAGATTAACCTACAGCCCCTGTCATGTTCTGTGCCATCATTAAGGTGAAACTTTGACTGTGGATTAGGTTTTATTTATTCCTTTAAAAAATAAAATAAAAACAAGATCTGTATTGTATCCTACAACCTAGTTCTTCTGTGGAAGGATAAGGACTTCTGAGAGGATGCCCAACACAACCGTAGTGAGCTTAGGATTCATGGAATGTCCCCGATTTGCAAGGACAGTCTGAGATTCACTCTTGGGTTGGTCTACAAGCTACCCAACTCCCAAAGGGCAAGAATCATAGACTTCAGTGGTTTCCCAGATGTCTATGGATAAGAACAGCTGATTGCATTAAGATCACTGGGAAAGTCTGTTTCAAATATAAACAGATAGGCCTCACCCAGGAGAGGTTTTGGTAATAACAACAACTAACACTAACAGTGTTTACTATGTTCCATGCACTGTTTTAAGCATTTTACGAGCATTTACTCATTTAACTTGCTTAACAATGCTGTGAGGTAAATACTATTATTGTCATCACCATCTATCAACAATGAAACTGAGGCACAGAGAGGTTAAGGAACTTGCCCAAGGCCACCTAGCCATTCAGGGGCTCAGCCAGACTTAAACATAAGCTGTCTGGCTCCAGATCTGCACTTTTAACCTGTATGCTATACTCTCCATAATCTATGTTAACGAGTTGTCCAGGTGATTCTGATGTGCATCAAGGCTTGGAAATCCTGACAAACCTCGATGATATTTGAATCTCCTCTTACAACCCTGTACCCAGCAGTCTCTCAGCTAGGGTTGAAAGCCAACCACCTCAGGACAGTCTATTTTTGAATTTCCAGTCAGTAGCTATAGCAACCTCTGCTTCATGGAGACTAAGACATAACCTGGGAAGAAGCATATAGGATGGAGAGAGTGTGGAAATAAGGCGGTGTACTGTACTGGCTCATACAGCTTGGAAGAGCTGTTTGTGTGCATCTCTTCCCAATACTGTGTTTAATGGCATTATGTTGGTAGCTTGAAGTCAACCCTGATGGGAGAATTTACACCACAGAAGTCAGCACACACTACAAAACAAGGCTTCTTTTCCCCCAAAGAGCCAATAGTTAAACATTTACCAGCACACCACTGGATTTATGGCCTAATCCCAGCTCAACCACCTATTGGCTACATCACTTCAGGCACATTGTTTAAAACTTTCCAAGCCTCATTTTTCTCATCTGTAAATATGGGAGGAATGACAACTACGGAAATCAAATGAGGTAAGAAATGTGGAAGCATTAGCACAGTTTTGAAAAGATGAATAAAGAACAGGCACTTTAGGGCTTCCCTGGTGGCGCAGTGGTTGAGAGTCTGCCTGTCGATGCAGGGGACACGGGTTCGTGCCCCGGTCCAGGAAGATCCCACATGCCGCAGAGCGGCTGGGCCCGTGAGCCATGGCTGCTGGGCCTGTGCGTCCGGAGCCTGTGCTCCTCAACGGGAGAGGCCACAACAGTGAGAGGCCCGCATACCGCAAAAAAAAAACAACAAAAAAAGGCGCTTTACAATAATGTTCCTTTTTCTTCCCATTTCCCAATTGCTCCCCAACAATGAAAGACATCTGTCAAATTCCTCCATGTCTTCTCTTTCCCAAGCTAAAATTTCTTTCAATTGTTACTCACTGTTCAGTGTTTCCAGATCCTTTTTCATATTGGGATACGTCCGACAGAGATCACAGCTGTAGCTCCCTTTGGGAAGTGTTTTGGCTATTTCTCTGAGTCCCCAAAGAGCACTTGTGCTCTCAGTGTGATCAGCTGCCCTTCCTAGTCCAGCTCACTCTGCTTGCAGCCCCTCTGCCTGCAGCTTGGGCCTGTGCCAGACATTCTGTTGCTTTCAGTACTATTAGTGGTGCACCAGAGCCCAAGAAAATCGTATTTCTGTGGCAAAGGGGGAAGACCACTCCTATTCCCATATGATTTGATTATCTTTCGCAAGTACCAAGGATGTGTTGCTTAGATCCCAAAGGCCCCCAAGTCTCGAAGATTTTATGAAATTGCTGTTTAATTGCTTTACTCCCAATCCTTCTCCATAGGAATCAGGTATGAATTTGAAGGGGAGGGATTGCCTGAATCAGGAGCTAAATTCAAGTGACAAAACTTAAGCCCAGACCACTCCTTGCAACAAGTAAGGCTTTGCAACTGGGCCAAGGTTAGCTGCCTGACTCTTCCTTTTGGTTCTGTTCTCTCAAGAGGTTCATTTGTCCATCAACCAGCCAGACAACCCATGCCAGTCTGACTTCCAGTGGTGAGCTCACATAGACTCAGCTTGGGGGCTCCTACAGAATTCCTCATGAAGCAGGTACCCAGAGCTGAATACCATATTCCAGGCAGTGTGGATATGCAGCATGGAGAGGGAAGATCCCTTCTCCAGGGTGGAACCCTATAGTTTTATAAAAGTTGCCTAAGATGGAATTAATTTTTAAAAAATCATCACACTGTTATTACCTGCTCTATAAAAAATTAAATTAAATTTAAAAAATCATCGCACTGTTTTTTATATAAACTGAACTTGCCGTTTGCAAAAAGATTGTTTTTAGGTTGCGGCTTACTTGTATCTTCCACTAATCTCCTATTTGTATGGTTGATTCTTTGAACATAAATGGAGAGCTTTTAAGTCTATACCTATGAAACCTTAATGTATTGCATTAGGCCCATCACCCCAGCCTATTGAGCCTATCATCTTAGGTTACAGTTTGGTCTCTGTCAAATATCCTTTCATGTGGCAAAAACGTGACTAAGGTGATCGGTTTTTACTGAAAGGTATAAGAAAAAGGCCTCTTGGACAACCAGACAAATGTTTATCATTTACGACACAGCAGTAACTCTCCTGGCTCAAAACATCGTTGGTAACCTGAGCAATCCAAATGCTAGTGACACTATTTTGGAGGCCCCAAATCTGTCTTTGTTTCTCTCTCTCTGCTTTTTTATTCACTTTGCTTCTACTGCCCCCTTTGCTGCTGCTGCTTTCTACTGGCTTCCCTCTATATCTTGGATTGAAAATGCCCTTAACGTGAATCTGATGGGGTCTGATAGTCACCACACCATCTGTGGGGCAGATTTCTCATGCGGACCACTCACAGGCCACTGCTCTGTCGTGACTAGCTTAACCGAGGATTTTCGCTAGAATAGCAATTAGCCCACTCAGATGTGGCCGACACAGTGAAGTCACCTGACAAAAATGTGTTCATTCAACAGATATTAATTGGTCACCTACTGTGTGCCAACTGTTGTCATAGTGGCTGGTGGTATACACCAAGTCCCTGCTCTCAGGGAGCAACCATAAAAAGAAAGACAGTAATTTGACAAAAATTTAGTGGTAAGTGCCATTATACATATACATAGAAGAGGTAATGAGAGAGACTGGGCTGGGGGAAGGGATTAGAGAGAGTTGACAGGGAAGACCTCTTTGAAAAGATAAAATTTAAGCTAAGACTTAATGATGAAGAGTTACTCTTGTCAAAAATCTCTGTAAGTGTATTCTCACACATTCCAGAGAAGTCTAGCAAAGGTCTGAGTATGGGAATGAGGTTGGTGTCCAGGAACAGAAAGAAGGCCAGTGTGGTCGAACTACGGGGCGTAAGGGGAAGAGAGGCAGAAGATAAAATTGGAAAGGCAGGCAGAGGCCAGATCATTTAGGAGCCACTTAGGAGTTTTAAATACGGAATGTGTGTTGTGGGTGGGAAGCATGATCTGGTTTAAACAAGATCAGAATGTGGCACCATCAGAAGGTACTGCCTGGAGATGTCTTATTCAAGGTGTCTGGCCCTGGCAGGCACTTAGCATTTCATATGTTGTTCAGTCCACTCATCCAGAAATTCCTGTCCCTCCATCTTTCTGTCACTTATGACTTTTTTTTAAAAATAAATTTATTTATTTATTTTTGGCTGTGTTGGGTCTTCATGGCTGCGTGCAGGCTTTCTCTAGTTGCGGCAAGTGGGAGCTACTCTTCCTTGCGGTGTGCGGGCTTCTCATTGCGGTGGCTTCTCTCGTTGTGGAGCACGGGCTCTAGGTGCGTGGGCTTCAGTAGTTGCGGCACACGGGTTCAGGAGTTGTGGCTCACGGGCTTAGTTGCTCTGTGGCATGTGGGATCTTCCTGGACCAGGGCTCGAACCCGTGTCCCCTGCACTGGCAGGCGGATTCTTAACCACTGTGCCACCAGGGAAGTCCCTGCTTATGACTTTATAAGCGTGATTTTCAATGTTCTCATCCAGGTTATGATATGAACATTGCTTAAGAGAGCATCTGAAGGTCCCAGCCATCAGCAATAATGGAAAAATCCGAAACCAAGGTCCAGATCACAGTACAGGAGGGTGGGCTGAATGACCAAGGGGATCGCTCAACTTTCCTCCCCATGCTCTCCCCCACCCCACTGAAAGAGTGAAAACCTGTCGGAAGCTAAAACATGAAAAAAAAATCAGCTCAAACTGAAAAAGAAAAAAGGAGGGGGGGAAAGAAAAGCAGCCCTGCTGTCATTCAGGCTGCGAGGATGAACACAGAGCCAGCTGCAGAGTTAACAGGAAGCACTGCTCCCCGCCAGTCTTACGGCAGCTGTAAAACGCTACATCCCTCCTCTTTGAATGGCTGCTTCTTTCCTTCCAAGCGTGTCCCAACCCATCTTATTATTTCCATATCTCACTGGGGATTCCTAATTGCTAAATAGCCCTCCATTCATGGCAGCGCCCACCACCTGGTTTACTTCTTCTCTTAAACTCACAGCAGAAGCAGCATCTAATACAGAGCTATTTCTTGCTTCCCTTACGCCCCCCTCAGAATCCTCCAGAAGGAACCTCAGACTTACAAAATGCTTCCCTCCTCCCTCTCTTTAGTGCTCTCCCTCACCGCGCGCGGTCAGTAAATCTGGTTTTGTGGGACCACAGGTTTGTGCCTGGGCATCTTAATACCCTGCTCACTCTGACCCCTCCCTGCTTCCTTTCCCCTAGTGACTCTGAAATATGGTCCTGGTGAGGTAGTCATTCAATTTTAAAACTGAGATACTAGAATTTGAAATTATAAATGATAAAGATGCATTCACCTCTCATCTGTGTGCTATTTGATTAGTGGAGTAGGCAGTGATATTGCTAGTTTTGCTACAGAAGAGGGGGTAGGGGACTGCGTCTCGACGTGCTCTCAGAAGCCCATGTCCTCAAATCTCACCAGGATTCCTGTTCCTATTGGCAATTTCCTTCAACATACACTCTTTTAAAAACTACTCTAGGGGCTTCCCTGGTGGCGCAGTGGTTAAGAACCTGCCTGCCAGTGCAAAGGACATGGGTTCGAGCCCTGGCTCGGGAAGATCCCACGTGCCGCGGAGCAACTAAGCCCGTGCGCCACAACTCCTGAGCCCACGTGCCACAACTACTGAAGCCTGCGTGCCTAGAGCCCGTGCTCCGCAACAAGAGAAGCCACCGCAGTGAGAAGCCCGCGCACCGCAACAAAGAGTAGCCCCCGCTTGCCGCAACTAGAGAAAGCCCGAGCGCAGCAACGAAGACCCAACACAGCCAAAAACAAACAAACAAACAAACAAACCCACAAAAACAAAAACTACTCTAATTTTGGGACTTCCCCAGCGTTCCCATGATTAAGACTCCTGCTTCCACTGTAGGGGGCAGGGTTCAATCCCCGGTAGGTGAACTAAGTTCCCACATATCGCATGGCACGGCCAAAAGAAAAAACTACTCTAATTTTGTATAAAAAGGGTTCTAATAGCTACCAGCTGATGTTAATTTTTAGGGTTTCCAGAATTAGCAAAATGGCCAGCAAGAATGCTGAAGCTACTACCAGGAATGATTATGTTTTCTTAAGGTAATGACAGAGTTCACTGTTACTACAATATGGAATTACAAATATATGTTATTGATACTACCAGCTCCATGCTTGACCTTGCTTTTCCACGAATATAAATTTTACTGTTTTAACGTTAATCATAGGTTGCATATATGATGTTGCCCCTAAGAACAAAAAAACTGGAGTAAACTGTGCTCAGATACAGTGCGGAGTAAATATGTTCATGGAGTAGAAAGATCGTGGGTTTGGACTCAGATCTCAGATCGTCTTTTCTTAACTCTATGACCTTGGGCTATCACTTATCCTCTGGGCAGCAGTTTCCTCACTTATCAAAGAGATAATTACACCTACCTCGCAGGGGTGTTTTGAGGTTAGTGAAAGTACATGCAAAGTACATGTGCAAAGTCCTAGCACAGTGTCTGACACATAACAGGTGCCCAGCGAGCAGTTGCTATTCTTATGAATATCAGTCCCACCTAGTCCCCAACTACATAATTCCTCCTCCGCCCACAGTGTGATGCCACCTCACACCCACTCCAGCCCCCACTCCCCACTGGGGGGCTCAGCTCCGGGCCGGTGTGTAGGCTAATCCTGACTGCAAAGTCCAACCATCTTGGCCGTTGATTTTCTTATCCTCCTGCTTCTGCTTTCAGATCTGGACCTCTGCCCTGTTCCCACAGGCCTGACTCTTGGTGCTCTGTCCAGTGCCAGGTCCCTGTCCTTGGGACCCTCTTGTCAAACCTCCCAACTCTCATAATCCTTCCTCTACCAGGAGGATCGAGGATAACAGTCTCGCTCCCAAGGCCAGTCCAGCAATGCAGTCCTACCACCAGCTAACAAGCCTCCCCGATTCCACTGCTTGGAGTTCCAAATATCATTACCTGTTCTGTCCTTCTGAAGGCCTTGCCCCTCACCTGTTGGGGGATTCCAGTTCCTGGGAGTTAGATCTCCCTTCATCTGGCTTGGGTAATATGTCCTACCTTCTGGAATACACCTTTCTCCTAGTACCTGTTCTCTGAATACCTGTCCCAAGCCAACTATCAGGAATCCCAACGCTGATACTGGGATGCTGTTCGTCTCTCCTGCCTATTCATAGTGGTAGACGGATCAAGATAGTAGAACCATCATACTGAAGCCTTCAACTTTAACCCTAACCCGTTGTCGTACCCTAATGTGTACCCTAAACCGTACCCGTTGCCTAACCCTAATCCTAACCCTAACCCTTACCCTAATCCTAACCCATACACTAACACTAACCCATTGTCATACCCTAACCTGTACCCTAAACCGTACCCGTTCCCTAAACCTTACCCTAACCCGTACCCTAATCCTAACCCTTACAGTAACACTAACCTGTACCCTAACACGTACCATAACCCTAACCCATTTTCATACCCTAACCTGTACCCTAAACCGAGGGGCACACTGAGGTGTGTAAAATCTGGTTAAGTCTTTGACCGTTTGACCTTGTAAATGGTCAGGAAGACTGCAAATATCAGGATTGAAGTACTCTGGGGAGGCAGGCAGGTCACCGCCTCTGGAGTTTTAAATGAATCTGAAATGATCATGTATTAAAGAGCTGGAGAGTTCGGCTGCTCTTAGCATTAATGTTCACTGGGGACAGAGTTTTAGTTTAGATAGTAGATTAGTGTTGTAATTTCTATCGCCACTTCTTAAAAAACACAGCTGTCAGTTGGTTGTTGAGTGTATTTGGGAGCTAGAAAGTATTAATAAGCAGGCGTAGCTGGTACTACTTTGTCAACATTGTCTCCTAGGTGTGGCCAACTCGGACCAGCAAGTCACTGGGCTCGGTCACCTTTATTTCTGACGAGGCATCTGGGCAAATTTCAAGCACTGTGTGTTGTTATGAAGAATTTTTTTTCTAATGCTTCTACCTGCCTGTTGGCAATAATCTAAGTTATAAAGCAGGCAAATAAAAATAGCATTTTATATAAAATAATGCATGTTCACTTTAGAAACTGAGAAAAATACAGTGAAGTACAAAGATGGAGATAAAAATCACTATTCATCCCAGCATCTAGAGATAAATACTGCTAACATTTTTATGCTATCATACTTGTAGTTTAAAAATTCAGTTTGCATATAATGTTATGTGTTTATTAGGAAATAACGTTTGGGGGAAAAATAATAACAGTAATGACCATCACTTACTGAGCCCTTATGTGCCAGCTTCTGTACTAAGTTCTTTAATATGTATTAACCTATTTAATTCTTTCAACAGCCCTGAAAGGTAAGCTGGTGAAATAGAAGTGTATTCAAACCAGGCAGCCTGTCTGGAGTGTGTGTTCTTACCCGACACACTATACAAAGAAAACAGAAGCTACTCATAATCCAAATGGATTCAGAGGACACCTTTAACATGTTACACTTCAAGAAACAATTTTCAAAATTCACCAGAAGTTGTATCTTGTGATTCAAGAAGAGAGATATTAAACAATGCATCAATATCAATAACATTTAGTAGGTCTTTTATATGGCGCTGCTCCAAACTTTAACATTTTCTCTCACAAGCAAAATGATAGCATAAAAACTAACCTTTTGTCAATTATTTTATTTCATAATGCATTTGATCAATTATATTGAGCATCAGTGACTAAGGGGAAAAGTCTGAATGAAGAGGGAAATAAAGTAAGGAAAACAGGAGCTTCCCTGGTGGCCCAGTGGTTAAGAAACCATCTGCCAATGCAGGGGACACGGGTTCAAGCCCTCATCCAGGAAGATCCCACGTGCCGCAGAGCAGCTAAGCCCGTGTGCCACAACTACTGAGCCTGCGCTCTAGAGCCCACGAGCCACAACTACTGAAGCCCGTGCACCTAGAGCCCCTGCTCTGCAACAAGAGAAGCCACCGCAATGAGAAGCCCCGCACCACAACAAAGAGTAGCCCCTGCTCGCTGCAACTAGAGAAAGCCCGCGCACAGCAACGAAGACCCAGTGCAGCCAAAATTAAATAAATAAATTTTTTAAAAAAGAGAGGAAAACAGCAGTGCCTGACTACAGTTTAAAATTAGCCTCTTCTGGACTAGATTACTCTTCCATGGACTACTGCAATGGTTCTCTCCCTGGTCTACCAGCATCCACTCTGGCATGCTTCAATCCATTTTCCACAGCAGCTAGAGTTTCCTTGTAAAACACAAATTTGGCCTGCTACCTCTTAGAATGAAGACAAGCTCCTTACCTGGTTCACCAGACCCTGCAAACCTCACTACCAAAAGCATTCACAGGCTTCCCTAGGTGCCTAAGACTCCCAGGCCCTCTCCCTCCCAGTAGCCCCTACTGTGCCCTCTGTCTGCATCACTGTCCATAATACTGCTTCTCCTTCCTCAGCTCAGAGGACGATACCTCAGAGGAGCCTTTCCTGACCTCCCTGAATAGGCCAGATTCCCATCCATTGAGTACTTATGGCACTGGCCACCTCTCCTTCTTAGCATGTCACAATCCCAGTTTTAAATTGGTGCATTTGACCATTTATTGGGTATCTGTCTCCCTGACTAGAGTGTGAACTCTGTGAGAACAGGCTCCATGTCACCAATAGATCCCCAAGGTCTAGCATGGTGCCTGGCACAGAGTAGGCACCCAAAAAGTTAGTAAATGAATGACTAAACAAATATGTACTGAAAAGTTTACTTCCTATTTTTATAATAAGTTGCTATCTGAAATACTGTGTAATTGAAGTGATAATATTAATTTATATAACATTAAGAAAAAACAGTCTGATACAGAGTGAACACTAACTTGATTTTACTGTCCAATAGTGAGCAGAAAATTAATCCAACAGGAAGGGATTCAGCTCTGTGGGATGGAGCCTCAAGGAACAGAGGTGATACAGGGTTTTAAAGCCAAATGCATAATGGTCCATGATCTAATGTGCTTGCTGATTGGTTGAATTCAGGAAGTACAATTTAGTTCAGACAGTACAATTAAGTCACAGACAAAAACTGACTATTTCACCATCAGGGCACTTTGCTGCTGGTTGCAACCAGTATTCTTAGAAAAGCTATTCCAGTTCTTTCTTCTGGAGTCCTGACTGCTTGCTATCTTGAAATTTCTCTTGCCCTCCAAAACTCAGTTCTGCAGATGCTCACTTTGGGGACTCACCCAGAAAGACTATCTTTCCTTTTACCTGGTTGGTACATTGGTGTGCATTCATCTCTAAAACAAGGCCGATATATCTTTCTCAAAGGATTCTCATATAGATTATTAAGATAACTCAAGAAAGGAAGATAGTAAGTGTGTAATCTACTACCTAATAAAGACCACTTAGATGTTATTGAAAATGGTGTTAGTGACTCAAATGATACAACTGTTTTTGTTTAAGGACCAGTATGCCAAGCCCCACTAAATTTTGCTGTGCTAGTAAAGACTATCCCCATTGCTATATTGGTCTTCTAAAGGAGAACAGGAAAGATATCTTATGGAGAATCTCCCTGAACAAGTTTTTCTTCAATATATTGTTGACCAAAAAATTAATAGTCAATGTAAGAAAGAAACAGAAAATTTTATTTGAGCCAACCTGAAGATTATAACCCAGGAGACAGTCTTCCAGAAAGCTCTGAGGACTGTCCCAAACAGTTAAGTATGGGAAGATGCAAGAAACTGTGTTCCTAAAATTCTCTCCTGAAAATATTTAACTATTTGAGGGTCAATCTGCCAGTTCTCCCAGAGCCCAAAACGCTTCATCCTGATCTTTGCCCTGAATTCCTTTCAGGGTGTATCGTAGGTCAGCAACTACAGTGGCTAATGACTGGATCCTTGGAGAACTGGATGGTGGGCTATGTTCTTTATTTTACAATACCCCCTCTTTCAGTTTTAATTTCAACCTAGGTTTCAGACCCATTTCATGACCAGTTTGTCGCACGGTGCTAGGAACACTCATTCTCAGGTCAGGCGAGGATTTCGTTGTGCTATTACTGCACTAGGCCCTATTACCTGTAGCGAAAAGCCTCTGGACCACCTGTCTTACTAGTCTGTCATGGTCCAGGAAATCATTTCCTCTTATCGCTTCTTCCCATATCTAGAGTTACACTATTATAATTATCGATCTTACAGAACTATATATTTGGTCAATCATTTCAAATCACTTAGTCATCATTATTTTTAATAAGAAGCTGGTCATACATTTGGTAATGCAAGAAACAACAATCTTGTAAAATAGGCAGAAAACAAGTAATATAGCTAGTAACATTAATAAGTTCATAAGTAATGTTATCTCCTAAGGAGTTACATGGCTGGCACCAGAAGAAAAATAGATCGTCATGGTTGAGCAGGTATTTCTGCCCTGGGGGAGGTCTGGTTAATGCATAATGCAGATGCACGATGCACACCAGAGGGGCAGGAGGAGGCCCAAATGGGCAGAGAAAACTTTTATGTTTAAATTTTTCTTGTCTTGCCTTAAAATATGAATTTCATTTCATCGATATTAAATGAACTCATGCCTTCAGTACCATAAAATTCAAGGCTGCGGTTGTTCTGGGAAATTTCTTAGATGTCTTTTGGAAGTAAAGCCTTAGAAGAGTGGAGGCCATGAAGCATAGAATTCGGTCAGAGCTTTAGGTTCTTTTCAGCATCTCACCTCTATTTCTTAGAAGCTGTGTGACCTTAGCGTCTCAGAGCCTCAATTTTCTCATCTGTAAGGTGATCATATTAACTGATCACCAGGTTATTTTAAGGACTAAAAGTCTTCATGGGAAACTTAACTCCCATATAAACTGAGTAATCATTATTTGTGTATACAATAATATCACTTTTATATACAATAATAATAACTGGGCCTAGTGCTCCATAGAAACACAACCATATTACCCCATCTATTGGCAGTAAGTTAGTCATATGCACCTAATAAATTAAAACCAAGTTCCCTTACCAAGTTTATGGCTAATCTCTCTAAATCTAAAAGTTTATGTCTCCTCTGACCTCAATCCTGTACTAATTGAACACTAATCAAGCAGAGTCCGATGGCTATAATGACATTATAGACAACAGCAATTTACGTACTAATAATAACTATAATACATGGTATTATAGATATCATCATTAATGTACAAACTCAGATTGTTCCTCCAGGGCGAGATGAGCTAACAGACCCTGGAGCTGTGGACCACCTGGCCAGAGGCTCATAAACCAGAGACATGCTGACTCCCAAAACTACAATTAAGAAAGGTCACAGATAGGTCACAAGACAAAGATTAATCCCAGGCTTTGTTCTACCCCTATAAAAGAACCCCTAGCTCAAAGACCAAGTTGGAATGGATATAAGGCTTGTTTCCCACTCTGTTGCTTGGCACCCTGCAATAAATCCTACTTGGCTGCAAACTCCTGCTGTCAGAGTTTAGCCTTCTGTGCCATGGGCACATGAGCCCTTTTGCTCAGTTACAAAAGCTCAACATACTAAAGGGTTATGGGACCCCAAACACAAATGCAGAAAGACGACCAAATGACCATTATGGGGTTTAAAACCTTAACGTTGGCATATGCTTGAAGATAATGTCATATCTCTAGTCAACCAGAGAGGAGTACATTAATACGATGCATAAATGCAATGTCCCCACCGGATTAAAGGCATTATATTATTAGTACATCAATGATATTCTAAATGAAAATTTTAAAGAAAAATATGTAAGATTTGATGTGAGATAAGCAGAAGTAAGCTGTCTGAAAACAAAATAAACATGTTAAATTTAGTCCTACATGATACTGGCTTTAAAGAAAAGTCTCCAGGTAGAGTTGTAGATGAGAAAGCATCCACCTTCCCTGTGTGTACATATGTTACCAAACCAAACTTGGGTCTGCTCACCCCCTGTGCAGCAAAGCCAATTTACTCATGCAAGGTTGTGGTGAAGGAAAGCACAGCATTTATGTGCAGGGGACCAAAAACAGAATACGGGCAGCTCATGTTTGAAAGATTCGAACTCCTTGATGGCTTTCAGGGAAGGTTTTTTAAAGGCAACATTTGGAGTGAAGGCTGAAGGGTGCATGACTTTCTTCTGATTGGTTGGTGGTGAGGTAACAGGGTGATGTTTCAGCAATCCTAACCATCAGCCTCTGGTTCCAGCCAACCTGGGGTCTAAGTGCTCGTGGTTAGTATGTAGTCACCACCCTCCACCTGGATCAAGTGGGGCTCTTAGTTCCTGCAGAACAACTCAAAGATTTCTGTCAGATTGTTCTGTATACCCTTGAGGAGGAACGAGGACTCTGTTTTATCACTGAACCATTGCCATTACTTTTCTTGTTTAACTGCTTTGTTTCTGCATTCCCTCACTTCCCTAATTAGTAACTGCTTGAGCCTGCTCTTTGGAACTAAGGGAAGGCCTAAGAGACTAAAACCTTTTCCTACAAGCAAGAAACGGGGGACATGGAGGGCCTTTTGTACCCGGGAGGGCTCTACAACGTTCTGCTCAGTTTTAATCCCGCGCCCCCTTCTTTGATATTCCTCAATCCTGAAGGGAACAGGGGCAGGACAAGAAACAGAGTAACGGGCTTCCGTGGTGGCACAGTGGTTGAGAGCCCGCCTGAAGATGCAGGGGATAACGGGTTCGTGCCGCGTTCCGGGAGGATCCCACATGCCGCGGAGCGGCTGGGCCCGTGAGCCATGGCCGCTGAGCCTGCGCGTCCGGAGCCTGTGCTCCGCAACGGGAGAGGCCACAGCAGTGAGAGGAAAAAAAGAAACAGAATAACATTTTGAATAGAGAGGTTAATCATAAACTCAGCATGGGAACTTGATTTAAGGGGGACTCGGTTTCCTGTATATGTATGTATTTATCTATCTACATGTGCATACATATAGCATATGTTTTCCCAAAGAAATTTCCATTTATTTACTTCAAATAAGTCATTTTATTTGTCATTCCCCTCATTTTATTTTCAAGGTGGAGAAAGGATTTCATGAATTATTCAAACTGTCTTTTTATGGCTGAGAAAGGTCCTGCTATCTGAGAAGCAGCCTGATCTGAGACAATTAAAAACAGGCCTACTTTTTGTGTGACTTTTAAAGTTCTTGGTAGCTAATGTCTAGAAGCAAAAACTGTGTGTAGACATTGCAGCCTGATCCTTCCTGAAGGAAAATCCTAAATCACCAATTTCAAAAGCCTTAGCTTTGCTAATAAGGAACATTGAAATCTGCAGCCATTATGTTTCACTTTAAACAGATTTCCTTACAATTCAAAAGTACAAGGAATCAATCTCAGTGCCCTGAAGGCTCTTCAGGCTATTGCTCAGCTATTAATCATGGGGGGGGGGGAAAGCTATTTTCAACTTAATTGGTTGGAGGACAACCTATAGATATAAAAAATGCAATTTACGGCCCACTAATGAACAGCTATTTAAGAAATGCTCACATTGAAAACACTATTTATATACATTATAAGAAATGTATAAAGCAGAATACTGCTTAATTCACATAAAATCTTTCTGGTCTTATTTGCTTGGTCTGTTTTTTCAGTTCCTATCTGCTGCTTCAATGAGTGAAAAGAACCTCTAGGCAGAAGCCATTGAAATACGCTTTAAACTCTGTATTTTCATTATATATTGCTGGCTGAATCATAAATGCTGATGCTGGCAAAGTAGTCACAGTAGAACAAAGGGGATTTTTAGGTGCTTCATCTTCTCAACATCACTTTATTACTATTGTTATAAAGCTTTGGACAATCAGTTACGGTTTGACCCCCCCGTTTAGCCAGCTTTTGTTATATTTTGTTACAGCTCAAAAATCAGTTGAGAAACTCTCTATCAAGGCTTAGAATGATAGAATTTCAGATTCAGAAGAGATCCTAAATCAGTGAAGCTCCTATCAGAAAACAGAATTCCATGCAAAGGGTTTAACTGAAGATAATTTAATGGCAAGATGATTTACAGGGATGTGGGCAAGGTTAAGGGATCCAAAAAGGGATAAGAAACTGAGGCGATAGATGGGCCCCAGGCTGAGCAGCTGGAGTTTGTCCCCTGAGGGCAGATACACCAAGATGAAGAGGAGGAGAAGCTGAGCCCCGCCCAGGTAAGAGACAACATGTTTCTCATTCTCGAGGTCAAGGAGACATTCCCGACTACACATGTGCAGAAAGGCTCCTCAGAGGTCAAAAGGGAGGGGGCGTCACCTCATAGGAAGGGATGTCAACCTACCCATATATCTCTTTACTAGAATCCATCTTGGCTAAGAGATGTGCGTGACACACACACACACACACACACACACACACGGGAGGGTCCTGAGATAAACCAAATACAGACTCAGAACCAGGCAAAGCAAGATGATTGGCCAGAGGAAACCTGGAAGAAATGCCCCATAAAAGTGATTCAAACTACCACGAGGGCACGACCTTCTCTCTGAGCCTGCCCGTGTGTGCCCATTCACACGTACTCTTTTTCCTCCTAATAAGCACTTTACTTGATTCACTACTTTCTGTCCTTGTGGGAATTCATTTCTACAAAGCCAAAGGGCCAGGGGCCTTGTCACTGGTCACTGGTCCCTGGTGGTCTAGTGGCTAAGATTCAGCACTCTCACTGCCTCAGCCTGACTTCAATCTCTGGCTGGGAACCGAAATCCTGCTTCAAGCCGCTGCAGGCCAAGCCACCCAAGATCAGAACCACCCAGGACTAACAGTGGGGTTGTTACTACTTTGACCGAAAAGGACAAGGGCAGAAGACAGCGTCACGAGTGCTGGGAGAGTTGGAACTGTGGAGGGAGACAGCTGCAGTCCCACCCATAGGAAGACAGAACCACTGCTGGAACTGAAATGCTGAGGCAGGGAAGCAGCAGGAGGAAGGACCTCCATTTCCCGCTCTCCATCCCCTGGCAGTGCCTCCTACTGGATGAACCCCAAGGGAAGCCAAAGGCAGGGAGCCTAGATGATGATGTCTGTAAGGCTCAGCTCCCGCTTGGGTACAGAGATCAGAGTAGAGACCGACAGAATGGATGAAGGGGCGGAGCAGAGAATAACCCAACAAGCCCCTTAGAGGCCCGTAGGTCTAGTGATCCTCAGACATGTGCAGGCAGCAAAGCATGTGGAGATCAGCTTAGTCCTTACACAATAACTTGAGTCTAGCTAACTTTAACTGCACGCCTACCACATGCCAAGCCCTGCTAAAAGCAGGTAAATTTGGAGATGCCTAAAGCATCTCCAAATTCAATTCAACAGAATCCTATATAATTGTATATTTACTTTTTTTTTTTTTTTTTTTTGCGGTACGCGGGCCTCTCACTGTTGTGGCCTCTCCTGTTGCAGAGCACAGGCTCCCGACACGCAGGCTCAGCGGCCATGGCTCATGGGCCCAGCCACTCCGCGGGCACGTGGGATCTTCCCGGACGGGGTAAAAAGGCATATTGTTTACTTTCTCGAGCCTTTTGAATTTTGAACCATGTGAATATATTATCAATTTAAAAAAATAAGGAAAAGTAAAAATTTTTAAGTCAACATAAAATGGTAACTGGTATGGCACCCCCAGGAGGGATCTATAGGCTGGTCTGGGGGTGGGGATGGGGTAAAGCCAGGCCTCCTAGAGAACGTGACGCCTGAACTGAACACTGAGAGAAGGCAGAGACCGGCAGGAGCGGAAGGCGCTGAGGCAGCTGAGATGGTTTAAGCAAGAGCACAGAGGAAACGTGCGAGAAGCTGTGCATGACTGAGCCAAAAGCTGCAGTGGCAAGTGACAGCAAACGGGACAGGACAGCGAGCAGGGCCAGACTGTGGGAGCCTTGTGGACCCTGCTATAAAGTTTGGATTTCATCCTGAAAACGAAGAGTCATTGCACCAACTTACACTCCCACCAACAGTGCAGGAGGGTTCCCTTTCCTTCACACCCTCTCCAGCATTTATTTGTAGACTTTTTAATGATGGCCATTCTGACTGGTGTGAGGCGATACCTCTTTGTAGTTTTGATTTGCATTTCTCTGACAATTTGCATTTCTCTGACAATTAGTGATGTTGAGCATCTTTTCATGTGCCTACTGGCCAGCTGAATGTCTACTTTGGAGAAATGTCTATTAAGGTCTTCTGCCCGTTTTTGGATTGGGTTGTTCATTTTTTTGATATTGAGATGCATGAGCTGTTTGTATACTTTGGAGATTAATCCCTTGTCGGTCCCATCACTTGCAAATATTTTCTCCCATTCCGTAGCTTGTCTTTTCATTTTGTTTATGGTTTCCTTTGCTGTGCAAAAGCTTGTAAGTTTGATTAGGTCCCATTTGTTTTTTAAGTTGGTGCAGCCACTATGGAAAACAGTATGGAGGTTTCTCAGAAAACTAAAAATAGAATTACCATATGATCCAGCAATCCCACTCCTGGGCATACACACCTGGACAAAACTGTAATTCAAAAAGATACACGCACCCCTATGTTCATAGCAGTACTATTCACAATAGCCAAAACATGGAAACAACCTAAATGTCCATCGACAGATGGATAAAGAAGATGGGGTACATATCTACAATGGAATATTACCCAGACACAAAAAGGAACGAAATAATGCCATTTGCAGCAACATGGATGGACCTAGAGATTATCATAGTAAGTGAAGTCAGAGAGAAAAAGACAGATACCGTATGATATCACTTGTATGTGGAATCTAAAATATGGCACAAATGAACCTATCTACAAAATAGAAACAGACTCATAGACATAGAAATCAGACTTGTGGTTGCCAAGGGGGAGGCAGGGAGGGAGAGGGATGGACTGAGAGTTTGGGGTTGCAAACTATTACATTTAGAATGGATAAACAACAAGGTCCTACTGTATAGCATAGGGAACTATATCCAATCTCCTGGGATTAACCATAGTGGAAAAGAATGTAAAAAAAAGAACGTATACATGTGTACACCTGAGTGGCTTTGCTGTACAGCAGAGATTGGCACAGCACTGTAAATCAACTCTACTTCAATAAAAAAGAAAAAAGAGTCATTGTAAACTCTGGGGTTAAGGATGGCTTTGAGGGAGGTGAAACTGCAGATACAGAAGCTATTGTTCCAGTCCCTGAAACACAGGTACACTTTATTCCATCAGGTGACCCTAGAACAACTAGGCCAGCAAGAAATCCAAAAACAAACTCAGCCTGAATTACAAAGACAATGTGGCATATATATACAATGTAATATTACTCAGCCACAAAAAAGAATGAAATATGGCCATTTGCAGCAATATGGATGGACCTAGAGAATATCATACTAAGGGAAGTGAGTTAGATAAAGACAAACATATGATAATCACTTACATATGACATCACTTATATGTGGAATTTAAAAAGTAACACAAATGAATCTGTATACAAAACAGAAACAGACTCACAGACATAAAAAACAAACTTATGGTTACCAAAGGGGAAAGGGATGGGGAGGGATAATTAGGAGTATAGGATTAACAGACACACACTGCTATACATAAAACAGATGAACAACAAGGATTTACCATATAGGACAGGGACCTATATTCAATATCTTGTAATAACCTATAATGGAAAAGAATCTGAAATATATATACATAACTGAATCACTTTTGCTGTAAACCTGAAACCAACACAATACTGTAAATCAACTGTACTTTAATTTTTAAAAATCATCTCCAATCAATTTCCCTTTTTAGTCATGGTGAGATCAAAGTTTAACACATTATAGGTGTTCAATACAATATCACATATTGACTAATGGTAGTTTATAAGACTAACAGTATTTTAAGATTTATATCTAGTTTTGACATTAACTCAAAGAAGTCCATGTATTTGAACTTTTACTTATATTTGCTCCAAGATAATTTAATAAGTTAGTAGGTTGAGGGAGAAGGAAAACCTAGGAGGAGGAAAGCATGGGTTTTAGAGTCAGAAATCCCTAGATTAGGTTCCCAGTTCAGACTTTGATTCACGTTGTGCCTTGGCAAGTGGCCTAATCCCCTTGAACCTCAGTTTTCTCGTCTCTCTAATGTGAATAAAGAAACACCACCACTTGCCATTCTATTTTCTCCCCCCACCACCCTCCTCCTTATGAGGCAAGAATGTAAATTAATGAAGCCTAGTTTTCTCAGTGCTTCCAGTTAGAAACACATAAAGGAGCACCACAGAACTTCCAAGGCATGGTCTAAGGTACAATGTATGCATTATATCCACTGCCAGCTACAATCATCTTGAAGACAGACACCACAGTCACACATTCATTCAGCTATTCAACAACTTATGAGCTCCCCCACGGTACTGGACATGGTGCTACTGCTGGCGATGGAGAGGTAGGTGAAACAGGCATGGTCTCCACCCTCACAGAGATCATGGCTAACAGGGAAGCAGGTGAAATTACTCAACCCACAAACAAATATAAAATCGCTCTTTGTGAAAAGTGCAGGGAAGGAAAAGAGGAGGTACACGTGAGACCGTAACGAATGTCATTTCTATTGCGAGCATCTTGGGGCAAGTTCTCTAGAAGTAGAACCTGAAGTGGGGACACTTGTGCAAATGATTCATTCAGAGAGTGCTCTCTGGAGAGGCCTCTAAGGGACTGACAGCAGCAGAGTGAGGACGGGCGGTGGGGGGAATCTGGGTAAAGATGGGTTTCAGGAGAACTCTAGCCTCAGCCTGATCCTACCAGGAGCTCTGAAGCTTCCTTTCAGAACCAAATTTGTCTCAGAGGCAAGAGGACTGAGCTGTTTTACCCCCATATCACTTAATAATTGGTTAAGGCTGCCCTCTTCGGGGAGAATAACCTCCTAGGCATCTTTCATCCAGGCAGTTCCCATCAGCCAAAGGCAATTCTCTATAGAAAGGTGCAGGTGTGAGCAGCTAGCAGCAGCCACACCTGTAGTGGCTAAGGAACGTTCACCACCTGGGTACAGGCGATGAGGCGGGGCTTCAATAGCATCTGCTGCAGAGCGTCTGGGGAGGCTTTTCTCTAAAGAAGTGAGTTTTGAGCTAAGACTTGAAGGATGACTGAGAATTAGCCAAAAAAGTGTATTCCAGGCTCAAGAGATGACATGTGCCTAATGAAAAACAAAAAGATCACCAGGGCTGGAGAATTGTACTGTAGAGGCAAGCGGATCAAGATTATTTTGGGGAGAACCCGAGTCATTTTGGATTTTATCTTAAGAACAATGAAAAACCATTGAAAGGCTTTAAGTGGGGAAGAGACATAGTCCTCCCCCCAGTATTTTCATAGCTCCTTGGACTGGTCAGGAAAGAGTGAGAAGAGGGAAAGGGAAGATGTTGGGAAACTCGATAGGAGGCTGGTTTATACTCATCTGGGCTATGAGGGATGGTGGTTTCCACTAGGGTGGAATGGGGATTGAAAGGAAAAAATGGACTCAGGATATATTTTGAACGTAGAACCAACAGAGTTTGGTAATGAATTGTCTGCAATGGGGAAAGTTTGATATCTCGATGGAAGATCAAAATAAGAATTTATATTTATACTATTTCCCCTCTTTTGTCTATAGTATGCAAAACACAGGCTCAGAGCCTGGTGTTAAGGGGCGTTTTTTTTCCTGCCTTCCCCTGTTAGCTGATATGGTGTACTGAAAGAGACTGACAATAAAGCAAGGTAACGAAACAGCCACTCTGCAACAGCTAACCAAACATCTAGGGATTAAAGTGTGTATGAGCTTTCTACAGCGGCACAACAAGTTGACGCAAATTTAGGGGCTTAGAACAACATCTATCTATTATCTCACAGGGTCCGTGGGTTACGAGGCCGAGCACGGCTTACCTGTGTTCTCTGCTCCAGGGTCTCACAAGACTACAATCAACATGTCAGTCAGAGCTGGGGTCTCATCTGGGGCTTGGGGTCCTCTTCCAAGTACACAGGGCTGTTGGAAGAATTCATTTCCTTGCGGCTGTAGAACTGCCGACATCTTACTTCTTCAAGGCCAGCAGAGGAATGGCTTTCCTCTCTACCCTTTTAAAGGGCTCACCTGATTAGGTGAAGTCCCCCCAGGGCTAATTAACTTAAACTCAGCTGATTAGGTGCTTTAATTCCATCTGAAAAAATCCCTTCACCTTTGCCATATAATGTAACCTAATTACAGGAATGAGTTTCCATGGGGAGAGGGTTATATGAGGACACGGGTCACTGGGGGTCATCTTAAAATTCTGCCCACTGCACACTGAAACTAAAAAGAGAGCAATAGAAAAGAGTTTGATGCCAGTTTATGGATTTGGTAGGAATTTTAAAAAATACCTTTATCATTAAATTCTACTTCAGGATTAGCAATCTCTATACAAATTTGGTGAAATCAGCCAGGGTTAAGAAGAGAGGGATGCCTACAGGAGATCCAGGTAGATAGATAACCAACTGACGTGACTAGCTTCTCTCCCTGGAAATCTAAAGTACTGAATTGGCAGATCGTCATTCCTATAGTTTCTGAATTGCCTATTCTTTTCTCAGATACGAGATAACTGAGCAAATGTTGAAAATAGGTTCAATTCTTACTTCTGTAAGAATCTTACACCCATGTCTGAAGAATAGCATCTTGTGACTCAGGTGATTTCATACTCTTGCAAATTTGTTTTGAGATCTTTATAGAAGCTTTCCGCACATTAAATTAGATCCTAGATTTTGTCTTCTTCATCCCCCTCTACCAAGCCTGTTGGAGTCTTCTCGTGAAGATTTAGCAAGTTTAAGTCTATCCTAAAGGTAACCCCTGGAGTCATTTAGAGCAGAATATTTGTCTAGAAGGCACTGTAGGTCTTCACTACAGGAAAGACAGTCTCTAGGAAGGTTTGTGGAGTGCATAGAGCCCAGGGGCAGAAACTTTCGGTACATATCAATCCAGTGTGAGTCAAGGAGCACTGAGTGGAGAATCAATGGAGAAGAGCAAGATGAGGAGGCAATTCATGATTGAAGAGTCCCAGAAAGACCCCTGGGTGAGCAAAGATCATCACAATTTGGGGTCATCTAGACCAGGAGGAAATGAAGGTGAGGAAGACAGAAAGTCACATTTTGCTAGCATCATAAATGCTGGACTTAGTCTCCTATAGAAGAGAAATGGTGGCCTGAATGGAGGTAAGTGGGAGTTCAGATTTTTCAGAAATTACTTTTCCTCTACTACACTTGATTACAGTTGATTCCTAGCTAATAAACACAAACCAGAAGTTTGAGGAATGTGAAGTTGTTTGTATAAAGTGCCCTGCATTTTCTTCTGCCTCTGCCCTCAAGGATAAACCAGGTAACCTATAAGTATTATACACACAGGCATTCACTCAAACTCAGAAGCATTCAAAACATAGAAAAGTGCATAAGAAGGACTTTGACAATAGTGATGTGGGGGCCATGAGCTACATTCCCAGGGACTGATTGTGGCCTCTGTTCCCATGGTGATTATACATTCAACTCAGGACTTCCTTCCCACTCAGTGTAACCTCCATTAAGAAGCAAGAAACAAAAGGAAATAAAGCCAAAGCACTTCAGTGAGTCCAGACTGGGCACAAAGACTGCCAGCACCACAGCCAGACTCAGGGAGCTGCTCAAACTGCCACATTACACATCTCATGGCACACTAATCGCTCCTTCCTCATTAGGGGGCCATTGTACAAAAGGCTGGATCAGGAAAGCTTTATGAAACATGCAAAGATTTTTTGCTCCAATTCATTTGCAGTTCCCTTTATCACCTTATTAGTTATGCCCAGAGGAACAATTCTAAATTTCCTTTCCTATGTCCATTTGTAAGAACCTCTGTGACTAATACATCTGTGCGTGTGTGCGTTTGAATGTGTGATTGTGATACATGATGATCAGTAGATAGAAGCAGTACTCTTCCCACATGGTTCCTCGTGCACAATACAAATTTTCTTTTGGAAATGTAACCTCATTTTTTTCCCTTTAATTCAACTTTTTATTTTGAGATAGTTGTAGATTCACATGCAGTTGTAAGAAATAATACAGAGATCTCACGTACCCTTCATCTATCTGTCCAATGGTAACATGTTTCATAACTGCAATACAATATCACACCCTGGAAATTGACATTGATGTAATTAACTGACCTTCTTA
Source organism: Monodon monoceros (assembly GCF_005190385.1). NCBI lineage: Eukaryota > Metazoa > Chordata > Mammalia > Artiodactyla > Monodontidae > Monodon > Monodon monoceros. Next base: position 19,484,455 of record NW_021703776.1, on the reverse strand, counting down.
TTTCACCAGTTTTACATGCATTCATTTGTGTGTACTTAATTCTATAAAATGTTATCACATGTGTAGATTCACGTAACCATCACCATTTCAAGATAGAGAACAGTTTCATCACCTCTGGGATCTCTCATGCTACCCTTTCACAGCCATACTCACCTCTTCTTCTCCCTGTCCTTCTCCCCTCCCTGCCTGAACCCCTGGCAATCACTAATCTCCTCTCCATCTCTATAACTGTGTCGTTTCAAGAATGCTTTATAAATGAGATCATATAGGATATAACCTTTTAAGATTGGCGTAATTCTCTTGAGGTCATCTGTATTGCACTTATCAAGAGTTCATTCCTTTTTAGTGCTGAGTAATAGTCCATAGTATGGATGTACCACAGTTGGTTTAACCATTTACCTATTGAAAGACATTGGGATTGTTTCCAGTTTGGGGCCATCATGAATAAAGTTGTTACTAATATTCATGCAGATGTTTTCATCTTTCTGGGATAAATGCCCAAGAGTACAATCACTGGGTTGTATAGTAAGCACATATTTAATTTTATTTTTTTAAAAACCTGCCAGACTAGGGATTTTCCTGTTGGCACAGTGGTTAAGAATCTGCCTGCCAATGCAGGGGACATGGGTTTGATCCCTGGTCCAGGAAGATCCCACATGCTACGGAGCAACTAAGCCTGTGCTCCACAACTACTGAGCCTGTGCTCTACAGCCCACTCGCCACAACTACTGAAGGCCACGCACCTAGAGCCCGTGCTCCGCAACAGGAGAAGCCACCGCAATGAGAAGCCCGCACACTACAATGAAGAGTGGCCCCTGCTCGCCGAAACTGGAGAAAGCCCATGCACAGCAACGATGACCCAATGGATCCAAAAATAAATAAAACAAACAAACAAACAAACAAAAAACAACCTGCCAGACTATTTTTCAGAGTGACTGTACCACTCTGAAATTTTAGATTCCCGCCAACAATGCATGAGAGATCCTGTTTTCTCTGCATCCTCACCAGCATATGGTATTATTAGTATTTTTGATATCTCGTGTTTTTTTTAAATTAATTAATTTATTTTTAATTTTATTTTTGGCTGTGTTGAGTCTTCATTGCTGTGCATGGGCTTTCTCTAGTTGCAGTGAGCGAGGGCTACTCTTCATTGCAGTGTGTGGGCTTCTCATTGCAGTGGCTTCTCTTGTTTCGGAGCACGGGCTCTAGGCGGGCGGGCTTCAGTGGTTGTGCGTGGCTCACGGGCTCTAGAGCGCAGGCTCAGTAGTTGTGGCACATGGGCTTAGTTGCTCCGTGGCATGTGGGATCTTTTCGGACCAGGACTTGAACCCGTGTCCCCTGCTTTGGCAGGCAGATTCTTAACCACTGCACCACAAGGGAAGCCTGATATCTCGTGGTTTTAACTTGTATCTCTTTAATGGCTAATGATGTTGAATATCTTTTCATGTGCTTATTTGTCATCTGTATTTCCTCTTCAGTGAAATGTCTGTTCCTGTCTTTTGCCCATTTTCTGATTGGATTGTTTACTCTTTACTGTTTTGAGCATATTTACATATTCTAAACACAACTCATTTATTAGATGTGTGGCTTGCAAACATTTTCTCCCAGTCTGTAGCTTGTCTTTTTACTCTCTAATAGTATCTTTCATTGAGCAAAAGTTTTTAATTTTGATGAAGTCTTGTTTAGCAGTTTTTCCTTTTATGGGTTATGCTTTTGATATCAAGTCTAAAAATTCTTCAACTAGCCCTACATCCCAAAGATTTTATGTTATGTGTTTTTCTAAAATTTTATAGTTTTACGTTTAAGTCTATGACTCATTTTGAGTTAATTTTTGTATAAGGTGTGAGGTTTAGGCTGAGGTTCATTGAGGGGCAGGGGGCAGGGGACTCTAGGAATATCCAATTGCTCCAGTACCATTTGTGGGAAAAGGTATCCTTCGACCACTGCATTACTTTTGCATCTTTGCCAAAAATTAGTTGGGCAGATGCGTGTGGGCCTATTTCCGGTTTGAGATAATCACAAAAGGTGCAGATGAAAATGACAAAGCTTCAAGAGCCTAGAGAGATGTTAATAAATGTGGAAGACAGATAAATTATTGTAATTCAGCATAAAGATAACTGTTATCCCCAATAAAGAATCCACTGAGTGGAATGTCAGATAATGTAATCAAAGAGAATTTTCCTAAATGAAGGAAGAAGTGAATCTGCAGATTGAAAGAATATATCATGTTCCCTGAAATTATGACAAAAATCACTGAACACACGGGAATTCCCTTGCAGCCCGGTGGTTAGGACTACGTGCTTTCACTGCGGAGGTCCTGGGTTCAATCCCTGGTCAGGGGAACTAAGATCCCGCAAGCCGTGTGGCATGCCCACCGCCCACCAAAAAAATCACTGAACACAAAGCTACACAATATTAATATATATCCTTAGTTAAGTTATTAGACTTCAAGAATAAAATATTTTTTTAGGTTTTCAAACAGACAAAGCAAGCCATATTTAAAAGTGGTAAAAAAGATATGGTTAGCCTCAGACTTCTCCAAAGCAACATTCAATTCAAGAAAATAATAGCACTATGGTTTTTTTTGTTTGGTTTTTTTGTTTTTTTGCAGTACGCGGGCCTCTCACTGCTGTGGCCTCTCCCGTTGCGGAGCACAGGCTCCAGACACGCAGGCTCAGCGGCCATGGCTCACGGGCCTAGCTGTTCCGCGGCATGTGGGATCTTCCCGGACCGGGGCACGAACCCATGTCCCCCTGCATCGGCAGGCAGACTCTCAACCACTGCGCCACCAGGGAAGCCCGCATAAAAGTTTTTTATTTGATGAAGTCCAATTTATCTCTTTTTATTTTTCCTTTGGTTGTTTGTGTTTTAGGTGTCGTATCTAAGAAAACAATGCATAATCCAAGAACATGAAGATTTACATCTCTGTTTTCCTCTAAGAGTTTTATAGGTTTGGTTCCTTCATTTACATCTTTAATCCATTTTGAGTTAATTTTTATATATCATACGCGGTAGGAGATCCAACTTTATTCTTCTGCATGGGTGTCTAATTGTCTCAGCACTATTCGTTGAAAAGACTGTTCTTTCTCCACTGAATTGTTTTGACACCCTTGTCAAAAGTCATTTGCCCATAAATGTGAGGGTTTATCTCTGGATTCTCAATTCTATTCCATTGATTGTCTTTTCTTATGCTAGTACCACACTGCTTGATTACTGTTGCTTTGTAGCAAGTTTTGAAACTGGGATATGTGAATCTTTTAATTTCATTCTTTTTTTTCCCATGATTGTCTTGGCTATTCTGGGTCCTTTGAGTTTCCATATGAATTTGAGGATCAGGTTCTAAAGTATACAAAGAATCTAGCTGAGATTCTGATAGAGAGTGCACAGAATCTGTAGATCAATCTGGGGAATATTGCCATTTTAACAATACTAAGTCTCCTGATACATGAACATAGGATGTCTTCCCATTTATATAGATCTTCTTTAATTTCTTTAAATAACGTTTTGTAGTTTTCAGAGTATAAGTTTGCACTACTTTTACTAATTTTTTCCTAAATAATTTATTCCTTTACTCTATTATAAATGGAATTATTTTCTTAATTTCATTTTCAAGCTGTTCTTCTTTTTTTTTTTTGCGGTACGCGGGCCTCTCACTGTTGTGGCCTCTCCCGTTGTGGAGCACAGGCTCCGGACGCGTAGGCTCAGCAGCCATGGCTCACGGGCCTAACGGCTCCACGGCATGTGGGATCTTCCCGGACCAGGGCACAAACCCGTGTCCCCTGCATCGGCAGGCGGACTCTCAACCACTGCGCTACCAGGGAAGCCCTTTTCTTCATTTTTGAAGGATCATTTTACTAGATATAGAATTCTTGACTGACAGTCTTTTCCTTTCAGGACTTCGAATATGTTATCTCAGTGCCTTTTGTCCTCCATGGTTTCTGATGAAAAATTAGCTATTAACCTTATTGGATCAAGTGTATGTGACAAACTGCTTTTCTCTTGCTGCTTTTAAGATTTTCTCTTTCTGTAGTTTTATTATTATGATGTCTTGGTGTGGATCTCTTTGAGTTTATTCTACTTGGAATTTGTTCAGATGTTTAGACATGTAGATTAATGTTTTTCATCAAATTTGGGTGTTTTGGATCATTATTTCTTCAAAGCTTCTTTCTCTCCCTATCTCTCTGTCCCTTCCTTCTGGAACTCCCATTATGTGTATGTTGGAATGCTTGAAGGTATCCCAAAGGATTCTGAGGCTCTGTTCATTTTCCTTCATTCTTTTTTCTTTTAAACCCACAGACTGTTAATCTCAGTTGATCTATCTTCACATCTTCTGGTTCTTTCTTCTACCTGTTCATATCTGCTGTTGAGCCCTTTCAGTGAATTTTTCATTTCATTTATTGTACTTTTTAATTCCAGGATTTTCATTTAAAAATAATTACTATCCCTTTATTGATATCCTGTATTTGATGAGACATAATTCTCATACCTTCCTTTAGTTTTTTAGACATTGTTTCCTTTAGTTTTGTGAACATTTTAAAAACAGCTTATTTTAAAAAGTTTTTGTCTTTTAAGTCCAATGTCTTGGCTTCCTCAAGGACATTTTCTATTGATTTTTTTTCCTGTGCATGACCATATTTTCTTAGTTCTTTGAATGTCTTGTAACTTTTTTGTTAAGAACTGGACATTTAAAATAATATAATGTGTCAATTCTGAATATCAGATTCCACCCCCTCCCAGACTTTGTTGTTGCTGTTTGCTTTTGTTTGTTTAGTGACTTTTCTAAGTAAATTCCTTAACGTCATGTGTTACCACTGAAGTCTCTGCTCAACTAGCTTAATGGTCAGCTAATGATTATACAGATACTTCCATAAGTGCCTAGAACCAATGAACTTCTCAGTTGTTGTTGAGGAGCTCTGCGTATGGTATACCTTCAACACTTGGCCAGACAGTTGACAACTGTGCCTTAGCCTTCACTTCCTGCTTGCACAGAGCCTCAAGGTCAGTGCTGTGGGAGGGTTTAGGGCCTTCTCCTGTCTTTCCTGGGCATGTGTACAGCCCTGGGTATGCACACAGCCATATACATGTGCATGGCCTTCCAGATTCCCAGGAATACATCTGGGCTTTTCAAAGTCTCTATAGGTATACCTCAGATATATTACAGGTTCAGTTCCAGACCACCACAATAAAGTGAATATTACAATAAAGTGAGTTGCATGAATTTTTCAGTTTCTCACTGCATATAAAAGTTACATTTATACTATACTATAGTCTATTAAGTGTGCAGTAGCATTATGTCTAATAAAACAATGTACAGACCTTAATTTAAAAGTTATCTCTTGCTAAAAATTGCTACCCATCATGTGGCCCTTAGTAACATTCAAGATCACTGACATCACAGATCATCATAACAAATATAATAATAATGAAAAAAGTTTGGAATATTATCAGAATTACCAAAATGTGACACAGAGACACGGAGTGAGCAAATGCTGTTGGGAAAATGGTTCCAGTAGGGTTGCCACAAAACTTCAATTTGTAAAAGGCAGAATATCTGTGAAGCACAAAAAAGCAAAGCACAATAAAACGAGGTATCCTGTATAGACAGCTCAGGCCCTGGCTTTTCCTTTTAAGCTTCTTGGTTTGCCTATTGTTTGCCCTTACTCTTATCTACTACCTCCAGGCAGCCACCCAAAGTTAGATAACTGCCTCTAAATATTTTTGACAAACATCCCCAGAAAAAGGCTTTTTGCTTTGAGTCAGGTTAAATAAAGGCAAACTTGCAAGTGAGATCATCCAGGGAAGCATGAGACAGGTCAAATAATTCCAATTCTCTGGATTTGAGGCCTTGAAGGAACTCCAGCCCAATTTTGCCCCCTCTGGTGGCTGCCGATTTTCATCTTGGTTGTGGAATCCTGGTTTTCAAGGCTACCATGGAGTTAGGAGGAAGAGGGTTAAGGATAGAGTTAAACACTATAAGTTTAAACACTATAAAGCACTATAAAGCTCCCTTTGCTTATTGCAATTTAGGTGTTTTTATTGGCGGGGGGGAAGAACTCCCCAGATTACTGCAAGACTTGTTTCATTTCCAGAGTTTTGAAAATGTTGATTCTGGCCATTTTTATTTTGGCCACGCCACATGGTACGTGGGATCTTCATTCCCTGACCTGGGATCGAACCCATGCCCCGTGCAGTGGAAGCATGGAGTCTTAACCACTGGACCGCCAGGGAAGTCCCAGATTCTGGCCATTTTAAAAACCAGTTTTCTCATTTATTTTATTAAAAGAAGGGAGGATTTTCAAGGGTTTTATTCTGTCATTTTCCCTGACGTGTTAAAATAAGTTTGAATTAAGATGTGCTAAAATTTCCCAGGTGCTTCCTGTGATTATACCTAAATATTTTTGTATATATGTATGATGTTTGTATTTCTTTATTAATGTTAACACACATGTGTTTTAGAAACATGAAAGGATAACCTTGGTTGTCCTTATTATATAATAGATCCTGTGGGCTGAACCTGTGGTTCATAGCAGAAGGGAGATGTGGAGAGAGATGAGTCTGGAAAGATAAGTAGGAGTCAGCTCATGGAGGGACCTATCTTCCATACTAAGGAGGCTTCACTTTATCCTGACCAAGGGAAATTACTGGGGGGTTCTTCATAATGGTACTATCATACTAAAAGTTGCATTCTAAAAAGATCCCTTGGGCTTCCCTGGTGGCGCAGTGGTTGAGAGTCCGCCTGCCGATGCAGCGGACACGCGTTCGTGCCCCGGTCCGGGGAGATCCCACATGCCGCGGAGCAGCTGGGCCTGTGAGCCATGGCCGCTGAGCCTGGGCATCTGGAGCCTGTGCTCCGCAAGGGGACAGGCCACAGCAGTGAGAGGCCCGCGTACAGCAAAAAAAAAAAAAAAAAAAAATCCCTTGGGCCAAAAACTATGACAGTGGGGCTGGAGTAGATTCAAGAGGCAGGAAAGGGGTGTATCAATTGGATGTTGAGTGGGGAAAAAGGGAGGAGCTGAGGATGAAACTGGGTTTCTGTTTTGGATGTCTGCTGAATGGAGGTAACATTTGCTGTTTTGCATTGAATATACAGGAATAGACTCCTGGGCAAGACAGTGAAACGCATTTTGGACAAGTTGATATTGAGGTGCCAATGGGATACTCAAGTGTAGTTGTCTAGTCACTGAGTGGTTAAGGGGGCCTGGAGCTCAAGAGAGAGGCCTGGTTGGGTAGACAGGAAAGGCCTCAGGTGAAAGTGGAAACCATCAGGGAGAGTGTGCAGTAGAAGAGGCCCAGGCCCAGGTCCAGAACCCTGGGGAACAGCAACTTTCAGGGCAAAATGGTGTGGTGCTTAAGTGCAAAGGCTTTGGAGCCACACCGCCTGTTATTAGTGTCCTGACCTCAGGGCAGTTATTTACCCCAGTTTCTGCATCTGTAAAATGAGCATATTGAATAGCACACTTAGAACAGTGCTTGCGATGTTTAGTTTCACTGAGATCTGTGAATAAAGAGCTGTCCAAGAAGGTGAAGAAGGGACTAGGAGAAGGAGGAGGAGCTCTTAAGGTGCAATGAGGAAAGACAATTTCACAGAGATTTACCATGTCAAACTCAGCCAAGAGGACAGTACCAGAAGGTCTATAAAGTGTCCATCTTTCAGCAATTAGTGGTTTCACCAAGAGCAATTTCTATGGAATGGAATGAGCCAGACTGTAAAGTGTTGAAAAGTGAGTAGGGGTCAACACTGATACTTTCTTCCCTCCCCTCACGGCGCCTCTCTCTCCCACTAGAGGTTTCCTCTAAGGACAATGAGTTATGGATCATACTCCCCTTTTTCCAATCAATTTCGGCCACCAATAGGATAATATGTTGTACCAGTTTACCTTTCATTCTTCTACTTTTGTGCCTTGCACGTCATAGGCGATTGAAGTAACTGCTGATACAGGGGCTTCTACAGACTCCTTAATTCGCGTTATTAGACTGCTCGCACCACGTCCAGGTCCATTCCTTCCACGACTGCTTAGAGGAGTGTCATTCCCATCATGGCCACTTGGTGGGGCCCGCCCTCTCGTCTGGGACCTCAGGTCACGATCCCGGAAGCACATCCTTCGCACAGGCCCGAGGGAAGATGATGGCGGCGGCGGCCCGAGCGGTGGTGTTACTCGCGGTGCGGCGGAGGCTTTGCGGTTTCACCGAGAGGCTCCTGGCCGGAGGTGCTGCCGGGCGGGTGAGCTTCCCTCCACTTGTTTGGGTGCCGCCGGGACCAGGCTAGGCCGGGCCTCTCCCGCAGAACTCCGCGCGGCGAGCCTGAGTCTCGGGCGCCCGGCCGGGCCGCGGGCGTCGGATCCACACACCACCCCAACGGCGGGTCGGGCCTTCCCAGCCGGGGCCCGTGGGGCATCAGGCGGCCGGGGACGCTTACCTCCCGCCGGCGCTGGTCTGGCTTTGGTACCCCGCAGCGCGTGACCCGCCAGTGACGTGTGGCATGACCCTGGTTTACCGATCCCCTGCCCTAGTCACTCGGGAGTCATTATAAAGAGTGCGTGTTGATCACAAAAATCGCAGTGGTTGCCATTGGGGGAAATTAAAAAGTGAGGACCCCACCCCGCCCGCCCCGAGTTCTCTTTTTTCTTAAAACTGAGCGTCTTCATCATCAACTCTGCTTCCTGCGAACCAAGGGGTAGCTAAAGGAAAAGTTTGTCTGTATATGTATATTTCTCGTGCAAGACTAGCTTTGTCTAGAGGAAAAGAAAAGCTGGGGACGGGTGAATAGTCCATAGCCAACAAGTCAGTCAGCCAGAGTATATCTTGAACACCTGCCCTTCTTTCTGCCTTCTCTTTTTCTGGCTTTTTAAAAACTGCTTTTCTTAAACAGTGGAAACCTTAAGCATTTCTACGTTGTGTATAGGTATTTTTATATTTTTCGCTCCCTTTCTTGGCTTCCCCCACATTCACCCACCCCCGCTTCCGCCCTCTATGGTGAATATTAAACATTTCTAGGAGAAGTATTGAAATAAAAGTAGTTTCTTTCAGGATAATTATCATAACCGTTTATTTGCCGTAAGGAGAGGGCATATGTAGACTTGTTGCTGGCTTTAGGAAAGTGGTTGGTTGAGGAATGTTATCAACATAGGCCAGCCAAGGGGTGGGTCTCAATGGAATAAAAGTTAAGGAGGAAAGAGTACTTTATAGAGTCTCTTTGGGATAGATTTGGTTTTCTAATCAACATTTCATATTAGAATAGTGATATGTTTTGCTTCTTCCCTCCACCCCCAACCAGTCACTATATTTTGGAGGAAACAGATTGAGAAGTACACAGGCTGCTACACAAGTTGTTCTGAATGTCCCTGAAACGCACGTAACCTGTTTGGAGAATGGACTCAGAGTGGCCTCTGAAGACTCTGGGCTCTCAACGTGCACAGTAAGTGATTTAGTTTGACCCCTCATTAGGTGAGAGAGCAAACTGTTGATTTTAATTTAAGCTTTTCAGTTGGTTGGCAGGTGGTTGAAAGTAGCAGCAATTATTTTGCCGACAAGTGACTGTCACTTGTGAATCTCTTCCTGTGATACTTCCATACCACACGAGTGTCTACATCTGGTTCTTGTAGCCTGTTGTGTCATGTAGTGTTGATAATAATGAGAGAGATATATTTGCTGGACTACTCTGTGCCAAATGTTTTTACATATATTGTCTTATTTGATCTTTAAAATAGTTCTTTGTAGCAGGGATCATCATATCCATTTTACAGTTGAAAAACAAGATCAGAGAAGTTAAATGGTTTTGTCCAAGGTCACACAGCTAATACATGACAGAACCAGGATTTGAACCTAGATTTTCTGACAGTCTCTGATGTTCTTTACACTATACTTGTTAATTGACTGTAGTAACACATTGGGCTAAGAATCTGGGTCCTCAGTAAAGCTGGCAAGTAGGTATTTGTGGCACCCAGCAGTAGCCTGATGACCAAAAATTTTAAATCTCAGTTCATAGGACCTTACTGTCAGTCCACTCAAGAAGACTTTAATGTTAAGGCTGGAAAGCATTTGTCAGAAAAAGGAGGAAGACTGCCCCCTACCCCTACCCTGTCCCCTCAAAAGAAAGAAGATGTTGTCTTATTTAATTCTTACTTTATTGCATTAAGGTTGGGCTCTGGATTGATGCTGGAAGTAGATATGAAAATGAGAAGAATAATGGAACAGCTCACTTTCTGGAGCATATGGCTTTCAAGGCAAGTTGTAAGACTTTTTTTTTTTAATGCATTTTCTTTAAGAGGCAGTAAACACAAAATCTCATTCTCAGGTAAGGAGAACTATAATAGTATAGCATGTTTTACTTTTATTTTTAAAATCTTTTTTTCAGGATAATTACCTGAAATAATTACTGATAATTGCTCTGTAGAGCAAAACAAGGATTTTCTCTTGGGATGTAAGGGTCATTTGAACGTACGCCACTATTTCTGAAGCCTGATGTACTTTAGAAACCAAATTTGGTCCTTACATAGGCTTATGTCCTCATATTCATTGTCTGAAGTGTTTAGAACAGATGAGGGATAAAGCAAGAGGTCATAATTTTTTTTTTCCTCTTTTATTTCAGGGCACCAAAAAGAGATCCCAGTTAGATCTGGAACTTGAGATTGAAAACATGGGTGCTCATCTCAATGCCTATACCTCCAGGGAGCAGACTGTATATTATGCCAAAGCATTCTCTAAGGATTTGCCAAGAGGTATTGTTATTATTTATACTGCAGATATGTAATTTCCACAGGAATTCAGAAATGATTTAGTGCTGTTTACATTATGTTTGTTGAGAAAGAAAATGAAAAAAATGAACCAAACTTTGGGTGAGGGGCCACCTGTTTTTATTTTTTCCTCCAAATATGAGAAACGATAAAAATATTTGTAGGCTGCAGGACTTGTGCAAACCAGGCCCTAACACTTGATTCAAATATTACTTCCTCCAGAGCCATACCTGTGTAGTGAACTATTTTTGTTTTATTATTTTACTTTTACTGCCTACTTTTTGTTTTGTTTTTTCTCTATCCTGTTATCTGAATATTTTATTTCTACAAGTCAGAACAGATTTTCTATCTACTGACTGCTGGGCTTTGTTTTTGAACAAAACTTGCTTGCTTCTTTATTGCATTTGCACATTCTGGTTCCTCATCCTGGAGTGCACTTCTTTCTTACTGTCCTTTCCATTAATTTTTTTCAAAATTCAATTTATTTAAACTAAAAAAAAAAACAAAAACCCAATACAGATCACCGATCCCCCACCCCCTGCCCCAGCAATGATCAGTCTGTTCTCTGTATCTATGAGCTTGGGTGTTGTTTTGTTTTCGACTTTTTTTCCCCCACATACAAGAGAGATCATATGATATTTGTTATTTCTCTGTCTGACTTTTTTGCTTAGCATAATGCCATTGAAGTTCATCCATGCCATTGCAAGTGGCAAGATTTCATTCTTTTTTAGGGCTGAGTAATAATACTCCTCTTTGTATGTGAGTGTGTATTTGTGTATCACAACTTCTTTACCCATTCACTCATTGATGAACACCTAGGTTGTTTCCATATCTTGGCTGCTGTACATAACGCAGTGAACACAGAGGTAGGTCTTTTCAAGTTAGTGTTTTTGTTTTCTTTGCATAAATGTGCAGAAGTGGAATTGCTGGATTGTATGGTAGTTCTATTTTTAATTTTTTAAGGAAATTCCATGTTGTTTTCTATCATGGCTGCACCAGTTTACATTCCCACCAACAGTGTAAAAGGGTTTCCTCTTCTCTACATCCTTGCTAACCCTTGTCTCTAGTCTTTTTGATAGTAGCCATTCTGACAGTTATGGGGTGTTATCTCATTGTCATTTTGATTTGCACTTTCCTGATGATTAATGATGTTGAGAATCTTTTCATGTACCTGTTGGCCATCTGTGTGTCTTCTTTGGAAAAATGTTTATTTAGATCTTCTGCCCATCTTTTAATCTGATAGTTTGTTTTCTTCCTGTTGGTTTCTATGGGTTCTTCATATATTTTGTATATTCACCCCTTATCAGATATATGATTTGCAAATATCGTCTTCCATTCAGGAGGTTGCATTTTCATTTTGTTGATGTGCAGAAGCTTTTTAGTTTGATGTAGTTCTACTTGTTCATTTTTGCTTTTGATGTCAGGTTCAAAAAATCATCACCAAGACTTATGTCAAGGAGCTTACTACTTCCTCAGTTTTCTTCTAGCAGTTTTATGGTTTCAGGCCTTCTGTTCAAGCCTTTAATTAATTTTGAGTTAATTTTTGTGTATAATAGGTGTCCAGTTTCATTCTTTTCCATGTGGCCGATTTTCCCACACCATTTATTGAAGAGACTATCCTTTCTTTGTTGTATATTTTTGGATCTTTGTTGTAAATTAATTGATCATATATGCTTGGGTTTATTCTGGGCTCTCTGTTGTGCTCCACTGATTCAGTACCTGGTTTTATGTACCATACTGATTTGATTACTGTTCTTTGTAATGTTTGAAATCAGGGAGCATGATGCTTTCAGCTTTGTTCTTCTTTCTCAAGATTGCTTTGGCCATTTGGGGTCTTTTGTGGTTCCATACAAATTTTAGGATTGTTCATTATATTTCTGTGAAAAATGCCATTGGAATTTTTTTTTTTTGCGGTACGCGGGCCTCTGACTGTTGTGGCCTCTCCCGTTGCGGAGCACAGGCTCCGGACGCGCAGGCTCAGCGGCCATGGCTCACGGGCCCAGCCGCTCCGCGGCATGTGGGACCTTCCCGGACCGGGGCACAAACCCGTGTCCCCTGCATCAGCAGGCGGACTCTCAACCACTGTGCCACCAGGGAAGCTCGCCATTGGAATTTTGATAGGGATTGCACTGAGTCTGTGTATTGCTTTTGGTAACTTGGACATTTTAACAACATTAATTCTTCTAATCCATGAGCATGGACTATCTTTCCAATTCCTTGTGTTGTCTTCAGTTTCTTTCATTAATGTCTTGTAGTTTTCCTCGATTAAATTTATTCCTAAGTATTTTATTCCTTTTGATGCAATTGTAAATGGGATTACTTCTTATTTTCTCTTGCTGATAGTTCATTATTAGTGTATAGGAACAGAACAGAGTTTTGCTTATTGACTTTGTATCCTACAGCTTCACTGAATTCGTTTATTAGTCCTAACAGTTTATTTGATGGAGTCTTTAGTGTTTTTTATATGTAATATCATGTCATCTGCAAATAGTGATAGTTTTACTTCTTCCTTTCCAATTTGGATGACTTTGATTTCTTTTTCTTGCCTAATTGCTCTGACTAGGAGCAATTTTTTTTATTCCTTTTTTGTTAACAAAAACTCTGAAGCAGAATAAGCAAGTGTTCACTTAAAAGATTATTGATGATTGTTTTCATAGCAATAAAATAAAATAGATTTTATTTTTATTTTGTAGAAATAAAATATTCTGACAGCATAACTATTTTTTGTAGTTACCATGTTGTAGAGTGTTTTGGATATCTTAAGGGAAAGTTATTACACAAAACATTTTCCCAATGGGAGAATTAACGAAAAAATGTAGCAGTTTTAGTGCTAATTGGTGAGACTATTAATCTTTAAGGTCCTTGTATAGTTGTAGTTAATTTCATTACTTTGAAATTTTGGATTCCTAATAGGCTTTCATTAATAATGTTTGAATGCCACTTTACACAAGTACCTTTGTATATATGTAATTTGTGTATATATCATCTCATTTGATCAGCATAGTAATCAGATAAGTGTCTCCACTGTGCAGTTGTGGAAATTGAGGCGCAGCCCAGACTGTGACTTTCCCCGGATCACATAACTTAGTGGCTTACTGTGGACTCAAATGCGTGTCTTCTCACTCAGATTCACTGTGTCAGGTTGCTTTGTCAAAACAACAAAACAAAACGCCTACCACCTGCAAATAAATAAAGTAAAATTTTCATAACATGGTAGCCTAACTTGTGCATTAAAACCAATGAAAATGAAAACAGTGGAGGGTGTGTTAGTTTGAATTGCAAAAAACATTGGTTAGATTCTTAATGATTTCCGTAGAAATAGTTTTTGCCCCAGGACTAGTTAGGCACTAAGAACAAAGGGCTAGGCCAGGCTACTTTAAAGGACTGTTGTTTCTAGCCTGTTTCTCTCCTTTATTTACACAGAGAACAGCAAAGAAAGCAAAAAAGAGGACTAGAGAAAGGAAGAGAATTTAGAAGACCTTTTTTTTTTCTTTCTGGCTTCTGGCTGGGAAGGACAGAGTCCCTGTTAGTGGGAGTGGAAATGGAAAAGAGAGGCGCTCTTTGAGGAATCCAAAGTGGAAGTGCTCTCTGAAGCAGATCCCACTTTGGGAATTTGCTTGAGGCTTTTATACTCTCAGTTGGGTGAAACCTGGTGTGTGAGGTAATAATTAGATGCTTAGACAAGTGGTCTTCAGACTTTTATGATCATCCATTCTTATCAGTAAGAGACTTGAACATATATCCTCAATATAGGTATATGTATAAATTAAATACATGTACTGCTGTACTAATATATACAGTATTACATATACATTAGAAAGAGAGAAGATTCTGAGTAAAACATAAATATTGGGAAATATGAATCCCCACTTTAGAAGGTACCAATCTAGACTACTACTTCCACATAAAGGGGGGTCTTCACACAGGATCCCTTGTCCTCCCGTCTGTCTTTGGGCTCTTCCTTACCCACCTGGGCCTTTATTTCCCTTGTCTGGATAGGTTTTTTTTGTTTGTTTTTAAATTTTATTGGAGCATAGTTGATTTACAGCATTGTGTTAGAGAGATGGTTTTACAGATAATTTTTTCTTTTTGCCCAGGATCTCGGTCCCAGCCTATTCTAGCAGTCTGTTTTGTCATGTTGGGTAGTCTGTAGAGGTAATTAATTACAGGAGGTCCTTGGTATTTGAACATTATTGCTTCTGAGACAAGTCACCTTAAAGTGAACTTAAAACAAGGAACAGAAATTTACAGCAGAGTAACAAAATGAAACTAAAGTTTATAAATTTGTTTTATATTGACTAAAATTTAGATTGTGATTGCAACTATATACTAATTCTTCAAGGATAGTTTAGATTTTCCTTTTTTGGAGAAGTATGTACTTTTTCTGATAAAATTGCTTAATAGCATGATAAATCCTTTAGTTCACTTGTGGCTTTTTGCAAATTAGGGTCATTTTTGTATAAATACTTGAGGGTTTTATCAGTTTTTCCAAGGGTCACTTTTAATACTTTGATAGTCATGTTCTCTCTTTTAGGGTACCTATCCTTTTTTTCAAATGTTAACTGCTCCAGCTCTGTTGGATCATCATTTATCAGTGGCTTTACTAATTAATGGTCAGAATCTAACCAGCATTGACCAGAATCTAACCAACATTGACCATTAACTGGAGTTAAGTGGGGAAAGACATTTGAGAGGGCATTAATTCTGTAAGTGGTTCATTGGGGGTATATATTAGATTACGATGGTTCTTGGCTTCTTAATATAGTAGCCTCGTTGCTGTGGGATCTTGGGTAGTAACTATTTGGGTGATGTTGGCTCTCTGTGTGTACCTGTGTGCTCTGAGTAGATAGATAATTTTCTCCTTACCATTGTCACAGAGAACAATATACAGTTATATGCAGATTTCCATGACCGTTCTGAAGTGGTTGTAGGCAGTCATTTTACAAGTGTTGTGGGGACTTCTGGCAAATTTAGTCTTCTTCAAGTTCATCTGTACCACAGGGGATTGCATTTCTCATTTCAATTTAGTCCTTCTAGGTATATCAAATTATAGAAACATTTATTTCTTCTCAGTTTAATCATTTAGTCAGTATTGAGTGATGGTCACTATCATTGTTTCTGATGCTAATTTAATAGATTTTAAACAGTGAAAATTTAAGATTTTAGTGTTTCTTCTTGTGTTTTATTTTCAATAAGCTGTAGAAATTCTTGCTGATATAATACAAAACAGCACATTGGGAGAAGCAGAGATTGAACGTGAACGTGGAGTAATCCTTAGAGAGATGCAGGAAGTTGAAACCAATTTACAAGAAGTTGTTTTTGATTATCTTCATGCCACAGCTTATCAAAATACTGCACTTGGACGGACAATTTTGGGACCAACTGAAAATATCAAGTAGGTATAATTCTCAGTTTTTTTTTTTTTTTGAGAAAAAATTTGAATTGTGAAAATTAACATTCACATTCAAAAAGTATGTTTCAAAAAGTAATTTTTTACCCCCAATAATCTGAATGAAATTGTACTTAAGCTACACTTTAGCCCCACCTAACTCCCAGGTGTCTGGATTTGTAGCTACTTCTGGAATAAACAAGTGATGGTATTAAATCTTTTTTTTTTTTTGATATATACTTTGATACTTGTTGCATATATTCTATTTCTGACTGCATTTAACTTAGAATACCTTTAAGGTCCAATTTAATTTCAGGTATATTATGTGAGGATCTGTGCTTTTAAATTTCCTTTTAATATTGCTTTTCTTACTCCACTTACAGGTCTATAAATCGTAAGGACTTAGTGGATTATATAACCACACATTATAAGGGGCCAAGAATAGTACTTGCTGCTGCTGGAGGTTAGTTTAAGTTTCTGTGACTGTTTTAAACACAGAGTGATGTACTTATCAGTTTGATCCTATTGGCAGATGTCTTTAGAGTTTTTATTTAGAGAGCAGATTGTTAAATGTGCTGGGTAAGGGCAGTATGGAGCCCTGGAACCAGACTTTTCCTGTCTTCTCTTTAGTAGAGTTTTTTTCTTTTTTTTTCCTTTTTTCTTTTAATTTTTATTTATTTTTGGCTGTGTTGGGTCATCGCTGCACGCGGGCTTCCTCTCGTTGCGGCGAGCGGGGGCCACTCTTTGTTGCAGTGTATGGGTTTCTCATTGCGGTGGCTTCTCTTGTTGCGGAGCATGGGCTCTAGGCACGCGGGCTCAGTAGTTGTGGCGCACAGGCTTAGTTGCTCTTCAGCATATGGGATCTTCCCGGACCAGGGCGCAAACCCGTGTCCCCTGCGTTGGCAGGCGGATTCTTAACCACTGGCCACCAGGGAAGCCCAATAGAGTTTTTCAGTGGGAAAATGTAGTGACCCTCCAATATGTAAGTGTGCACACATAATGGAATTTCCTTGTAAGAAAAGGGCAAATGAGTGAACTGGGAGATAATGAGACTTGGAAGATGGTGTTCTACGGTTTGGGACTCTCTTGAGATTTTGAATTACTTCTTGAGAACCAGCTTCATCCTTGGTCAGGCGTGGTATGAGTATGTTACGTTGTTTATTCATTCTTTGATGTGTTCGTTCTTTCAGTAAGATCTGCTAGTTACTGAAAAGGGGAAGTATATAGGGGATTAGGAGAATATTTAATGGGAATCTGAACATGCAGGTGGCATCAGGACAAGGCTTCCTTGTGAGAACATGTTTGAAGCCAGTGAATGAAAGAAAATTCACATTAGATTTTGCTAGATTTCCTGGTAATCTGAATTTACGCAAATTGTACATTTTATTGGTTTCCAGTTTTGTGTTCTCTTTCTTTTTAGGACAAAGTGAAGATACATGGAATGTTCTTTTGTGTAAATTTTTCTCTTTAGAAATGACAATAAATTAAAATTCTAGTTGCCCTGGATAGACTTTAGGCTCATTACTTGGGAATAATGGAGAAGATGAAAATGAGGGTTAAATATCTTAAAACATGTTGCCTTTGTGTGGCAGATAAGTGTGCTCTGAAGTTATTTTGAATTAGTAACATTGTTTCTAAAATGGCTGGGGTTCAACAATTGAAACTGCCTTGGAAAGGGGAACACTATTGGTTGGATGGGGCCTCAGCAGCTAAGCTGTCAGGGATGTCTCTGCCATTGTTGGTGGCATATGGATGCAGTGGGTTTTATCATAGTTCATTGGTTCATTTTGACATCATCAGAGTTGGGATATCTTACAATTAATTAATGGCCTATCCTAGATTAATTAGCATTTTGTCTTATTGGTACATAAGTGATGATATTTCTTATCAACAGTGGCATCTTAACTTCAGTGAAATAGGCCAGAGCTAGCTTGATTAAAAAAATAAAATTTATCGGCTCCTCTGCCTTTTGGATAGAGGTAAGCTGGGGCAGGTGCTGAATATCTGGAACATCCAACCAGGAGGGCTATAGGTGAAGGTAGTAAAACAGTGGAGGTGGTTGTTAAGTGCTGAGAACTGTGTGTATGTTCATGGTTCTGCACTCTCTGCTTGTCATCCTTGTATCACCAGGGTCTTCCTATTGTTTTGTCACCCTCTGGATTGATATCTAAGGTGGCTCTCCTACATAGTGATTGTGAAAACGTGTGTAATCATTCACTGTCTTGTTTTATACCAGAGATTTGTTTGGAAAATATGGGTGTAAGTTGTGCTTTTATGTTCTAATAGAATGTTTCATTAAAAAAAAAATCTTGTGGTGATATTTTTTAAGGCACTTACCCACGTTTAAATTTGTCTTGTAAGTTTAGGAATCTTTCACTGACTGAATCTGTTTGGATCCCAGGTTTGGAAAATAAGGGATATAGAATCTAAGTAACTCTTAAGTTTTGGATGGCAAGTAGTGAGTGTTTGAATAGCTATGAATTTATTCAGAAATTTGTATGAGGTTATTTTGTTCCTGTATTTTGATAGCAGAGCGCAGAGAATGAAGCGTATCTTGTATCCAGCTTTCTTTAAATGACAGTTATTCTTTTCTACTTTAAAAAATTTATTGAAAGGTGACTTTTCCTTGCTAGTTTGCATTCTAGGAGTTTTAATTATTTAATATAACATGATTCTGTATGGAAAATGGTATTTTCAAGCTATCTTATTATCCTTATCTGTGAATCTATTGGTATGTTATGAAAACTGTGATGGTTCTTCAGAATGAGAAAGCTGTGCAGCCCCAAGCCTTATAACCAGGGAAAGAGTGTGCTCTGTGAGCTTACTCTTAAAAAGGCTTTTAGTCAGAGCAAGTAGTCCATGTGTAACCTGTATCACATTATACCACCTTGAGCTTATTGTAAACAGAAGTATTGGCAGTTCGTTGTGTGCTTTACATTGCACTGCTACTGGATATATAACATATTTTCCTTCAATTTAGGGGTTTCCCATGATGAACTGCTTGAGTTAGCAAAGTTTCATTTTGGTGACTCTTTGTCCACACACAAAGGAGAAATACCAGCTCTGCCTCCCTGCAAATTCACAGGAAGTGAGGTAGGGCAAGCCTCCTAAGCTAGTGTTTAACCCTTTGGGTTTCTTGTGTTGTATTTATGAATGTGTGTAGCAAATGTGCCTGTTTCTAACAGTAAAATGGAAGAAGCCAAAGGAGTCCAGCCGAGGATGGACTCAGTTGTTTATATTCTTTCCTGTTCCATATATTTAACCACCTATTTTTCTTTCCTAAGTAAGGTTTTAAGGAAAATATAATTTGGGCTTTTTGTGCTTTTTCTTTGATACTATGCCCATTTTCCTATTGTAGGGCATAAAAGTTAATCTTTTATTTTAAAAACACCCCAAATTTTGACTTTTAATCAGGTTTATTCTTGGCTAAGTTCTGCCCACAGTACATTTCTGGGGGGTAGCTGTTAAAGCCAGAACTTGTAGAGAACCTGCTACATGTCAGCTGTATCTTTAAGCCTCATTAGAAGCTTAGTTTGCCACATTAGGGATGATGCTCATATAGTTGTATCCGGAAAGAAGCCTGATGTTGGCAATTGCATAAGACTGTAGCACTGGCAGTACAAAAATAAGCCTGTTATGTCAAGATTAGCTTAAATTTAGAGTCAGAAAAATTCAGACTGACAAAAGATTATTTCTACCAGTGAAATAATGCATCGCTTTTTGACCAGGTAATTATCTGGTGGCTGTGTCTGGATTATTTCAAGTGGAGATCTTTTGGTGAAATTCTTCTAGACTATACAGTGTAATGAGGCCTAATTGTTTAAAAAACAAAGGAGTGTCATGGTGAGCATTTTAACTTTGCAGTTAATGGAGCTGGTGAGTTTGCTTCTTGTTAAGCATGTTATATAGTGGTAATCTCAACTAGAGCTTTGTATCCTTTATCCTAACTAGATTCGAGTGAGGGATGACAAGATGCCTTTGGCACATCTTGCAATAGCTGTTGAAGCTGTTGGTTGGGCACATCCAGATACAATCTGTCTCATGGTTGCAAACACACTGATTGGCAACTGGGATCGCTCTTTTGGAGGAGGAATGGTAAGTGATTTTAAAAGTAAATTTCCATAATAAATGAGAAGATGAAACTTCGTAGTATGAATTTTGACTTAAAATATAAACTGATCCTGGATTGCATCCTGGGCCAGAAAAAAAACAATTTTTTTCTTTTGCCATATTGGCAAATTTTGAATAAGGATAGAAGGATTTGTTAATAGTAATATATCAGTGTTAATATCCTAATTTTAATAATTGTACTGAGGTAAATTTCCTTGTTTTTCAGAAGTGCACATTAAAAAGTATTCAGGGGTAAAAAGGATATCTGCACTGTACTCTCAAACAATTGAAAAATATGTTAAAGAGAATGATAAAGCAAAAAAAAAATGGTAAAGTAACAGGTGTTAAGGAATTTGGATAAAGGAAATTCTTTGTACTGTTTGTTACTAGTCTGTAGTCTGAAATTACTTCAAAATACAAAGTGTATATATTTATACTCAAAGATTTTGAGAAAATACATTTCATATAAGTATCTTAGGCTTCACATGCAATATAATTTCAATTTTTTAAGCAAACAGCCCAAAGCTCTACAAATTGGGTTGATAATAGCTAATTATTTTTATTTTAAATTTTTGTTGTTGTTGGCAAAGCATATTGGCATGGGTTATTCAATTTTTTGCTTGATATGGTTATAAATGATTATTAAACAAAGCTGGAACACAGAATTAGAAGTCATAACCATATCTCACATCAATCACTGCTAGAAGTGGAATGCTGGGCTGGATTGACCAAGGGACCCTGTAAACATACCTGAACTACAACCTGTGAGGTCAACCCATTTTTAATTTTAATTTTGGCCTGATTGGATTTTTCCCTTTTTTTAATTTTAATTTTATATTGGAGTATAGTTGATTTACAATGTTGTGTTAGTTTCATATGTACAGCTAAGTGATTCAGTTATATATACACATATATATCCATTCTTTTTCAAATTCTTTTCCCATTTAGGTTATTACAGAATATTGAGTAGAGTTCCCTGTTCTATACAGTAGGTTCCTTGTTGGTTATTTTATACACAGTAGTGTGTATATGTTAATCCCAAACTCCTAATTTATCCCTCCCCCAACCACGTTTCCCCTTTGGTAACCATGAGTTTGTTTTCAAAGTCTGTGAGTCTGTTTCTGTTTTGTAAATAAGTTCATTTGTATCTTTTTTTTTTTTTTAGATTCCACATGTAAGTGATATCACTGACTTCACTTAGTATGATAATCTCTAGGTCCATCAATATGTATTATTTTAGAAGTGGGTGCAGCTACTAAATTAATTACAAGGATTCACTGCTTTAACATTATGAATTTCTCTGGGGATGATGCATTGGGCTGGTGAGATTACTATAATTCTTAGTTTCAGTGAATTTTAGCTTTATTATTGAGATACCGCTGGATAAAACTGAGAAACTCAGCCTTTTAAGGCAGTCACGATTTTCACATCTCATTTTTCTTTCTGGTAATTTGGACACGTATACCTACAGTTCTCTTGGACAGTTTTTTTCCCTTACAGAATTTATCTAGCAAGCTGGCCCAGCTCACCTGTCATGGCAACCTCTGCCATAGCTTCCAGTCTTTCAACACTTCCTACACAGATACAGGATTATGGGGAATCTATATGGTTTGTGAACCAGCCACTGTTGCAGACATGCTACATGTTGTTCAGAAAGAATGGTGAGAAAAAATTTAAATCATGCTTAGAATTCCCACTTTAGACTAGTTTCTTTTTACACTGTTGATGCTGATTAATTTTTTATGGTGATGTTATTAGCATTTTATTAAGAGAACAAGACTTAAGTAGTAGCAGCTACTGCTGTGTTTTTAAAGATCACAGATGTTTCTTCTAAGTTTCATGTGAAGCTGATTTATACTATAGAAAATTCTTAATCATTAAGAAGCAGATTACTTCAGAAAGAATATCTTAAAAGTTAAAAATGTTTAAATGCCAACTAGAATTCTAGGAAATACTTCTAAAAGTTATCTGGCTTGGAAAGGCTGTGTTATGAAAATGAACCTGAAGTTGCCATTGCTAAAAGAAAAATGTAGTGTTTTAGTCAAAACTAGTACCTTGAGACAGGCAGAAGGGCCCAAAGCTTCTTGGAAAACTTTTATTTAGCTCTGGTCCCTTTCCTCCACCATTCTTAAATGGCTTACATCTCTCTAAGTCTAGTTGGAGTGTAATCATTAATTATTAGGTTTAAGTTAGACTCAACTGGATTCTTTTGAGAAACCAATGACCCACTGACCTATCTATCCCCTAACAAGTCAGATCCTATCAGATGGGGATTCATGAATTTTCAAAATGACTGTAGCATTTCTCAAAATGCGGTCAGCCTATTTTTATATTGTATTGAATCTCTGCTAACCATATCATTTTTGAGAAATTAACACTACCAGGAAAATAATCAGTAATATTTTAACTTTTGCTTAACTGTTGGGATCATTAGTAATTTCAACTTTTTACTAAATTGAAATCATAATCACTTGTACATTGTGGTGTAATACATAGAATATAGCATCCTTTCTTTCTTTTAGGTCGTTAACTCATGAAACGCATAACATTTTCAAACTACTTTGACATTTGATTTTTCCAAATGGTTTTTAGGATGCGACTCTGTACAAGTGTCACTGAAAGTGAAGTTGCACGAGCCAAGAATCTTCTGAAAACAAACATGTTGCTGCAACTTGATGGTAAAAGAATTAAAGACATAAGTCCTATTTTCACATGGTTGACTTACGTTCCAGTACTTAGTTTTCCCTTTTCTTTAAAACAGGTTCCACTCCCATCTGTGAAGATATTGGTAGGCAAATGTTATGCTATAATCGAAGAATTCCCATCCCTGAGCTTGAAGCAAGAATTGATGTAAGTAGTCCTTAGATACTATTGGGTCTTGTGTAAAATGATGCTTGTTACAACACCTGGAGATACACATCATAAATCTTGCTTTAGCTCTAAAATGTCCCAGGTATAGAATGTCTTCACTACTACAAAAAGCTCTGAATGCTTGTGTCTTCAATTTTTCAGGCTGTAAATGCTGAGATAATTCGAGAAGTGTGTACCAAATATATTTACGATAAGAGTCCAGCTGTTGCTGCTGTTGGTAAGCCTGGCTCCTTTTCTCCTATGCAGAAAGTTGGCTAAGGACTTTCCTTCTCTTTAGTTGTAACTGTCCTTTCTTTTAATCCTTAGGTCCCATTGAGCAGCTACCAGATTTTAACCAGATTTGCAGTAACATGTACTGGCTTCGTGATTAAAATGCTCCTAATAAACATATTTTGAACATATATATTTATAAAACCGAGACCTGCAAGTCCTAAAGAAAAAAAATGAACATCTATACTGGTAAATATGAATGAAATACTATCTCAGACTTTGAAAGAATAAGACCACCACAATGAATGGTAGATCTCTGAGCTCTGAGAAATTATACTGGAACAACACACTTTAAGTACAGTTTTAAGAATAAAATTTTGTACAGTATTTTCAGTTTTATTATAAAAATGCACACACAACAAAGATTGTCATAAATCATTTCTTGCCTCTACTTGCATTCAGCACTTGCTCTTGAGCAGCTTTCTTTGCTTTTACCATTTCGACAAGTTCCTAGGAAGGGAAAAAGATGTTACTTACACCGAGAAGTTGTCAGAATTTGCAGACATTTCTAGTGTTTGGTATAAGTATGTAAAACATCCAAACTGGGGTAAATCTATACTGAAAAAGTTGATTTTTTTTTAGTAACTGTCAGAGCTAGAAAGTTTCTAAGGTTGGTTATTTCTAATATTGGCCCCACGACTACTGTGGTATTGAATAAGCACAAAAACATAATTTAAATGATTGATAATGGAATCTACACACTAAAGATCTACAACCTTATATCGTTTCATGCAGTCCTTCTTTGTCCTGCCAGGCACTGCTTCTGCTATTTTTTCCCATCTTTCAGGTGTATTTACTGGGTACGTTTTCAAAGCTTGTTCCAAAAGCTTCTGTTCTTCTGTTGTCCAAGGGGTGAAATCTGTGCATGGACCTGTTTAAGAAAAAATTTTTTTTGGAAAATTTTATCCTAATTGATAGAAAACTGTCCTGGAACACCTTCCCAGATGAGTCTTTTGGTACACATCTTGGTAAGAGCCCATTTGAATCTGTGATGTGTAATCTTGAACAGACCAAATTAGATGCACATATATACCTCTAGGTATTAATTAGGGAAAAAACTTTAGATAGCTCACATCCCAGAAAAATATGAGACTTTAAAGCACAATATGCTTTGTATTTCTGGTCTATCACAATCTCTAATCTTATATTCACCAGACTTTTTAAAAAAAAAATCAGATTTAACATACACAGTTGGACTGCTGGGTTCGAAACCACAATCACAAGTCATTTAAGATTTCTTATAAATCTAGTTCCTTATAGCATAGGGAAAAGAGCTGCCTCCTACTTAAAAACTTTTAGCTCGATGAGAGCCTGGAAACCATTCTCATTTTACACTGGAAGAAACAAGTTTAACAAAGCTAAGCCAAGCTCCAAGCTCCCATGGTTTTAATGCTGTAGAGCCAAGGTGAGATTAGATTCCATTTCCAGTGTGTCACTGTCACCACGTCCACTAAAATCTTGTGGAGCCTACGCTGTGCATCTCTACTAAACCAGACCTTTATGTTTGATAGAACACCTCATACATGTATCAGAAACAAATATATTCCTTCCTAAGATGCAAGAAGTATACATCCCACTTCTATAGGAAAATGAAAATGTGAAAATGGTTAAAATGATTTGGTTATTCTAAGTTAATGGATTACTGACAGCTTAGTTATTTCAGATCATGCAGTGAAAACACAGTGGCACCTATCCTACCAGCAGTGAGACTACCTCTTGAAATTGTAACCTGTGAGATCAGATACAAAGTAAAGCCTAGAAATCTAAGTTATTTCCCAATTAAAAACATACTCACAGACACAGTGAACAAGTTGAAAAACAACACACCTTAGAACAAGGCAGAGAACTTGTATTTGAAGACAGATTAAAGACTGAAGCTTTTTTTGAAATCAGCTTTTAAATTCCAGGAACCCCTTAGTGGAATTTCCTTTTATTAGTTTGAAGCCCCATTTAACACCATAGATTTAATTCATTTCCTCTCTCTTGGAAAAAAGATGGAACTGACATATAATATCTGCTGCTATGATCCAGGGACTTCCCAATACCAAAATGAATGAAACATATAAAATTCCTATGAGAAATCACTATTCCAAAAACTGTGGCCAGCTTGCTGTTTACTGGAGCAGTTGAAGAGAGAGGGACCTGCCCATTAAATCCATAAAAAGAGGTAAAGGAGTCAGGCCCAAGTACCATATCACTCCCGCCCTCACAGGGTCACCCACCTGCCAGAAAGCACAACCATCAGTGTCTGCCTCCAGCACGGAAACTAGTCCCACAAGAAAGGGCTGAGAATAATGCAGTAATATCTGAATGTGTCTGATTTTTGTGGATGGCGTAAGGGGCAAGAGAATTACCTCCTTTAGAAGTGCCTTCCAAGTGTTCTGAAATTTCTACTTTGTTACTTATCTTTCTGAAAAGAGCCAAAATAATGCCCAGCCTAGACAAAAGTCACCCAGTTTTGCAAATGCAACTTGCAAATGCAGAATGATTTTTTCCTCTTCATAGAACATTGTAAGTCCTAGTATTTTCAAATTGAAATTTTGGGATAATGAACCAGACCAAGAATACAGGAAAAGTAGGACCGTTAAGACAGGGACAGGTCATCATGAGGAGTCAAGGCTGTCAGTTAATCCCAAAACATACATTTGGCACTGTGATCTGGAAAGCATATCCAAGATTAGCTTAGTTTAGGGAGAAAAGGACTGGTGGCTCACAAATGCGTGTAGTGAAAGAGAACTTTTCAAAGTTTTGTCAGCAACTCACAGTAAGGAAAAAAATGTCACATCTCAGACACTTATACACATGAACAAAAGTTTCACAAATACCCACTTACGTAATAGGTGTAATGCTCTCTGATATTTTCTATTCATGACCCATTAAACTGATTTCATGACCCACCTCTGAGTCATAATTTGCATTTGAAACATACTGGTCCAGAGTCATCAAATTAACTAGAACACCCAAGACATGTCAGCACAACAAATTGTGTCTGTATAACTAACTTATTCTGAGCCACGTAAGTTGCAGGGATGCTGCCCCTTTACTCCTGTCTTCCCTTAAAAACAAGGACCTTTCCTTATATATGGTGTATTTTTCAAAATCAGGAAATCAACCTTGATAAAAAATTATCTAGTCTACAGACCTTATTCAACTTTCAATTGTCCCAATGTCCTTTAATACTGATTTGTAAAATCTGGTGAACAAAACAAACAGAACCCCTCCCCTCATGGCATATGAAATGGAAGAACTGTAATTCTCAATGGTGCTAATGTAAAACTGTCCTGAAAACATCTGCTTTATACCTTTCAGTCTGCTAAATGCTTTCTATTCCATTCACTCTGAATGTAGACCGTAGATCTTGTATACTCTCACAGATACATGGTTAGCATTTTCTACCCATAGGAAAATAAAATTTCATTACCTTCAAATCGTTCTGAAGGTGTTGCATTGTCTGCTTGACACACCACACCATGTTCTTTTTTAAACTTATCAAAAGCCTTTCTGTTTATGTCATCTTTTTGATGAGGGTCTGAAAAGGGGAAAAAACTTTAATACAGATCATCTCATTTAGTCTTTCATTAAATTGCGTAGATTATTTTTAAAATATGTATTCAAGGTAGCAAAAAAATTGATTTGGCAAAACTAACTCACCAAGTTTTTGAAGACTCTTTGCTTTGCCAATAACATCTTTGGCGGTTCTCTTGACTCCAGAAGAAGAATGTATGTTCATGTAATTAGCAATAACTTCCCATCTAGAGCAACCGATACAAAAATAACGAAAAACCCCAAACAAAACCCAGAATGATCCCACATTTTTAATGCAGAGGGGTTAGCTGTAACATCTAAAGAATTAGCTCTAAATTGGTGGTCTAATTATTACTATTGCCTGAACTATGTTTTTTGCTTTTCATATGTTTAAATCAACTGTGTATAATCTTGGTTTCAAGTTTGTACAAAACCTTACTGATTCTGTGTAAAAATCAACAGAAATAAAAGCACACATTTGTGTATACTGCCATTTGGACACATACTTAAGGAGACAGATCATTCTGAAAAGAGAACCTTAGTTTCCTCATATACAGAATAAGGGAGGCTGGATCTCTAAAGTTTCTTTGAGTTCTCAGCTCAGACTCTGCAGTGAGCTCCAGTTTGAGGTCGGAAGCAACAAAGAAGGATTAAGACTGAAAGAGAAACTATGGAGCACAAAACCTAGTGCCTACCTAAACCACAATGGACTAAGCCAACATGAGAGTCAAGGTTTATGTCTTATGATCCTTAATTTCCTGAGAAATTGATGAAGCATCCTGCTGTATGTATGGATATACATATGTGTGTTGGTATAAGCTGCTAAGACTAGCAGGTTCAAAATGCTTTCCACACTTTGCACAGAACTTAGTGTCCAGGTCCAAGCACATCTCTGGAAGTTTGCTGTAATGTGCAGCTATCTGGGTGTCTACATTATCCCTAGGCTCCAGTATGTGTTGAAGAGAAGTTTCATTAGAACCAGTACCTTGAATTTGTTCCAGCAGGGAAGAGATTCACAGCTTTAATTAGTAATTGCAGATCATCTTCTGACCAGTGTTTACTGCCATTTCCACCTCCGCCAGTTGATTTCTCTGCGTTCTTAGATGCCTGTCGCATACGAGCCTCAGCTTCCTCTTTCTCTTTTCTAATTTGCTCATTTATTTCTTCTATCTACACAAATATCATAGGTAAGTCAGGGACTTAAAACATCTTACTACTCTACACTCCCTTGCTGGCTTGTGGTTCTCGACCCTCAGCATCATCCAGGCAGGGACCCTACACCACCCCCCAGGCCAGCCCCAAAACCACAATCAGCCTTTTCACTCTGGCTTCCAGGCTGCCTATCTCTGCTTGAGGAACAAGAACCAGCCTTGGCCTGACCTACCCTGTATTCCTATCATATCTCTGTTTGCCTTGGACACTACTTGTCAAGTCTATAGTCATTGGGTTATTCACCCACAAGGCCATTTCAAAGCTCATACCCACTCTTTTGCAGATAATGTCATTTACTCTCTACAAAAAGGTAAAAGCACAGCAAAGTGGCCTTTGGTTTATCTTGAAGTTCTACCTTTTACACTGTCACTTCCAGTGTACCTTCAAACATGCACAAGGGGAAAAAAAATCTTTACTTGATGTTGTTGCTCTGTCAGTTGCTATCTTGGAGTCATCTCTGACTCATTTCCCCACTTCAATCCCTTAGAACCAGTCACCAAGTCCCAAAGATTTCAGTGATTCCCATTATCACTCACAGTCCAAGTCCTTCCAGTGAGATTCTTACACTAGTCACACTCATCCAATGCCTCTTGTCTACAAATGCCAGGTTAATAGCACAATGTTCACCCTGTGCTACTCAAAGATCTGTGGTAATGGAAACTGGTCATCTTGGTATTCAAAACCTGCTTAATTTGGCTCTACTCTTCTTAACTAACTTAAACTCCCGCTTCTTCTTCCCCTAACTTTCTACTCCTACCTGTATTTTACACTGCTCCCCTGACCTTTATTTAACACTGTCGTCCTTCAAAACTGGCTCAAACCCTTCACTAAGCCTCCCTGACCACTCCAACCTGGTGTTGGCACTTCCTCTCTAACCTACAGCATTTACTGGGGGCCCTCCATCTTTTGGTCCTTAGGCCTTTTCTCTTGAGCATAACCGTTCCTGAACTCCTTTGTGGCAGCAATAGCATTAGGCTTTTCTCCAAATCACCTAGGCACGGGGCTGTATATAGTAGGTACTAACACTTGTTGCACTGAATTGAATTTCTGGGCCTGTTTCCTCATCTGTAAAATAAAAGGTGTAGACTAGACAGAATAAAAATCTCTTTTGGTTCTAAATGTTATTATCCAACAAAAATGCTCAAGGAATAGTCAACACAATGATTTTTTTCTAACAGTGATTCTGAAAAATCTATGATTAATGTGCTAGATAACCACAAATCAAACAACTATATATGGTAACAGCTATACACACTTAAATCCAATTTAAGTCAACCCAAAGAGAAATGAGACACTCTTTGCCCCTATAGTAACTTACATGTTAGGTGGGGAAACACTGAGGTGAAAGCAATACTAAAGCAGAATTAAATACTAAATACAGGTAGAAGTGATATGTTTTTCTATTACCTGTTTTTCCAGAGCAGCCTTTCCTACTTCTTTTGTAGACGATGTGAGTGTTTCATTCAAGCACTGTAAACTTAAAGGAAAAAAGGGGATGAAATTTTATCCTAAGCCCAAAAGAAGACTTTAACAGCAGCTCTACAGTTATACCTCGCTAGTTCAAGCCGATCACAAAGTTTTTCCACTTCCTCCATCATTTTAACACGTTCTGCCTCATTGTCAGAAAAGTGATTCCAGGTCTAGAAGTATGAACACAAACATTTTCATCATCTCTACTGGCACTCAAGAGTACATCCATAAACAACTACCAAGCACGAAGTCCTTGAGAGGTTCTTAGGTTGACTGTATGGCCTCCTGGCCACCAACAAGCACATGCCCCGGGCACCATGCAAGGCTTTCCCTGGCCAGCCGGCAGTAAGGAGGCATTACTAAATGGATGGAGGTGCAAAACAGAAGCAAGGTGATGGTGCAGAAGGCCTCTGGATGATATAATGAATTCTCAGAGAACCACTGAAGAATCAAGAAATTCTATATAATGACAAATTAAACTCCCTTTGTTAGGCTGCCTGTTCTATTTACTGTGTGCCAAACTGTAAAAAAGACAGTGTGTTAAGAAACAGGAAGTTCAGCAAAACCTGATATAACTAGAGATTATGCTTAGAATGGAATATTGTGATGTGCCTGGGTGAACAAGAATTGGAAAGTATCAATACTTCTCATGCTGCTTTCAGCTGCTGCTGACCCATCTCTCATTCCTCACTTTTCCTTGCTTCCTTAATCGATGCAATCTGGTGCTAAGGTTCCAATGCTTCTTTTACTGTGACACTTCCCTCGGCTTCCAAAAGCCTTACTGATTTTCTTCCTACCTGCTTGGGTCACTCCTTCTCAGGCTCCACTTCCTCTGTCAGTGCCTTAAGTATTGGTGTTTGCCAGTGTCCCATCTCCACCCTCCTTGCTCTATACTCTCCCCCCTGGGGGGATCTCCACTACTTGCCATTGAGATGTAGACGACTCTGTGACAATCCCACTCAACTCCAGACTTTACATCAAAGTTAAGTCACCTACTGAGTATCTTCATCTGAGTATCTCAATGCACTCAACATGCCCTAAACTGAAATCATTCTTCCCTGCCTTTTCCTCTTCCTTTGTTTTCTGTTTCACTGAATAATGCCATCACCCATCCAGTATTCCAAGCAAGAAACCAGGACATGTATTAACCCTTACTCCTCTTCCACCTCCAACATAAAATCAATACCCAACAGGCAACAGCCAATCTTACCTCCTAAATGTTGGTTCATTTAATCTACCTTCTTCTATTCCCACCATCTCTTTTAGTTCAAGGCCCATGCTCTCACCTGGATTATGCAAAAGACTCAATATGTCTCTGCCTCTAGTGTTCTCACAGCATCCTGAGCATAAGTGACTCAGGATCAGAGTCACTTTTAAGCTAGCAAGATATACAATGCTCTTCAAGACCTGGCCCTTCCTTCCTCTGGCTCATTAAACCTCACTTTTCTGGATCTCTACACTCTCTCAATGCTCCCTGATCTCTCTCATCGCTAATCCCATACACACACTGCTTCACCTGGCTGAATCCCACTAGATCCAGAAAGCCTTCCTTGACCACCTGTTCGGTACCTTCTTGTCCTAGTACCCATCTTAAAGTGTTTCACTGGCCTGTTTTCTTGTCATTCTCCATCGTTAACCAGCAGATTCCTGAAGGCAAAGACGGTGTCGTCATAGTATCAACATCAATTATAACTGCTTGACACATAGTTAAGTGCTCATCACATATTTGATGAATGAATAAATGAACTCATGCAGGAAAGGAGCTATAATAAGTTACCAAAGGCCAGAGCTTTAACCCTCATTTAGGCACCATCTCTAAGAACTATTCAAGTTTTCTATTTTCTAACTGACCTTTTCAAGTTGTTGATTCAGTTCTCATTATGCCAAATCTAACAAGTGCTACATGTGAATGATCTCATTTAATCTTCACAACTCTATTTCTAGGTATCATTTCAGTTACTGTACAGGTGAGGAAACTGAGACATAAATGGGTTGAGGGAACCTCCTGAGGACCAGAGCTAGGACATGGGAAGTGGAAAATTACTTTAAATCTGAGTCCATGCTCTCAACAACTATGATATCCTGCATTCTTCTCAGTATAATTTTCTAGGTGAAATCTGAGGAAAATCTTTCATTTTCTTCTATTTAGATTTTCCTCTTACTTACCAAAAGCTTGAAGAGACATCCTGTGCTTGTATTTTTATTAAATGTCTTTCAAAGCCTGCTAAATGGGGCAGGTTAATTTCATTAACTGAAGATTTAGGATGGCATATATTAGAATACATATACTAGTGTCTAGAGCTTCTGGACAGTCACATGAAAGAGTCTTCTATACACAGTAAACATTTACATACTTGCTGAATTTAACTACAATGGTGTAGTATACTGTGTGGCAATCTCTACTATAGCTTGGAATTTCATTAATTTATTCATTTGATGCTACTTGATATGGAACAATACTGGCCTCCAACTTCACCAGTTTAAAAAGTAAGACCATCTCTTGGACAAAACTATATTTGAAAACTTTTGGGGTTTTTTAGTCAATATTTTTTAGTAAAAACTGTACCTGAACACAAACTACCAGTACTCAACTGAACGATATCCCTTTATTTAGATAAAAATGAAAGCTTTTAGATCCTTAAAAACAACCCAAGTTTAACTTCTTAAAGAACTTTTTCTTTGATAAACATTGATTTTACACCATTAAGGAAGTAACCAGTCAAAACCAATTTGTGGCACATTTTCAGAACAAACGATCCAATTTCTCCAACCAGGGGAAGGGGGAGAGATGGTGATGGTAGGGGACCTGCAACAGACACAACCAGGAGACACACGGCTGAAATCTTTGATCTTATTTAGATAAAAAGACATTGAGATAATCAAGAAGGTGTGAATATGGAACAAGTATTAGAATAATAACTTTTTTTTAGGTTTGAAAATGGCAAGATGGTTATGTTAAAAAAGAAAAAAACAACCAACCCTATCAGAGTTGCATACTGAATATGCATGTGTGAAATTTTTAAAAAGTGAATTTAAAAACGTTTATATTCTGAGATAAAATGTGTACAGTAGTTTATATTTCCATAGTATAGAAATATTTTTAAGCTTAATCAGCAATTTGATTTACTTGTATGTAGTGCTTGTTCAATCACAGTCTGACGTACCTTGCATGAGTTTCGAAGTTTTTGTCTTTCCTTCTTAATGGCTTTTTTCTGGATATCTTTTTCCTTCTTTGCCAATAACGCTTGTTGTCTAACTTCCTCTTCTTCTTTTTCCTTTGCTAACCGAGCAGCTTCTAATTCAGCCTGTCTTTGCTTTAATAATGGAAAATAAAATCATTTAATAAGAAAATTAGAATTCCAAAATGCTCCATAATCTTATTCAAAAAATACAATTTTTAATAACTTAAATTACACAAAGGTAAACATCAACTTATCAAAGACTGAAGGAAAAGCAGATGGTAAAGTTCTATAAAAATTTATTAGAAATGTAAAAAGGACATATTAGAAGTGAGTGTAGTATTAAGAAATTTACATGACATTATGTTTTTGCTTAATAAGAATTTGCTGGTAAGGAAGATCGTTCTATCAACTGTGCCAAATGTCATGATTCTTTCAGAGTAGCACCTAATTCTCTACTGCTAGATTACAGTATTTAAAAATAGATCTGAAGATTGAAGATTTTATGAACATTTAAAATCCAACTTTGTCAAATGTCATCTTACCTTCTCTTTAGCTTCTTGCTCCTTCCGTTTTGCCTCTGCTTTTGCTTTCTTTTCTGCTTCTTTCTTGGCTTTTTCTTCTTCCTTAAATTTTTTTATCCTTGGATCACAGCTATATGCATTATCTACCAGAAAAAAAGTTAATCTTTTGAATTTCTAACATTTAATTAAAGAACTTTAAAAAACACATCAATTATCCTTACCAACTAATGTTCTTATTCTGTTCATTTCTTCTTTTTTCCTTTGGGCCCTTGTTGCTCTGTTCTGCTTTTCAATCCATCTCCTTTCATCACGACTATAAAATAGGAAATATTGGAAATAAACTATTGCTTATGGATGGTATGACAGGAAAATGTAATACTTTATAATTTAGCTACAATGCAAGTAATGTCTTGAAAGGTTAAAATGCTATGTCATTATTAACATTAAAGGGTAATAGTACTTACTATTATTTTTGGTTAATTTTTTGGGAACATTCATGTCAAAATAATTTCCCTACACATATAGGGAAAATGAAAATAAAACTGGTTAAGCAACCGGAAGAAAAAGAATTTGCTGACTTGAGCTTTATTGACAGTTACATTCCTTGGCAATTTCTTAAGCTTCATAACCAACTATTGATCTGGCACTATCAAGCTTAACTTGTGAGATAGGATCTCAAAATATCAAAAAAACTCATTTAAAACGGATACACAGAGAAAATGCAAAAGAAAATATATGTGGTATATTTTTACATCATCACAAATACCAAAGAACCAAACAAATATCTTCCTTTATTAATGATTTACATACATACCATTCTGCTTTTTCTTTTTCTTCTTCATCTAAATAAGAGAATTCTCTCCAAGAATCAAAATTATACCTAATATAAACAGAAATAAAATAAAATCAAGCCAAAACAAATGAAAAAAAAATCTTCCTTTTAAAATTAAGTTAGGTGCATATAATTTTAAGAAACTTTAATGATAAGTGGATGAGTTTGTTTTAATAGATCCCTCCCCTCTCTTTTGATACTGAACTAGCACTATACCCGAGTCTTTTTCTTCTTCTTTTTAAAATGACATTGTATTTGGTATGAAAGTCTAAAATACTCATCACCCCTAAAACAAAATCCCAGCTCCCTGCTATCTCTTCTGAGTATTAGGTTTCTCTCTTGCCTGGGACTTGATAAAGTTTTCCCTGCCTTCACCGCCACTAGTCTGTCAAGTTTTAAGGGAACCTAGTAGTGGTTACTTTATCTGGTTTGTAGAGCTAAATTTTGTCATTTTTGTCTTACAGTGACTTTGTGTTTTCGTATTTACCAGATACTTAATGAGAAAATACAGCACACATAATATAAAAATGGAAAATGAATACTGCGCATTAAAAATTAATGAATTAGTTATAGAGACAACATCGTCTTCATCATATATTCAAGTACTGAAAGAAATAGCTAAATGAAAAATTATTTTTAATGATTCAAATAACTCCTTATTTTTCATTTTTTACTGCTACAGTGTGCTTGATATCTAGAAATCTGATAAATAGAAAACAGATTGAAAAAATAATCATAAAAGCCTAAATATTACATAGGAGATAATACAGCATTCTGTGAAAACCTTTTTGATTTCTAAACACAGTGCTTTTGTTCATTGAAGGTTCTGCAATTTTCCCATCCCTCAATTAATTTACAGAAGTCAGTCGAGCACTTATTGAATACTTACCTTCTTAAAAAATGAAAGCATGGGAGAAACAGTGTAGTCACTCACCAGAAAGAATAAAATGCATCTACATCTTCAAATGATGAATTCATATCACCAAGTTTAGGGACATTTTTTTTATTTGACCATCTGAAATATTGAAAAAAAGAAAAACTCAAAACATTTTGTACAAAAAGTTCAACAAGCTGATTTATTAAAAACAACAACAGTTTTTACTAATCCCCTACAATATCCCTCCCCTATGTCCTCCATGACTAAGAGATGGAACTGGGAAATCAGCAGTGCAGTGCTGAAAAATGCAGGTGCAATAAAAGGGAGGGCAAGGGGAGAGGGGGTGTGAGGGGGAGAAACCAATGGAACAGTGTTCTAACCCTCAGGTTATCTTCAGTTCTGTAAATTACAGGGTTGTAGCAGCTGCCAAGCTGGCCAGGAAAAACAGGCTCTAACCCCACTTGTCAAGCTCACTTAGTCCTGCCCCTAAACAGGCAGTACGGAAGTGACCGGTAGGCCTTGCCTTTTAAAAAATGTGAATAATCACAGATGGAATAGATTTCCACCCCCTTATCGCCACCACTTTCCCCCCTAAGAGTCAGACTTGTAGGTTCAGCACTTCACCCACCATCTCTAAAAGGACCCTGAGTTTGCTATTGACCTGTGTTTTTCCACTCTGTGAAACCATCCCACAAAAAAATATAATACACTATATATATATATATATTTTTTTAAAACCACCTTCAGCACTGTTACAAAACAAATGTGAGGAGAAAGGGTGGAGGAAATAATTAGTCTGCATCAAACTGCTAATCAAAGTGCTTCTCAAACTTAGCTGCCCATTAGAATCACCTGGAAGCATTAAAAAAACCTACAGGCATTCCAAACCAATTAAATTAAAATCACAATTTCTCCAGGTGGAACCCAGGCAGCAGGAACTGTTCAGGCTCTCCAACTGATTCCAATACGCAACTAAGATGCACTCTCGGGAAACCTTCCAATGCAGATGGAACCAAAAAATGTAGATTATCGGTTCACACTACTTAAAAACTGATTTTAATGAAATAAATTACATATGCTTTAATCTTAAATATAAATCATCCTTTGTCAGGGAACCTTATGATAATCAGACGCTCAAAAATAGAACAAAAGCTTTCCTAAATGATAATGGGCCAAATGCAGCATTAACAAAGGGGAAGGAAAGAATGGGAAATTACTGTCACTTAAGTATCAGCATCACACTACATAAAGTCAACCATCGTTCCCCCAAAGGAAATTTAAAAGAAGAACATCCCATGAGTTGTAATTTCACTAAGGAAAGGAAGAACTTCCATTTAGAGAGCAAAATAAATTAGTATAGTAAGTTCACCAGAGGCGCTCAATATTGTAGAGGATGAGGAGGACAAACACAAAACTATTACTAGCTATTACTAGAGGAAAAAACCAGAAACTTGGAACTACAAGAAGCCAACCAACAGAGCATCATAGCACAACCAGCCTCTGCATTCAGTTCAATTAAAGCTCATTTTTCTAAAAAAAAAAAAAAAAAAAAAAAGCCAGCCAATAGAGCATTATGATCACAAGGGGATGCCTTAACGCACCTGGAATTCCTTTCAAACACTGGGGAAAACACTTCAAAGAAATTGTCCTTTGCTTCACTTTTAGAAGGAACTGAGTTATCAAAAGTAGGATCTACACTGTTAAATGCTCGTCTTTTCACTGGATCAGATAACATTTCATAAGCTGAGGAAAAAAATCATAAGGTCACATCACCACAATGCTACATTTTTTTCTTAAAAAAAGTTATTTTTCATATTTAAAAATTTTGTGTGCTTGTGGGGAAGGGAGGATTTAGGTAATAGCTCTAGCACAATGGGACTTAAGAACTTCTTTAAGTACCTCTTCTGGAAGGCAAAGGACAAAACAATAAACACTCAACCGCTTTTTTTTTTTTTTTAAACAATCCTGATGTTTATTTATCAAATTTCATCAGTGGAGTCATCGACCGGCTTTTAAAATAAGGGCAGTTTCATTATAATAGCATACTTGGAAAACCATGTAAGTCCAGAAACACTCAACCCTTAGGAAAGCATGACTCTGAGGAAAAAGAAATAGCTAGAAGACTAACTGTTAGATCCCAAGGTTGTGAAAGATCAAAGGATCTTTGACATCCTGAGCACTATGTATGAGTGGGCCAACAAAGAATAAGTTTGAAAGGTGTGTATACAATTTTTTAAAAATTAGCATCAAACTGTAAAATTACATTTAAGGAAATATTTAGGTATGGTGGCTCCCTCTATTAATTTGCTTAATGAGGATATGGCTATTTAAATATCCATTGATGGCTGGGGGGCGTCCCTTACTAGGATAGAATCAACTTCTTCATTTAAATAAGCAAAACATCTGAGGAACAGTTTAGCCCCGCAAAGTGTCTGAAATGGGAAAAGATCTTAGTATTCTCATTATTAAACATAATAGGTATAAGAATTAACTCTAGGATGTGCTTCTCAAAAGAACCGCCTGGAGAATCTTGTTAAAATGCAGACTCCAATTCAGGAGGTCTGGGGCAGAGCCTGAGCTGCTGCAGTTCTGACAAGCTACCAGGGTTGCTGATGCTGCTGGGTAGGAGAGCCTCACTCTGTGCGGTGAGGCTCTGGGGGAGATTACCAGAAATAACCAGATGTTAACTAAAGATGTTTCAAAATGTTATGGTATAAATGAAGTACAATACGCATAGGACACCTAATCCCAGCAATTAATACATAATCTTCACTAACGGAAATTTCTGACTCTAAAGCGTTTTCTTACCTTTAGTTATGCAAGTGAAGTAGTCATTATCTCCTTCTTTTATTGGTTCACCAGCTGCTTTCCGTTTGTCTGGGTGATGTTTTAAAACCATTGCTTTATCTATAAAATAAGTCAGATTTAGATAATTTGCCCTTTTAGGCATCAAAGCTAAAAATAAAGACGAGCTAAATAGAGCCATTTCTAATAGCATAGTATTAGTTTAAAAAATATTTTCTCCTACAGTAAAATATATGCTTATTAAACAGAAATTACAGAGAAATTGAAATAATTATTTTAAGAACTGGCCGAAGTGCCAGCACCCAAAGACAAGTGCCGTTCATATTTTGGTGTATTTCCACACAGACTTTTTCCCCCTTAAGCATATGCTTTCAAAAATGTAGCTATAATCATTTTATATATACCAATTTAAGTTGTGATTTTTTTCAGCTTAACATTACAGCAGTTCCATTTTCCACGCTGTTGCAAACTCTTCAAAAAATTTTAATGACTACTTAATACAGTATTTCAAGTAGATTCACCATAACTTATGTAACTGTTTCTCTACTGCTGGATATTTAGATTGTTTCCAATTCTTCACTACTGTAAGTTAGTCAATTTGAATCATTTTGTAGAGAAGTATTTTTCCATATTTAGGACTCTTTCTTCTTAGGATATACTCAGAGAAGTGAATTAGTGACTGAAAATGTAGGAACAAGTCCCGTTCTAAAAGTCATACCACTGCACACCCCTATGGGAACATCCTTTTCACCACAACCTCAACGCTGGACCCAATTATTTAAAACATGATTATCACTGGTGCTCAACAAATTTTTTGCTGTTCTTTATTTGTACCCTTCATCCTTCATTTATGGAGGAAAGAGAGGCTGTCTCAGTTTTTTCTTCTTAGTTTGTGTGAGTCACTTTACAATGACTAATGGCTGGCTGTCAACATCTACTGAGCATTTAATATGTGCCAGCATTTTTTTTTTTTTTTTTTTTTGCGGTATGCGGGCCTCTCACTGCTGTGGCCTCTCCCGTTGCGGAGCACAGGCTCCGGACGCGCAGGCTCAGCGGCCATGGCTCACGGGCCCAGACGCTCTGCGGCACGTGGGATCTTCCCAGACCGGGGCACAAACCTGTGTCCCCTGCATCGGCAGGCGGACTCTCAACTACTGTGCCACCAGGGAAGCCCGCCAGCACTATTTTTATCAGTTGATCTTCGCAGTAACCCGCTGAGGAAAGTACTATTAGTTTCTCCCTTTTACAGATGAGGAAAATGAGGCACAGAGAGGTGAAATAACCATTTAACC
The DNA here is from genome assembly GCF_005190385.1 of Monodon monoceros. Lineage (NCBI taxonomy): Eukaryota > Metazoa > Chordata > Mammalia > Artiodactyla > Monodontidae > Monodon > Monodon monoceros. The sequence continues at coordinate 19,445,366 of NW_021703776.1, read as the reverse complement.
TCTATGCAACCTGTCTAAAGTCCTGGCCAAGCTGGGCTCCAGTCCAAGCAGCCTGACTCCTAAGCCTGTGCTTGTATGCTGCCTCTCCTAGTCAATCATGTTTGATACTAATGCTTTCCACAACTGCTGTGATTATTCTTGTTGTCAAAAAACATTCACTTTTTTAATTTATATTTACTGATCATTTCCTTTATAATTTTATTCCAGTACTTATAAATGTAGGTCTTTCATTCTGCAAAAGTTTGAGATATATGTTTCTATTTTAATATTTTCTATGGTCGGAATTGAAAAGCTTTTTTTTTTTTCAAAGTCCTAATACCATCTAATAATCCTCCCTTCTCTACTAATTTGTGACGCCTCCTTTATCACAGTAAATTTTACCAGAGTCTGTTTCTGGTTACCTATTCCTGTCCCAGGATTATCTTTAAAATGACTATAGCTTTCTAATTTGATGGTAACTTCCAAAAACTGTGTATTATTTTTGTGTATTTTTCTTGCATCTGGCTACCTGACTCAGGTCTTTCAGTTTTTAGCTAGATCCTATATAACCTACAAATAATATATTTCTTTCTTTCCTTCTGATAGTTCTCTCTCCTTTAATATCGTTAATTCTCTGACCCAAACACCCAAATAGCATAAAAGTAAGGGGCAGGTAAGTTTCCCCCATGGGTTTTTATGGGAATATCACTAATGTCACAGTTAAAAGTTTGTTGGCAGTGAGTGTGAAATACTTATCTAAGTACGGAATTAACTGCATTTCCTTTCAAAGTTGTATTTACCAAAAAGGAGTGGATATTAAATTGTACTATATGTACTTTCACATTCTTCTTAGGACATCACACTGACATATTTCCTAAGAGAAATCTTGTTCATGGGCATTATTCTTTAATATACTGTTGAATTCAATTTGCTATTTTTTTAAATTAATTAATTTTGTTTTATTTATTTATATTTTTGGCTGTGTTGGGTCTTCGTTGCTGCACATGGGCTTTTCTCTGGTTGTGGTGAGCAGTGCACGGGCTTCTCATTGTGGTGGCTTCTCTTGCTGTGGAACACGGGCTCTAGGCACGCGGGTTCAGTAGTTGTGGCTTGTGGGCTCTACAGCGCAGGCTCAGTAGTTGTGGCGCACAGGCTTAGTTGCTCTGCGGCACGTGGGATCTTCCCAGGCCAGGGACTGAACCCGTGTCCCCTGCGTTGGCAGGCGGATTCTTAACCACTGCGCCACCGGGGAAGCCCTAATTTGCTATTATTTTAACTGGGTGCTTTTTTTTTTTTTTGGTATTATATTCATGGGTGATATTTGTAGTTTTTTTAAAAAAGCTCTTTTTGCCAGGTTTTAAAAATTAATTAGAGTACTTTTAGGTTCACAGAAACATTAAGAGGATGATTAAGAGATCCATATACCCTCTGCGCCCATACATGCACAGCCTCCCCTCCCTGCCCCGCCTCATCAACATCCCCCACAAGAGCAGTACACTTGCTACAATTATTTTCATCTAGTTTTTTTTTTTTTTTTTTTTTAATTTAGCTGCACCACGTGCCTTGTGGGATCTTAGTTCCCTGACCAGGGATGGAACCCAGGCCCCAGCAGTGAAAGCGCTGAGTCCTAACCACTGGACCACCAGGGAATTCCCGCTGTTTGTTAACAATTGATGAACCTACACTGACACATCATAATCACCCAAAGGCCACAGTTTTCACTCTTGGTGGTATACATTCTGTGGGTTTGGATAAATGTATAATGACATGTATGCATCATAATATATAAAGTAGTTTCACTGCCCTAAAAATCCTCTGTGTTCTACCTGTTCATCCCTCCTCAACGCCCCCAACCCCTGGCAACCATGAACTTTTTAGTGTCTCCATAATTCTGCCTTTCAATGCCAGGTTTTCATACTAGGATTACATTAATGTCACAAAATGAATTGTTCCAAGAACAGTTTACATTCAGCATGAGAATGTTCAATTCCTTAGGCATCTGAAAAAAATTCATCTAAGAAATCACCTAGGCCTAAAACATTTTTTAGGAGATAATTCTTGGTAACTCTTTAAATTTCTTCAATTCCAAAAAAGCCAATTTTATCAAATTTTCAAATTCACTGCATTAAATAGTGGTCTCAGTTAAAAATATCTTCTGTAATTGTTTTCATCCTTTCTGTATTTCACTATTTGTTTCTTCTTCTCACAAATCCATTGTAAGATATTGTTTTATCTATTTTGTCCCTCCATCCTCCTTAGTATTATTCTTTTAAACATTTGAATTGAATGCCCATTTTATTTTTTCCCTCCTTTAAAAAAGTAACATAGGACTCCCCTAGCAGTCCAGTGGTTCAAACTCCACGCTTCCACCACAGGGGGCCCGGGTTCGATTCCTGGTTGGGGAACTAAGATCCCACATGCCACACAGCGTGGCCAAAAACAAACAAAGAAACAAAAAACGTAACACAATAGTTGAAGGCAATGAACTTATTGATGGTACAGCTCTAGCTGCCATCCCATATGTTTTGACAGGCAATGATCTGACTTTCATGAAAAGAATCTATCAATACAATTTTTATTTCTGTCTAGGTGCAAAAGAGTATATTTCATTTCCCAAGTGATTTTTTTTGGTTTGTTTAATCAGATCTATTTTATTAAATTGAGAGAAAACTTACATAGAATAAAATGTTCACATTTTAAGTATTTGGTTCAATAAGTTGACAACTGTATATACTCGCTTAACTACCACCCAAAAGAATACAGACTATTTCCATCACTCAGAGTTCCCTTGTACCCCTTTTCCAGTCAACTCCTACCCCCTACCATCTGGGGCAACCTCTTTCTGATTTCTGTCACCACAGATTATGTTCGCATGTTCTTTAAGTTCATATAAATGGAATCATACAGTATGTCTTTGTATCTGACATAATGTTTCGAGATTCACCACCTCGTGTATATTAGTAATTTTCTGAAAACTGCTGAGTACTATCCTATTGTATACAGCAGTTTGCTTATCCATCATTCTGTTGGTGAACATCTGGGTTTCCAGTTTTTGGATATTGTGAATAAGGCTGCTATGAATATTTTTGTACAAATCTTTTTATGGGCATATTTAGTTGTTTCTACATATACTGCAAGGGTTCAGAAACTGTGACAAATACACTTTTGGTTTTTCTGAGCTCCAAGATTTTTCTTATAGTCAAGTGTATTATCAATTTCTCCACTAACACTCAAGAGAAGACATTTTCAACTTCTAGCTGGTTTGAGCAGGAATGGAATTTATTTAAAGGTTATTAAGAGGCTCACAGGAACTGAGAGTCTGACTATCAGGCTTGGAAGCTAAGTAGCCAGGAACAATAATCACACCATACCAGACAGTTCAGTGGTGTGATGACCCCACCACTGTTGGGCACTGCAGGAACAGAGCACAGGCTCCTCCCATGGCCAGTGCTTGGGGAAAGCTATAGCTTCTCAAGGCGCTGCTCTTCCACCCCTGCTGTCAAAACAGATGCTGTTCAGCTCGGCCTAACTCACATCGGTTCTCCTTTGAAATGCTGAGGAGTAAAACCTAAGTCACATGCCTACAAACATTCTCAATCTCAAGTCGTATCTTTTTATAATAATTCAGGCAACTTTTCTTCTTTATTTGCAATTACTGTCTCTGTTACATTCATTCTGACCTCTTCTTTAGGGAAATCTGACATCTCTTTATTCTTTCCTTCTGAATCTTGGGAACATTCCTCAAGGCTGTCCTCTGCTTTACTTTGTTTTCTAATTGTACGTCAGCCTTTCGAATTCTAAATGCTGCTCTCCTGTTTTTAGTTTCCAGGCAATTCTACTTTTTTCTCGCTAGTCTCTTTCTGCAGTGCCTATGCTGCTCCCCACCCCCTGCTCCCAAGGCAGTGTCTTCATATCTCACTGACAACATGCAGCAATTAAGTTTTCTTTTGAACCTGATTATAAAGTCTGAGACAGATGATGTCTCAGTTTTTTGTTGGATAGTCTCCTCTTATGCTACAATGTTTTTTTCTTCATTGACTTTTCCACCTAATCACCTCTAGTCATTCATGTACAGTAGGGCATCCTGAGATTCTCCTATATTCTGTTCCAGGGGTGGGGTTGGGAGAGGCAAAAGATGTCACCCAATATTAAAAATAAGGCAATGGAGGCCGAAGAACAGCTGTTGTGTATATTTACTGAAATTTCAAAGACTTACCTCTCCGCCCTTCCCCACCAAAGATAAGTTTCTGGGATGTTTTGAGGGTACATTAGCAAATGGGCTTTTATTGTACATTCATATTTCTATTATTATAAAAAGTCTCTATGATTTTTTTAAATATTATAGTTGATTTACAATACTGTGTTAGTTTCAGGTGTACAGCAAAGTGATTCAGTTATATATATATATATTTTTTTTTTTCTGATTCTCTTCCATTACAGATTATTACAAAAAGTCTCTGATTTCAAATTTTTAAGAAGCATAATATGAAACAGTTTTCAGTTTAAAACATGGGAAGTATTTTAAGCTAAAATGATTAAATTTAGGAAGCTCAGATCAAAGATTTTACTTCCATGTAAAGAATAGCAAACTACATGCATCATATGCCAGTGTGGCAATTTTCCTTCAAGAAAAACATTGAAATACCACTGTTAGTACTCAAGTACTTTCTCTTAGCCCATCATTCAACTTTTCTAGTGTATTCTTTTCAGATAATGCAGAAAAGGAAGAAAAGACCACTTACTTTATCCACACGTAATTGAATCCCTAATTTTCATTATAGAAATTCAAAATATCAATAAACAAAATTAAAACTTTTTACACACTATTATGTATAAAATAAGCTATAAGGATATATTGTACAACACAGGGAATACAACCAATATTTTATAGTAACTATAAACGGAGTATAACCTTTAAAAATTGTGAATTGCTATATTGTACACCTGGAACTTATATGATATTGTACATCAACTATACTTCAATTAAAAAAATAAATAAATTAAATAAATAAAATGTAAAAAACCCCCAGCAACCTCCTTTATGTGTGTGTTTGTGATAGGATTCAAGAACTAGAAGGATCTCAACTGTCATCAGTCTTACATTATTATTAGGTTTGTCTGTGCTAATGATTATAAATTTGCAAAGAATAACTTTGTATTTTTACTTTTGGACAAGATTTCAGAGAGCAGTAAGTAGCAACTGTCTATTTTACAGTGACAGAGGAAAGAGAACAACAGTCTGCTTCTGAATAAATACTGAGAATATTCAGCAAGGTGGCAGAGAGTGAATCGCAAACCCACATAACGTTAATAATCTGTACAGTCAGGGTGCAAAACTTCTGGCAACAGAATATTCAAAAATTAATCTCGGGGCTTCCCTGGTGGCGCAGTGGTTGAGAGTCCGCCTGCCGACGCAGGGGACACGGGTTCATGCCCCGGTCCGGGAAGATCCCACATGCTGCGGAGCGGCTGGGCCCGTGAGCCATGGCCGCTGAGCCTGCGCGTCTGGAGCCTGTGCTCCGCAATGGGAGAGGCCACAACAGTGAGAGGCCCGTGTACCACAAAAAAAAAAAAAAAAAAAAAAAATCTCTATTACCCCAATAAAACAAACGGACTTAACAGAAGCAAATGGATGTTTCTTTTACAATTATTATACATTTTTTATCTTTAGAGAAAGAAACAATTCCTTCACCTTAAAACACCAACTGCTTTCCTAGCTCTCAATCACTTCTGGTTCTTTCACAAATTATATGTGTCAAGAAATATTTGGTATCTGTATGCTATTCTTTCATACAGTAAGACTTTGCAAATACTTTTCCAGGGCAAATGAATTTTCCTGGCATTTATGTATATTGCAATGACTACTCATACACTCTAACATATGCTTAATCTAAAATCATGCCAGCTTTTAAAGAAATCCAATAATAGGTTTAAAATAATCTCATCAATTCCTTCACCTTGTTAAAAAGTATTTCCTGTGACTTTCCTACATACAAGCATTAATGAGAAAATTTTGAGTTTATCTACTAAGGCTCAACTAGCATTTTTCAGCGTGAAGTAGGTCTCATTCAGTCATCTTCCTCCAAGTGCAAGACTTTCTCTGTCCCTGATTCCCTCCTCCTTTTCCATATGGCCACAATCTTACCTCCTCTGACCTCAATATCCATTTTCTAGAGTAGAGGGCAGAACTCTGTCCTAAGACGAAACAGAAAACTCATCACCTTCACCTCTTTCATGAAACTTTACTAATCAGGTGAACCGAATGGTGTGTAAGGAATTACGTCCACAGGACTGCAAAGGACAGGACAGTTCAACAGTTCAGAGCACTAAGGGGATGGTGTTTCATAAGGCCTATAAAGACTGGGTTGCCAACAATTCCTGCCCCCGTCCCCCCGCCCCAATTTTTAACCTTGTCAATGAAAAGAACAATGAAACATCAGATAACTCTTTCTTCCGCAAAAGAGACAGGGTGCTATCAACAAAGATGTGACCTAAGATCACAAAAGAATATTGAAAAATCTAAGTAACAAGGCAACTTCCACTAAGTACAGCTGGCCATACTTCCAAGGGGAGGTGAAATATTATTTTTTAAAAGCTTGTTATTGGAAAAGTGTTCTTTATCCTGTCACAAACACACACACACACACACGCCCTGATTTCTTGTTTCTAATGAGAAAGTCCATTCATGAGACTGCGTTTTTCTGGTTTTGAAGGTAAGAGACTGTGGTTACACATCATTATACCATAGAACACATGTTAAATCTAGAGTTATGGCTATAGACTATGATCTTGCATATCTTTTCAAGAGGATAACATTTCCTATACCAGATATTTGATTATTTCAAAATAACTAAGTACTTACGAGCTGCTTTAATCTGTCTCTGTGTAGCTTTGTATCTTACATGGCCGAGTCCAAGTACTGCATAATGATCTTGGTTCTGATAAAGACACAAAATGGGAGTCAAGTTTGAAATGAAGCCATATATCGTATTCCTTGTGTTGGTACCCTAAAACAGTTTCCCAAAGTGAGACTCTCATAACAGAAGTCTAGTGAGATGTTCCATATAAAATGGGTTCTGGGACTTCCCTGGTGATGCAGTGATTAAGAATCCGCCTGCCATTCCAGGACACATGGGTTCCAGCCCTGGCCCGAGGAGATCCCACATGCTACGGAGCAACTAAGCCCGTGCGCCACAACTACTGAGCCTGTGCTCTAGAGCCCATGAGCCACAACTACTGAGCCTGTGTGCCACAACTACTGAAGCCCACACACCTAGAGCCCGTGCTCCTCAAGAAGAGAAGCCACGGCAATGAGAAGCCCATGCACCGCAATGGAGAGTAGCCCCAGCTCGCTGCAACTAGAGAAAGCCCATGCGCAGCAACGAAGACCCAATGCAACCAAAAAATAAGTAAATAAATGAATAAAAAAAAAAAAAATAACGGGTTCTGAGGTCATGGAAGTTTGGGAAATGTGGACCATTGTATACAGCCTTCTTAATAATTTGTACACACAGAAGCCAAACAAAGGCTCTGAGAAGTCCTGCAATTAAAAAAAAACAGAAACAAAAACAAGCAGACGGAAACCTATATAGCCCAGCATTTTCCAAAACTTGACCGAAGAACTCTTGGTCTTGTATTTCTCTTAATACATATTAATATGCTATGGCCATCCTTAAATCAAGGTACAGCCAGGAAGATTTCAGAACTGAGGGGAGCATTACAGTAGTCCCAGTAGGTTGGGCCAGTGGCAATGACAGGACAGGAGCCATGGAGCAAAGAAGGCTGGATGGAAGTTTTGAGAAACTGGGGATGAGGCTTCTCTGGATAGGAAGCACCTGCTTTCATTTCTGCTTTGGTTAACATCCTTACAAATCTACAGATTGAGTGAAGGCTCCTTACCCAAAGGGTGCATCTAGTATTGGAAAATGAGTGGGGAGAAAGAGGGCTTGAGGGCATAAAACACAGAAGAAAAAAGTCAAATAGGGTTGATTGGTTTTCCTTTAAATTCAGGACTGCAAACTCCCTAAGGATGTGCTCCTTTATTATGTCTGGCACTCACACTTTGTTCCAATTGGTTTGCTTTTCCACTCCCTAAGACTATTATTACGTATTATTACATACTTCAGTCCTCTAGTCTTTCCTTAAACCTCACAGACCCTGCTCCACCCTCTCATCAATGGCCTTGCCTCCTGCTTAATGAAAAAATTTAAATTATCCTACTCAAATTCCAGCATCTTTCTGCCATCTTACCTGCACCCATGCATCTTTCCCTTTCCCTCACCATTGAGAAAGCCTATCCTACCGAGACAACTTACTCCATCCCTCCTGGTTCTGAACCACCTTCTCTATGTCTCTCAAATGCTAGCATCTTTCAATTGTCTTCTAAATTTCAACTGGATTATTTTCATCATTGTACGAAGAAGCTCTGTTATCTCTCATCTTTAAGACCCTCCCATGACCCCACTTCCATTTCTTTGCTGCCCATCAAAATTAAACTTCTTGAAAAAGCCATCCACAGAACATTTTTACCCCCTCTAGCATTCATTTTCACACCACTCCAATCTAGTTCTGCTCTGTCCATTCTCACCCCAGGGGCTATGAAGCTGCTCTCTTCAGTATCAATTTCCAGCTGTCAAACACAAGATGACCCAGCTGCCTTCACTTGACTTCAACTCTCAGTGGCAGCACAGCTGACTCTTTTCTTGAAACGTTATTTTCCTTTAGTTTCTGTGAATCCACTGTTTTCCTCCCATCTTCCAGTAGCGTTTTTCAGCCATTTTGACTGGCTTCTCGAAGCTCTGCCAAGCTCAGTCCTCGGGCTTCTTTCTCTCTATATACTTTGGTCCAAGGTGACGTGACCCATGCCAGGGCTAGAAGACGGTAGGTGCCCTGTAAATGCTCGCAACTCCCCAGTTCATTCTAGTGTGGACTCCTGAGCTCCAGATGCAGAGACACGACGCTCCCCACAAACTTCCTTTTCCTGCAGCCCTGTGCTGGTGACTGACACCACAGTCTAGCAGGTGACTCAAGCTGGGATGATCACGGGTCTTCCCTATATGTTCCCTTCTCTTGGGCGGCACAGCCCAGGTCTCCAAGACCTGTCAAGTCTACCTCCCCAAAAAGCAAATCCGTCCCTTTGTCCTCAAAACTTGGCTACCAATTTAGTTCAAGCATCAAGCACTCATTCGCAGGCTTGGATTACGGCACTAGCCCCATAAAGGCAAACTGTTCCCTTCCCCTCTGGTCCTGCCCTCCCTTTTCAAGCAAGTTTCTGTACTGCCAGGAGAACTACTTTTCTAAAATTAGCTCAGAAACTTTTGATGACTTCTTACTGCCCCCAAAATAAAATATAAATTCCTTCCTTGGCATGGCATGAAAAGGACACAACAGAGTTCCATCTAGACTCTGTTTTCAGTCTAATTTCTCACTGCCACCCCTCAATATGCTACTCTACCCTTCACCAATCCCTGAAGAGGCAGTGCATATTCTTTTACTCCTTTGTGTCTTTGCATATCTATTCCTTCTGCCCGTAACACCTTTTTTCCCTTCTTGTTTCATAAACTGTCACTTAACCTTTTAAGACCAACTCAGACATGGCTTTTTCTGGATTTCTCCATCAGAGATAGTATCCTAGGGCTACTGCTGTCCCACTCAGGGCTTAACAATAAACAGGTGCTCAATCATGATTATTTTTGTTGAAGCATCTTAAAACATGGCTTAATAATGGAAAACTGCCATCTGACCGAACAAGATTCAGATATTAAGTACCTTCCAGTCTTTGGGATCAAGTGTTTTCAGCATGGGAAACTCTTCTAACTGCAATTCTTCATCTTCTGATTCCTCTGATAATTCTTTCTTATCCTCCAGTTCCTGAAAAGAGGCAGAAGCATTTCTGTTTCTCCTCTTAACAAAAGCTTCAAACCATCTTCCCACAGGTTCAACTTGACAGAGTGTTGAGGCTGTGATTGAAAGCGTTAAGAGAGGCTTCAATGTATTGCATGGAATAAATCTGTTTCAAGGCAATAAATAAGATCAAAACAGTGACAGCATCAGAATATAATTTTAAAACCATCAACTGAGAAAATAACTGCAGTAATCCAGTTAACATGAGGGTTAGCAATAATCATTTCCTAGTATTTACAGAGAGAGATTCAATCAACCTCCTCCAGTTATCTGACAAAACAAGACATTGGGCAATGTCAACAATAAATCAATACTCTTCTGGGGATATGAAAGGAAGATGAGGAAAAGGGAGAGATGTTGCAAACTGCTTTCCTTTTAGACTTGTAATAAAGCGATAAATAATTATAAACTGTCAAGAGCCAGCCTCATCAACAAAAATCTAAAAATAACTCAAAATATCTTAATTATTAATACCTGAATTTAGATAGCTTTCAAAAATTTTAAGAATCCACTAGCAATGATTTTTTCTGAAAGACAATTTTCAAGCAGCTAACAGGAATTTACTAATGAAACTGCTTTAGTGGAACAGCTTTGAATCTGAAATCAGAAGCTCTGGATTTCAGTGCAGGTTTGAAAATTAGTAGCTATATGAAATGAGTCAACGATGCCTTCAACTGTAAAATGGGAACAATACCTATCTTATCTGGTTCCTTGGAAGGATTGAATGACAAACGATAAAAGCACTTTGAAAGTCACAAACTGTTAAATAAATGTAAGTCTTTATCATTATTCCTGGAAAGTGGGGTAAGTCACTATATATGTGTACATTAACAATTCAAAAAAGGTAGTTTGGGTCAGGAAAAAAGTGAACATCTTAATTTTAATTTCATATTTCAAATGAAAGCAAAAAGCTTTACTGTCTGGTAAAAACTCAGATTTAAGTCTTCCTTTGTACCTAATGGCCACAATTTTGTAAAAATAGCTGACTTTTCATGTTTTGTGTTGGGAAATTAAGATTTCTTCTACCATTCACAGGAGAGCATTCAAAAACACTATATTCAAGAAGTACTACCTGTGTAGTGTGGGTGTGACTTTCAAGAACATGACCTTTCAAGCCTTTCCCTCTACTTGTGAGATTACACAGAAACTTCTGTAAGCAGGAACACAACACGTGCCGTGAGATACGTCCAATATCACATACAAGCGTCTGTATACGTGGCTATGGTAATCAATGAAATCACTGAAATTAGAGACCCTTTAAGTTTACAATACCATGACTGTCCTGGGCTATAAATCTAAGAACCTACAGCAGCAGGACAAATTTCACCCCCCCCTTTTTTTTAAAACTGAAGATAGTTGACTTCCACAGAACAAGTTTCACTTAATGACTGCCTTTAAGAGTCTGTCTACACGGGTCTTACCACCAGCATACACAGTGGTGTTTTCATATTGAATATGAGGAGCACTATCTGAGTCGGGACATTTAAAAAACGAAGCCGGAGCAAACGTAAAAGGGGAGAGAGGTGTTTGAGCTCCAGCTGTAAGGCTTTGTAGGGCCCCCGGCACGTGGGGTGCTCGCTGTGGGCAGTCTCCTGCCGTAGGCAAGATGCTTATGCGAACCTTTTTAGGATACTGGAGGGTTCGGTCCCGAACTCCTCCGCCCAATCCATGAGTCAGCAGCCGCGAGACAAGGAAGAAACTGCGGGGACAGAAGGAAGACGCCCCCCTTCCTCCTTCCTTCCAGTCTGGGGAAGGACTTCTGTATAGCAGGGAGCAAAAAGACACTTGTCATGGCCCCACACTCTATAAGCTACTTGCCAGGGGCAAGGGTAGAGAGGTTTCGGGGTCGCCAAGGTGGAGGCCCGAGGCAGGGGCTGCTGAGGCTAGACTGAGCAGGGGTTGAGTGGGCACGTACCAGAGGTCAGAGCATGGCTGATGGCGGTGCCCCGGCCTTCCGCAGCGCTTGGCAGGAGCAGCATGATGACGCCGGAGCCAGCCCCGCGGGCGCAGCACTTCCCGTTCCAGGCGGAGGGCTCTTAGAGTCCCGCCAGCTCTACCTCCCCGTCCGAGCCTCGCGCCTTGGCTCTACGATGGCCAGGAACCGGCGCATGGAGACGACCAATAACTACTTCCGGGATGAATCTTTCGTGGTGCGTAGGCCTATCCCACCCCCGCCAACGTATGCGGCTGTCTAGGTCCTACTGACTCAGATCCGGGTGGGGACCAAGATTCACGAATGAAAGGTTCCTAGGTTTATCAGTTCCCTGGTAAAAAGGATTATTTGCCTCGTCCGGTAGAATATGGAATACGTAGGACATAATTTTCTATAGCAGCTCTTACTATATTCTTTTCCTTTTTTTTTTTTTTTTTTTTGCGGTACGCGGGCCTCTCACTGTTGTGGCCACTCCTGTTGCGGGGCACAGGTTCCGGACGCGCAGGCTCAGCGGCCATGGCTCACGGGCCATGGCATGAGGGATCTTCCCGGACCGGGGTAGGAACCCGTGTCCCCTGCATCGGCAGGCGGACTCTCAACCACTGCGCCACCAGGGAAGCCCTTCTTTTCCTTTTTAAGTTAACTACTACTTTATTAGTTTGAATTGAACCGTTGATTTTAGTAGTAGCTGTACTTGTATAAATAGAAAGTGAGATGTGTATGAATTAGTATTGACAATAACAGTCTATACATTCATAGAGAATTCTGTACATAAACCTGTAATGCGTTTGTGTTTACCTAAATATTAATAGGAGCTAATGTTTGTGCTATTACTAATTTATCTGGGCTATCGCATTTAATACCCATATCATTTGCAGAAGAAACCCCTCTGTAGTATTAGACTCTAATCCAAGGCCAGCAATCATTTTACCCTGCTCTAGCAGCATGAAGTTTTCTTTCAAGATATTCCCAATTACAGGACTCTATTGTTTAATGTTTAATAAAATTAATTATACTTCTTCTGTATGATTCCTTCTAGGACTGAGGTCAAATGCAAGAATTAGCAAAAAGAAATCAGTGGGTGGGAATTCACAGACTCCACCTCCCATCCTCCACCCCCCACACAGTTATCTGGAATAGGTTGTGCAAAAGAGAAGAACTGATGTGCCACTCTTCTGCAAAGAGACCCAGAAATTAGTAAATTATTATCTAGGAATTACATTTTCACTGTTAAATACATTGAATTGGCCTGTGTATCTGCCACATGACAAAATTGTTACTTCAAAACTGACATTTCAAACACTAAACTAATTATCTCACCCTAAAACTCTTCCTGACCTGTAGCCACTGTTAAAACAAGCTCTAAGGGTCAAGGTAACCTGACTCCACTTTCTTACTTTTTTCTCACACCTATCCCAATTATTCTCACCATAACCTCTAAGAGCATGAAGGTTATTTTTTTTAATTGTGGTAAAATACTCATAACATAAAATTCTCATCGTAACCACTTGAAACTGTGCACTCTGTTGTGCAACCAATATCCAGAACTCTTTTCATCTTGCAAAACTGAAACTCTTATATGCGTTAAACTCCCCATTTCCACCGCCCCTCAGTCCCTAGCAACCATCATTCAACTTTCTATCTCTGTGAATTTGACTACTATAGGTACCTCATATAAGTGGAATCATACACTATTTGTCTTCTTGTCACTGACTTATTCCCTTAGCATAATGTCTTCACAATTGCAGTGTGTGCCAGAATTCTTCTTTTTAAGGCTGAATAATATTCCATTGTATGTACATTTTATTTATCCATTCATCTGTTGACTGGGTTGCTTCCACCTTTCGGCCATAGTGAATAATGTTGCTATGAACATGGAGGTACAAATTTCTCTTTGAGACCCTTTCAATTCTTGTGTGTATATACCCAGAACTGGAATTGCTGGGTTATTTGATAATTCTATTTTTAATTTTTTGAGGTACTGCCATACTGTTTTCCACAGTGGTTGCATCGTTTTACATTTCCACCAGCAGTGCACAAGGTTTCCATTTTCTCCACATCCTCACCAACACTTTTTTTTTTTTTTTGATAATAGCCATTCTAACAAGTATGAGGTGGTGTTTCATGGTTTTGATGTGCATTTCCCCAGGGCCTAGTGAAGCTGAGCGTCTTTCCATGTGCTTCTTGACCATTTGTATAACTTCTTGGGACAGATGTCCATTCAAGTACATTGTCCAGTTAAAAAATTGGGTTGTGTTTTGTTACGGAGTTTTAGTTCTTTCTTTCTTGGCGGCTCCACAGGCTTGTGGGATCTTAGCTCCCCATCCAGGGATTGAACCTGGGCCCCTGCAGTGAAAGCTCTGAGTTCTAACTTCTGGACCGCCAGGGAATTCCCGTTTTAGTTTTTATATATTCTGGATATTAGCCCCTTATCAGATATATGACTTACAAATATTTTCTCTCATTCTGTAGGTTGCCTTTTCACTGCTGACTGGGTACAGAAAGGTCAGGCTTTTTTTTTTTTTTTTCATTTCTAACTTCTATAATTGTCTAACTGCTCTCTTCCATTCCTCATCTCCCGAATTCATTTCTTTCAAAACCTGCTCTCTTCTCTGGCTCTCCTGTATCTGAAGATGGTACCATTCTTTGGCAGCAGGGTCAAACATGGAAACCATTTACCTCCTCATCCCTTGTTAGTGTCAAATTAGTGAACAACTTCTATTTACCTTCACTCTATGTATAAATCTAGTCACTACTCATTGCGTATCGAATAAGCCAGGTACTTTACAGACATTGTTATTTAATGCATCCACAATGCTGTGAGGTCAAGGGGAAAATTAAAGCACAGGGATTAAAGAAGTTACCCAAGAGTACAGAGTTTAAATGACTAAAGCAGGATTTAAACTCAGCGACCTGAGCCTGAGTTGATCTTGCAATCTGTTGCTCTGGGAACTCGCCACGGTGAGGGGCTAAGTGAGAGCGACGTTCCCTCCTAACAGCGAAACCTTCTCACTCCCCTTCGCTGCTCTCCCGCCGCAGGGCCTGTCCTCCGTGGCGTTCTTCCGCCCGTTTCTGGGGCAAAAGGGCCCGCGGAGCCGGCCTTATTTCCGGTGAGGAAGGGAAAGGCAGGAGCGCCACCGGAAGCGAGGAAGGTGCTGTGTAATCACCCAGCAAGCTGAGGTTCTTGGATCTCCTAAAATGCCCGATTACCTCGGTGCAGATCAGCGGAAAACCAAAGAAGAAGAGAAAGAAGACAAGCCCATCCGAGGTCAGTTGACGTAGGCAGGAGCTCCGGGCCGGGGCAGGACCATCTTGGCCCGGGGTCCGGGATGGGGGGGGTTGGATTCCTGCTCGGCGCTCTGTCGCTTTTGTGCCGCTAGCGATTTGAGTCTGGTGCTGCAGACGGGTTGACTGCCCTGTCCTCTCCGTCTCCCCTCTACCAGCCCCGCGTCCTGTGTTCATCTCTCGCTGATCGAAATTTTTATTCACATTCAGCTCTCAGGTCTTGAAGGAGTCACGCGCCCCGCTTGGCCTTGCAGGCCTTGAAAAGTTCCCCGCGTGGCGGTGCTTGGTCGCCTGGACCCTCTTTGCTGTCCCTCCTCCCCCTCAAATGACAGCTTGCTGTTATCACTGTATAGCCAGGATCCTGAGACATAATTTTCTTTTTTAAAAAACATTCCTTTGACTAGATAATTCATTCACATGATTCAAAACACGAAAGCGGAAGAGATAAATGGAAAAGTGTCTCATCCTTGACCCCGGCCACCTCTTATCCACGGAGGCAACTGATGTTGCCGTTTTGCCTCATCTTTCTAGGCATTTTCTGTGTACATTCAAGCAAGTTTGTTTGTATATTCCTTTTTTTTTTTTACATAAATGTAACATGCTGTACATCTTGCTTTTTAAAAAATTTTAATGATATGATATAAGTTCATATCATTATGTAGAGTCAGTGTGGTCTGTATAGTATCCCAAATGATTGGGTGTTCAGTAATAATCATTATTGATGGACATTATACGAATGAATAACCTTGTTAATATAACTCTTTACTACATGCACAAACACAAGCTGTAGGGTAAATTTTAGAAATGAAGTTGTAATTTTTATAGACACTGCTGGGTCACTCTCCTTAGAGACTATACCACTTGACCCTTTCCCCGCAGCACGTTCGTTCTTGATTTCTTCCCAGTAGCCCCTTTTGTAAAAGCCTCATCTTTATGCTGTTTTCTTTTGTTCCTTATAGGCTATTTTAAAACATTCTTATGGTGAATTTTTGTTGTCTTTCCTTCCTAAACAACTTCAACCTCTCCTAGCACCCTTTCTTCTTAATATCCACCCAGCCCTCAGAGAAGGAGCATTTCCTCTCCACTTTCATCTCACTCTTTTCCCTTGAAAGAGGTACTCAGTCACCTAGTGTAAAATTTAGTCACAGAGATGTAACATTTCATCGGGGTATTTCTCTGGGTAAGTTATAATTCTATAAATATATTAACAAATTTATCCCTTGGATACAGTTATGACTAATGTGTGTAGCATTTTTCTGCGCTTCTTCATCCATGTCTTACTTGATCTTTAGAGCAACACTGAGGCTAACAATTTTCCAGGTGGTAAGACTGATGCTCAGAGAACTTAAATGGTTTTTCCAAGGTTACTTAGCAAATGCATGATCTTGCTGGGACTAGTGCCGAGGTCGTTTTGAATCTCAAAGTCTGTTCTTTGGGCTCCGTGTTCTTGTTATGTCATATCACTTTGAAGCTATGTTATGTACTTTTCAAAATCTGCCTTCACCCAGTTAGATAAAAGTTCCTTGAGTCCAGGAACTATCTGATGGTTGTGTTTATATCATTACAACTTTTCACAGTTTTTCTCACTCAATGCAATCTGAATTGAACAGAAAAGAATTGTAAGCTCTAGTTTCTTTTGTTTGAATTCATGTATTATCTTTTTTCCTTTAGCTCTGGATGAGGGGGATATTGCCTTGCTGAAAACTTATGTAAGTCCTTTCAGTGTCTACAAAATATAGATGTTTTGTGTTGAAATAAGGACTCTTGTTGGTATTGGCCTTCCAGAATAGTTGGAAGAGACTGTCCAGCTGTTTAATCTTCACTGATGAAAAGTTATCTACCTACAGTTTCTATTTAGAATAGATCAAAGAGTAAATACTCAGTGTGTCTAAGCTTATACATTATCTCTGTACTATTTGTAATTAAAGTGCGGTACTATATTGAAAGATATTTGAAATAATTTACTATATTTAGAAATATTTACTATATTTAAAATGTATGAAAATGAATTAGATCTGAAATGGTAAGTTTTAATGCATAGAAATGGACTTGAATTTTAGATAATTTTAGTCATGATTTTCATTTGTTACCTTGCATAATGGTTTGCTGCCTGTTTAGGGGAATATATTGGTTCAGGAATAGTTCTGAAAATGATAGATTCCCTCTCTCTACTCTCATTTCACAAGCTTTAGGACAATAATAGCTATTACAAGTGTAACTTAAAAGTTTTTGTTTATAGTTTAATACATTGTTGGTATCCTGATATTCTAATTAAACTGACTTTAACTCCTAGGGTCAGAGCACTTACTCTAGGCAAATCAAACAGGTTGAAGATGACATTCAACAACTTCTCAAGAAAATTAATGAGCTCACGGGTATGTATATTTTTTATTTCTGTTTCCCCTCTTTATGGGTAATGGTTTGATTATATCAAAGGAGCTGAAATACCAATGTCACTCTTCCATGAATCACAGACTTTAAAAAATTATTATCCTTCCTATCTGTTAAGAAATTGGATCTCATTTAATAATCTCTTTTCATTTCCTTTTACAAGAAAGTTTAATGCTTAAGCAATTAAGAAACATCATCCTTTAAGCAAGTATTGTTTCTGTTGGTCAAAGCCAAGTTCAGTTGACTATAATAAACAAGTCAGAATTTCTTCTTGAATAAAAATATGATCTCACATGGTACTGCTTGAAGTAAGCGGGCTATGGCCTAGTAGTCGGAAACTTTTCTTTTTGGGAACTTGAGTGGTGAAGTTTTATATTGTTAGTATTTGACTTGCACAAAAAAATGTCAGATATGACATCACATCACATTTTTGGCCTGTGACTACTTTAGGGCCGTGGTTTTCAACTGGGGTCATCCCCCTAGGACATTCGGCAGCATCTAAACTCATTCTTGATTCTCCCAACTTAAGGGGGAGGTGGTGCTAGTGATTAGTGGCTAGAGGCCGGGGACGCTCCTAACCATCCTGGAATGCACAGGATGCTCCCCACAGTAAATTATTCAGTCCAGAATGGTAGTGGTGCTGGGGTGAGAAAGCTTGCCTTACAGTCCAGTGAATTTTGTAATCTTTCTTTACGTAGGTATTAAAGAGTCTGACACTGGCCTGGCCCCACCAGCACTATGGGATTTGGCTGCGGATAAGCAAACCCTCCAGAGTGAACAGCCTTTGCAGGTTGCGAGGTACGCATAGTGCTCTGTGGAAATTTATTTTTATCTGTACTTTCAGGTACTTTTTCAAGCCTTGGGTATAATGTAATAATAGTTCGTAAAGAATTTTTATGCCATATTCCAAGTAAATGCAGCTTTCTCCAAAAGTATCTGGGGTTAAAACTTTATACTTTAAACAATTATTTAAGAAATAGGTGAAGACATAATCATATAAAAGATTCAAATGATACAGGAAGATACAGAGCAAAATATGAAAACCTTCCTTCCCATCTGACTACTGAAAATAATTTGGTCCTCTTAATCCTCCAGTGCGTTTTCACGTATATATTTACATACAAAGAAACATCCTGTTTTCTTTTTAGATATAACTGCATATTTTAGAAATCTTTCATTGTCTTTGTTATAGATGTACCTTTTTTTTTCTTTTAATTTATTTTTGGCTGCGCTGGGTCTTCATTGCTGTGTGCGGGCTTTCTCTAGTTGTGGTGAGTGGGAGCTACTCTTTGATGCGGCGCGTGGGCTTCTCACTGCGGTGGCTTCTCTTGTTGTGGAGCACGGGCTCTAGGCGCACGGGCTTCAGTAGTTGCAGCACATGGGCTTCAGTAGTTGTGGCATGCGGGCTTTAGAGCGCAGGCTCAGTAGTTGTGGCACACGGGCTTAGTTGCTCCTCAGCATGTGGGATCTTCCCGGACCAGGGCTTAAACCCGTGTCCCCTGCATTGGCAGGTGGATTTTTAACCACTGCGCCACCAGGGAAGCCCAGATGTACCTTTTTAATTTCTTGTTTCTCTTGTTTTTTAAAAATTACATAATATTCTATGGGTGTTGGGTTGTTTGCAATTTCTGTTATGATAACAGTGCTGGACTGAACACGCATGTTAAATATTTCTCTACATATGTGCATACATTTCTATAGTATAGCTTACTAGAAGTGGCATTATGGGGACAGAGGCATTTACCAAATGGCAAACCCAAAAAAAGTGGTTTGGCCAGTCTACATTCTTACCCAAAGGTTTTGAGGGAAGTGCGTATTTGCCTGATCAATGTAAGATATGTGATTATTGATTTTTAAACTTTTGCCATTTGGGCAAAAAAATTAAAAAAAAAAAACAATTCACTTTAATTTGTGTCATGCTGATTAGTAATATGATAGCTACTTCTTATACTTATTAAACATTTGTATTTTTTTGACCATTCATGTTTTGTTCCATTGGATTGTTTCTTGTTAAGTTTTAGGAATGCTTCATATATTGTACATGTTAATCTTTTCTTAAATATGTTACAAATATTTTTTCTCAGTCTCTCACTTGACTTTTAACTTCTCAGTACTTTTTGTTGTACTGTTTTAACTTTTTAGGAGGTAAATAAAATATATTAGCTTTTTCATTATACCTTTTGGGTTTTAATGTTGCTTAGAAAGGCCTAGCCCAGTCCAAGATTATAAACATGTTCTCCTGTGTTTTATTCTCATTATTGAAAGTTTTGTTTTAATTTTGCCTCTTTAATACAGGTTATTTTTCTTTCATCTTATCCTCCTTTCCTTTTTCTGTCTTTCCATGCTTTCATTTATTTGCTTTTTAGTTTTATCATGGTTTTAAAGAGTTAAATAGTTCTATGACAACAGTTTCTCCTAATTCCTCTTTACTAGAGGCACCTATTTTCAAAACTTCTAGGTGGTTATTTTGGTTTCTGCCTTTCTATTTCTAATGGATAGCGTCAAGTTTTGTATATTGTAGATCACTTCTTGATTTTTTAGTTTCAGGTGGTGCTTATTGGTTTTCCCACCATGAAAGATGAGGATTTTGTTTTGCTTTGTTTCCTCTACGTTCATCCCAAAGACATGCCCTTCCCATCCTTACGGCCTCATAATGTAATTATGTTAAAATTTTGGTTAGATCCGCATTTAGTGTTTTCATAATTATGGCTAAGTAAACCCTATTCACAAAGAGCCATTAGTAAACTGATTACTTTTCCTTTCTTCTACCACTTTTTGTTTTCCTTGCCCTAACTGTCTCGTTTTTTCATTTGCCTTGTTGTCTATGTATATTACTAACTCAACCCCCCCGCCCCGCCCCCGGGTTTTCGCAGTCATCTCAGTTATTCTTCAGATGCCTTAGGTCCGTCAGGTTTTCTCACGTGTACCTCGGGTGCATCAGCTGCATCACGTATTCTCTCAGGTTCATCTTCCTGAGCAAGCCTTTCCCAGCACTTTCTGACCTGCTTCAGTCTGGACTGGTTGCCTGAACGCCTGCTGAATCACGAGCATCCTGTGACTTCTTACCCTGGAGGTTCCCTTTGACTCTCTCCTGTTGCTTGTGTATCACGAGTTTCTCTTTCTGATTTATTTACACCCTCACTCGGTGGCCTGTATTCTCTGGTAGCTTCCTGAAAGGGTCATTTGGGAGGTACCATATGAGACCACATATGTCTGGAAATATCTTGGCTGATAGAAAATTCTTCTCCTTCAGAATTTTGAAGGCATCGTTACATTGTCCTCTGCCTCCCGGTGGTGTTAGTCTGAAGCCATTCCGATTCCCAGTCCTATGTATGTGACCTTTTCTTCCTCTGAAAGTTGTAGGCTCTTCCCTTGTTCTCAGTGTTCTGAAATTCCATGGCTTCGTGCCTTGGTGTTGGTGTGTTTTCAGCAGTGGTGCTGCGCTCTCATGTCCTTCAGTGTGCACATTTTCTTGAAGCTATTTATTTGTAAATAGTTTCTTTCCATTTTCGTGGTCCTCTGTTCTGGACTTGTGTTACAGGAATATTGGACCTCCTGGAAATGCTAATCTTTCTCTCCTGCTTTTCTCATTTTGTCTTTTTGTTAGATTTTCTTAACTTTGAGTCTATGTATTGATTTTTTTCCCTCTCACTTAAGTTTTTAATTTCCAAGAGCTTTTCTTTCTTTCAGTGTATATGTTGTGTTGTCCTGTTCTCATATCATGGTTGTAATATGCTGCCAACGTCTAAGGAAGTGAAGGATAACTGGAAGGTTTCTGTTTCCTCTAAGATGCTTTTTTCCTCTTTGCTTGCTTGGTGTCTGTCTTTTATGTTAGATGTCTGGTAATCTTACTTTGTGCTTTTGTTTAGTGGGAGACTAAAAAGCTGATAGAAGCTCTAGATTCAATAGTGAGGCATGTCTATCTCAGGCTTCACTGTAGCTTATACGGTTGAATGTTTAGTTGGGGAGCCTTCAGGGTCAGTGTCTTTAGATCTTTCATTTGGATGGTCACTCTTCCCAGAGAAGTTGTCTTCAGTCTCATGTTGTCTCCAATCTCCAATATTTTGGAAGAACAGTGGAGATAGAGGGCTAGGGAATGTCAGTGGCAGGTTCGCTTATGTTTAATCACCCTTCCCCTCTCACCTCCACACTCTCATTTTCAGTGAAGTTACCACCACCCTACCCCTTGCCCCAGCATTTCTTGACACTTTGTTTTACTCTCCAGAATATTTTCATCACCTCCAAAAGAAACCCCGTACCTATTAACTGTCCCTGTTCCCCTCTCTCACTGGCCCCTGGCAACCACTCATCTACTTCCTGTCTCTATGGATTTGCCTATCCTGGACATTTCATATAAATGTAATCATACAAGGCATGACCTTTTTCTGGCTTCTTTAGCTTAGCGTAGTGTTTTAAGCTTCATACATGTTGTAGCTTGTATCAGAACATCTTTTTTTTTTTTTAATAGCCTAATTATATTCCAGTCTAATTTCTCTCTTCGTTGATACTCTCTGGTGAGACATTGTTCTCATACCTCCCATTAATTCTTTAGACATGGTTTCCTTTGGTTTTTAAAAAAAATATTTATGACAGTGATGAAAGTTTTTGTTTAGTAAGACCAATGTCTAGGCTTTCTCAAGGACAGTTTCTATGGACTTTTTTCCCTATGTATGGGCCATATTTTATTTCTTTTTGTGTCTCATAATTTTTTGATAGAAACTGGACATTTTAAATAACGTCAGTTCTGGAACTCAGATTTCCCCTATCCCCAGGATTTGTTACTGTTGCTGTTCCTTGCTGTTTTTTTCTTTGAAGTGTTTTTGGTCAGCCTCGTTAGCCCCAACTGGTAAATGCCACCTCAGACAGTTGATGTTAAACAGTTGCCACCGATTGTTTCCAGTAAATGTCCTGTGGGCAGGGGGTGTGTAGACAGTGAGCTCTGAGTCTGGTCAAATAAAAGCAAGTCCTGAGAATGGAGCTTTTCAGCTAGCTGCCAGACAGGTCAAATAGTTCTCTGGGGTTGGGCTTTTGGGGAGCTCCAGTTCTTTGTCCCTGCCTTCCCCCAGGAAGGCTGCTTGTTTTCACATCTACCACGGCTGTGAGGCCGTTGGCTTTCAAGTCTTGTGCGGAGCTGGGGAGAGGGCTATGGGATGAAGGCGAATTTAAACGCAAAATGCTTGCTGTTCTTACCAGGATTCAGCCCTTTTGTTTTTTTTTGAATAAACATTCTTTGGATTGTTACAAACCTATAGTTTGAGTTCTGAAAATGTTGATTTTCAATGTTTTTGCCAGTGTTCTCTTTGCTTTTAAGGATGAGCAGGTTTTCAAAGGTCCTTATTTAAAGTTCTGCAAGTTGAGGTCCCTGTATATATACTTTTTCAGCTGAGAATTAAAAAAATCCCTATCTGTGCAACACTGTTGGCAGGGTCTGTCAGATAAAGTAGTGATAGATACTTCCTATATATAAAATTCTACTTCCCTGGTAGACCTTTTCCAATAACAGAAAATGGAATCCTGTCCACAATTTATGCTGCAAGGACAAAGAATTCTTTACCTTACTCTTAGCTCTACCTATATGCACACGCCAGAGACTATTTTGTATTTCCCTGTATTTGTTGCTACAGCTTATGATATAAGCTTTTTCCAATATGAGTTCTGTTTTTTGTTTTTGGGTTTCTTCTGTAGGAAGATAGTATAGAAAATAGGCAGTAGACTACCTTCTACTGTGATGTATGTGGGGTTTCAGATTCGCCTTCACCACAACCCACAGGAAAAGAATATATTTAAGTGAAAAACAGCAACAGTAATAATTGATTTGAAGTATAAACTCAGGAAAGAATGAACATATTTATTACTTGACGTAAGACAAGATGACTGTCTTTTTATAGGAAAAATAAAAAGGAGAATACCTGAAGATATAGAGGAGTATTACTAATAAAGCCATATAGTTATGAAAATCAAGAAAGAACTTTTTTTTGTAGTTGAGCATTTGTTTTTGTTTTTTTTATACAGCAGGTTCTTATTAGTTATCTATTTTATACATATTAGCGTATACATGTCAATCCCAGTCTCCCAATTCATCACACCACCATCCCGCCTCCCTGCCACTTTTCCCCCTTGGTAAAGAGAACTTCTTAATGATGAAATATTTGGGTTTAATTTTCCAGGGGAATGTATCCTTTGAAATTTTTATGGCTTGGCTAAAGTTGAGCAGACCCTTGGGATTGAGCATATTCTGTAGAGAAGGATCCTTAACAGTGGCCCAGTTTCTGCAGTTCTAGTTTACACCTGCTTATTCGTGTACTGCATACCTAGGGGAGAATCTAGTTACTTGAATTCATTATTAGTGGTTCAGGTTCCTTACTCTAATCAAGCCTTTTGCCATGTTAGATGCACAAAGATAATCAATGCTGATTCGGAGGACCCGAAGTACATTATCAATGTGAAGCAGTTTGCCAAGTTTGTGGTGGACCTCAGTGATCAGGTTGCACCTACTGACATTGAAGAAGGGATGAGAGTTGGGTAAGATTTCTATTTGCAGTAAATACTCGTCTTTCATTGAAGATGCCATGTCACATTCACACCCTTGGCTTGCTTTTGAATGGGTGAACTGGGTGCCATGGAATACCGGGGTAACCTAGGAGAGGGCTGCAGTTGGACAGCCTTGCTGCTGCTGCATCTGTTTCCTGACCTCCCCACCCGCACTTGGCCTTTTATGGCCTCAAATGTCATGATCAAACTAAGTACAGAATTGTAGAGTTGAGTTTGCCAGTCTATTTAAGGTAACATGGTGTAGGAGGAGGAAGCACTTGCTCTAGGATGGTTATAAGGATTAAGTGAGTTAATGTAAATAATGTATATAGAACACATGATAATTCACTCAGTAAATTTTTTGAATGTATTGGTGAGGCTCTTTTTTACCTCCTTAGTGTGGACAGAAATAAGTATCAGATTCACATTCCACTGCCTCCTAAGATTGACCCAACGGTTACCATGATGCAGGTAAGAAACCACGAGAGGGAAAAGGAATGGCATGACTAATTGCATCCATCTCAAAAAAAGGTTGAAACTTTTTAACTAATAAAATATTAATATGTGGGTATGTACTGAAGAGTTGCCAAAATTTTTAAAACAATTTTTCAGATGAGAAAGTCTTTATCGGTCTTTATTTTAGTAGTTTGTCTCTCTCTCACTTAGTGTCATAACAAGTAATATAGCAAGTGGGTCTAGGACACTGGGCAGTGTATTCTATTTTTATTAAAATTCTTACTTGCTATAAATCTGATTTTTCTTTTAGGGTATTGGGTCTGCTCTACTGGATAGAACAATTGGATTAGTATGCAAAAGCGTGTGGCTCTATGTTGTACATTTTCATCCCTCTCTTAGGTGGAGGAAAAACCTGATGTTACATATAGTGATGTGGGTGGCTGTAAGGAACAAATTGAGAAACTTCGAGAAGTAGTTGAAACCCCACTACTTCATGTAAGTGGTTGAGTCTGTTGCCTTTTAAATTTCTTTGTACAAAGATGTGAGAGCCTTTTGTGTACTGTGCACTAAAATTATGCCTATATATTAGTTTTAAAATTTTATGTTTTCCTAAGTGAAAATTTTTGATGGGGTAGAGGGTAAAGGTTTGGAGAACTGGTAAGTTCCAGAAGAGAAAGTAAAAGGGTTGAGTCGTCAAGCCTATTCAAAAAAAAGAAGAATCTGCTATTTAGAGTGACAAGGGAGGTTGAGGCGTAACCTTTAGAATAGGTTGTTGTAGAAGAAACAATGTGTTTTAATGCTATCAAGAAGAAATGGGCTTTAATTGAATCAAATTAAGCCTGGGGGGATAATGGAAAAAACTAGAATATTAAATATGAGACAATACTTTTGTTCTTTAAACACTGTAATTTTTTAAAATTAGGGAAAAAAAATGTCTTGTTAACCCTGGATAATAGAAATACCTTTAAAAGCCATTCAGCCTTGTGTATTAATGAGTCTAGTTTAGATCTTATGTCTTATTCATAAGTAAAATTCTTATTTAGATTAAGTATATAAATTGTGGACTGAACAATTTTGGTTTAAATATATTGATGTAGAAGTAGTCTTGTTTTTATTATAGAGAATTGATAAGTGTAAAAATCATGTCTCCATCACAGCCAGAGAGGTTTGTTAACCTTGGCATTGAGCCTCCTAAGGGTGTGCTGCTCTTTGGTCCACCGGGTACAGGCAAGACACTCTGTGCTCGGGCAGTTGCTAATAGGACCGATGCTTGCTTCATTCGAGTTATTGGATCTGAACTTGTACAGAAGTACGTCGGTGAGGTAAAGTAAATTGACAATAATCAAAGAATATGTAGCTCTATGAAAGATTTATAAAGCATAGATGAAATTAAAATGGGAATTCCAAATTGAAGATTGAGACCTGAAATTTTTTGATTGATGGATTGTAATTAGTAGGTCAGAAGCCCAGAAGCCACCAGCATTCCCGTGCGGTCATTTGGAAATAAACTGCTGAACATTTTTAATCAGTATGCTCCCTACTCAGAAGGGTGACATTTTCTACAGATTTGGTTTGTAATATCAATAACCCAGTAATGCCCAGTGAATGCATTCGAAAGTGTATTCACTTCAGGGGCAGTGTTTTATGTTGTTCTGAGAAAGAGAACAGAGATTGTCTATGTGTATGTGTGTGGGTGTATGTACACACATGTATGTACACACACACGCGTTTTTTTCATTAGAGAGTAAGTCTAGGGCTGAATATATCTGAAACATTAATGATTAGTATACTTACAGTGAGAATTAGAACAAGGATCTGCATGAGTTGAGATACTTTTATTCCGTTATCAAAACTTACAAATCAAATTCATTGATCAGAAATGCCAAGTGATGGATCAAATGCTTTTATTTCCTCAAGTTTTATTGATTGAAATGGTGCCTTTATTTTATTTAATCGTGTTAATTTGACCTCTTCAGGTCTTAAAGTTATTGGCTATTTAATAGGTACAGAATCATGAAATTACTTAATATTGTTTTAAAGCTAATAAGATTAATTTGATGGAATAGGTAACAAACTTCCGTCTTTCTGAAAAAGCTTTAGGTAATAATGGTTGAGAATACTGTTAGGAATATTAAAAAGTTTGCAGTATAACTTACTATATTTTAAAAGATTTTAAAACCAACTCTGAATTAACACTTCTTTTCATCAGGGGGCTCGAATGGTTCGAGAGCTCTTTGAAATGGCCAGAACAAAGAAAGCCTGCCTTATCTTCTTTGATGAAATTGATGCTATTGGAGGTATGAATGGTATCTCAGAGAACTTTACAACTGGGTTTCATGAGAATTCTGTAGTAGTATGTGTAAAGTTCCCCTGATACATTAATCTTGTACAGAATTTTAAATTCCGACTCTTTTATGAGCTTTAGCACATCAGAGTCACGGATCTAATAAACTTTAGGGCCACACCATAAAGGAAAGATGAAGCATTATATATATAGCATTGGTATTTCTCAAAGTCTTTATCTTTGAACTTTCCCAGTTTCTTTCCTAGGGCACATATTTTCACTTTAGCAACTCCTAACTTGGGATACAGCTTCACTTAATCGGATCAGAAAGCACTGGGGCATAATTTAATTGGTGGTAGTTTTTCATAAAGTGTACATAAAATAACATTGGCTTCAGAGATTTGATGAAATACAGTATTAGCTGTGCAATCTAGACAAGTTATTTTAACTACCTCTGAGCCCCAGTTTGCTCCTCTTATAAAAGAAATGATAATTCCAGCCTTGTTTATTTCATGGGTTTTTGAGAGGTTTGAAGTCAGTCATAAATGTGATTGACTTTGAAAACTGTATACTGTTCTATAGGCCTTGGCTATTGTTACAGTCTATAAGAGTAATAGTTCCTATTAGCTGCAGATACCAGACAGTTGTTATTTAATGAACTCAGTGACAAGAAAAGTCTTTAAAAATATAGTGGATGCTGTAACACTGTTTGGGGACTGTGGTTAGGATACCTAAAGTCTTGCTTTTAGACTGGATGGATGTTGTGGGCTTTGGACATTCTGCAGGTAGTGTTCAAGGGCCATAATTTGACCACAGTCTGTAGATGCCATGTTGTGACCCTGAAGTCATTTTTGTAGTATCATTGGAATAAGCCTTATGATCTCAGGATGCTCTGAAACTGTGGCTTCCAAAACGGATTTTGTATAAAACAGTATTAGGGTGAAGGAAGAAAATACTGGTACTTTCCTTCGTATTTAATTTTAATCTCATTTTTAAAATTTATATTTTTTGTATTTTATAATGTACATAATGCATTAATACAACAGTATGTATTTATACAATTTTAAAATGAAAAAATGTATATGGAGGCCTCTTCTTGTGCTATTTTGGTTGAAATGAAGAAGAGTATTGACATTAACCTAGAGTATTCTAATATATCCAAATCAGTGTGATAGTAAGCTGTTACAGTTCTACTGTATTACGGATTTAGCCATAGTTTTAAGGACAGTTTTGAGAAATTTAGAAGAGTACGGCATTTTCTTACATATACTCAAATACCACTGTAGTGCTAATTTTGCATGTATTCTTTTGCCTAGTCCAGGTGTATACTGTGTTGAATGGAGGTGTTCTTCAGTGACTTAAACCAAAATCCTTAAAGAGGATTTAAAAAAATACTTTAAAGGAACCTATGTTAAATCAACCTATGATGAGTCCTTTTCTCCTTAGTTTTGTGTAAATCAGGCTGTTCTTACAGGATTTGCTTAAAACTGAGAGGTTCCCTTGGGCTGGAGGGTGTGATCTGAGCTGAGATTTACTGTGCAGAGTGCTGCTCTGAGTAGATGTGAAGAGTGTCTTTCCTCCTGTCTTCTCAGGGGCTCGTTTTGACGATGGTGCTGGGGGTGACAATGAAGTGCAGAGGACCATGTTGGAACTGATCAATCAGCTGGATGGGTTTGATCCTCGAGGCAACATTAAAGTTCTGATGGCCACAAACAGACCTGACACTCTGGACCCCGCGCTGATGAGGCCCGGGAGACTGGACAGGAAGATTGAGTTTAGCTTACCTGATCTAGAGGTGGGAACATCATTTCACGGTAGAAAAGGGATTCTTGAAATTTTTTCTTCCTGTGCTGTTTTCCAGTTTAATATTTGTCAATTCCCCTATTTTTAGGGTCGGACTCACATTTTTAAGATTCATGCCCGTTCAATGAGTGTTGAAAGAGATATCAGATTTGAATTGTTAGCACGACTGTGTCCAAATAGCACTGGTAGGTAGAAAGGTCTTGCTTCTATTTGCTGGTCTGTCTATTTGGGCTGCTTTAATTAAGCCTGTTCTTTTTGTTTGAAAGGTGCTGAGATCAGAAGCGTCTGCACAGAAGCTGGTATGTTTGCCATCCGAGCACGGCGAAAAATTGCTACTGAGAAGGATTTCTTGGAAGCTGTAAATAAGGTCATCAAGTCCTATGCCAAATTCAGTGCTACTCCGCGCTATATGACATACAACTGAGCCCTGGAGGTGTTCGTGAAAACACTTTTCATTGGAATCCTAACCTTATACAGACTTCTTAATAACCATTTCACACACAAAATAAGTGGTTTTCAAAATTGTATGCTTTTTTCTCAGATGTCGTTTCTCTGTGGTACAATAAAGGGTGATATCTAATGCCGTTAGGCAGAAAAGCTGTTTTTTGACTTGCTACCATTTTTAAAGTTTCCAAATTGTGAAGTGCTTGCTTTGACCACATATGTTCTAGGCATATGCTGGTTGAGTGCTGTACATATATTATCTCATTTTATCTTCCCATCTGCCCAGTGATGTGGATTTAACAGATGCAGAATTTTCCTACCTCGTTTCCTTGTAGCAGAGCTGGGATTCAAGTCCAAGTTTGACAGCTCCATCGCCGATGTCCCCATCCATTATGCTCTTCTGCCCTCATCACAATGGCCCATCCAGGCACAAGATCACATGTGTTTCGACAGGTTTTTTCCTACAACGTTGAATAAAGCAGCTTTGGCTAAACTATGTTTAAAGTGTAGGAAGCATCTGATGTAATGTGTTTTGCTTTGCCATTTGAGTTGATTTCAAATTAATCAAGAAGAATTGTTGATTTTAATGACTAGCGAAGTAGTAAAGCAAAAAGAAAAACATACACATATAATAATCTCATTTAGAAAATCCGGAATTGGCTTTATACAGAAAAGTACTTATTTTCATTTTATAAATTAATGGTTTATTAAACCATTATAATTTAATGGTTTAAAATTTCAGTAAAGCTCCCGTTAGACTTCGGGTCTATAGTGAGGTACTTCTAAAATAAAAGTTTTTATTAGAATCTTAAACAAAGCTCTTTAAAATGATTTCTTGTACAGCCACCACCAAATTCCCTCCCCTCTTCCACAATCACCCCTTCCAGGCCCCTGCCAAACACTGAGACCCAAACACAATAAAGAATATTTTTATTGTAGTTCAGTATTCACAAGTAATGCAAAATAGTGAGAGATGGATACATTTTAACTCACAAAAAGTTGACAACATAGAAAATGCTGTGTTGCACTGAAATATTTAAAATATGAAAGTTTTAAAGCAGAATAAAGCTGTTCACTCATAAAATCCAACCAACATCCTTTCTTTCTCTTTTTTGTGAACTTGATGAGAAAATTTTTTTTCTAATCCTGCCCTAGTCTTTCATGAGGTATGAAAGCGAACCATTTCCAGGTTATGCTGATAAGTGAATGACTAAAGATGAATGTTTTTGTGCTGTTTTGATCAATGTAAGCATTTAGAACACACTCCTTCAAGTCTTACCACTTGTTCATATTGCCACATACATCAGATGCACCACCGTGAGACAACTCAAGTTGGTTATGTGGTGCTCACTCAGGCCTAACGTGTCATAGGCTGTGAATAATCTTGACATCTCAGTTTCATGATGAAAATCTAACTGGCCACACATCAAATCAATGCACAATGAATTATCTGAAAAATCTGGGTGTTTCTACCCAGGCATATGTATGCAGATAGCATCAATGCTATCTAGATTAGCATGTTTGTACCCCATTTAAAAAGAAAATATACACATTCACTGGTAACTCCCTCCACCTAAAATATGTATGTGTGCATAAACACGTGTATATGTGTGTGTACAGACATACATGTTTACACATATTAGCGTGCTGATAAATCAATACAAAGGGTTTATGACTTCACAAAAATACTGTAGCGATCCCTTAAAAAAAACTTTTAAAAAACATTTTAAAAATGTGATTAGATTTATAAAATTTAATTTTCACAAAGCTCAGGTTCATCTGTTACATAAAGCTGAAATGCTATACACCAGTACAATGAAAACCCTGGTAAGCCTTTTTTAAAGGCAAAGTGGGTTTTTGAGATGCTCAAACTTGTTTAAATCCAAGTCAGTAAGCAGGCAGGTTACCTGGTGCAGTCCTGGCTTTTGAACGTTTTGCTGCTGGGATTTGAGGGGTTTCAAAACCACCGCACACATTTTGGTTAGCTATATGTTTGGAGAATTAGATAACACTTTTATCAGTCCTCAAACCAACTTTTATCAGCACTCAATCCATGTTATCAAGAATCTACACACTGAATCCTAAAAGCATTGCTCAAAAAAAGGACCAAAAGCATTTCTGCACTCACTAAAGCATACAGGCTCATACCAAGGAACTTGTGTTTGATTTTAGAATTTGAATTAAAGGGGCAGACATAATAAAGTCGTCTTCACCACATACACTTCCTTCCCTCAGCCCCACACAAGGGTACCCCCTCGCCCCCCACTCCCCAAACAGGACAACACACCCACCCACTCTGGGGCAGATTCTCTGGGTTTGCTACCCTCTCCACACACTGGAGGGCAGTCTCATTTTCTCAACATGTACCTTGGGAGGCAGACACCTCCGTTCTCTGTTAAACAGGTAAGGATACAGGATCAAACCACATGGATATTTTAGATGTTACCTGAAAACTACAAAATGCTTCTCCCAGAGCCTGCAGAGGATTCATACCCTTCACTGTTTCTCTGAGTCCCACTGCAGGTGAGATTGGCCTTGGGATCCCTCTCAGCTGCCATATGATTGTACAGTCAGCGTCTATGACCTGAATGAGGAGTTTCCTGGGCCCTGGTTCAAAACTGTTTGCAAACATATTCCATCCGGTCATGAGACAGAGAACAACCATGGTCATGTTGCACAGGATTTGAGAAAGACAACATCACTATATGGGGCCTTCCTGGAAATAGGGCTTTCCCATATTTCCATAAAATGAGGCTAGTCTAGTCCCTATATCCATCAGTGTGGATTATGCCCTTTTGGATAGGGCAGTAAGAATCTGAATTTGAACCAGGGCTGAAAAACATAGAAAGGTATATACTAGCAGATTTTAAGGTCCGGAAAGAAGGAGGTAGAGACAAAACTTGATTGTAAGTAAAAGAATTCAGGAAATTTCCCACCGTATGAAATAACTCTAAGTAAAACATTCCAAAATATTTACATATAGATAGAATACATTTTGAAATACATTCTTATGATATCAGAGGCATGCCAAAACAAAAACATATTACCCCTCAGTAAGACTTAAATGCTTTTTATGTACATGGTAGAATTCTATTCAAAATAGGTTAAAAATTAAAGGACAGAAAAGTTAAATACAAATTTGTAAGCTACAGACAAGTACTTTTTTTGTATACTGCTTTCAATCTATCAATAACCAGGACTTGAATATCTGCTGTGTGTAAAGCATTTATTGAAGACTGGTGCTAAAGATTACGCAATAAAATATTTTATAATATTGTTTAAAATCCTTAAGTTCTACTTTAATGGCTGAAACGATACAAGCCCTTTTATAAAAGTTTCTAGTACAAGCTGAGGTCCTATAACTACATGCTCTTTCAGAAGGCAGTCTGTATCAGAATGCAGATGTATCTGACGATTGCAAAGGAAATGACTGACTGCAAATCTAATTTCACTCTAGATCTAGATAAAGTATTGATTAGAAAGGGGCGGGGGTCTACTCTGAATTAAATTAGTAAAGTCACTGAGAAACTTGATAAGACTTAAAGCAAACAAGCCGTAGGGTTTGGTTTGGACTAGACCCATGCTAACCTACTTCTTTCCTGATGCGCTTTTCCCCTGGAAGTGTTTTCTTCATGAAAACTAAAACAAGGAGTCAATAAGGAAACATGTAAAACAAAAACAAAAACAACTATTAGCAGGAAATCTTAGCAGATGAGGCTTTAGGCAGGTTGGCTAATACTTGTGCTGTGATTTGGAGTGAGCAGGTGGTTAGAATTACAGGAGCAGGAACTTCTGATGACAAACTGGCTTAAAGGTCTCCCTGCTCCTTTTGAACAACTGTAGAGAAAATGCTTCAAACAACATTTTACTCACTCATCGGCTTAAAACTGAGTTTGATGAAGAATTAACTAACTCTGTGGATTTAGAAGGAAGGTATTAAATTATACCCAGGAGGGGGCTTCCCTGGTGGCGCAGTGGTTGAGAGTCCGCCTGCAGATGCAGGGGACACGGGTTCGTGCCCCGGTCCGGGAAGATCCCACGTGCCGCGGGGCGGCTGGGCCCGTGAGCCATGGCCGCTGAGCCTGCGCGTCCGGAGCCTGTGCTCCGCAACGGGAGAGGCCACAACAGTGAGAGGCCCGCGTACGGAAAAAAAAAAAAAATTATACCCAGGAGTCAGTTTTCTAAAATATGTGGTAAATCAGTTTTAGCAACAACAACAAAACTTCTAGGGCCTCCTACTGGCCACAGGTGTGACAATTTGAACACCAAAAAGAATAACTATAATGCACTGAAACACATTAAAACTACAACAATTCATGAGTGTATAATTATACGAAAAAGGAAAAAGAACCTAATTCGTCACCATCTATTAAACCAACTCCTTACTTTGAAGTTGATAACTAAATGGAAAAAAAATAATTTAACCTGCCCTTCCAGTAAGAACTATATTTAAGGATGACTAAATAATTCAAGTTGAGGGAAAGCTGTAGTTTACACGGAAACACCAATTGATAAATGCAGAAGAAATGAAAGAATTGGAAAAGAAAATGCACACACCTTAATAAAATTGCTGCTTTAGGCAAGGATTAACACTAGACGTTAAAACCTCTGGGTGAACGGCTAATGGAGAACTGGGCATTCATTCAACGCCAAAGGAACACCATACAGATAACTCACTAGTCACAAAGGAGAAAATATAATTGGGGGATTGGTTGTCATATTAATCCAAGTGATTTATTTTAGCATCATTAATGGTAGGTCAACTAGATATTACTTGTTTTCTGTTGTGATGCGATTTGAAGCACGTGCCTCATCTATGCACGTATCTCATCTAGCAAGAAATGTTTTATTCGAATTCATGAAGCCTTTAGTTAGACATAACTTCTAGATCATAGGTAGTTCAGGAAATAAAGGGACAAACTAAATAACACCTTGAAAAAGCGAGTGGACACACTCACAAGATGGGATTCTACAGGACAACTGCCCCAACTCCCTTTAACAAGTCAATGTCATCAAAAAAGGGACAGTGCTAGATTAAGACACAGTTATGGGACTTAGGGGGACATGACCATTTGTAGTGTAAGGTCACAGAATGAATACTAGTTTGGATAAACCAACTACAACTGTGGAGACAATTGGGGAAGTTTGAATATGGTCTGAGGTAAACATGTTCTAGAATGAGAAAGCAAAGATGGATGACTGAAAAGAACAGGTCACAGAACACTATGTAGAGTATGATCTTATTTTGGTTAAAAGATGTAAATATATATGGATAGAAAAAGATCTGGAAGGACATGCATTAAGGTGTTAGCAATAATCTTTGCTGGTAATGTAATGTTTTTCTTATTTTTGCTTGTCTATATTTTCTAATTTTCTGCAATGTACCTACATTGCTTCTGTAACAATAAATGGTTATTTTAAAAGAAGAACTTCTAGAAAATTGTGGGTTTGCCTCCTCTGTGAGATAACTGATTCCAGAAAGTCTGTAGATCAACAAGTACAAAAGCAAAGAACTACTACCCATCTGGTGACAGGGTATCTGATTTGTGGATAAAGTACTTAAATAAATTCTTTAAGTTCACAAAGATAATACTAAAGAGTAACAGAAATGTCACTACACAATAAATGCAGGCAAGAGGCTAATAATATCTTTGAAATAGTCAATTAAAAATATACAAGTAAGATACATCTTGCTATGCGTCATTCACCCTCCAAATCAAGCCTTGTATTTACTAGTATTTACCTACTAGTAGTATTTACCCTTAGGAAAAAAACATTTAGTGTCTACTATTTAAAGTGTGTAGGTTAGTAATTTCACGAGAAGCTCATACCCCATCGCAGGCTGAGCTCCTCGTCTAAGCTTCCGGAGTGGCGTTGGGCTCAGAGTCCTCCTGGGGAGGAGCAGCCGTGGCCTCCTGTTCGGCAAGTGCCTCTCGAACTTGGCTGCCTAAGACTGCATCGTGAATGCTGTGGAACAGCAGATCCAGTAAGGCAGGATTTTCAAAGAATTGATTTCGAGTGAGGTCACTCACGACTTGTGCTATAAAAGAAGAAGGGAAAATTAGCCCAGGGACTTCCCTGGTGGTCCAGTGGTAAAGACTCCACCTTCCAATACAGGGGACGTGGTTCAATCCCTGGTCGGGAAACTAAGATCCCACATGCCGTGGGGCAACTAAGCCCACCCACCAGAACTACTGAGCTGGCGCGCCTCAGCTAGAGAGCCCGGGTGCCACAAACTACGGAGCCCACGTGCCCTGGAGCCTGCACGCCACAACTAGAGAGAAGCCTGTTGCGCTGCAATGAAAGATCCTGCAACTAAGACCTGATGCAGCCAAGAATAAATAAAATAAATCAGTAAATAATAAATAAAAAAAAGAAAATTAGCCCACACTCTGGGTGTCAGTCTTAAACATTAAAAAAGTAACACTTTCATATAGTTTAAATATTAAAATGATATAATAAAAATTATTTTTTACCATACATGGTATTATTCTTTGGTGTAAATGTACCCTGGTTTATTTAACTGGTCCCTTTTGACAATTAAATATTTTTTAGTGTTTTGTTCTTAGAGACAGTACTATGATCATTAACCACGTACATGTGTTATTTTGAATGTGTGTAGCATACTGTTGGATTTGCTGGGTTAAAGGTAAATGCATTTGTAATTTTGAAAGAAAATGCCTGTCTGCCCTCCACAGAGGCTGCTCCAGTTTGCACTCCCACCAGCAATGTCTGAGGGTTCCTGTTGTCCCACAGTGAGCCTACAGAGCCTGCTGTCAAACATTTTCAATTTTTGCTATTTCGGTAGGTGAAAAGCGATGCCTTTATGTGAATTTCATTTTCAAGCACTGTTTTAGCCAAAATTTATATTAAAACAAAAAGAGCAGGCATTGTCTGGAAAAACCTAAATGATTTTATATAACTATGTTTATGGCAGCCATTACATAAATAATTACTAAAAAAATATACCAGCCCTGAACAATGGTTTGTTAGCTCCTTTCCTCCAACTCCCGTGCAGGAGGCCTACCACCAAGTAACCCAGGGATGTGAGTGCTGTAAGTGGCAAATTTCAAAGCTAGCTTTAGATTTTCAGAATAATTTTCATTTTCACCTAAAACTAAAATTAAGGGAAAATACTTCCAAATGCAGTTATTTAAAAAACAGAAACAAAACCAAAATGTTAAAACTTCTCCCATTCAAAAAGTGTACTCACCACTGCATCCTGCTAAATACACATAAATGCCGACATCTCCATATTCTTTTACAATCTGTAATAATGTTGAAATAAAGTTTAATTTCTCTTGACTCTGTGAGGTGCAAGTTTCTTTCTACCAATACGTATTTAGTGATATAAGATGCTCTGGTTCATTCACTTGAGCTACTCCACTTCAATAATTATGCATTTTGAACTAATCATTTAAAAATCTGTATTTTACCCAAAAAAAAAAAAATCTGTATTTTGTTTGATTTTTATATCAACAGTGATAATTTGGAACATCAAAGAATTCTTGTCAAATTTTATTCAAGTGTAATAAAGGTATTACGGTAATGGTTTTTAAAAGAATCTTCTCGAAGAGGTATATACTGTAATATTTACAGATTATATGATGAGTGGGATGTGCTTCAAAATAAGAGAAGGGGAAAATGGGTGTGGGGATAAATGACACAAAATTGACCATGAACTGATAATAGTTGAATCTGAGTGATAGTTACACGGGGGTTCATTACACTCTGCTCTTTATTTTGTATATTTTCGATACATTCCACAATCAAAAGTTTAAAAACAAAAACAACAACAAAATTTTGAGAGTTGAAAAAGGACCCTAGTTCAATTCTCTGATTTTACTGATGGTGATACTGGGCACAGAGATACTAAAAGACTTGTTAAAGATGATGCTTACCCCTGCCAGAGTTTTTACACCAACGGAATCAATAAAATTGACTTGCGTAAAATCCAGAATGATGGTGTGGACGTTATCCCCTGGGGGCATAAATCTTTGCAGTTCCTCAGGAAGTGTGCTCTTGGTGACTATTGGGGGATATTTTATTTCATTCTCCTCTTCCTCAGGCTTGGTGCCATCTTCTCCATCTACTTCTGCATCCTATGTTAAAAATCAAACCAAACCAGAGCGCTATGAACAACTCATATTTCGGTTCTGAGAAAGATTTATGAGGGAAAAATTAGTCCTCACATGCTCAAGTTTCTGACTATACCAGACCATTTCCAAAATATTTGCTATATCCTAGCCCAGTAATATGACAAAAAAGGATATATACACAATATTCAGTTTTAGCTGTTTCTTTTTTTCTTCCTCCTCTTCCTCTTTTTCTTTTGTCCAATGAAATCCACTCTCTTTAGCCATCATATACATTTTCCCCTAACTTCTAAAATAGTCCCATTAACTTCAACATGACAGACCACAGACCACAGACAAAAACCAGTCTTTGAGGTTTTTTTACTATCAGCTGAATGAATCTCTGACAAAGTAATAATGGTAACATTTATTAAGGTACTGTGTGATTTCTATTTTTTAAAACCATGTTTTCCTGGGCTCCTATCACTACTTATTTCAGAAGCATTCTCATAACTGACCTTACCATGTATCTTTAATATACAAAGGATACTTAGCTTGTTTCTAAGCTTTCCTACTTTAGGGACTTGATGCTGTGTTAAAACTTCAGTCATGGGGCTTCCCTGGTGGCGCAGTGGTTGGGAGTCCGCCTGCCCATGCAGGGGACACGGGTTCGTGCCCCAGTCCGGGAAGATCCCACATGCTGCGGAGCGGCTGGGCCCGTGAGCCATGGCCGCTGGGCCTGCGCGTCCGGAGCCTGTGCTCCGCAACGGGAGAGGCCACAACAGCGAGAGGCCCGCATACCGCAAAAACCAAACAAACAAACAAACAAACAAAAAACTTCAATCATGAATAAAGGTGGGGGGCACTGCAGATCAAGAGACAAGGGAAAGTTACAATGAAGGGATCACTCACCACTTTGACGACGGTTGCATTGGCCATGTTGGCATTTCCAACTTCCTTAGCATACTTCTTCATGGCCTTTCTTCTTGCTCCCATTATGAAGGCTGGGTTCACTCCAGTCTTTACAGAAGGGCAATATATGCAAAAATAACTTCTTGGCTCCCAGGAACCCACCCAAAGCAATTAATCTTCAAATCTCTCCATCTGACTGTTTTCTATGCCAAATTATCACCGTAACCCTTGCTCTACCTTTCCCTCAGATGCCCTGAACTGGGTTATCCCTCGTTAAAAGAACAGTAGTAACTTTTCTTATTCTTGATTCAAGACAACCAGAAGCTAAATATTAAAGAGAATTTTAAAGTAGTATTTTTCAAACTTAGATCTCTCAGAGACTCTGTGGATTGACTGGAAGGTTTTCCTCCTTGCTGGAGAGTGTGGGGTGGAGTCCTAATCATGATCAAAGGAACCCAAGAATAAGAAATTTAAAATTAGTTTTTCGCTTCTTTAAAAAAATATATTTTTGAAAAGGTAATACATGCATATGACAAAAGAGAATGAATAGCGGTGTTGGTTACACAACAACGCGAATGTACTTAATTCCATCCACTGACTTGTATAGTTCCAAATGGTTAAAATGATAAATTTTAAGTTATGTAAAGAAAAATAAAACAAAAAAGATAAATTTTAAGTTATGTATATTATACCACAATTTAAAAAATAGAGGCAGAGAAAAACAAGTAGTATAAAAGGTATACCAAGACATTTAAGTGACCCCCCCATGCCTATCAATCCTCAGATTCCCTCCTCAGAAATAATCACCCTTAGTTTCTTGTGACTCACCTTTCTTTTTAATGCACTGCTATATAAGTCACTATTTGCATAATAAATTGGGGCATTTATTTGGAATATTTTTATTCCAGGAACTTCTTTCACCTGAGAAATAAAATGTTAGTGAATTTAATATATGGAAATATTTCAGAATCGAAACAGCAATTGTCTCCCTCTTCTAACTTGAAAATTAATACAGAAGTTGCTAAGTGACCTCTGACAGTGTTTAAATAAAATAATGTCACTCTAGCTGACCTACTCATGCTCCTGGAGGAATGCGTGCTGAGCGGAACGCCTTTAAAAATGCACACCTTTTCATTTCTTTTAAAAGTCTTTCTTTGTTTCATTTTTACCATAAAGTACAAAGAAGAAACTGAAATATTTAAAAAAAAAAGAAGTGGGTAGGAAAGGCGAAGCTGCCACTCAGACTGTGACAAGCAGCCAAATAAAATGAACAGAGGCTGATACTGGTTGATTCACAGAACGTAGGCAGGAGTGAAAATGGACCCAAGTGAAACAGAGTGAAAATTTTATCAAGAAGCCTCCTGGGGCTTCCCTGGTGGTGCAGTGGTGGAGAGTCCGCCTGCCGATGCAGGGGACACGGGTTCATGCCCCGGTCTGGGAAGATTCCACATGCCGCAGAGCGGCTGGGCCCGTGAGGCATGGCCGCTGAGCCTGCGCGTCCGGAGCCTGTGCTCCGCAATGGGAGGGGCCACAACAGTGAGAGGCCCGTGTACTACAAAAAAAAAAAAAAAAA
>NW_021703776.1:19396186-19405697 GCF_005190385.1 Monodon monoceros | reverse complement strand
TGCGGGCTTCCCTGGTGGTGCAGTGGTTAAGAATCCGCCTGCCAATGCAGGGGACATGGGTTGGGGTCCCGGTCCGGGAAGATCCCACATGCCGCAGAGCAACTAAGCCCGTGCGCCGCAACTACTGAGCCTGCGCTCTAGAACCCGTGAGCCACAACTACTGAAGCTCGTGCACCTAGAGCCCGTGCTCCGCGACAAGAAGCCACCACAATGAGAAGCCCGTGCACTGCCAACAAAGACCCAATGTGGCCAAAAATAAATAAAATAGAATAGAAATATTTATATATTAAAAAAATGAAGCAGGAAAAAAAATGAAGCGGGAGAAATTCCATAGCCCCACCACCTACATTTTACACTGCTAATACTAGTATTTTACCACCAGTTTAAATTCATCAGAAGGAAATCACGCCCATACAGACCACCCTGGCAAACAGCCTCAGTATTTTGTAAACATATACTTTAAGTCCAAGAATATATGTTTATCCTCATTAAAAAAGGAGGAAAAATAAATATTAGGAGGTTGTGTAACTGATGTGTAGTATAAACTGTAAAACTGAATCCAGACAGTACACTGAAGTTCAGGCTTTTCGCTTTGACCACCACACCTCCCTGCTCTCCACCCCACTCTTTGTCCTAAGTAAAAATAATATCTAGTTGGCCAGTCACATCACATGCTTACAACCATTTAAAATGATAGAAAAAGGTCCTACCTCCTCATACGCGTCTATGTCAATGTACACATCAGTGTCAGGAAGCTGCCCAAGGACTATGTAGCTCGGACTGAAGACAGAGAGGGAGCGTGTTAAAATACCACCGTGCTGGTGTGCAGGACTTGACGGAAACACGAGGTTCTGCACGTTGGATTTGCTAGTGACTTCAGGGATACTTGACCCTTTTATGGTGCCTCTTCGGAAGGGCGCCACATATATTCACATTCCCAGTGCCATTCCAAGGCTAACACACCCCACACACATCCCCAAGACGTACGCTATATACGCACACAACACATACACCTCACAACACACAGAGCCCCCACACACAGCACATACGCACACCACGTACATACCCACTACATAACACTACACACACATCCTGTACATACCATCCAGATAGCACACACACAACCTGATCAAGACAAAAGGCTCAGGCATCTAAAGATGGGGGCAAAAATGAATTCAGTGCAGAGTTCAAACCATGCCAGGGACATGTGTAACTCGATCTCATGTTACTGGGTAGATAGAATTATCTTCCTGTTTTAATTCTAAAGCAGGAGAGGGCATTTTCATTTTGTCTCTAATAAGAGTCTCTGACTCATGGAGCAGTGGGCGGGGGGTTAGTCAACAGAAGGTGTGGGGAGAAAAAAATCTCAAATCAGCATAGAAAGTTTTCTGAAGGCTGGTGTGAATAGATTTTAAACATTATTTTTTTAAAGCACAAATTCCGAATTCTTTTTATAGGACAGTCTGGCTCAAATTAGATACTGAAATGATGACAGGTACTACTTCTTAAGCACCTGGTATTACCTTATTATAGCCCATGAAAAATCCTACTGGGCTTATTTCTGCCGTCATGTGGAAGAGAAACTGAAGTCCAGTGGGGTTAGGTGAGCTGTTCAAGGTCAGAGAGCTTGGCAGAGTCAGAATATGGCTCAAGGTCTTGTACGGACATTCCATGGTCTCGTTACTACGCTCTGGTGTCCTCAGCGCATATGTGCAAGTGCTTTGTGAGTCAGAATCTACAGCAGAAATGTCAGGGGTTTTTCTAGGTGGATTCCTTCAACAAGCATTCAGAGAACACACACTATATGCTGGTACTGGGCTCTAGGAACCTCGTGTACACAACCGAGGTGCTCACAGTCTAGTGACGTCTGTGGACAAATATAACACCAACGACTGATACTGGAGATGGGAGGCAAGGCTCTCAGTTGAGTTCCCAATTATGAGAAAACCTTCCATACGAGACTCGAAACGTTGTCCACATGTTGCAGTCTAGTGCCAGCGGGCGGAGGTGAGTGAGGGGTGGACACGGGGACCACACAAGTACACAAGTAACTGGGAGACTTGTGAGGTGCTGGAGGACCACAATGCTGCTGTGGGCGCACAGGGGAGTTGGGATCTCTCTGGCTGGGTGAGCGGGGTCTAAACTTACGTGGATATCAACAGGCAGATGAGGAAAAGGCCTTCCTGACCAGCTGGAGTGCTCTGGAATCCCACTTCCTCAGGTCTAAATACTCCCTGTTTCTTCCCTAATCACCCCAGGAGCAAGAAAGTCTCTCTTTATGAACTCTGATGGGGTTTTATTTGGCCATCTCTTATGCTTATTATCACTTGTACCTTGCTTACACTTAACTGAAGCACTTACAACTGTGTATTCCAATTTCTTGAAGATGGATTATAAAATGCTGATTAAGAGTTAGCCTCTGGATTCACAAAAACTCATATTTGAATCATTGCCTACCACTTGCTGTGTGATCGAAGTTACTCAATCGATCTAGGCCCCATCTGTGAAACGGGGATGCTAACAGTCATTGGGCTGGAAGGATGGATGACATAAAGCGTGGATCTTCGCACACAGCCAGGCACATAACTAATTACAATAATTTAGTGCCACCATTACTTCATTACCATGATTAGCATCATCATTATGTATCTGTCATACTTAGGAGAGTGCAGCCTTTTTGAAGGGAAGGACTATGTCTTATTTACTGCAATATCCCTAGAGTCTAGTATCTCCCTGGGAACCTAGTAGTCCCTCCAAAAAAACTGTCCAATTAAGATTATAATTATTTTAATATGTTTTGCCCCCGCTTGGGGGCAAAAACTGAATTTCCGTCACATTTATAGCATCACCCACAGCGCCTGCATGGAGGAGGCATAAGGAACTATTTGTTGATGAACTGATTGTCCCTTGACCATGTGGGCTTTGAGGGAATCTGGGTGTTTGGAAGACAAGCAAAGCCAGTGAAGCACCAGCCCTCTCTGGACAGCATGCCCTAATTACAGAGAAAGAAGCAGCTGAAAATAAACATGTAGCCTTGATACTGGCTCCCCAAACTCTAACCTACAAAGACCCAGCACAATCACCAACAGGGACAGAACATTAAAAATGAACTTTAGTTAATTATTTGGGGGAGAAAAATAAGCAGAGCATTTAAAAAACAACCTGCCTAACTTTAAAATTTACGATAAGAAATCATAAACTATTATTTGGGTAAAAAAAAAAAAACACCAAAAAGTGAAAAAAAAATCTCCAATTCTATTCCATGGCTTGTTAAAGGATATAGATATTTTTAAACCATGATGTTCACTAAAGCTCTGAGATAAAGAACTCTTGCATGTACTAATAATGCTCGTATAAAAACGGGGGGGAGGGCTTCCCTGGTGGCGCAGTGGTTGGGAGCCTGCCTGCCGATGCAGGGGACACGGGTTTGTGCCCCGGTCCGCGAAGATCCCACATGCCGCGGAGCGGCTGGGCCCGTGAGCCATGGCCGCTGAGCCTGCGCGTCCGGAGCCTGTGCTCCGCAACGGGAGAGGCCACAACAGTGAGAGGCCTGCGTACCGCAAAAAAAAACCCCAAAAAACCAAAAACAAACAAACAAAAACGGGTGGGAGGGTGAACTTCTTTTACATAAAAG
Source organism: Monodon monoceros (assembly GCF_005190385.1). Classification (NCBI taxonomy): domain Eukaryota; kingdom Metazoa; phylum Chordata; class Mammalia; order Artiodactyla; family Monodontidae; genus Monodon; species Monodon monoceros. Next base: position 19,402,063 of record NW_021703776.1, on the reverse strand, counting down.
TGGGTGACAGGGTAGAGTTTGTTATTAAAAACAGTGTACTTTTTGAGTTTAGATTCCACATGTTTACATTTCCCTCTATGTCGTTTCTGAAGAGGAAAATGCTCATTTCCTACGCTGTAGAGTGGGAAGCGTCCCATCATTTCTATCTAGCAGCCCTTCAATATACCACAATCAAAACTTTAAGAACTATCGTGTGATTGGCAACTACAGGCAAAAACAGACTAACCTCATTTTCATTCCTCCCGTGTTAAATTTGTTGCGTGCATAGGATGTGTCAGGCACTGTGCTAGGCTCTTCATGTGCATTATTCTCATTTGAACCTTACTGTGACTCTTTGAGGCAGCAAGTAATAGTCTCATTTTATAGAGGCAGAGACGGAGGCTCCAAGAGGTCACGTAAAATCACAGAGCTTATATAGAGTGTGCAGCCAGGACTTGAACCTAAGGTTGTCTGACTCCAGTCAGACTATTTGAAAACATAATGTTTCCTTTTTTTTTTTTTCTTTATAGTGATTTATTTATTTATCATGAACAGGGTATTTTTTTAAAGTTATTTTATACCTTCCCCATTGGGCTCAGCTTCGTACTAGAAGAGATGACAGGTGATAATATTTCAGGGTGGAGGAAGGAACAGCTGAAGCCCCACATATGATAACTTGGTGTCAGCGTCTGCTCCATGTTATCAAAACCTATGTCAGCACCCGGTGCCAAAGCAGACTGCAAGAACACACAGTTCACTTACCCTCACAAGAGGGTAAATAAGCCAGGGTGCCACAGGGGCCAGAATGGCAGGAACCATGAGACAAACTAGGCTCTTTTAAGAAAACCACTGATGGAATTATAAACTGTGATAGAGTAGAGCATCTGGCACGATCATACTGAGTTTTTCATTTGGCAGTTTGTTTATTTAGTCAACAAGCCCCATGAGTCCTCAGTTCCCTTTCATGCTGACCAGAAGTAACCAAAGAGCTTACTTTGACCAGATCGAGCTTTGATCTACGTTTAAACTCACTGTTGCAGTCTCAGGCAGGACACACACCCATGCCAATCTGTGCACTCACCTCTGTGTTCTGTAAATCACAGTCATCAGTGCGATGATCACGGCAGTAATCAAGCCATAGTCCAATCCCAGGAACAAGGAGGAAACAAAAGTGGTAAGCCAGATGGTCTAAACAAAAGACAGAAAGCTTCAGGTAGAATCATGAGAAAAGTTTCCTAAGAGTCACTCACACACACACACACACACACACACACACACACACACACACAGAGTACCTAGCCTTGTTGCCTAACTGGATACTGCATATAATAACTGGCCACAGTAACTTATCTTTCTCACATTTTTATCAGCAACAATACATTTGTTGCTATGACATATTCACCTAGCAATCACCTTTGTTACTTACCAGCTCTATCTTGCTGGTTCTCCAGAAAAAGGGGAGATCTGAGAATTGCATAAACATTCCTTTCAGGTTGACGATCACAATGGCCGACAGCACAGCCTGAAACACAGCACATTCATGCGTGCCTCTCCTTTTGTGTCCAGAGACCCCCTCTGCTGGCCCTTCACTGTCCTGTGGCTGCCCTCCCACCGTCCTTTCCCCACTCCCTTACTACAGGGCAGTGATGGTACATGTGGAGACAAGAACACCTGGATTTTCAGGACTTGGTTAGCTAAAATGGGACTTGAAAACCAGGCTTATATCCTAGTAGCAAACCTGCATGGTGGTCAAGAGGTTCAGAATTAAACGGTACTCAAGGACTTATCTCACCCATGGTCTTCCTGCATTATGATTTTCTCTATGCTATAGCATTCCTGAGCTCTACTAGATTAAATGTTCCAGTAACTAAACGTTTTATGAGTGTAGGCCACCTCAAATTTTTAATGGGAGTATAAGGTCATAGAAGATCAAAGAGAGAAGGACCTTGGAGATTAGCCAAACCAAAACCTCCACTTTGCAGATAAAGAAACTGAGAATCAAAGATGCTGAGGTGGCTTTCCCTAGGTCCCCGTTGCTGGCAGACTGTGGAACAGGATATTGATCCTAGCCTTGGCCCTTTCTCATACCACCTCACTAGGGTTACAGTAAAAACCCATGAGACAGCCACAAAAATATAAACAAATAAAATAGCAAAGTCTCTATACATGAGAAAACCTCACACCAAGTCTAAGCTACATACCTGGGGTAATGATTCAAAGAGGAATCCAGTGGCTAATATGACCAGCAGAATCATTAATGAGGCCAAACAACCTGCAAGCTGAATGAGAGAAGACACGTGGAAGGGGCTTTTAGGAGACCTGAGTAAGAGGCGGGGCATCGGTTGGTCTTAGTCTTTTGATAATCACTGTGGGAAGATATGGCTTCATATAAGTCATCCATACCATTACATAAACCTGTAACTCATTCCCACTCCCTTTCTGAGGTTTTGGTTCCTCATATAGCCTTTAAACCAGAAGCTGAAATATTTAAATACCCTGAATGAAATGCCCGTGCCAGGGGTGGGGGAAAGGAGTTGTATGGTGCTGACCCAAGACTCACAGGGGCCAGAAGAGTTCAGATAAGGCTTTTACCATCCAAAGTGGTAGCCACTAGCCACATGTGGCTATTTACATCTTAAAAAGTAAAATCAAATAACATTAAAAATTCAGGTCTTGGTTGCACTAGCTACATTTCAAGTGCTCAAGAGCTACATGTGGCTAGTGGCTGCCATACTGGACAGTACAAATATCAAACATTTCCATCACAGCAGAAAGGTCTATTGGATGGTGCTGGCATCCTGCCCATACTCACTCTCAGGCTTTCATGACAACATCCTATGTCTGAACTTTGAGGTTTACTGGTAGCAGGGAGTGTTGTTTAATTTTTCGATTTGACTGGCGAATATACCCCTTTTCTGTAGATTCAGTTCCTTGTGATTTGCTTCAACCAATCATGCCTTTCTCTGATTCATACACAGCTCACTGGAGCATGGATCTTCAGGCAGAATACAATCAACAGATTAAAGTTTATCACCCAAATCACCAGACCTTGGAGGCCAGTTGCATACGCACCTGTGTCTTCCCTCCAGTTCCCTCCTGGACAAGGCTTCGAGACAAGGAGCATGAAATTGCAAAAGTCTGGAAGAGTGAGCCAGTGGAATTGCACAGTCCCAGGGCAATGAGCTCCTTTTCCACGTGGAAGCAAAGCACAAAAGAGATCAGTTATTTTTCAGGAAGCCAGGCATGATGGCCCATTTAATGCACATTTTCAGCAGTACAGGCTGTCTCTTCATTCTCTTTCCAGACACAAGAATTTGTTTAACATGAGTTCAAAACAGGAATTAATGCATTAATTTCTTGAATTAATTCAAGAAAAACACCTTGAATTTTTATTGTGTTGGAGATAAATGTTGCGCTCACCACCTAGCCCCCTCTTTCCCAAACACACTCTCTACACAAATAATGCTTTTGTTTTTAAAGAAAACTGCAGCAAAACGGACAAAATATTTTTGTCGTTTAAGAGAAAGTTATTGGTGAATAGGACTGCTGGCATCTTTTAAATGCCTGGGCTCTTGTTTATCAAGGAACCCATGCCAGTGTCCTCTTGGGACCAGTGAGTGAGTCCTGATCTCAGGGCAACTTCTGGGTTTCCTAGATGGATTACTGTGTCTCGTATGAATATGGAGCGTCTAGTCTCCTCTTAGAAATGCACAGTGTGAATTTCTAAGATACATACACACTGGGTATTTATCTTAGAAACAAGTAATGGCTCATGGTATTCAGATTAAATACTTTATCTGTAGCTATCTTATAAAAGAAGGCGGCAAAGAATGTATTACGGGGTTTAAGTGATGAATCATAAACTCAAAGTTCAGTGAACAAAGAGAAGGCTTTCCTGTAGAGTAAAAATGGTTCTGGAAAAACATTAGATTCTCAGGCTGTGAGCTTTAAAAATAGGGATAGCGCCTAGAGGAGTATGGCAAACTGTCAACCTCAGAGTGGAGACTGCACCTACTGATGAGGTGAGGTAGGAGTCTGTACCTCAGTGTTCTGATGATTTAAGGCACACAAACCACGAAAAAACTGTAGTGTTGAATAAATACATGCTTCAAATACATCCATCACCAAAGCAATTTTTTTTCTACCAAGATGGAGAAATCCAGTTTATTTATCTCCTATAGTAGAGCAAGATGACTGTGCCACCAGGAAGCATCCGCAGGAAATTAATGATTTTTACCTGATTGCCATCAACCTGGTAGCCATGCTTATTTGCCAAGGTCTTGGCCATTGAGATGGTCACTGAAAATCCAACGATGGCTATGGCAATGGCATCCACGTACACAAGGTGGAAGAGGCTGGTGTCCGGATTGGCCGGAGGTAGCAGCCTGAAAGGTGAAGCTGACTTTAACCTGGGCATTGTGACCACTGGAAAAAAACATGCAGCTAGAAGGGAGCATTGTAGGGGGGCATTATCTGCAGATGAGGTGATCAACACTTGGGTACTTGTTTGGCAAAAAGCAGGGCCCTCTTTGACACACAAGTTCTTTCCAGGCCCCAACCCCAGAGTGCCGGCTTTCTACCTGAATGGGTTATCAGCAGAGATCAAATGCCGTTTTATTTAGAAAAGGAGTAACCTCATACCTCACGGCAGCCCGTATGGCAGGTGTAAGTAAGACTCAGAGCAGGTAGAGGAGAGGGTCAGCGAAGCGCTCAGATGCCACAAGACATTCGAACCAAAAACTGAGGTGAGGAGGGAGGTGGACAGGGGCTATCATATCAGAGAATTACTACCGTCCAGGCAACACTAGGTACTCACTGCTCTCCCTTGCTGTTTGGTGTAGGGACCCTGCTTCTTCCCTGGATCCCTTTAGGTGAGCGTCTAACGTGGGAAATGAGCAGCAGCAGATTATACTCCTTGGGTCACACCAGGGAATCTTAGGAATCTGGAGGGGCCAAAAGCGTGGCTCCTGGAGCTCCCCAATGGGGAACCTAACTTTTGTGGTCCATTCTTATAGTTTGGAACCTTTGTCCTAAAAGAACAGAATAGGTGTTCCCCAGAATGGTACGGGGGAAGGGGCAAGAGAGGTTTTCAAAGGCACCTGCTCCAATTCAAGGCACTGGGCTAAATAACAATATCAATTAATTGATGTACAATATTATTACTGTTACAGTCATTCATTAGGCGCTTCCTCTTGTGCCAGGTTCTGTGTTTATCTATCTCCAACAGCACTGTGAGCTAGGTACCGTTATAATCCCCATTTTACAGATGAGGAAAATGACGCATAGTGAGGTCAAGTAACTTGTCCAAGGTCAAACAGCTCATCTATTAAGTACAACAAAAACCACAAAGAACCCGTCTCTCCACACTGTTTCTCATACTGTGTCATATCACAGTGACAAAGGGGCTGTCTCAGGTTCTGAGGTAAGGGAAAGGGAGGGGAGCAAAGGAACCTAACATATGTTAAGCCTAGATTATGTGCTACATGCTTGATATATGTCATCTCATTTGCCCTCACAACAATCCTTTTAGATGGGTGCCATTATTACCCCAATTTATACGTGAAAAAATGGATGCCTGCAGATGTTAAGTAATCTGCTGAAGACGGAGCAGGGAACCAGACGCAGGGGGTCTGCCTATAGAACTCACTGTCTTTTCCTTGCACTTTGCTACATAAACACTAACTAGGAGAGAAGGCCTGGCAGCAGGTTTGGGTCTGAGGAATAAGAATATGAGAAAAGAATGTATGCTGCAATGAGTGAAGAGAAGTAAACCAAGGAACATGATATATTGCTGTGAGTGGGATCTCTAACAGTCAGCTGTCACTGTCTGGACACTGTATTATATATTTACTGTGTGTGTGTGTGTGTGTGTGTGTGTGTGTGTGTGTGTGTGTGTGT
>NW_021703776.1:18901775-19396176 GCF_005190385.1 Monodon monoceros | reverse complement strand
TGTGTGTGTGTGTGTGTGTGTGTGTGTGTGTGTGTGTGTGTGTGTGTAAGTGTGGTAGTTTGTTTCCAAATACAACCACCACCAATTCCTCGCATACTTCTGTGTGCTGCTCCCCTATCTAGATGTGGTCTGTTTCCCCTCTGGTTGAATCTGGGCTGGCCTTGTGATTTGCTTTGGCCAACAGAATGTGGTGGGAGTGATGTTGCATGAGTGCTGTAAGCAGCCTGGCAGCTTCTGCTTTTCTGTCCTGTTGCCCTGAGCTGACACCTAAAGAACCTGGCTACACTGCTGGAGACCCGTATGGAGAGAAGATGCCAGCCAGCCCTCAGCTGTTCCAGCCACTGCAGCTGAGCTGTCAGACATGTGAGCGAGGCCTTCTTGGATCCTCCAGCCCTGGTCACCCCTTCAGAGTCTGCAGCTGCCTGAGAGACCCCAAGGGAGACAACCACTCAGCTGAGCCCCACCTACACTGACAAACTGCAAGCAGATAAACGGACATTGTTATAAGCCACTGTTCTTCAGCAGTGAGACTCACAGATCACTGAAGCCCCATGACTGTATACAGATAGGAAGTCAGGGAGGCATTATTGATTGCCTGCCTGGTTTTGGGCAAAGTTCCAGAAAGATAAGGTTTCTGGGAAGCCAAGTTTCAAAAAGGTAAAATGTTCTTAGTTTTTAAAAAAATGTTTAGCTCTCCTAGAGCCTGCGTGCCACAACTACTGAAGCCCGTGCTCCGCAACAAGAGAAGCCACTGCAACGAGTAGCCTGTGCACTGCAGTGCAGAAGTAGCCCCCGCTCGCCGCAACTAGAGAAAGCCTGTGTGCAGCAACGAAGACCCAACACAGCCAAAAATAATTAAATTAAATAAATAAATTTATTAACAAAAAAAAGTTTAGCTCTCATACGTAGAGGGAAAGCAACATATTTGGGTATAATGCAATAGGGAAAGGAAGGTATTAGGTAGGAATGATGGTGGCATGTGAATTTTTAAAAGGAGAAATCTAAGCGTGAAAATTCACATGTAGATTATTTGTGATTAGTTATTGAATAGGGTTATCTACTGGATCCAAAGACACATGTTTATCACAGGACGAATTATGTTAGTGAGCCAGGTGTGAGGTAATGGAAAGATCACACAACTGGGTATCAGAAGATTGAGTTCTGGGTCCAGGCTGGGACATACCAAACTTCACTCACGTCTCTCAAATGTCACCTTCCTTGATACCCTACCTAAAAGAGCAACCCCAGCCCCTCCTATCTCTTACCTGGCTTCCCTTGTCTTCATAGCATGTCTCACTATTGATGTATTGTCTATCTCTCCTAGTAGAATATAAGTTCCATGAGACCAAAGGCTTTTATGCTTGCATGTTCACTTTTGTTTTTAACTGCTGTGTCCCTAGCACATAATAGGCACTCAATAAACATATGCTGAATAAATAGGAATAAATGAACTTTCTTCTCTGCTAAATGAAGATAACATATATCAACAGTGTAATTGTGAGCATCAACTGACATGGTGGGTATAAAAGTACTCAAAAAATTATAAGTGCAAATAGAAAAACAAGGGTTATCACTGTGTTACACCTTTACATTGAATCATAAGTAACACGTTTATGACAGCAGTTCGCTGAAGTTGAATGCAGGCTTCTGAACTTTGGCTTAAAAAGCAACTCCTGCTGCCTGTGCTTCCCTGGAGATTCTTAGGTGGTTCCAGGGGCAAGGCCTGATGGAATATACCAGGTCCTGTCAATGTCCAGCATCTGGGCAAATGTCTAACTCTTCTTTTGGAAAGAGAGAACAGAGTGGCAAGAAAGAGACAGTACCAGGAACAGAAAGACAGAGACACGCAGAGCGGTACAGAGACAGCCAGAGTATCAGAGAGGGACAGAGTGAGATCAGGAGGGGCTCGCAGTCACTCTCACTCCTTCAAATATAAAAATAATAGTAAAATTTTTAAAATGTACAATTAGGTACAAGAAAAACAGATGAAGCAAAGAAGTAATATATGATTTAAAACTAGAAACCTGATTGAAATAATGAGCCACAGAACTTTCAATTAACATGTCTTGAACGTGCACTGTGCATGCCAAATGCTACACTGGCTGCTTTAGACACATTTTCTCCTGTAACTCTCACAACTGCTCTTGAGATAGTCATCAATTACCATGCTTACCTAGCAGGGGAGGAAACTGAGGCTTTGAGAGGATAAGTGACTTGCCCAAGGTCACAAAGCTACTAAGTGGCAGGCTAGATTTAGGCCGTTTTGCTTTTAGCTCCAAAGCTACCCAGGAAGAGATCTAAAAAACCGATAAATGCTAAATAGGAAACAGAACAAAACGAAAACCCACATACCATTTGTTGGTAGGACTGTAAAATGGTGCAACCACTTTCAAAAACATTATGGAGGTTCCTCAAAAAGTTAAAGCAGACTACCATATCATCCAGCAGTCCCACGTCTATGTATATATCCAAAAGAACTGAAAGCAGGGTCTTGAGGAGACACTTGCACACCCATGCTCATAGCAGGATTATTCACAATAGCTAAGAGGTGGAAGCAACCCAAATGTCCACCAACAGATGAATGCATAGACAAAATGTGGTATATACATAAGGTGGAATTTTATTCTGCTTTAAAGAGGAGGGAAATCCTGTCACACGCTACAACATGGATGAACGTTGGTATTATGCTAAATGAAATAAGCCAGTCACAGAGAAGGCAAGAGTACTAGAGTACTAGAGTACTCGGATTCATAGAGAGAGAAAGTAGGGGATGGAGGGAAAGGAGAATGGAGAGTTATTGTTTAACGGTATAGTTTCAGATTTGCAAGATGAAAAAGTTCTGGAGATCTGTTTCACAACAATGTGAATATGCTTAACACTACTGGACTGTACACTTATGAATGGTTAAAATGGTTAAGTTTTATGTTATTTTTTTCTTAACCACAATAAGCCACCCCCCACACACACACAGCCAAAAAAACCAAACTCAACCCCCCGCAAACCCTCAGCTATTTGATATGTAGGAAAAAAAAAAGATTGTTCATTGCAATACTAAAGCAGGAGTTAGAAGCAATAATAGATCCCTTGATTATTCAAGTCACACGGTTACTTGAAACTATTTTCCTACCCCAGAGGAAGTGTCCCAACGACATCCACATTGTACGATTCATGCAGGCTAAACCCAGCTGAAATGCCAGTTCCCATAACCACCTGAAACAGACACAAAACCAAACGTACCTTTAGAAATGAACATTCAAACACCACAAAAATAAGCTTCAAAGAACTTGTTAGCCAAGCCAAATCTATTCTCACTTTCTCGGTTTTTTAAAAAAAGAATTATAGTTAGCTTCCAGCAATTCTAACTTCTCCTAATGACCCTTCTCCACAAAATTAAAATGGACTCTACAGTCTCCTTGTGGCCTGGAATTCTTTTCTCTTTACTTTGTTCTGTTCCATCCTGAGGCATTTGGCTAGTTGGCTACAAACAAAGAAACCATAAAACCTTTCAGGAGTTGGCTTTGCCTTTGGGGCAGGTAAAATGAGGCTCTGGCCAAGGTGGCACAAATAAAGGACATGAAATATGTATTGTGAGGGTGGTACAGTGACAGTGTATCATTATAACATGTAGGTTTGGATCTATTGCACAATCTTCCTATGGACTCTTGTTTCCAGGACAGCAGCACCAAGGTGGTTAGAGGCCTCCACCAGCACCCCATGGCTATCTTCTCCCACGTCTGTTGCCAAGTCAGGGTCAGGGCGAAACCGCCCATCACGGAGTGTCCTTGTACATAAGGTTGCCTGGATTGTCGGGGCACAGATTCAGTCTGTGTGTAAAGTACGAGCCTTAGTGAGCTACAAGAAGAGAAAAATAACAGAAGGAGAGACAGCAACTTTCTTCATCCCAAAGAACCACTGCTTGTAGAACTTTCTGAGTGGGTTATCCAGGAGCGAAGGCATAGGGCTGGCCAGGGAAGGGAGCCAGACCCCCACCAAAGGGGGCTGCTGCAGGGAACCAAGAAGAAGGTAAGCTCATTATCAGACACAGCAGCCCGAGAGACCAAGGGCGTGGCTGCTTCCGGCCGCTATGATGAAATGCCCCTTCTTTGTTGGTTGCAATGTCTGTCACCCTTAATTACATCCGTTGTGCATCGCAAACTGGGGGAGTGCCCAGAAAATTCAAATCCACAGGATACACATGGCTCAAGTTCCTGGAGCATCAACTTTATGCAGTGATAAATAAATTGAAACCAAAGCTTTCCTACCAACACAAACAGATGCATTGTGAAACAGAACGCAGAACCCCAAACAATTTTATGATAAGAAAGGAACCGTATGTTTAAAGAGAGTCATGAAGATTCTGTCCCAAGTTTTCCAGTATAGCTTCCCTCTCCCTTGCTCTGAGGAGCATACAGGTAAGAAGTTAAAAAAAAACCCAAAAAACAGGTTCAACCACAATTATAATGATAGAATTCTGGAGAACCATTGCCCTCGAAAACATGAAGGAACCTTTAAAGGGAATCTGGAAAGTGGACAAAACTAGGATCCCAAGCCAGGAAAGTCAGTCTTCATCATTTACTTCATGATTAGGGCTTGCCTTTCTCCACTGCCATGCGAAGGAGCTGAGAACCTCTTGCTGTTCTCCAAGAGGGAACAGGAACTCTGGGCCCAACCCCAATGAGAGAACAGGTCTTAAAACAGTGAGAGACAGTCCAATTCGGGTATAGACAAGATGAAAGCAAGGAAAAGGGTCAAAGGGCCTGGCTTCTTTGTGAGCTATACGAGCCAGTGGTTTTTGTGGCTGGAACTTTTAGCTAGCTCTGGATCAGACACCTATACTTTTTATTTCTTCTCCTTGTGGCTCCCAAACTATACACCAGACGCAAGAGGGAAGAGATATGGGAACATATGTATATGTATAACTGATTCACTTTGTTATAAAGCAGAAACTAACACACCATTGTAAAGCAATTATACTCCAATAAAGATGTTAAAAAAACAAAAAAAAAAACCATACACCAAAGTGCTCCAGGCTCCCAAGGAGAACTCACCAGGACACTGTGGGACATGACTTTCAAGGAAAACAGTGACACGTGTCAGACACCATGCAAACTTCTAGTTTGAGGTAGTTCACAGTTTCGATATTAGTTCCTACTACATTCCTTTCAGTCACACCACATGTTTGCAAAGCTGGGCATTCAGTGGTCACTGTGATAAAAAAGCAGGTACCATGCAAAAATCAAAGTGAACAGGAAATGATGGTAGTGGTGTCCATCTGATTCCCAGGTTTGAGGGATTGTGAAGTGCCCACCAGCCGCCACACGCATTCGTTAATAAATTACTGTGGTGATTTAAGAATGTCATAAAATATATTTTATGTGCATTATTTTTACAAACAGTTCTTAAGTTGTTAGACATAAATACGTATGAAGTTGTTTGGACCTTACTACTTAGTAAATGGAACTATTACTTAGGCATTTCTTTTGGCCTAGGAGTGCCAGGAACCAAGAAAGTTTGGGAACCTTTGTCATTTGCTCTTTTCAGAATGGAAACAGCTTACTTTTCTCAGGTTATTAAAGTTTATATGTTCATTATAAAACAATTAGACAATAAAAACTTTGAAAAAGAAAAATCTCCATAATTTCACTCAAAGATAATTTACATTCACATTTTTATGGACAGACTTCAGCTATATTTTAAAAATCATCCATGACTCTACGTTAATGCTTTTCTTTTTCTGTCAGTGTATTTGTAAAAGTTCCCCTTGACAAATTCCAACCTTCTCTTGGCAGAAGTGAGAGGAAAGAGGTCAAGTCTCCTCCTCCCGGGTCCACTTCTAAACCCCGCACAGAAATAGGTAGGCGTATGCTGCTGGAAGCTGACTTACCGCAAAGAACTCTAAGGGGATGGGCGCTGGCAATTTCTCTTTAAATCTCTCATTAAACTCCTTGCCACCCAGCAGCAAACCAAAGACCATCAGCCCAACGCCTAGGGAACACACGTTGAGGTTTTTAACATTCTGCAACACAGCAACTGTACTCTGTAACACAGTGAACACTGGATGTTACATCAAGCAAGAGCCCCTGAATAGACAGAGACAGTCTAGTGCTCTAATTCACACCAGCCATCCCATTAGCGGACATCTCTAGCTAAAGGTTCTCAGGCTGAAGTCTCTCTCTCTGCAGCTTTCACCAATTAGGAGTCATTTTTACCCAGTCATACAACTTGGTAGTTGTAATCCTTACCTGACAATCTTATATTACAGTGTTCTTTGCTACGCTAACATCTCAACGTAGGATTGTAAAATTCAGAAAAGTAGCCCTGAAGCTGAGTCCTGAGCATTAGGAAAGGACTAGGGGTAATATCAGCAAAAAAAATCCATAGGTAAATACATACGAAAGCTTTTAGGAGCTGAAAGAGGGAGAGAAATCACTGTTAGCAGATGAAAGACGAATCAGGTGAGCTTTGAAGGGAAGAGAGTGGCTGAAGCTTGGAAAGAAGCCCAGGAAAGTTAGAGAAGAAAGCCACTTAATTTTCTCCTAAGGCTGCAGTCTCGGCACCCCAAATGCAGTCAGTACTTATCTGGACCCTGGAAAAGTAGGTTACCACCGAGCCCAGGCTGCACACTTTTCCTATCAATGCCTAGGAGCATTCTCTAGTATGCTTGTCTGTTCTATTTCCTTTGTGACAAGGCATTTTGAGAAATCTCAGAGTAAGAAGCATGTTACCAGCTATTATGGGAAATGAATAATTTAGTTATTTAGGGAATGCTCCCACAGTTGGACTCCATTCTAATCAATGAAGGACTCAATTTAACTGTTACTTCCTCAAAGCAACTTTCCTAGACCGCTAATCTAAAGCTCTCTCTATTCAACTTTCAGAGCAGCCTGATTTTTTCTTCATAGCACTTAACACAATTTGTACTTAATTACATATTTCTGTGATTAGCAGTTTACTATTTGTCTTCCCATTGGACCGTAAACTCACTGCTCTGCCTAACACAGTGTCTGAAACATCAATACCTCCAAAGGCTATAGATCTCTCATTCCAAGGATAGCTTTAGCAGCATCTCAGTTCTGGTATGTAGCACTTACACTGTCATTTGGTTTTAATAATTTTCATAACTTCCTCTTTACCCATGGGTTATTTAAAAATATGTTTTTGGTTTCCAAATGTATGGGGGTTTTAAAGCTATATTTAGTTATTGATTGCTAATCTACTGCACCATGTGAAACAACACTGCAGTTTTAGAATTTGTGATCAGTTTTACGTGACCACTCTCAACGTGATCAGTTATTACCATTGTTACCTACGTGCTTGCAAATAATTTATATTTTCTCTGAGTTGGGTAGAGGGATCTATGTCTATTTTATTAGATTAAACTGGTTAATTGTGATAGTTACACAATAGATCCTTTACAGACTTATTTTTTTGCCTGCTTGAGTAAGCAGTTTTTGAGAGAGATCTATTATCCCATAATGCCTTTAAATTATTTGTTAGTTCCCAAAGATAATCTAATTTGTCTTAAGAAAAAAGCTGTTTCTTTAGCTAACTAGAGTCAAGGTGAAATAACCAAATAAAGACCTAACCAGGGACTTCCCTGGTGGTCCAGTGGTTAAGACTCCGTGCTCCCAATGCAGGGGGCCCGGGTTGGATCCCTGGTCAAGGAACTAGATCCTGCATGCCGCAACTAAGACCCAGCACAGCCGAATAAATAAATAAATATTTAAAAAAGACCTAACCAAAAAATTCCTTGTGAGGTAGATAGTATCATATATTAAAGAAATGAGACTTTAAGGTTTAATTTTCCTTGTAGTGCTCTTCTCAGAAAAGCCTTAGAATAACTAAATCTTCTCCACTTTATTGAAATTCTTGGAAATAAGAAAAGTGAGCCTTGAAGGTAAAAGAGATACAGAAGAGAAGGGGGAAAAATAAAGAAGGGAAAACAAGTACCAGTAAGTCGGGAAGTTGCTTACTTACATACACCACTGAAAAGATCCCACTGTACCGCTTTGTTTTAACTCCAAACAGGTATTTTAACATGGAGGTGAAGACATGCACAGCTGCCGCAGTGGTAAACCCACGGACCAGGGGCTCCGTGAGATATATGGCCACAAATCCAAACCTACAGACACCTAGGCAAAACTATTTTTTTTTTTTTAATGACAAAGAAACAAATAAATCACATGATAGGTCAGGAAGTTAAAACCAACAGAAAACATTAAAAATTTCTTTCTGGACCATTTTCTAACACTACAAACTTGCACCTGCAGCAAGTAAGTAGCTAATAAAATCAATCACTGGTTATGCATAAAACAAAGGAAGGTTTGGAAGGGCCTGGAGCCCCACGGAGCAATGGGCACCCCCGTACTCTCTCTGTCCCTCAGAAGTGGGGGTAGGCTTAGTCATGTCACTTCCTGCCCCTTCCAGGCCCTCTTCCCATTACTAACCCATCCTGCTTCAAACTAGTCTTGCTTTTGGAATCTCTAAAGTATCCAACTGAAGCTAGCTAGTTCCTATTCAGTATCAATTTAAGTAAGGCATGCAGTGGGACCGGCGTTCCTGAGCTATGAACCCTGAGCTCTGGAGTTTTGCTGGCTGACCCTATCCACCATGTAGACCAGCCAAGTGTGCTCAACAGATATTTATTAAATGAGCAAATGAGAGCCCATTTCCACATCTGTGAGTCTTACCTGAATGATTCCTGTAAGTAAGGTCACAGACATGGCGACTTTCACTCTCAAAGCATCTCTTGCCTCCGTACTGTTGGTTGCGTTTACTCCTCCTGGAATGACTATATCATCTGGTACTAATCGAACAGCCACGCCGCCTATCATCAGGCTAATAACTGCAAATGGACCTGAAATAAGGAAGCATTAATCAGGGAAATTATGTTCAGTGTGTCTGATGTGGTTGTTTCCAGTACCCCAGGAGACACAGGTGAGGTCAATAAATCCTCCTTGAAATAACACTGCACTGTGACAAAATCTTCCATCCCACACACTCTTCTAGAACCCTGACATTTCCCCATGAAGAGGTGGCCTAATTCCTCTCTCCTTGAATCTGGGTGGACTCGTGACGTGCTAGTAATCAAAAGAATGCAGCAGAAGTGATACTGCGTGACTGCTGAGGCCAGGTAACAACAGGTGATGCGGCTTCCCCCTGAGAGCTGTACTGCTCGCTCGTGCTGCAGCCCTACAGGCAAGAAAGCCCCAGTCAGGACCACATGGAGAAAGGGTGAGGGCGGGAGGTAAGAAGAGAGGGAGGGGGAGTCCAGCCTTCCTGTAGCTGCTCTGGCTCTAGCTCCCACCTGACTCTTAACTGCTTGAGAGACGCTGAGCCTAAACTGCCCAGATGAGCCCTTCCCAAATCCTGACCCACAGGAACTGTGAGAGATAATCAAATGGTGGTTGTTTTTAGCTGCTAAACTTGGGGGGGTGGGGTATGTGTTACCCAGCAACGGACAGCTGAGACCTTGGGTGTGTTGGCTGGTGGCAGCCTCAGGCAGCATCAACACTATTATGAAATCCATATAAATCTGATCCTAAATACACTAAAGAGAAACCAAGTACAATTCAGTGCCTAAAATAAGATGAAAATGCATTATATGCATAGTAATTAGGAACTTGCAGTATCACTAATAAAACAGAGGAAAAAAAAGAGATGCAGGCAAATTGTATTATGAACTCAAGCACTTATTTCACAGATTTCAACAATTGCTCTTTTTACACAAGAAAATTGTCTTTTTCTATTATGCCCAGATTATGAGAAAGCTGTTAGTTCTAGAAATCTTGAGGGGGAGTGTATTCTTTAAAAGCACCTACTGGGTATACAGTAACAAAAGTTGTTACTAAGCAGATGTCCTAATAACAAACATGCTGTTTCTTTGGCACACTGCAAAGCTTGGAAATCCAAAAGGAAAGGTACTAAAATATCAACTGTAAGGTTTACCTATGGATATGTGTCTGGAGGTTCCAAAAAAACAATACATGATAACAGGGTAAAATGAAGAGTACAGGCCAAACACCGGAGGCACAGCTGCCAACATTGCAAAGGCTAAACCTGTGGGATAAAAAACCAAACAGAAACGGGGAGCTCATTAGAAAACAGAGGGCTATGTGTGTTTTTCTCTTGGTTCTTTATCTATGATGAACAAGTGAAAATCATGTTAATTTAAGCAGATGTGTTTTAACATACCCACCCTTCCATCCCACTCTTACATGGAATCCTATATTTGTGTTCAGAGAGTCCAGGCTGAGACAGTTTTCCTTGTCATCTCCTCTTTGCCAGGGGTGGATTTTTTTCTGCTTTATTCTTTCCCAAATTACATAACGGCAGAAAGTCTTACTTGACTGGTGCAGTTGTAATCTGGTGTTGATGCCCAAATGCCAGCTGTTTCTCCAATGGGGTGTTTTCAGGGTTCTCTGGAGACCCGTTTTCAGTGAGGAACTCCCACTGTACTATTCCCTGGCCGATGTAATGCCGCCCCCACCGACCTAGGCCCCTTACAGGTTCCAGTTCTTACACCTCCTCCAGGTTCTTTCTGCTGGCAGCTGCTCATCCTGTAGGCAGACTTCTGGGCAGGTGCCTTTCAAATGAGCCAAGCCAGGTTACCTCCCAGGGTGCCCAGTTATCTGATGCTTTACCCCAGTAAACTGTGCAAGTGTAGGCCATGCCCACAGGAGGGGTCCTCTTCATTTTGCTGTCATAGGCAGTTCACACCCTTTCACCTGTAGATTTATTTTTTTTGCAAGAATTAGGCAATAGTGCCCACAAACTCCAGGGGACACATGTCCAGTGCTCCAAGTGATTCTCTTGCAGTCCTTCCTTCCTTCCTTAACTTTAGGTGGAGGGGAAATGCATAGGGCTTTTTTCACCTTTCTCTCAAAAATTCTCATTCCAAATCTAGTATCAGTCTTCTTGTCCCCTTACATCCTGTTGGAGTGATGCACTAAGGAGAGAGCATGTGTGTCATTCACTCATCGTTTTGCATGGATGGCCTGGAATCCCTCTTTAGAGCGTGTAAGCAATAAACACCCTTTGTTCTCAGCTTTGGGGCCTCACCAAGTGTCTGGAATAACTAGAAAGTTCATGTAATGCATTGTCATATTGTGGATAAGAACATTTTAGCAAAAGAAGAGTTGGGAAAGCATCCCTATTTCATATGTAACAATATGGTAAGTTTAATGTTGCATTTAAAAATATTTTTTATTTCTAGCAAAGAAATGCACGTCCATAGTATAAAAAGCCAAGCAGTACTAGGTAGGCTGGGAGGAAAAGCCAGCACTCTTCTGCCTTACTCTAGGTTCCACTCCCCAGAAGCACTCACTTCTAACTCTTTCAGCTGTTTTTCTACCATTTATCTCCATTTTTCTAAATCAGCAGTTCCTACATGAGAGGATTCTGCCCAACCCCAGGGGATATCTGGCCATGTCTGGAGACATTTTTTATTACCAAGCCTGGGAGTGGGGCTGCTGCTGCATCTAGTGGGTAGAAGCCAGGGATGCTGCTACCCACCCTGCAATGCACAGGATGGCCCCCCACCACCAGTGTACATGGTACAGGCTGAGAAACCCGTTCTACATAACCTGTTCACATTGTTACTTCTTGGTTTATCGTTGTAGATATAAACTGTTGACCTTCTGTAATGCCTATTTTTTCAGATTCCTCTAGGTTATGATTTCATGGTTATGTGACTTTTGTTTCCTTTCTAGAAAGTTTTGGGATCTTCTATTTATTCCTGGTATTCTGATACCATTTTACAATGGTGTGTCTTGTTTTAAGTTAATTTTTCATGAATTCTGATGGGTACCTGATGATTGCTCTCAGTCTGAAAACTCATGTATTTCAATTCTGAGAATATTCTTTGTCACTATAGCTCTTTTCTCTGGGTACAGGTGACCATCTGCCTTGTGCTGTAAGTTCTTGCAGGCTCTTTGGAGCTGAACAGGGCAAGGAAGAGCCTTTGTGAGCTCACAGTTCAATGGGTAGATGTTTACATAATGTCTACAGGTCCAAAAAAAGCTGTGGAATGGCACTTCAGTGAAAACCCAACTAGGCTAAATTCTGAGGATTTCTTTGACGTATTCATTTACATGCGTTCACTACAGCCATTTCCTGTGGCTCTGTCAGTCCAACTTGACTGAATGTCGGTCTAGCTCCTATTTCTCACTCCAGATGCCCAGCCTCTGTCTGCTCCTCCCCCTGCCCTCACCTCTGCCTTTAAATACATCCCTTTCTCTATCCTTGGGGTGTTGGTGCCAAAATTGTTGTGGAGAATGGTCCTAAACCTGATTTAAGGCTTTTGTTTAACAGATTTAATAGATTCGATAACTCAGTCACTTGGAAAATTAAAAACTCAGCTAACTGATCACTGGGAAAAATATATATATATATTTTTTACAAATCGATTGTTCAGCAATTAGTTTTTGGGCAACTGGAGAAGGGAACAGATTTTCTGCCAGCTTACCTAGAGGCTGTTCAAGCCATTATCACCTTTTGACCACATTGAGTCACTGTCACCTCTAATTGTTCTCCCTACATTCATCCTGGTGACTTCTCGCCAGCCAAGTCCATTCCCCACACGACAGTCTCAGTGATCTCTTACCAGAAATACCCAACTGAAAAAAGCACGCTGACAGCTTTCACCGCGCTCAGAACGAAATCCAAAGGGGCCCGTCAAGGCTGTGCACACCTGCCACTGCTTGCCTTGCCAGGCTCCAGCCCCTCACTCCCCACACTCCTAGCACCCTGCCTCTCTCATAATTCTTCAAACACCCAATTCTCTTCCTGCTAAATGCCTTCACACATGCTATCACTTCTTCCTGAAGTGCACTTCTTCTCATTCTTTACCTCCCTGCTACTCGTCCTTCAGGTCTCACTTCAATCTCATCTTCTTAAAGGGGTTTTTGTGACTTACCTACTTAAATTAGGTCCCCCTAGTATCACCATGTCAGAGTGCCCTGTATCTTCCTTCACAGTGTTTACCATCATTTGCAATTAAAAACTGATGCGTGCTGTTATGTGCTTCATGTTTCTTTCCCTGATTGGATAGTTAGTTCCATGAAGATGGGGACGGCCAGGCAGATACTTGATAAATGTGTGTGAATAGATGAATAATCAATGAGTGTTTTCTTAAATTCTTATATCACATATAAAATCACACAAAGGCACAAGAATTCAGTATATCATGGTCCCTTGTAGTAAGAATATGGACTTATAAGTCAAGAACCTGAACAAGGACAACCCCTGAAAGAAACACAGCATTGTAAATCAACTATACTTCAATAAAATTTAAAAAACAACAACAAAAAAGGACAACCTCAACAACATGCTCATGGAGTGACTGATTAACTTGGCGAGAGAAAGGCAATGCCCAGCCAGCTCCTACATGTACTGGTCTGTAAAACAGTATTACCACATTCTACAACTAATATCTCCGGGGCTTTTAAAAGGTTATTTAAAAGGGTTATTTCTGGAGAATTCCTTTAAACAGGTGAAGGTTACTAGAGCTATAATGATAAAAACTATGAATTTCCAATCACGATGAAATTAAACAGAAAAATGGTCAAGCAACTGTTTGAGGAGATGGTAGCGAAGGACAGAAAGAAAGAAATATATTCTACTGACCTTGAGGAAGCTGCAGCACACCTGTGCTTATGCCTGAGACTATGTCACCCAACACATACTCCTTGAATCTGTATGCAGGCAACCACTTGGTTATGGGGAGGAACATGTAAATGATATTTCGTATTTTCTTAGGGGTACATCTGGAGGACAAAGAAATAGATAAAATGAGGACCATTTCTGTAGAATTCACACCAAGGCATTTTCCCTTCCTCATATCCTGGAGCAGTAAGGAAGAATTCAAAACTGGTGCCGAGGATGACTCTTCTACTCTGCAGAGGTCAGAGACAAGAAGACCTGCTTATTATTATTTTTTAAAAATAGGAACATCTGGGCTTCCCTGGTGGCGCAGTGGTTGTGAGTCTGCCTGCCGATGCAGGGGATGCAGGTTCGTGCCCCGGTCCGGGAAGATCCCACATGCTGCGGAGCGGCTGGGCCCGTGAGCCATGGCCGCTAAGCCTGTGCGTCCAGAGCCTGTGCTCCACAACGGGAGAGGCCATAACAGTGAGAGGCCCGCGTAACGCACAAAAAAAAAAAAAAAAAAAAGGAACATCTGAATTGTCTCCACTCTAATGCTCTACAACTGACCATGAAAAAAAAATTAGCTTCAAAATAGTTGAGATATCCCAGAAGCTATTATTTCAACAGGTGAAACCCTTAATGTGCTTCCTGTGTTGGTGTAAAGTGAAGTAGGGGAATTATTTACTGATTGAGTTAACTCTTGGATGTGGAACCAATGACCAGCATCTACCCACTTAGTTTTCCCTTTCCTTATAAAATGAAGGAAATTTTCACAGGTATTATGAGCTTTATGAATATGTCTCTGATTAGGTAAACTCAAAACACCATTTGTCACGGGAGCACTGTAGCTAAGTCTATGTCTGGTTATCTTGGTTAGGTGAACACCATGCTGAAAAAACCAAGGCTTTGCATTTAATCCCCGGATGGTTAAATTAACTTTGATACACAGACTATATTCTGGACCTCAGCCAGTCCTTTTGCCAGTCTATGCCTATAATCAAAGACATCAGTGAGTAAGAGTATGGACAGATGAGTTCCATCACCACTATGACAGCCTCAAGTCCTCCTGGTGTTGAGGAAGCAACTTATTCCATTTAAAAGGATAATGTATTACTGCAGCATGCATGGTATTTTATACAGTGCCTTTAGTGGTTAAGAGTATCTGGTAATTAGACGCAGGAAGATACGGGAAGCAAAATGTCAGGCAACTATGGCAAGAGCACTGAATTTGAGTGAAACAAACCAGATTTCATAGCAGTCTCCTGGTTTAGAAAATTGAGATATTAACAGCTGCATTTATATAGTGCTTGCCATGTGCCTTGCGCTTTGCATATATTAATAGGTTTTAACCCCAGGAACTCGATGATGTAAGCCCTAATTACTATTCCCATTTTACAAAGCAGGAAACTCAAGTGCACAGCTGGTGGGCGGCTGGGACTGGGATCAAAACTCAGACAGTCTGACTCCAGTGCACATACCTTCAACCTCTCGTGATGTCACACCTAGAGCACAGGGTCACTGTGAAGCTTATATGAAGCTGTGGTCTCAAGGGTTCAGGAGGCAGCAATCAGATGGTTTGCAAAATCAGGTGTGCAATCAGGTACACATGTCAGGCACACATGTATTACATAGCCATGTTGCTGGCCTGGGAATGGTAAGTGTCCTAAGACACTGAGTGTCCTTGATAGCTTAGGTTGGGGACTTAAATGCATAGATTCAGGGTGTTGCCACATGGAGTAGAAGTCAAGTGGGAAAAAGAGGGGTTGGAACATTCCTGAGAGACAAATGGAAGAGGTGGATATTATGTAGGTGGGAGGAGAATTGGAAAGTGGGTTGTTTATATAAACCTTTATACAGACATAAAGCATAGAAGGAATTTAATAAATATGGTGAAATATGTAATGAAGCTTGTGTTCCATCAAATATCTACCACTGAATGAACTGTGTGGACAGCTCTGCAAATCACGAGTGCTCACCATTTGTTTTTTCCTCCACATTGCCAGATTCTCTTTATACATTTGACCTTGCTTCTCTCATAAGTGAATGACAGATTAAAGGAAATAAGTTGAAACAACATACGTGAATGCCTGTTTCAGCTTATCCCCAATGGATTCCGAAATCTTGTCCTTCTTGTGCAGTCTTTCCTGGAGGACCGGATGACTAAAGATAGGTCTTTCCACATAGTACCGCTGGGTTGCTGCAAGGATTTCACTTTCTTCAACATGATCCATAGTACTCTGAAATTATTCATCAATAGCAGGAGACGAGCATTTCCTGAGTTTCACTAAGGGAGAAAATAAAAACTCTGTCAGATGCCAAAATCCTACTGATGACCGTTTCGATGCATCTCTTCTTGGCGGTATTATTGCAAGTTTTTCTGAGGACCTCTTCATCTTTGGACACCCAGAGCATCTAACCTAGTGATCTGGACAGAGTAGGCACTAATAAATGAAAGGAAAGCAAAGTCAGTAAAAAACATGTTGTCTCTCCCAGGGCAACGAGCGGGTAGTGTGCATACTTTAAACAAAGGATCGTGCTAACTTCAGTGGCTAAATACTGCAGCAAGTTGAATCCAAGTCAATATTAAGGGAACAGGGAATCAGGCTGACTCTAACCATTTACACATCAAAGAAAAAGAAAAAGGAGCAAGATCAGTGCTTAAATTGACCCTAAGTTTCTTGAAGGTACATTAGCCTCCTTTCCAATTCTGTATTCACATTTGGTTACTCCTTAAATTAGTCTATGGTTCAGAGCTGAGGCTTATGTCTCCACAAGAGCTACAAGTTGAAAACATCAGTGCAATGTTATAATCATTTTAAAGTTTACTGTGTTGTCATGTGTAAGGCTATTAGGATGACTGATATATCTATATTTATATCTATCTATCTACCTACCTACCTATCTACATAATGAATACTACTCATATGAGTAAAAGAAATGATTAAGGAATAAAAACCCAGTATGTTTCTGCACATGGGAATGTGTACAAGGATGTTAATTGCAGCTTTATGACAGTGAAAAGTTGGAAAAAACCCGAATGTCTACCTATATGCAATAAAACATAAATTTTTGTATAGTCATAAATTGAACGCTATGCAGTAATTTTTAAAAAATGAACTAAATCTGTATGTCATCATCAATAAATCTCAAAAACTTAATTTTCAATAAAAATGCAAGGCACAGGTGGGTACTTCAAGGATGCAATTATTTAAACAAAGTTTAAAAACCTTACCAAGCAATAATGTAGGTTGTTTGTGTACACACATATATGTAGTAAATGTATAAAAGCATGCATGTCAATGACAAACACTAAGATCAGGATGTTGTTACCTCTGGAGAGAAGGGGAACGAGACTCAGAAGAGATAGGGAGCTTCAACTAACTGAATCTGCAATGTTCACTTTGTAAAAAAAGAACTGGCACAAAAAGAGCAAAATGTTAAGATTTGACTAAGTCATGTGGTAAGTACACTGGTGTTTAATACACGACTCTGTCTGTAAATTTGAATGATATATTTTATTTTTATTATTTATTTATTTATTTTTGCAGTACGCGGGCCTCACTGTTGTGGCCTCTCCCGCTGCAGAGCACAGGCTCCGGACACGCAGGCCCAGTGGCCATGGCTCACGGGCCCAGCTGCTCCACGGCATGAGGGATCTTCCCGGACCGGGGCACGAACCCATGTCCCCTGCGTCGGCAGGCAGACTCTCAACCAGTGCGCCACCAGGGAAGCCCTGAATGATATATTTTATAATAAAAATTAAGCGCACAACAACAACTAAAGCCATCAGTCCTAACTGAAGGAAGTTAAGGGCAGAGGAGTTGGGGGTTAGCGTGGGTTAATGGTTAGGTGCCTGTGTGGTGACTGAGTGAAGGCAGGGGATTATTGATGCTGGTCAATCCAATTCCCTTATGGTGAAATCTTAACATTCAAATTGAAATTACGTTCATGTTTTCAACCAGGAAACATCACGCAAAATAAATACCTAAGTCTAAGGAGGCTGAAAATTAAAAACTCTAGAATAAAAGGGAATTCTAGCAGCAAATGCAACTAAGTATCAGGACGGATGATATGAAAAGATAAGCCTGGAGAAAGAGGATTCTGCAGTAGAATCTGACAAAGTAAGATTGTACATCTTTTGTTTTACAGTTAGCAAGGCTGGTTGGCTTTTCATCTAACTTTTTCTTTATTATTCCAGGAACTCATCATAATATCCAAAAATGACTGGGCTGAGGTATGCGGGTGGGGTCTGAAACACAGCAACACCACCACTCTGCCTTCCCCCTGCCCCCAGCTCCTCCAGAACATCATGCAACAGCATCATAGAACCATATGCAATTCAGGCAACCTCCCATGCTGCTTTAAGCCTCTGTGCCCATGCCCAGAGTTCCATTCACTCTGACAAGAAATTGTTTCTTTCCCCTCACTCTCCTTCCACTTTCTCCTCACCCTAATCACTGTATCTTTCAAAAGCCAGGTTTTGTCCTTTGCTTTCCTGAGTCCCCTCTCACCTGTAATCCCCCGTGATGTCGGTCTATACTCGCTGCTTCGTATAATTTTCTGTTTCTTCCCACTGTATAATTATTGGTCTCCTCTTCTAGATTGCAAATTCCTTGAGGCAATACCATACCCTGAATTCCCAGGACCCAGTTCAGTCCTTGTCTTACTGATGAATGTACAGTCTTTGGACTGGTGCATCATGTTGTCGGTAGTGTATGCCACGCCTCCTCTCTGTTACTTCATATTACAGAGGATTAAGTCTGCTCTGACATTTTAATTTAATTATTTATGCTTCTGGACACCTCCTCCTTGGTTGTCTTCTGTCCTACTTTAGAAAGATAACTTCTTTCTTGATATAGCCACTCAAAGAGAAAAAGACCAGGTAGATCTGAGGGAGGTTTAATAAGAATCCCTATTGCAAAAACCTACTTTTACCACTGATTTTACTGTGACTCCACATGAATTTGCCCAGTCGTCGATGGGATGAATTGTGATGACCACGTCTAGGGATGTGTTATCGTAGAAGGCAGTAGTGACCAAAACTGCCCTCTCACCACCTGGGGAAGGTTTTAAAGGACTGGTGTCTGGCCCCACTCTGAACCTCCTGAATTAGGGTCCCATAGGTGGGGCCCGGACAGTGGGCACTTACTCTGAGTAGGTGTGAGCACACATCCCTGTACCTGAGTGGCAACCTTCTTTGAAGTTTTCAGAGTAACATAATAGGTTAGGCTGAAATGTAGCAGAAGAAATAAAATATTTCTAAAATATTAGAGATCCTTCTCTTTATTCTCAAAAGTCCTTTGGCCACCCCCAACAGGAATTCCTCATTTACACCTATTACTCGGAAGGCCATTTATCATCTTCTCATTTCTCCCCCTCACAAAACCTGGAAATAATTTCTACCTCATTAAGCAGGGCAATTATATGTAAGTTTTAAATTTCTCCAGCAAGATTCAGATGATCAGCTAGGTAGGAATTTAACATATTTAGAAATACTGGCTTTCAACTCTGCCTAAACACGGAATCTCCTCAGGTGCTTTTGAGAAACAGCAATGCCTGGGCTCTACACCAGACCAATTAGCACAGAGCCTCCGAGCAGGGCCTCTGGGAGGTGTGGCCCAAGCATCGTTTTTTAGAGCATCCTAAGATGATTCTAATGAGCAGATAAAGCGAAAAAAACCACTGTTTTATAACCTAAGAGAGAGAAATACATATGAAAAAGACATAGGAAAATCACAAAGAAATATCTGAAAACAAAAACCAATTATAGGCTTTTCCAAAATTAATAATGAATCAGTGACATGATTAAAGCCAGATGAGTTTTTTTTAAAGTAAACTTTATAAAATAACATATGCTATGCTATAATACAATACATATAATATGCTATAATGTAATATGCTTACTGAAAAATCCATGAAATAAGTTTTGAAGAGGAATATGAAATATAAGGACATGATTTACCAGTAAAAAATGTTTCTTTGCATTTGCCATTTTCATTCAGGGCACTGGTTCTCAGCCCTGGCTGCACACTGGAATCACCTGACTCTACTGCCAGGGATTCTGATTTAATTGGTCTGGGAGGCAGGCAGGGATTGAGAGTTTAAAAGCTCTCCAAGTGATTCAAATGCACAGCCAAGGTTCCAAACCCCTGACTTAGAGGCTGGCAGTATACACACTCACATTTACCTACCCAACCAACCAAACAAAAAGAAGAAAACTGAATAGGGTGTAAATAAATTGTGTGCAATGCATTATATTACTGTCTTTGCTTATGTGTATCTTTGAAATATTTAATAAAAACTTACAAAAGAGAGAATTATCTAGCTTAGGTTTCTCCAGCAAAGTCTTATTTCTATTTGTATATTCTCATAACAAAAGGGAGTTGTGTGTAGGTGGGCAGTGCAACATCCACTACACTTCATGCAAATGCTGAATAAAACTGAGGTCTTAGTTGTTACAAACATTCCATTCAAGGTTTAAATTAGGATCAAATATTAAAGGAATTTAGACCCCAAAACATTAGATGGACTTAGGAAAGCCTTAGGGTATGCATTCTCTGCAGTGTTGCCAAATATAATATAGGATGTCCAATTAAATTTGAATGTCAGATAAGCAACAAATAGTTGGTTAGTATAAGTATGTTCCAAATTTTGCATGGGGCATACTTATATTAAAAATTTATTGTTTACCCCAACTTTAACTGAGTATTATATTTTTCTTTGCTAAACCTTGCAACAATAACTCTCTGTAGGTCAGGAAGAGACAGAGAAAAGGTGGGATTCTCAAATTTTTGAGGTTTTAGGACCCTGGCTACAATCTGTGTCCTCCTTGAGATATCTGGCAGTTCAAAGATGTCTCAACTGGGAAAGAAAAGGACTGCTGAGAAGAGTAAAGGAGAAGAGGATGTTATAATGAAAGGCTGTCCTATTGGGGAACTTTTTATGTTCACCACAATGATTAAATAATTAAAGCCTTGAAGGCTATCAATAACCACCTCATCAGAAGAAGAGAGGCAAAGTAACCAAGGGACCAATGCAGGAGATCAAATGACCAGACGCTTATCTGACAGATAATGAGCTTCAAGTGTGCTGATTGCAATTATAAATCACCAAGTTGTAAGACTAAGTACATAAACCCTCACATGAGAAAAGTCACCTCTCAGATGGCCCAAAGGGACAAGTCTTCTGGCAGGCCCTCCAACGAAAATACCAATAACAGAAAAGCAAATTGATCTACACATTCAAGCCCCGCTTTCCATAGCTATGAAAGAAGGGATTTTAAAACAGTTTAGAACACCTTTCAACATAGATTTCTAGATCTGAAAGTAATCTTGGAAATCATACAATTTAACTCCCTCACTTTGTGAGAAAAGGAGCTCATCTTCACTCACTTGACTTATCCAAAAATATTCTCAGAATGCAAACCTTGTTTCCCATTCAAAGTAGTCATCAAATATAAAAGGCTCAGATATTTATAAATAAAAATGTAAAACTACATTTTTAACAGCAGCAACATTTTAAACTTCAAACTAAAGGCAAGAATTAATTGCTTGACAATTATGAAGATTCACTATGCTTTTGTGGAAGATGCTCCAAACTGGAGGTTGGGGGCAGGGTCTGGCCCTAGTTCTGCCTCTCAATCATCTGAGCTATTCTATACTGTTATGACAGGATCAACTAGACCAGGAGTCCCCATACTTGGAAGCACACTGGAATCACAGTGGAGAGCATCAAAAACCACAGATTTCCAGGCCCTCTAGAAATTCTGATTTAGTAATTCTGGAGTCTCTATTTTTCAAAGCTCACAGAGTAAGACTATAGTCCAGAAAAGAATTACAGTCCAGAAATAATTTTTCTTTCACCTATGACATTACCAGCCTTTCCCTGAAAGCAATTTGAAAAAGCTGCTTCCTCTTTTCTACACTTCTGGGACTTTTAGCATAACCAAGATAAATTCCCTGCTTTTCCTTATTAACAACCACTGATTAATTAAAGAGGCCCAATATGTAGAAAGGCCATGCAAAATCCATGCGAACTGGTCCTGAATGTAGATTGTAAGCTCCATGAGGGGAGGGCCACTGTCTGAACACCTAGCACATAGTGGCATGCAGCCTGCTGACTGAATGCTCCCGGAGTGTTTTTGAGTGTTGGGGGCCAAGGTTGCTGGAGGATGTAGCCTGGGGCTCTTCCCATCCTTTCCCTCTTCTTTTATAATTATCCACCTCCCCTGAGGAGGAGGCCACCTACCTCCTCAGCTAAAGGATTCTTAGATTAGTATCCAGAGAGGCAACACCGTATGGTAGGCTTTGGGTTCGGAGAGACTGTGTTTGTAGACTGGAACTGGCACTTGATATGTGTTTTTTGCAAGCCTTCATTTGTTTATCTATAAGTGGAAGTTCGGAGCATAGGCTGTGAAATCACACAGATCTAAGTTCCGGTCCTGGTACTGCCCTCTTGCTAGGACATCTAGCAAGTTACCTGACCTCTCTAAATAGGGTGACCATAAGTCCTGGCTTATGCTTGCTGTCCCAGAGTAATTCTTACTTCCAGAATGTCCTGGATTGGAAAAATAAATTATATGTTTCCTTCCGATTCTTCAGCTATACCACTCAGATAAAACCTCGTTATATATCTGTGAAAATAAATTAGAAAAAGTTTCTAAAGTACTTACATGGGGCCTGGCACACAGTAAGTGCTCAGTAAGTGTGACCATTACTACTGTGGAGAGGGTACCTAATTTCCTTCAACCTCGGGTTGCTCATTTGTAAGTGGGGATAATGGTTTTCCTTTGTTTTCATTTAATTGTCTTTTTGAATCACTGACATATTCACAAGGCTCAAAAATTCATGTGCAAAGAGAATTAAAGTGAAGTTACACTGCCATTCCGTGGCTGGGAGGCAATCATGGTGTCAGTTTCCTGTGTGTCTTTCCAGAGATATTTTCTATATAAGCAGATATGGGTATATGGTCTTCTTCTTATAAATGGTAGCATGACTTAACCCCATTCTACACCTTGCTTTTTTCACTTACTATATCTTGGTGATCTTTCCATATCAGTACAAAAAAGTTTCCTCTTTCTTGTGTTTTTAAACAGCTGCATACTGTGCTGTTACGTGGGTGTTCCTCAATCTGCTTGGCCAGTACTAGTAGTGCTACATTGAGGCTTCATGTAAGAATTATGAAGCGCTTAGAATAAGGCACTCAATAGTTATTATTTATAATTACTATTACCTTTTAGACAAACCTCACATTTATTTCCTTTCACCTGCTCCATTTCTCGAGGCCTTGGGTCTCCATTTATTCATTCGTTCCAATACAAACCTACTTAGTCTCTACTTATATGTTTGGTTGAAACATGCAAGTTGACTATGCTTACAGATTAATAAACTATGGTACATGCCCTCAGGGAACTTGTCATCTAATGTCTTTGCAGCAATCTATATCCTTTTAAGGATGTCTTACAGGTGGCTAGGGGCATATGAGATAATGGAACATACAGGGGAACATAGGAGGTTCTGGGGATGGGGGCAAGAGATCATTGGTGAGGAAATACAACACTTAGGAAATCAGATCAAGGGCCTTTGATATAAAAATCATGTTACTTTTTTCCTTCTTTTTATAAAAGTAATATATAAGCACTGTGAAAATTTGGAAATTTTCCATTTTTATCATGCATAAATGATACATAGTAAATGTATATTGCAAATACATATGTTTGTATGTAATGTTTATTAACTTGGCTGAAATAGTCTTAATAGTTTTGCATTAAAATTTTTTTTTACTTAACATTATATCATAAGCATTTTGCCATGTCAATAAACAACTTCAGGGACTTCCCTGGTGGCGCAGTGGCTGAGAATCTGCCTGCCAATGCAGGGGACACAGGTTCGATTCCTGGTCTGGGAAGATCCCACATGCCGTGGAGCAACTAAGCCCCTGCGCCACAACTACTGAAGCCCACATGCCTAGACCCTGTGCTCCGCGACAAGAGAAGCCACCGCAATGAGAAACCCGTACCCCACAACAAAGAGTAGCTCTCACTCACCACAACTAAAGAAAGCCCGCACACAGCAACAAGGACCCAATGCAGCAAAAAATAAAGAATAAAATTTAAAAAAATAAACAACTTCAGAAGATATTTTTTAATGATTTTATAATATTTTCTAATATATATGTACCATGATTTAGTTAACCACCTTCCTTATTATTAGACACTTAGGCTACTCCTAATTTTCTGCTATCACAAGTGAGATTGTGTTTTTCGATGTGAGTTTATGTGTGTAATGGTAATAAAATATAGTTCATATTTAAACAACGTTACTGCTCATTTTAAGTAGTGGATAACTTACAAAGTGAGTACATAAAAACTTAAAATTGACTTAAAAATATTATGAATGATTGACATTTATGTGAGCTTCTTGTCTATACACAATAATTAGTCATTATAGTATAACATTCATTGACACTCTGCCATTGAAGAATCACAGTATCTATGGAACGTAGGAATTACCCACATTTTTCAGGAGTAATAACAGCTGGGATTGGAATTTAGGTCTGCTCACTGCAGAAACCATGCTCTTATGCTATGCTGTCTCATTAACTGTGCATCAGATTAATCGTATCAAAATGTTTATCTACTTTTATTGAAATTATATTAATTATAGGCATATGTTGTCACTTGTGATTTGTTGCTTAGGAAGCATGGTGGTCTTAACCAAATTAGAAGCAAGATTAGAGGTCAAGCAAGGTTTCAGAGAGGATACTGCACTGCAAGTAGCTCTTGAGGCAAAAAGTGAAGGTGTGTGACTCTGCACACAGAAGTGAAAGGTAAAAATTAATAGGACCTATTCACAGAATACCAAAAGCACTGGTAACAACTTTGTTTTAGGTAGTTATAGGAAATGAAACTGGAGAGGTCGAATAGGATGAGGTCTTAGAGGACCATAAAAGGCAGGCTACACATTCAAATTTGAAGCCATACGCTCTAGCTATTTGAATATATTCCCATCCTCCTTTGTCCTATACAGAACTACTGATCAAAACCACCATACCAGGGACTTCCCTGGTGGCACAGTGGTTAAGAATCCACCTGCCAATGCAGGGGACACGGGTTTGAGCCCTGGTCTGGGAAGATCCCACATGCTGCGAAGCAACTAAGCCCGTGTGCTACAACTACTGAGTCTTCCCTCTAGAGCCTGCGGGCCACAACTACTGAGCCCGCGCGCACCTAGAGCCTGTGCTCCACGACAAGAGAAGCCACCGCAACGAGAAGCCTGCACACCGCAACAAAGAGTAGCCCCCGCTCTCCACAACTAGAGAAAGCCTGTGGGCAGCAACGAAGACCCGACGCAGCCAAAAATAAATGAATAAATAAATTTATAAAAACCACCATACCATGGAAAAATTATTCAATTCCACTAAAGATAC
Source organism: Monodon monoceros (assembly GCF_005190385.1). Classification (NCBI taxonomy): domain Eukaryota; kingdom Metazoa; phylum Chordata; class Mammalia; order Artiodactyla; family Monodontidae; genus Monodon; species Monodon monoceros. Next base: position 19,371,105 of record NW_021703776.1, on the reverse strand, counting down.
TGAATCCCTTCCAGCACTAATTTTCTGTGACTCCTTAAGTTGATAAATTGCAAGATTTATTTTCCAACTAGGAACACATGACAGATCATTAATAGTCAGAAGATATGCCTCCAGAATCTTCTTTGGGACAAAAAGCTCAGTAATTCATATTGGTGCTTAAGTTTGAATGACAGATATTTTAATAAGAAAGAGTTCTCTAGTTTAAGTGAAAATGAAAGAACTACTGGCTTACCAGTCATTTCTTTTTCTAAAATAATAACTTTAGTCAAAATAATACAGACATGATAAAAATACAAGTATTATGGAAGGGCTAATCACAAAAATAAACAGTTTTCCATCCCTCTTTTCCCCAACTCCAGCTGTATTCACTGAAGCGACCATTTTCTTAAAACCAGTTTTTGTTTTTAGTTCTTCTTGTGGGCTTATTTTTAACTCTAAATCAGCATTTTCAAAAAGAGTGCTATTAGTATTTTGGGTGGGACTTGTGTGGAACTGTGCTGTGCACTTTGCATTTTCATCTCCGATACTAAATAAATGCTAGTAGTGCCCTCCAGCCACTATGATACATTTCCAAATCTCCTCTAGAATTGAGAACTACTGCTCTAAGTAATATAATTATATGGCTATATATTTTTTAACATCTTTTTTGGAGTATAATTGCTTTACAATGGTGTGTTAGTTTCTGCTGTATAACAAAGTGAGTCAGCTATATGTATACATATATCCCCATATCCCCTCCCTCTTGCGTCACCCTCCCTATCCCACCCCTCTAGGTGGTCACAAAGCACCAAGCTGATCTCCCTGTGCTATGCAGCTGCTTCCCACTAGCTGCCTATTTTACATTTGGTAGTGTATATATGGCCATGCTACTCTCTTACTTGGTCCCAGCTTACCCTTCCCCCTCCCCGTGTCCTCAAGTCCATTCTCTACGTCTGTGTCTTTATTCCTGTCCTGCCCCTAGGTTCTTCAGAACCATTTTTTTTTAGATTCCACATATGTGTTAGCATACAGTATTTTTCTCTTTCGGACTTACTTCACTCTGTATGACAGACTCTAGGTGCGTCCACCTCACTACAAATAATTCAATTTCGTTTCTTTTCATGGCTGAGTCTATCTTTTGATTTATCGAAATTAGACATTTATGAATGCTTACCATGAAAAATGAATATTTAAGTCTCTACATTGCCTGCAATTTTTTGCTAGATTGTATTACTTAAAAAGAAAAATTTATTCATTTTTGGCTGCATTGGGTCTTCGTGGCTGCATGCAGGCTTTCTCTAGTTGTGGTGAGGGGGCGCTTCTCATTGTGGTGGCTTCTCTTGTTGCGGAGCACCAGCTCTAAGCGCGTGGGCTTCAGTACTTGTGGCATGCAGGCTCAGTAGTTGTGGTACACGGGCTTAGTTGCTCCATGGCATGTGGGAGCTTCCCGGACCAGGGATCAAAGCCGGGTCCCCTGCATTGCCAGGGGGATTCTTAACCACTGCACCACCAGGGAAGTCCCTGTATTACCTTTTAATTTGTTGACCTATATAACCAATATAGGCTAGGTCACTCTCTCTATTCTTTCCTTCTGGAATTTCTATTAGACATTTGTTGGAGCTTCTCATTATACCACTGTGTCTTTTAACCTCTGACATTTTCCATCTTTTAACCTCAATGGGTTGATTCTCGGTAATTTTCTCAGATTTGGCTTCTCGTTCACTAATCTACCTTTGGCTCTAATATGTTGTTTAGTTAGTACATTAATTTTTTTAAAAAGCCTATATTTTTCGTTTATCTTCTTTTTGAAATATGCTTTTTTGTGCGCTATTTTTTTTCCTTTTTTCTATTCTTTTTACCCCTTTAATAATTTTTTTTTTTCCCCCAGTATGCGGGCCTCTCACTGCTGTGGCCTCTCCTGTTGTGGAGCACAGGCTCCGGATGCGCAGGCTCAGTGGCCATGGCTCACGGGCTCAGCCGCTCCGCGGCATGTGGGATCCTCCCGGACCGGGGCACGAACCCGCGTCCCCTGCACCGGCAGGCGGACTCCCAACCACTGCACCACCAGGGGAGCCCACTCCTTTAATAATTTTTAACACACTTATGATTTTTTTCACATATTTTTATTATTTTCAATTCTTTGGGATCTGATTCTTCTATTTGTTTTGTTTGCTGACACTCCCTTATGGTGGTTTGTAGGTTTTTAAAATTGTGAGCTCATATTAAATGGGAGGGAGGTGAGAAGAGGTTCCCTGTCTCCTTGGGCCTGAGGTCACGTCTTCCTTCCAGATTTAAATGGCATGATCCCATCCCCACACCCCAGGATCTGTATCCCCCAGAGAAGCTGCTATGGTTGTGCTGAGTATAAGCTTGCACTTAGTGCTCTTTTAAACCATTTCCTGCATTCTTCTGGCAGTCTTTATTTTAAAGTTAACTACTTATTTAAACATGTCATTGTGTTTTATTCTTTATTTTTGTATGTTTGTACTGAAGGGAGGTCTGTATGACTCAGTTTAGTTCTCCAGGTTGCTAGATGTCCTGTTATTATAACTCTGTGAATATAGTTCATTACTGGTTCTATCTATTGAACAGAAATTACTTAGTTCTTCTTAAAGTCATTCTTCTTGGAGTTTACTGACTACTTGTTTTAATTTGTATCAATTTCTTTCTAAGCCTGGTACAAAGCTGCCAGCCTAGGATTGCATTTGGGGAGTAACACTCTTATTTCACATGTTCCTCCTTCTTACTTTTTACTCTCTTTTTGCTAGAGCACATCCTTAGGTAACTGTTTCAGAAAGGGTACTTGCAAGTAAATTGCCTGAGTCTTTGAAGATCTGAAAAGGTCATTTTACTCTCACACTTAATAATTTTACTGGCAACAGAATTTTAAGTTCAAAATCATTTTCCCTCATAATTCTGAAGGCATTGCTCCACTGTAGTTTAGTATCCAATTCAATGATGAGAAGCTTTACATCAATCTTGAGTGACTTTATTTTCTCTTTCAGAAAGTTTTAGGAACCTCTCTGTATCCTTGACTCTGAAATTTTATAATGATTATATCTCTATATAGATATTTTTCCATTCATTTGATGGATCATTTTTATCTCATGCTTTTCCTCAACTACAGGAAATCTTTTCCTAGTATTTTTTTTGTCAACTTCTTCCCTTCCATTTTGTTTTCTCTTTCTAGAGCCCCAATAGGCTGAAAGTGGATTTAATGAACTATTTCTCTATGTTTCTTATCTTTTCTAGCATATATATTCTCCATCTCTTTGACATTTCATTGTACATTCCAGGAGATTTCTTAAACTTTATCTTTCAGCTGCTCTAATAAACTAATTTTTATTTTAGTAATTATTTAAAAAATTTTCAAGATCCTTTTTCGCCTGTTTTTTGATTATACTTTTTCTTTATAGAATTGTGTTTTTGTTGTATGGAAACAATATCTTTTTAATCACTGAGGGTACTCACATTTTTTTAAAGCTATTTTCTTTCTTTTTTTGATAGTCCTTAGATTTTTATTTTATTTTTTTAATTGAAGTATAGTTGATTTACAATGCTGTGTAGCTTGACTTCAGGATGAGGAGGCAAGAGCTGGCCTTCAGGCTAGGGGCACCTCTCTTTTCAAATGCCAGAAACAAAATGGGTTTACTCTTCAATGCCAAACGCCCAGTCTCTCTGCTTTCAGGCCCCCCTGCTTATGCCTGCTCTCTGTCCTTGCTGACTTCATGCTCAGAGCTTCTTTCTAGAGGGTCACTCTCCCTCCCCTGGTGGTCCTTCCTGATCCTGGTGGTGATCCAAATCTTGGTTCTGTTTCATCAGCAACTTGCCTCCAAACATTTCGCTATCCCATTCTCTTCAGAGTTACAGCCATTTAAAAAGAGTTATAGGACAGAGGGAAGGCAAATGCCTGTCCTTCGTCTGTCATCTTTCATTTTTACTTATTTTTTTTCATTTTGCAAATTGGGTGATTGTGTGCTAAATTTTACATAGTAAACGTATTTTCAATATAAAGTATATATAGATGTATGGAGAAAAATGTGAAAGCATTTACCACAAAACGGTAAACAGAGGTTATGTCTGGAATTGTGGGTAATTTTATTTTCTTCTTGCCTGTACTTTCTAGGATTTCTACAGTAGACCCTATTATTTTCATAACAAACATAATAAAAGTAAGTTTTAAGTGCTAATAATAGGATTGAAAGGTACTTTCTGTTATACTTTCAGAGGAGGAGTGTGCAAACATAGGCGACCCTTGCATTTGAGAGGAAAGGTGAGATTTATGTTCAGAGACCTCTGAGAATCCCAGATTTGAGAATACCACTAATTGAGAGATGGATGGACCCAAGCTACCAGGTTTATGTTTTTGTTACATGCTTCACATACAACCCGAGGAGGCAGGTAATAATTTCTCCACTGCCAGTGACGCATTATCAGGCCCTTTCAGATTTGTTCTCCACTGATAATTGAAACCAAAACCACTACTGCAGGAATCACACACCAATACCACCTACAGGGGCCAGGTAGGTAATGACAATGATTGAAGTGAACCAGGTGAGTCTGTGCCAATCTCAAGAGCACATGCCAAGTCCGAAGTGGTCACTGCTAGTCAGCTCGCACTGAATGTTGGCTTCCATTTTAAACTTTCTTCATACTGAGGTTCAACTGACATATAATGAACTGCACAGATCAGTGTTTGGTTTAATGTGTTTTATCATGCATCTCAGACTACTATGCACAGAACCTTTTCATCATCCAGAATTTCTCCTAGTGGCCCTACCTAGTCAATCCCTGCCACACCCCCATGTCAGGGAGCCTCAGTTCCGATTTCCATCGTCATAGATTAGTTTTGCTTATTCTAGAACTTCATATAAACAGAACATTCAATTTTCAAAGAGAACTTGAAACTGTATTTTAATGAAAACTTTCTTAATTTTTAAATGTTGGAAAACAACACAAATTTTTATAAAACAATATGGCGGACCCAACAAATCACACAGGCTACATTCTATTCACTAGCAATGCAACCACTTTGTGTCTGGACTACAGTATAAACCAAGGATATACGTTGTATAAGTTTATTAATTTCTCTCATGATTGTTGGTTTTGGTACTGACCATTTTTGTTTCTTATTGACTAGTGGCACATTCTTTAAAAAGGAAGGGCAAGCCTAATCTTCAGGGCATCAAGAAAGCAAAGATGGGAAGACTGAATCCCACTCCAGAGCCAACCTTGGGGATAAAGAAACCACAAGGGGAAATATCGGTATCGCCTGATTTGATGAGGAAACAAAAACTGGTTAACATCCAGAGGGGGTAACAAACTAGAAACAGAGATCACAGGGCTTCCGTTGTTTTGGCTAACCAGTAAGAAGCCGCATCTTCATTTCACCGTAGCAGTATCGCACGGAAAAGGCCCTACAAGATCTTCCCCACCCTCCCAGACTCCATCACACAGCCACCCCTTTCTTTGCTGATTTCATTTCCTTCCACTTCCCCCCTCATCACTCTGCTCCAGCCACTCGGACCTCCTTGCTGTTTTGTGTATGTGCCAGGCCCACACCTGCCTCAGGGCCACTGTGTTGTCTAGAAAGCTCCACTCCCAGGAAGCTCCATAACCTATTCTTATCTTTTCTTTTTCTTTTTCTTTTTTTTTTTTTATCATCTTCGGGTCTAGTCTCAGGGTCACCTTCTCAGGCCACCTTATTTTAAATATTGCCCAACCAACTCCTCCACTGCCTTCCTCCCAGCTTTCTTTTTCTCCACAGCACGTATCACCATCTAACTCACAAAGTATTTTACTTCTTTATTTTCTGTCTCCCCTCCTGCCTTCGCAAAAATGAAAGCTATAGGAGGACAGGTGCAAAGCAGAAATTCATTAGACACTTGTTGAATGGATAAGTGAATCAAGGAAGGAAGGAAGAAACAAAATACCCTGCTAGCTTTGGAGACTGTTGTTAAAAGTGTTCAAGAAAACAGGGACAAGTTAAGAAGATGTTATCATTTCTAATTACCTTGAGGAAGTAAAGATTAAAAAGCAAACTAATGATAATTGAAACCAAAACCTAAGAACCAGACCAACTCTGATTATACTTACTAGCTTCAAAAATTAGATTTGTGGGAGGACAAATGCTTATATATAAACACATAATTGGGTGTTTGAGTTTAGCAAGAATTAAGTTTTTCATTAGATTTAAAGTTATGATGATAAAACCATCTTTTTCTAGCACATTTGTTCCTATCTTAATTCATTTTAAGACGTAGATAAAGAATAAATTGTGAAATAACAAAACAGCCTGTGCCCAATACCACTAAATCTTTGGGAACAATGATCAGCAATAAACATATAAAATGAATCCAATCTTAGAATTTTTTCTGAGTGCAGCCAGCTCTAGGAGGATGGAGAGTGCGGGGCTGAGCTGAATCTGTGGTTCTCCATCACATTTTTGACTCCAGGTAAGGGCAGCTCTGAGACACAAAAGTAAAGAGCCCCAGAGCCAGTAGCTTTCCACTCCAGAAGAAAATATTCCCCAACCTAAGACATTATTTAGTATTAAGTCAGGCTCTGGGATTGGTCAATGCTGAATTAGACCAAGTATGTCCAGGCTGCCAATTCACCCATGAAGATACCACTCCACGCACTGTGTATGGAAGATGCAGGGAACACGTAGGGATCGTGGGCCACAAGCCCACATCTACCAACACACAGCAGGTGGGATCCGATTTGCCTAAAGTTTAGAAAACTTGAGAATAAATGTGTAGCAGCTCTAAGACCAATAGCAGAGAGAAAAGAAATTAAGTGTAGCTCCTTGCAATCCATGAGCCTCCTTAGCCTTGTTTTACGTTTCCTTCTTAATGCCTTTCCATCTTTTGTCAGCTTAGGTCCATTTCCCTTTACTGATCTGACAGTCATACATACACAGTTTTTTTTCTTCTTCTAAGTGTTTTGGGATACGAAGGGCAGTGGGAGGAAAAAAAGGGTAGGATAAAGAGAAATAAATTTCATGGATTACACTTTAATAACTCCTATCTCTAAACTGAAGAATAATTTTCAAAGTGTGAACATGTACAGAATTTACAATGTAATGGCAACAACATTAGGTCCCAACAACTGATGAAAGTACACAATGTGCTCTTATCTCAGTTCTGGTAACTCGATAGTCTACAACTACTTGAGAAGGTGTGAGGATCATTTTTTTATCTCAGTTTGGACACAGAAGCTCACATTTCAGCAACGATCGATGTGATCATCCTTATCCCTTGCTGACACCTTCTCCCCAACCCCAGAAAGTCACAGATCACCTCTAGGAGAAACTTTCAATAGGCTAGTAAACACTGGCATGGATACCGAGAGAAGAGAGATAATCGTCTCTGGGGACCTTCAGGAACAGCTAATCATTTTAGATGGGCAGAGTTACACCTAATTCAGTCCATCAAAACGAACGAGGTGCCGAGAACTTGCAAAGCATTGTGGGAATATTGAAACCACGAGAAGGCACAGCATCTTCCCTGAATAAATTTAAATTGCTTGATTTGGACTGCTTCTTAGAAAGGCATGTTTAGGCTTGGTTACCGTGGAGTGGACATAATGCTGGGCCAAGCTACGCATGAAAGCAGATTTTACTGTTTTTAGGTTACACAACCTTAGAATCAGTTCTTAGCGTTTATTTAACCCAGTGATTCTCAATCTTGGCTGGACATTAGTGTTTCATGGGGGTGTGGGGGGACTTGTAAAAAACAGAGATATCTGGGCCTGCCCCAGACCAATTAAATCAGAATCTCTGACCCAGTGTATACACATATTTTAAATAAACTCTCCAGTTCCATCAAATGCATGAAACTACACAGTAGTTGAGAACCACTGATCCCATGACACACACTTTATACATAGAAAAATTAAGGTCCAAATAATTTAATTGATTTGTTACTTAACCAAGATCACATACCTAGTTAAGGAGAGAACTTGGATTAAAACCATGATCTCCATTAATTTAGTAATCCAGTTAATGTCTATCAATGACATTCTAGGGTTGTGACCAGTTGTCACTCAAAGATAAGATAAGTTAAAACTGGTTCATATCTAAGGATCAGTTAGGTTGGTCCTGATCCAAGTTAAAAGGAGACAGTAAACCGTGATGGTTCTGGCATTCTCTTTCTTACCATTTTCTTCCAAATAGTGCTACATGATTTAGGCTTCTGGAAATATTAAGGAATCTTGTAGTCCAGGTAAAATTCATCACTACCTATGACTCACTCTCCCATTTTACTAGTTCCAGGGGCCTCTACTTACCCAGATCCAACGTGCAGCACACAGAGCAGGGGGCAGGGTCCCCAAATGGGAGGTCTAGTGCAGCTCAGTGAAATCTTGATCTGTGAGGCTGAGAGCTGGAGATGGGAGAGCTTGCTCCTTGGCCCTGGGGATAGAAGAAGGAAAGTTAATCCACTGGTTACTGTTTCTTTTTAAAAGAATTTATGTCCAAAATATTCTTAATGCTGTCCACTCATTCCTAATACTAACCAACTCTCTCCAAGACACAACCACTGCTATCACAGTGGTTCACATTGAATATGGTAATTATATATCTATCTTCTTCCCAAAGGTGAACTACTAGTATGTGTTGTGTGAGAGTAAGTTCAAATTTTGAACTCAACCATTCCCATATTAGAAAAGTTGGCAGGTGATAAACGGTTCTGAATGAGGCATCAGTGCTAAGAGAAAAATCATCTCAGAAACACTTTCCTTGAGAAGAACAAGAAAAATTGAAAAACGAGATTCATGATGTTCAAGATAAAAGCTGATGTTGAGCAACTAAAAAATTAATAGGACTAATTTGTCTTCAGTCTTTTACAACTAATACAATTATTACTTCCCATTCACAGAACACTTATTCAAAAGGCCAGGTATTTATTCCATTTGAAGTAAATTAAAATATATCTACAGTCTGTGGATTTACCCACATCCTTGCTTCATTTCCATTTTCCTCCGTCTACCTACCTTTTGACTTATTTACTGCTCCTGTTCTTTTTTTGTTTTTTTAATAAATTTATTTATTATTTTTGGCTGTGCTGGGTCTTTGTTGCTGTGCGCGGGCTTCTCACTGAGATGGCTTCTCTTGGTGCAGAGCATGGGCTCTAGGCGCACAGGCTTCAGTAGTTGTGGCTCGTGGGCTCTAGAGCGCAGGCTCAGTAGTTGTGGCTCATGGGCTTAGTTGCTCCACAGCATGTGGGATCTTCCCGGACCAGGGCTCGAAGCTGTGTCCCCTACATAGGCAGGCAGATTCTTAACCACTGTGCCACCAGGGAAGTCCCACTGCCCCTGTTCTTAAGCAAGATACCATGAATCCTCCAAAAGATACACAACATTCTAAATGAGTGTGCATTTTTTCTAGGGATCAAGTCCCTAGCTTTGGCCAGATTTTAACAAAGGCCTGTCCCCTCCCCAAAAGTCCCCTAGAATACAACTGTTTTCAAGGGTAAAATGGGGAAGCTGATGATCATGTTGATGGCTTCTGGTACCTACAGTTAAAGGTTTTATGAAGTTGGTCTCTGGAACTATTTTCAAAAGAAGGCTTGAAAGATTTCATGAAACTGGATCTATCTTCCAAAAGAATGGACTTAGATAAGACAGTTTGGAAAGCACCAGAAATTAAATTTATTCATGCTGACTCTGTCTTCTTTCGTGCAAGATTTCACTAGTTTGAAACCAAAGGAAAGGAAAATCAACATCTAATTTTTCTTGTTGATTTTGACTTCATTAACTTAATGGTAATGCAAAGGCTAAGGAAAACGTACTTTCTTATTTAGTTGTATTACTTAGAAAACCTTTTACTTTGGAATTGCTAAAATGCAGACCACCTGCAATGGCACGATAAAATTGCCAAATGATTAAGTTATCAGGGGCTACACATGGCATTTAGCATGAAGAGAAGCCCAACTGTTTTTGATTTTAAATTGACCAGGCAGTGCACACCTGCATCTACACCTTACAAATCAGTCCACTGTTGTTGTTGTTGTTGTTGTTTTAATTACAAAGTTCCACCATCTTCCATTCTTCTGCAGCTCTTAGCAAAGCACCTCATACAGGAAAGGTGCTCAAATTCTTGTTGGATTGAGTCAATTCTTTTGGTATCACTCATAAATTAATGAGGAACGTGTAACTCTGTATAGTTTCAGAGTAGTTAAAGAGAAAAAAAAAAAAAAGAAAGAAATGCTACGTAACAGAATTGGGGCTTCAGGTGTTACTTAACAGGCTAGAATGCTTTCCAGCAGTGCACTTAAGATATCAGCCATAGCAACCTTACCTAGGAATTCTTCCCCGTTTCTTTCTAATGCACATTGGCTTGAATTTCTCTCTCCTGCCTCCCGTCCCCTGCCTGAAAGTCTTCAGAAACAAAGAAACGCTACAGAAATAATTAGAAGGATTGCCTGGCAAAAACCTATTTCAAATTTCACTTCAGAAAGGCTTATGCATCCTATTGCATGCTTCAAATTCCTCTCCATTTCCAAGCTCACCTTAAATGATACATTTATATAACACTAGAGATTCCCAGTTCTCAGATAAGAAAAAGATGAATCAGTCCACCCTCCACCCCGAAATTGCCATTTTTGTTGTGTTTCCATTCAGGTTTTGAAAGTTTTAGACCCCACATTGATACACAGTCCTCATCACGGGGAGGAAAAGAAATCTCCCCACCTGCCTCACAGCCTGTGTGACCGCTGCTTTAGGGTTTCCATCCTGCTTCATCGTGGGTCTGGCCCAGAGTGCGCCCCAGCTAGGCAGTCAATGCAAGCGAACTGATTTCCTGATCGACTGTTTTACAAGTCAGGGCCTTCAGAGGCCATCATATCAGGGCGGCTATTACGGTAGAGCGCCCACTGCTTAGGCCGGAGACTTGTCTTAGGCGGGAGGCCACCACTACCAAATTCTAGGGCAGGAAGGCTCTCAGCAAGCCCTCCGCTCAGGGAGAGGCCGGAGACCCGAGGTTCAAACGTCCCCCGGGCGCCGGGAGGAGGCGGGGAGCAGCCCAGTCTCCGAACCACAGCTCCCCTGGGGGAACCAGAGCCGTCCAAGCGGCGAGCGCATCCCGGCTCCAGGCTTGGCCGGGGGCGGCGCTGGGCTCCAGGGAGAAGATGAAGGGCAGCACCGAGGCTGGGGTACACGCGGCCTGAGGCTACGCACAGCGGGTTAAGGTGGAGGGTTCTGGGCGCCTGAGAGGCTACGAAAACAAAACTGTAAAGACCAGAGGGTTGCGTTAGAACCACAGGGGCGCACACGTCCAGTGAAGACGCAAACGTCGGGCAAAGAAGCTGTGCGGCCGCGGCCTCGGGGGGGGGGCGGTTTGGCAAAGGAAGGCGCTTCTTCAGACTTTATCCTGTCAGGGGTGAGAGACGGCCAAGGCGTGGGCACGTCAAATGTTGAATTCGTTTTAGGAAAGGGGTTTTCGGAGAGGTAGAGAGCCCGAGACACAGAGCGGAGCTAAAGACGCCGGGAGAGGAGGCGACGCAGCGAGCCCCGTGGGCCCCCGCGGACCAGGCGGGGGGCGCTCCGCGCGCATCACGGCCGCTCCCGCCCCGGCCCTGGCCCGCGCGCACTCACCGGCCGGCGCTGCCCGGCGCTGCCCTGGGCGGAGCCGCCGCCCCGCCGCGCTCCGGAGCCGCTGCCGCCTCGACGCCGCGCCACTGCTCCCCAGACCGGCAGTGGAGGCGCGGCGCCCGGCGCGACCCGTAACCCGAGCCCGCCCCGCCCCCCGCCGCACCGCGCGACCCCTGCGACTCAGAGCCTCCTCTCGAACTTCTAAGGTGGAAGGAAAGCCACACCCCGCGCGTCCAGCCCAGCAGTGCTGCGAGAGCCACACCCACGCTCGTCTCCCGCGGCCCACGGACTCCTCAAGATGGGATTCGTGCAGCAAACAGAATAGACAAGCGGGAGTATTCAAGCAGGAAACATTTCATTGCTTACTGTCATTTTTTTTTTTAATGAAAATACCCTAACAGATATTTCAAAATACACTCATTATGGAGACTCACGTTGACACAGGAACAATGACAATACTGAATTGACAGTGCAGTTGTTTTGTTTTGTTTTTGTGGTACGCGGGCCTCTCACTGTTGTGGCCTGTCCCGTTGCGGAGCACAGGCTCCGGACGCGCAGCCTCAGCGGCCATGGCTCACGGGCCCAGCCGCTCCGCGGCACGTGGGATCTTCCCGGACCGGGGCACAAACCCGTGTCCCCTGCATCGGCAGGCGGACTCTCAACCACTGCGCCACCAGGGAAGCCCTGTTTTGTTTTTTAAAGCTTTGACGAATTGCCTCGGATGAACACTACCTGCAAACATGCGCGACAGATTCTTTCCCAGGCATTCGAGTTAGAATTTACAAATCAGCTTTTGTTTTTTATTAAGTAATGCAACATAATATGCGATTTAGGAGAAAGGAATATAAATGGAGGGGAAATGGAGACTGGAAAGAAGGAAGGGATAAAAGAAGCAAAGAAGGAAGGGAAGAGCCTGTTTTGTTTTTAACACCTAGGATGAAAGAGAGCACCGTGGCCAGAGTGCACGAATCCAAGAAGGTGAGGGGTAGAAATGATTTCAATGTAAAAATTTTCCTCTGGCTTTGTCTTAGCAAGGATTATGGTTGGTTCATTAGGGTCATTTTTTTTTTTCTTTCTGCTTTTGTGCGTTTCCAGAGTGCATACTGTTGTGACACATAATGAGCTAGCTATTTGGCAGCGGGTCTTAAAGCTGAAAAGCGCGCTTGGAGACCCAGTGGCGTCTGAGCAGAGGCCGGGTATCACCCTCGCAGCGCGGGACGGGAGAGCTGGAAATTTCCTCTCTACTCCATAGGAGGGCACTCTCGTGAAGAGCACCACACCAGCCTAAGAGTCCTGTGATGAGGAAGTTACTGGTATCTCGGCCTGTGTGTAAAACCAATTTTGCTTTTCTTCAGGCTTTGATCATCTCTGAATAAATCCTAACAGAGTGAGATACTGAGAAGGAATGGAATTCCTGTGACATGAATTTCTATTGTCGTCCATTTGACACTGGTCTTTGCCATCTTAGGAGATTACCTTGTCACACACAGGTCCTGCAGCCCAGTACTTAAACTATAATGTACATGGGAATCACCTGGGGATCTTGTTAAAAATGCAGATTCTGATTCAGTCGGTCTGGGTTGGGCCTGAGATATGTTCTAACAAGCTCCTAGGTGGGGCTGGTGGGCCGATTGGAGGACCAAATATTGAGTAGCAACACTGTAGACAGGTGGATTATAAACTATTTTTGGAAGTAGTGCTCAGGTACCTAATATAATAACAATTGTAATAGTAATACTGAGTAACACTTATTCAGTGCTTGGCACATGTGCTTGGCATTGTTCTTAGCACCTTACCTGTATTAACTTATATCACAACAACTTTGTGAGTTAGTGCTATTGTTTCTAGTTTAGAGATGAGTTTACTTTCAGTTTGGTGGTTTGATTTAATTTTTGAACTTGTAGATTAACATTGACCTCCAAAGTGAAAGCTATACAAATGTTAATAGTCAGAGAAATGTCTTCCCTCCTTTGTTCCACTCATGCCACCCAATCCCCCCCTCCCGGGAGTAACCAACGTCATGATTTTCTGTCTTATTCTTCCTGGTTTCTCTCCATAAAGCTAAGAAGGTATAGCTATGTGTTCTGTTTCCTCTTCTTTCTTAAAGAGTGACTGTAAATGCTCTTTTGTGCTTAGCTTTTTTCACGTCCCAATATCTATGGAAATCACTCCATATCACTTCACAGAGATTATCCTCATTCTTTTTTACAGTTACATAATACTCCATTGTGTATATGTACCACACTGTGTTCAAACACTCATGTATGTTTGGATATTTATGTAGTTTCCAACATTTTATAGTTATATTTTATTACAGTTAGGAAATTTAGAGGAAGACCAAATAATCAACTTCGAATCACCTAAACTATGAACATGAAAGAAATTACATTAAAATTAGGAATGCCTGGGTTTCTTCAGTGTTTAAGGGAGTTGTTTAGTTTTTGTTACGGTGATTGCAGAGGTGGTGAAAAGTGCCTGACTTATCATAGTATGTCTGTTTTCCATGGATAGTAACATTAAGGGATTCTTATAATAATTTTGCTGTTAGTTTACTGTCTCTAGATTTACTGAGGCAATATTTCTTACACACAGTTTCTGTGCCTTTTTTATTATTCACATGTATATCCATATATTATTCAACCAGTATTCTCTCCATAAAAGTCATGTTTCCAGACTTTTCTTTCTCTGCTGTATTGGCATGGTTTCTGGACACTGGAACCAGGGGCTGGAATAAGGTAATAAGGCCGCTGGAGAGAGGCAGACTTTCCCATTGTCATTGCATGGTCTTCTGTGTCTATAAAGACAGCATCCATTTCCATCCATGTTGGGTTTAAAAAATACTGTTAAAATTCATTTATAATAAGCACCCAAAGGACTAAATAGAAGATACAGTTATGATGACAAGCTCCTCTTACCTCTGAACTGGGATTCTTTCAGTAACAGCTATTTTTTTTCTTTTCCTTCTGCGCAGTAAACACATAGTCACTTTTTGTATTTACTACTATATTTTGTATGTGAAGCAGTTTGTAGTTTCTCTAGAGAAGTATGAATCCTAGCAACATTCTCATCAGACAACTTAAAATTATTCCTCAGCTGTTGTCCCAAATCTACCTGTTAATTCCAGTCTCCCAGCTTCTTTTCTTAACTCCAACCCCTCTCCGCACTCTTCTCAGAGTGGACTTATCCCGGTGCCTCCTGGGTAAAGCTGAATTTTGTTAGTTTGAGAAAGTACTCCCCTTCCCTCCCTCCTAAGGCCCCCAGCAACCCTGGACCCTGATGTCTCTCCAGGCTGCTCCCTGGCACCCCTCCTCAAATACAAATGAGCTTTGACTCCCCCAAGGAGCCAAGCTGCTTCCCGTCTTTGCATTTTTGCACACGCTGCTCTATTGCTAGAATATATTTCCCCATTGAATCTGCCTGACAAAGCCTATTTATTCTTTTTTTTGGCTGTGTCACGCAGCTTGCGGGATATTGAAACCAGGCCCCCAGCAATGTGAGCGCCGAGTCCTAACCGCTGGACCGCCAGGGAATTCCCTATTCTTTTTTATTTTTTTGCTGTAATATTTAGATCCTCACATGAGAACAGAAATATGACAAGCCCATTTGTATGCACACAACTCATTCAAGTCTTAACATTATATTATCTTTTGACTTTTAAAAAAGAAATAAAATGTTTTAGATACAATGTCTTCCACATCCCCCACTCTGATCTTATTTCCTCACCCGAGGTGACTACCATCATGCATTTGTATGTATCACTCCCATACATGCTTTTATAGTTTTGCAATGTATGCATGTATTCATAAGCAATATACAGTATTTGCAAGTTTTAATATTTGATAAATGGCATCACACTACATTTATAATTTTGCAACTTTTGTTGTTATCGTTAATAGGTATACTCTAAGTTTATCCATTTTCACCACCAAACAATGTTCTATTATGCAAATAAATTACAATTTATCCATCCTCTTGTTGATGTACACTTGGATTGCTTCCCATTATTTGCCAAGTACAAATAATGCTGCTGTGAACATTCTTGCACAAATCTCTTTGTGTATACATGTGAGAGTTTTACTATGGTAAATACCCAGAAGTAGCTTCGTCATGCTGTATACACAAATACAATTTTTACTGATATTGTAACATATTCAATGTTACTAATACTATACTACTCTCTACAAAGATTTGTATTAACTGTATTTTCTTATTTGCAGTATTCTTGATGTCCTAGCAACTGGGGTCTTGCTGACATATACAATTTGCTGTCAGAAATATCAACTGGAAAACATTAAAATGAATGGGTACATGTTTTAAGTGATCCCCTCTAATTCTTTCTTTAACCTTGGAACATAAGGAAGAGCGTGCTAGTGACAACCTCAGTTTGGGGAATTTTTAAAGTAATACAGGTGTTATTTCTTAGGTAAAAGGTAAAATACGTGTGATATTGAATATATTTAAATTAGACATGAGTGTAGTTTACATTAAAATGTACAGTGAATAAGAGACAACAGTGTAGGAACCATGGAAACTTGGCCATACAAATACTTTTTATCAGTTACTAAACTCTGTTTCCTTTAGCAAGATAAGTCAGTTGAGCCAACAATACTTGAATTCCTACTTTAACTGTGTTTTCAAATTAAATAAACCAATAGATGTGAGTAGTCCCAACTTATGCTATTAAAATTTCGAGGAGATGAATTGGTGGGGAGTTCAAATCCTGTTCTGATGGCGAGACACGTGGATGGGAGCACTGAAAATATCTCAGCCGTAGGCAGGGGGTAGTTCTATGGCACATATAAGTTACTTGGAAAGATGAGGCTTTGGGAAAAATTCAACCCCTTGTACCAATGAAAAAAATGAAACAAAAATACCACCAAATGGTGAACCAGCAGCAGATAATTTGTGAACGAAGAATCAACAATTAAGATACAATATTTAGAAATATTTATGGGCCACATATGCACCGAATTATACAATATGTCATATATTAGGTAGAAAAAAGAAGGCCTTGTATCTCCAAGGCAATGATTTACAATGGATTTGATACCAGACTCAAAATAAAATTTAACTAAACTTCTCAGTGAGATCATCCCTTATCGTTTCAATGGGAAATCCAATAATCTCCAATCTCATTGGAGATCATCCAATGAGAAATACTACTGCCACTCAGCCCTTTATTACCTAGGTATATTTTTTTAGCCCTCTGGAAAGCCAACAAATTCAACAATATCAACATATTTATTTTTTTGTAGATGTTAAAAACAAGCAGGGAAAATGTCTCAATCAGCATTTTTATCCTCAACACTTAGCACAGTGCCTGTCAAATAGCAAGCACTCAGTAGATATTTGCTGAATGAATGCATGAGTACTTATTATGAGCTAGGAATTATGTCAGCAGCTAACAAAATTTTCAGGAGTTAAATAATTTTCGAAATTCTCTACTGGCTTTTCTTAGTGTAATTACAGAGTGAATAATAGAAAAAAACTGAGTAAGAGAAAAATGGCAACATTGAGAGTGTGGCTTCATAACTGCTATTATCAATGATGAAACAAAATTAAAAAACAGTAAATATATTTGACACTGTTCTTTCCAAACCTGACCAGGCTTACAAATCCTACAGAAAATTTAATTAACAGTAAATAAAGACAAATGAACTTCAAATGGCTTTTGAACATAATTTTTATTTAAGCATGGGCTTTTAGCATGGTTCACCCTAGAGTGCAACCTTTTTGTTAAGTTAATAGAGAGTTCAGGGCTACCGGGCCATTATAATGTTGCTGGTGTTGGTACAACTTCATCAGAAAGGTATGAATATGACCCGCAGGAAAAACAATCCACAAAGAGAACACAATGAAAACATCCACTGTTTTACAAATCACTCTGTTACCACAGACACAAAATGGCAGTTACTGTTAGTAAATCAGCCACAGAACACTTTAAAAGAATCTTTAGACAAGGAAATGGGAATTCCTTTGTGGGAGACAGGGTCTTCATCCACAAGTTTTAATTAGAAAATATTTCAAGGTCAGGCATCTTTCTTATCCACAAAACAATGCTAAGCCAACATACATTTCAAGGGGTGTATTAAAGGAGATACCATATCTTTACAACCATCTTCTTGAGTAGGTATTTCAATGAATTTTCTGCAGAATATAAGTAGCCTGAAATTCAGCAGCAAAATATTGCAACATAAGTAACTACAGTGTCCATGTGTTGTTATATTGTAGAAGAGAATACATAAAGGACAAACAATGATAATTTAATCATATAAAACATGATACATAGCTGAAATACAGTCCACTTAAATAGCTTTGTGACCAAGAATGTTAAATACTGTACTAAATGCCATTTTAAACATAAAATCTCTTAAACTTTTGTGCTTAAACTTTTTTTTCTGTTAAACTATTTCTTATTTTCAATACTGCCACTGTAACTGATATTACCACAGATCACAATTTGCACAGACACATCAACATGAAGACATTTACTTATGAGAAAATAAGTCACTTGTCATTAGTTCACAGTGTGGGAAAGTGGTGTCTACTCAGTCTTGAGAAGGGCTTTCAGTTAATCACCAAGTCCTTCACAGAAATTTCCTGATATCAGATGCAGTACAAGATTTAAAAGAACGGAAAACAACACAGCACAAGTTGGAAGGAAAAATAAACTTTTTGATTCCTCATGGGTATCGTCTAAGTGACCTTCGTCTTCTGTTGTAGAAGTGCCTGAGCCCATGTTGTCGTGAAAAATTCATCATGTAATTTTGTTTGCGAGTGCTGTTAAAATCAGAAAGGATAGAGGCAGGGGAGGGAAAGGAGAAAGAGCATGTAAGTCCCATCATTGAAAGCACAATCTAGGACCTTAGTCTAGGTCCTAAGTTACCCTGATACTTATTTGAAAATTTTCAGGGTTAATAGGTCATGCTGACATTACCACCCCAGGACAGAAGAACTAAAGGCTGACACCTGAATTCACTGCCTTTGGCCTTGAAGAAATCCCCTTCTTTTCATGAGTGAGGTCCGAACCAGAAAAAATGGTAAATTCTCTTGATTCATTGCAAAAGTGGACTGAAACTCTTTGGATCTTTAATTTTATTCCTGAACTCTTTCTGAAAACATTTACTTGGATGGAGTTCATTTGAGACAAAGTGCGTGCTGTACCCATTACCTTATTTAAATACACCTTTAACAAGTAGAAAGCATAATTTGATTCTTTCAGCAAACATTTTCATTTAAAGCTTAAAAAGCAGAAACAAACAAAGGGAAAACAAACTTGTTATCTGAATCAGCTTGACCTTCCTATTTTATGCAGTCTCAGGGGCAAAATAAGGAAGTAAGTTTTTTTCTCAGAAGGTCGGATTCCACTGCCTTCCTCAAACAATAAGCAGCTTGGGTCATATTCTATACACATGGCCTTATGAAGGAGACACCCCACTAAAAAAAGATCATAAAATACTAAGAAAGTGTAATTCAATGTATAGATGTAAATATGTGTGTATATATTCCCCCCATGTATGTACATACACGTTCATGCATACATACTCTACGTTAAGCTGATAAAAATACTGAAAATGGATTTTAGGAGCCTGTAGGAATATGCACGATACTCGTAGAGACAGCTGTTAAAGTTCTGGTATGGAAAATGTAATTTAAAAAGGATCATTATCCATAAGGTCACTGACAAGAATCAGACTCCTTTCACACATGGACTGGAGTGACAACATGTCTCTATGTAGCACTGAAGTGTGGTTTTTAAGTGTGAGCCTCTTAGTATTTTCCAAATTCACTGAGTCTCTTGAATACCGTCTGGTCCTAAAGTCTTTTCCTCCTTAATTTTATGGGAACATAAAATGCGTATGGAGCAGGATAATGTCATGTGATGTGCTATCACCATGAAGGTCAGTCAATATGACATGAACTTGAGTCACGGTAAAGAGGTGGGAATGGATAATTTTGCACCGAGCAGTGTATTCTTCTGAGTTATTAATGATCAACAGACCAGGCAAGGTGTAAAATGATACTGTTTTACCTAGGATATTATACTAACACTTGTAACATACAGAAACCTTTAAAATAGGATTTTCTAGATGTTTGATCATTCGAAAAGAGATTTATAATAAAATCTCTCAAAGGAAAATGCATAAAGTGAACTTCATCAGATATGTTTAATCAAAAAGCAATAGTATCTGTGCTGAAAACTTGATAAAAAGAAGACATCACATTGATATATATTTTGGAAAATAAAGTGCTAATAACTTTTCACCCTGGATTTCTATACTATAAAAATGCTAACTAGAAACTATAGAATGGAAACAAAATATACTCTGAAGACACTGTAGAGAAAAAGAAAAAAATCAGGTTTCATCTTCAGGTAGCTTGACTATCCTCCTTGCTCCCCTGTATCAACCAAGTTGACCCGTTTCAATGTCATAGTTGAAGAAGGAAATGAATGTATCCATTATTCATTAGCTGCTATAAGTACTAGTTGCTGCCTATGTAAAGTCTAGTTACAAAAAACGGACAACGACCTAATGTATTGAACTAATCAAGTGTCAGGAGAAAGAATCCTCTCACCTCTTTGGTCACAGAAGATTGGGACTGGCACTAGCTGTCTTCCTGCCAGCATCCTAGGACATCTTGTGGCCCTTTCCCTGAATTTCCCTGAGCTATTACAGTGGCCCCCTAAGCTAGCCTCCACATTCTCTCCCCTTATGAAAGAAACACCACTGAAAAGATACTATGAAATACTAAGAAAGTATCACCGAATGTGTAATTGTATGTATGTGTGTGTGTGTATCTTCCCACACATACGTACAATTAATTTTGCACACCAGTTTCAGCAAACTTTCCCTCAAATGCTGGCTTTATCTTGTTAAAACAAACAAACAAAAAAAACCCATTCATAATCCTTGTAAGTCAACTTCGCCAGCTATTTCAAGTCCTCCACATGTTTCACCTTACTCTGTTTTTCAAGTCCTTTCATCCGCTACACCTCACACAGTCATCTCTATTCAAACTCACCTTGAGCCCCTTCCATCTGCCTTATTGGACAATCCCCAACACAGCTTCCTCAAATTTCTACTTATTTTTCAAGTATCACATTTTCTTTCTTGCTCACCCCCTGCAGTAGGGATTTGCCCCCGTTCTGTGAACCCTCATACTGCTCATTTTCTGCTTTGCGTGGAGATGATTTGTGTTCACATCTTGGCTCCCCATGACTAAACTGCGGTGGGTATCGTGGATGGGCCCCACTCCCTCCAGCCCCACATCATAGCACTGAGCCTCCTGCCTGACCCCTGGGGGGTCAAGGCATGTTTGTTGAACTTATGGTGACTTACTGATTGGATTCCTGTTGTAAATCATTACTCTTTAACTATAAGGAATAATTGCAAAGTTAAAGCAATGAAAATATTCTGTTGAAAACACATTTAAAGATATAAGGTACTCAAAGAGAATTTAAAATAGTTAAAATATCTTACATGGAAAAAAGATAAACTCAGAACACTCAAGATATTTAGTTACCTTAATGTGACCAAGATGGACATGAAAGTGACCTCAATATCCGGGAACAAAGGAACATTTAATTTGAACAAAAGTTGATGTGCATGTTTAATGGCTGTAAAGCAACTTCTCCATATAACTATTTACTTACTATGGACTGATTTAAATTCTTCATTTTTGTATGTGAGAAAATAAATATTAACAGGTTGCAGATCTTTTAATACCTTGATAATCGATCAGTCCAGCTTGGAAGCTGACTTCTACTTTAGGAGGCATTTTGATTCATTGGATACCCTTTAATTTTGAATACATTTTCGTATCAGTAGCATATCTTTGGATCTCTGCGAATGTTGATATGCACTCAGCATTTGCTATAGATGTCTAGTGTTTTGTAGTCACATTAGAAATGGCCACATTTTCAAATCACACTTGAAACTAACTAGTAATTTTGTTATGTAAAGCATAAATATCTCTGGAGACAGTTAAGTTGGAACCTAACAAAGCAGACTTTTCCAGTTCATAAGCTTTTGAAAATCAAGCACCATGGGAAGCTATACCGAAGTGCTGCCTGCTTCGAGGACCATTTAATAAACTGACATGGTTATTAAACTTGTTGTGGCTTCTAAAATGTCTAAGTTATAGGATTGGGCATTAGGGGAATGTTAAACCAGTTTAAAGATCTCATGCTTATTATCTTCTTTTGTGAAGCAGATCTGAGAGCCTATTTTTGGTTTTGATACATGTAGATGTATAGTTATAGATAAACTTATAACCAAAATAATTAAGGTGTGGTGGAATTTTAAGGATTTATTTCTTCACTGTGATTATAGGGGAAAGTATTTTTATTATAATTCCAGTGAAAGCAGGTAATATTCATCCCAAGGTATATCAACTACAGTACTTATCAATTTGCTTTGATTCTGAATAGAACTAGGTCCATTTATAAACTCCCATTATGAGTTAAGTCACTGAAGGAAGGGAGAACGATGACTTCTTGGAAATGCTAACTTAAATTTCCATTATCACTGAGGGAATTTGGGGACTTTAGACAGCATATGGAATAATAAAATGCTTCCCTGTTTCTGCACAGGAAACAGGGATATTGCAAGTTTTTTCAAGAACTAGTGACTGTTCTCTCGAACTGCTCTTCTTCACTGGAGCCACTATCTTAGGTTATTATTATGAAAACATTTGACTGATTTTTAATTGATTCTAAAGGAAATGGGGAAGATAGAGACTTGGCAGAAGTAATTTGAACTCACAGAAATTTAGGCATTTTTACTGTTCGGTAATTTATTTTTCATCAAAACAAAATGATACAATAAATAATATTTTATACCAATGCAAAAATAAGAATCCAGTGACCGCCATTATCTTTCAGAGGAATACTGATGAGAGTAGAATGGGAAGCTGCCACTGAAACTAATCAATGAAACTGCGCTGCATATAAAAAAGAAAGTACATTTTACTTTCAAGGCCATGTGTCTTCAGGAGGGCTACATGTAGGTAAGTGTGGGCTCATATACCTCACAAATGTAGAAGGTTTCATTTTTCTTTTCCCTGCTGACTGGGGATAGGAATAATATCTGATATTGTGTACCCTGGGGAATTGTAAGGATTAAACGAAAGCTTCTAGTAGAATATACAGATGTTTAATAAATGATAAACACTTTACCTTCTTTCCTAAGTTTTAAAGTATCTCTATTAGAGAGCAAACGTAAATATATACTTAAAAAGGCCAATCTTACCTAAGGGTATCATCTAGAACTCACAAATATTATGAATAAACCCATTCCCTTTTGCCTGTTCGTTTATTAACTTAGAATAGAATTAAGAAGTCTAGGCATCCTCACTCATGTCCAGCACAAGAGATCTTTTGAAAGACACTGCATTTAATCAAAGCCCCTAGCTCTTTTCCACACATTTCTATTTTCACTTTCCCCTCATAACACACTTATAAACTGTTAACATTTCAAGAGCACCTAACAAAATCCCAGGCACAGAGTCAAACATTCAAATGAAGGAATGCTGATTGGCACTCTGATCTATGCTCTTGTGCCCCATATTGTATACATCAGAAAATTACCACAATTTGGCCGAACTCCGAGTTTACGTGATATAGGTTTCAAGTGTTCCAGTATATTTCAGTATCACATATAACTTTGTTTTCACAGGTTTTTTTTCAGTTGCAAAGGTCTTCTACAAAACTTCTCAGTTAACGTAGGTAACACTGATGAAACTATTAGTAAACAGTTCCCCGGAATTAGTAAGAAGACTTACCTTACTCTAGTGGAAAACCAATGACAGCAAATAATGAAATATAACACAAGTTAAAAAATGCCTTTCAACACATGCAGCACTGTGATTAGTCATAAAAGTCTGATCAGGTTTAGATGCGATATAGGATTTTTCATCTCTTTTGAAAATAAAAATTAAAGAAGTTATTTCTTATTCTTCTATACCTAATATATACATATATTTAACTTTTCTATGTAATGCAACATGCAATATTTGCTCATAACCGTATGTCAAGGTACATGTAGTTATAGTACTACATTTGGCAAAAATGTTGCATATAAAGTATAAATATGAAAGTAATAGTTTAACAACTACCATTAATTTTATTATTTGATTTTTCAATTATTTACATTTTAGAACATACTTATTCCTGAATATATTAAGGAATGGGCTCTTAAAAATATGTAAGTCCTCTATATCAAACAACACAATCAAATTTAATAAAGGATAAATATGCTTTGCAACAAATGTAATATGCTGTTCTCCATAAATCATTTGTGCCAAAAATGTGACAGTATCTTGATAATGAATACATGAGGGAATGGCCATGATGGAACTCATATTATAAAATCTGATAAATGCCTTTAAGACCATAGTTAGCAGCATATTCATTTCCAATTCTCAGCAGATGTGGTAATAATTCACTTTTTAGTAAATCAATTCACAAAGGCTGACTCTTTACTGAGCAATTTGCTTTCAAGGTACACATGCAAAAATTGGCCCGCTTCATTGTACACATGACAGGTTGTGACTTAGACACGTACACAGGAAATGTGATGTGTGAATGAAATGCATAGTTGGGTAAGGGAGATTCTTAGGGTAGAAGGATGAGTGCCCAGCAATAAGACAAAGGATTCCCTTTTATCCTAAGAAGAACCCCACCAGCATGGATCTTGTGAGGGATCTGCCCAAATGTATTCAAAAACATTTACTGAAAAACAAATATTCTACACTAGCCAATGAATTCAGAGAAATTAGGTTTCTGATGCTTGATCGTCAATGACCGTGTTAAGCTGCATCACTCAGACTTTACGGATGAGTACTTTTTGTAAGCTAGTGAGGCTGGAAAAAAGTGATCTGTCAATTCAGTTCATCTGTTCTGTGGCAGATTAGCAAGGGCTTATCATCATGAAGTGCTTTTCATGTGCAGGTTTTATTGAAAAACATCATCAGAGTGGGGAGATTACACTTTCAAACAAGCATAAGGCATAAATGACTTCGCTTGTTAAATGCTAAAACTGTGGTTTTTATCTTTATGGTGTGGGGCTTATTCTGTATATCCATATTTATGAAACTCAAATCCTTCTGGATGGAGTATTTTAGAATGAAACCATTAAATTAAAAACATATTCTCTATCTTGCTCATTTAGGATGCACTCCTAAACTCTGAAATATTTTCAAAAGTGCTACATTTTTTTCTTATCAAACTCATGTATCTTCTTGGTTCATATGGGCAGTACTGACGTTAGACTCAAGATACCATGCGTGACCACAGTTTTTCTTTCTAGGAGTTTTTAGCATGTTTCCTTAGTGCACATGCACAAAAGCTGAACTATGGTAATAAAGCTAGATTAGGGCCAATCTTTACTCAGAAAAGAAAATATGTTCTAAAAATGTATACCCCCAACCATTGGTTGCAAAAAACATATTAGTTGCCCTATCTGTGGCATTCAATTAGGCAGGGCTTGTATCTCTTGAGATATGCACCTCAGCCTCCTGTTCCCTCCACACTTAAGGAGTTAACATTATTAGTTCCTATAACTAAGTGTTATTATACAAAAGTATAGTTAATTAGGAGGATATTTTGAATTTAATAGGGTTTTATGGGAGTATTCCACCTCTCCATTTCTAAATATACATCTACTGCAGCAAAGTTATAATTAGTAATATTTGTGAATTGTGACATGAACCTTGGCTGGCTTCTTTGTGCTTTACTTGGTTGCAAGACACTTGGAAAAATTATTATATTTTATTTTTCTGAATTATCTGGAACTTCATTTTTAAGCTCATCAAATGAATAAATTAAAGTAACTGTTTTGTAGAGCTACTAAGGGAATATTAACTAGCAAATGCCTTAAAACTTTTTGCGACTCTTCTGAAAATAAGCAGTTTGAAAGAATACAGTGGCATAGAAATATTAAATCCTAAGACAAGAGCAAAACATCAAAAACATAGTTCTGAAAATATAATTTCTTTGTACCGTATTTTTTAAACAACTCATTGATTGAACTCAGCTTTATGAAGTATTTCTTCTTTCCAAAAAAGAAGGAAAACAAAGTGACTCCTTTAGTTTTAACAAATTTTAACATATTATATATATACACACATATTTATATAAATATATAAAATTTTACGGTTACACGTGTAAAGTTATAATTTAAAATTATTCACCAAAAGAAGACTGAATAAAACTCAAGTCATGCAATACTCTGCATGTGTGGCAATGCTCTTTTCTCATTTGAAATGTTTTAGTGCCCTGAGACTTTGAAACAATCATGCAGAATAAGAGCAGACAGGTGCCTACGTGCTAAATTCTTCGAAGTCTTAAAATTCTGGAGATGGAATAAAAGTGAAGTCTTTATAAATACAGATTATTGCTCCAGAAAAATACCAGAAATGCTAGGTTTCTGGTATCTTATATAATCTGACCTTGATTCTTGTAATAATATCATGATTCTGGTTACTGCTTATAAAAATTAATACCAACAGCAGGTATACCAGAAGGTTCCCTGGGTAGCTGTGTGGTGAGAACCTCTGAGGCAGCAGGTCAACTCTGTTCTGCTCCCAAATTGTAAAGGGGTTATTTTACACCAGGGAGTATATTTGTACTTCTGACCCCACCTACTTTTTAATCTTAGGACACGGGAGGGAACTGTGGTGATAATATGCCTTTGAAATCCAAAATGGATAACTGCAATTGCTTGGTTGGATGGGGGGATAAGAAATATCCTTTCAAACACATGAAATGTTAACAATTGTATCTACCCAAGGTCAGTATTAGCATCCTGCCTTCTATTGAGGACTGTCAAGCTTTGAACCTTCCATAAAAGTTGGTAATGCTTTGTCAGGCACAGGAAGCCCCATTAATGTAAACTGTCTTGGCAAGAGACTTGAAAGATAAAAACTGGTTATTGACTCTAAATTTGATTCTCAGCCAGTTTATTAGAATGAACTGAGGTGCTTTTAAAAAAGACCGATGCTCAGGTCTCACTGAAGATCAATTTAAAGCAACTAACCCGTAGGTATGGGCATGGACATTGGGACGCTCATTGATGCTTCCAAAAGCTCCTAAGTGATTCTGATGTTCAATCAGATTGAGAAGCGCTGCTCTGAAAGGAAAGTAGCCAGAGCATAATGGCTAGAGGGTTGGGTTTTGGTCTGTCTGGATCTCTCTCTCTCTGAACTCACCATACGTCATTCGTTTTAGAGCCCAGGTTAGTCTATTCTCCTGGAATAATGCAGTCTGAGGAAATCAAAATCTAAGTAAAACATCAGCCTCATAATATAGATTCAAGTGAGTCTGGACTGTTACTTTAAACTTCAACTTTATCTTATGGAGGCAGAGCCCAGCAAGTTGTCCAAAGCAGCAGAGCGCACAGTGGGAGCTTGTGTAGGAACCGGGTTGCTCTTGGATTTGGGGATTGACATGGATGCCATGCAAGCAGGTGCCTCAGTGAAAACTAAGACGAGGGCTAACTCAAGATTCAGCTCATGGCTATGATTGAAAGAAAACAAATCTGGTAGGTCTCCTACCAATTAATCACTTAAATTTGCTTTCAAAATGACTGAAATCAGCCAAGGAACTGATTTCGTTTTCGATCTGGTAAACAGAATGAACATTTGAACCTATCTACCGAGAAGATTCGCCTCTCCTTGCCAACCACTTGGAGCCATCAGTCCGAACCCGTCGAGACATAAGCATTCCAGTTCTACAGGAACTAGATTGTTAGAGAAAAAGCAAGTCATCTCACTGTGGAACAGTCAACCCAGTTAGGTGAGAGCGCTGACAACTTTATTCTATGGGAGAAACCATGGGGAACGCCCTTGACTTCTTAGGCGCTGGGATTGGTCACGAGGAATCTGAAACCACAAATTCTTTCTTCTAGTTTTGACCATGTCATTAAATGGAAGAATGCCCCAGGCATCTGTTGCTAGGACAGGTGTTTGGTGTTTGTAAGTGGGCACATGTCCTAGTGATACTCTGTACATAGACCAGTACAGATCCTTTTTCTTTTCAGGGTGTCATTCCATTTTATAAGGCAACTCAGATCTGGTAGTAGGCATTGTTTCCCATTTACCTGGAGACTTCTGTTCGATCCAATTTAAGTAATATTGTCAAACCCTTAAATAAACCTTTGCTTATTGAAGTTTTCTAAGTTATATTAAATTATATTTGGGGCTTTGTTATTTCACTGTTGACTAGAGCTGTAGTTTGCAATTGTGGAAGAGTATAAGCCAAAGTGGTTCCATGGGGGTTTCTCATCAGGGACAGTTCTTACTGAATTAAGGAGCATGCCATATCAAAGAAATTTCAAACCTTTCTGAAATGGACATGAGATGCTATGTATCAGATACTCACAGGACGACCTCCACATGGTCCAAAGCCCATTGATCATGACCTGTTCCATTGTGGCGTGGCTGCCACCAGCGCAATAAAACTCCTTTCATCCGTGCCTCCCTGGGTCACAGATAGAAGGACAGAGAGATTAAACACTAGAACACAGAGAACCTTCTGGTAGGTGACTTCCAGACTTCAACTACAATAGTCTAATCTTAATCAACATAACTTTGGGTATGGAATTTAGATTTGCTCAGGTCATAGTAGCAGCATCAAGTTTTATTGGCTACTCAAGGATTTGCAATCCTTCTACATCTCTCTCCCTTCTTCCCCTTGCTCCACTAGTACCTGGAAGAGTCACATCTTTAGTCAACAAATGTGACGTGCCTTCTATGTGATGGACACCGTACTAGACGCTGGGGTACCATGCCAGGCAAAACTGACTAAGCTGCCTGTCCTCAGCAAATTTTTAAACCGGTGTACCCAGCAGAAGATTAAAAATGTTGTTTCCTAAACGACTAGAAACAGTGGTTACTGGGAGGGAAATATGCACAAAGCACCCTTGAATTTAATTGCTTTTCTCTCTTCCCTCTCGACCTTATCCTGGCTCCCAGTTGTGCCTGTTGTCATAATAGAAAACGGTAACACAACTCTGGAGATCTGGATTAGTCTTGGTTCTGCCACCACCTACTTTTGCGGCATTGGTTCAGTAACTTCACCAAACACTGTTTATTGTTAGGATCATGTGTGACACCATGCTTTTGCTCTCTGACCGCTTACAGGGGGACATTGTAGGACACCCTCTGAGCCTGTGTGAAGTCCTTCGGCTGGTGCTGCGCGATGACGTGCCAGGTGATCCCGTTGTTGACGCTGTACTGCAGCAGCACGGCCTTGTCCACGGAGTGGGGGCCACTCAGGTCGCTGTTGCAGCTGTCTGTCTGCGACGTACTCCCAATTTGCAAAACAAACATGATTTTGCTGAACAAACACAGGGGAAACCATATGTAAACAAAAGTCAGGAAGTATTCAAGGAGTTATACGTTCTACTTTTTTATCTTTCTCGTTCCTAAAGTCCATAATTTTCACGTTCATAATATAGTAAAAATAGAAGCATCCAGTCTTATGACTAAGTCACATAAATAACAAAATTTATTGAACTTATCTTTTACATCATACATATGAAAAATAAGCCCAGAAGGCTGGTGTTCTACACAGTGAAAATTTTGACTTTCAAAGATCTTTTTTCTTCTTATGACATTAGAAACCTTGTTAGAGTATTTCTCCTGAAACACCTTCTGTTCTCTGCAAAGTGATATGGGCCAAATAGGCAGCTGAGGACATGGAGAGGACAAGAAATAAAACCACAGTATTTATGCTACATGATTTTTACAAATAGCTTCAAGCTGGACAGAATCTGGACAAGGATAAACCATCATGTTTATTTTAGGAAAGGATGTCTGGAGATCAGAGCAGAGGGAAAAACTGAGTTAGACACACAGGCTCTGGACAGTATCTGCTATCGTGTTTGACGTGTCCTTTTGTTTTTCACAGGCATCCTTGCCCTTAAAAGATACAGTTTTTAAACATAGGAAATCTATCCTCGTAAGATTCCTAGTGATTAACAGGTGGTCAAATAAAGAGCCTGACTTAAACTGGTAAATGCATTATTTCAATGCATTAATCAATTTAAAGCAGTTACTTGCATGACATGGTGTGCAATCATTAACTAAGTGGCTAGTTGTAGCTATATATGGGGTCAAGGAAGACATCAGGTTGATCTAGATGAGGTACCTCTTTTTTGGTAGGAAAAAAATTGGGGATGGGTGGACACAACAACTTCTGGTATCTATGGTTAGTTATATGGTTACTCTACAGGAATTAATTTTTTAATATTTTTATTGTTTGTCATATCGAAGGCCCCCCAACCTGCCTTTCTGCCTCTGAAAATACGTTACTAATATTAAGCTTCAAGCAAACATCTACATTCCCACTAACCCAGCATTTAATTCTCAAAAATACTCACGCACTTTTCAGCATTCAGTGAGTAGTCTAGTACTTTGCAACCTTTATAAAGCCCTGGAATCTCTTCTTGAATTACACAGACAATAAGCTATTTTTGCTCTGGCTAAGGTGGTAGAGCTGGGAAGGGCAGGTGGGGAAGGAACCCTCTTGGGTCTCTTTTTCTCTGTCCTTTCTATTCTGCATTACCGTGCAGCTCATAAAGCATGTGAACTTTTCAAGTTCCCAGCCATCCAGCCATCGGTCCTCCACCTCCTTTTATAGCTACATATGCTAAATACAGGAATATGTATGTTTGCATTACTACGAATCTTCTTCACATTCACATTTATATTTACATGCTTGCATATGTTCCATATTAAATTATCTATATAGATTATTCATAACCAATTATTTATTTTTGTCAACTTTATTGAGATACAACTGGCCTCTAACATTGTATAAGTTCACGGTGTTCAACATGTTGATGTGATACACTTATCCATTTCTTATATTTGGCCATTTCTCCAGGCTTATGCCTATGTTACCAACACTCAGCCAGTGTGTGTGAAGAGATACAAGGTAATTCTACACTAAATTTAAGCAAAGCATAATTCTGAGTTGTGAAAACATATAATGCTTTTTCATACCAAATTCAGGTGATATTTAGGTTTCCACTGCTTAGTGACACCTGTGCCATGAAGTTCATGATCACGGCTAACAGCAGACAATGAGGCGCTTGTGACTGATTCTATGTCTAGACTACAACCTGGGAGTTGTATTACCTTGCTCGAGTGAGATCCAGAGGTTTGGTGGCAGCTTGCCTTATTTGACAGCCGTTAAAATAGAGTGAGTCTCCATGGGCATAGGGTGCCAGCTGCCCACAGCCACTTCCTATCACTCCACCTTGAATAGTCTCCCAGTTTGCCTCAGTGACTCTTGCGGACTCAAAATTATCTTTAATGTAACTGGGAAGATCATGACTGAAAACAGAGCAATCATCTCCTACAGGGAAAGGAATAGTTGCAAAAATTAGCTGGAACAAGCAGAATCATCAAAGATTAAGAACAAGCATTCAATTTCAGATTTAATCCAATCAATTTCAGATTTATTGTAAGAATGACAAAATACCAAGCAGATATAGACTCCCAGAAATACATGTTTCTCTTTTATTTCAGTTGACTTGTGTTGCTGAAAAATACCATTATCTTTGAGTCAATGTTTACTAAAATATGTAGGTGCTAATGTGCTTATTTCTTGTATAAGCCCATTGTTAAAAAACTACAGCATCTGGTTGGGCCTGTATGTTTACCAATGACATATCTCCAGAGGGTGATCTCACCCCGGCATTAGAGACAACCTAATTTCTGGTCCCCTAGCGTGATTTTGTAGCAGAAAATAAGTCATGTTCTTGTTCTCCTTCTAGCTCTTATATTTGATGATTCTTGACAGCAGAGTCTATATTTTATTCATTGTTGGATCCCAGCACCTAGCACAATATTGAGCACATATAAAATATTCCATCATGAAGCTGGGATAAATACATGAATAAAAAACTGGAAGTGTCTCTCAGAGACCACAGATCTGAAATATGGGCATTTAAGGAAGGTGCTACTTTAGCTAATGTGTATGTCTTCGCATTTCTCCTGCATTCCAACAGCACAACTTTTCTCAACGTGTACAATAGTTCAAAATCAAAAGGTCATAGCTCTGTTGGATCAGAGAAGAGGGCATATTCCAGACACCTAGGACTCCTTGTGAGACATTTGATTTGTTCATTTGCCTAACGTTCAAATTCTCCAGCTAATATACCAACAGACCCAGTTGGTCTCAGCGGTAATGAGACCAGGGGAAAAAGATGGCAGCTAAGTAATTTCTAACCTCAGAGACGTGCAGCGGTCTACATTTACCATACTCATTTCACTTGGAGGCAAGGAAGTAGCATCCACCAAGAAATCTAAATGGATTCTACTCAATTCAAATCTATGGGTTCTTCCATTGTACCCTTGGGGAGGCTATATAATTTGGTCCTCTTTGGATAACTCTCTCAGCTCTGAGAGACAGCAAGGCTGACTGGAAAGGACAACTTGAGTTCTGGTCTTCTTACTGACATGTACTTGCTATGTGACCTTTAGGCAAGTCACTTAACTTCCCTGAGCCTCAGTTTCTTTACCTGTAAAGTGGGAATAATGATATTAACCACAGCTAATTTATGGGGAATATCATAAATACTAAATGACTCTGCTGAATGTATTGGTGGATACTGTGTAAATGGTAAAGGATGAGGCAGTGTAAAGATTCACTCAGAAAAGATTTACTGTGCATTGCTATTAGGCTCCAAGGGTATAACGGTAATTGGATAGAGTGAACTTTGTAACATAGAGGCTGAAACCTATGAGAAACATTGCATCAAAAGAAAGCAGGGCTGCAGGCCTTCAAACAGGCTGACATAGCAATCTCCTGTTAGGAGTTGACTGAATACTCTGCCCCAAATACACAGTTAGCCTCTGGAAATTCAAGCAGTGAAAGTATATTTTTTTGAGTCATGAAGGTTTTTTCGTATGTGACAGAGTGACCTGGGAAACAGAACATCTTGAATTGTCGGCTCCATCTTGGGAGGACAGTGGCTGCTCCTTTCCCGGTCCAGGGAGAAGGAATATTGGTCCAGTATCTAGGGACAGGCAGCCAGGCCAGGCAGAAGAGAGGTCCAGAGTGGAAATCAAGTGTGAAAGGTAGGGGTTGGAGCAGGGAGTTATACAGAAGTTGGAGAATGTGAGGTACTATAGAATATCCTGGGAGGATAAAATCTGCATTTTTAAAAATTCAAGGAACATAGCATAAAATTAACCTTGGTAATTCATTCCAGAGGTAAATATCTATGTGATCAAAGAGTGTATCATCTATCTCAAATCCCTCAGGCCAGAGTTTCTCTCCATTTCCTAGCAGCCTTTGCACACATGTTGAGATGAGAACTCCACGGTCTCCTGTGTCAAGAACGACAAAATGGGATTCTGACCTTGGAAACTTTCATCGCAGATGCAGATGGCGCCGGTGGTGCAGTACCCGTGCCCACTGCAGAGCTTGGGGCAAGCCTCTCCGATGTACACGTGGTCAATTGCCCAGCTCTGCTTCTCCGTTTCTTCGCCCTTCTGGATCCAGCGAAACTGGGTTGCACTGAAAGTCCCACAGAGAGCAGAAGGGATTCAGGAGGCTGTTATTTTCCATGGCTACGTCCAGCATCCAGCCTCTGGGAATGGGGGCTATTTCTAAGAAAAGGGCTTCCCAAACTTCTCCCCGAAGCATCCAATTGGTGGAGGTGAGTGAATGTGTACCCCTCACATTCTAGGAGTATATACCCCAAAAGCCCTGAAAATTTTACGTGAATTTCCTATTCTGTTCCTTAATAAACCTATTTTTCCTGTAGTGGTGTATCATTTTCAAATCTTTGAGGAAAATAAATGCTGCTCTAGGAAGACTGTGCTCCATTATATTTACCCTGCAGCTTTGCGTAACCCAACCAGCCTGGCATAACCCAGAGGGCACTGATTCTGGGAGGAGCAGCACAGCCTTTGGGGGCACAGAACACCGGGGCAGATACGGTGCCAAGTCCAAGTCTCTGGGCATTTGTGACTCTGGGCCTGGGATTGAGTTTGGTGTGTGCTGTGGTATTTAATCAAAAGAAAATCTGACGTGTATGAACCATTTACAAACAAGATCCTATTTCTTCTTGGGACATGCAATTGCCATTTAGGGGCATGGGTTGGTGAGAGGAGGGGGAGATGAGGGGAAAGGGTACTAGGGCTGCAACTAAAAGTCTAGCCTCATTTTATCAGTTGCTCTCGCCTCATTGTATGTGCTCTGCCGAGACAGGCAGACGATTCCACTAAGTTGACCTTAGTATGCAACCTACCTGGAGGAGACATGGTCAGGCAGCTGGATGGTGATTCTCTTCCAGCTGGAGCTGTTGACAGCATTGTAGATGGTGGCTTCATGGAACTGGAAGGGGGAGCAGCCAATGCTGTTTGAAGAGGAAGGAAGGCATTGGGTCTGAACGAGTTGCCAGGAGTCGGACCTGCAGAAACCAAAAAGGCTGCATTAGACAGCTCTTCAGAGAAATACATGACCTGTCTTATGTCAAGGGAATGCTTTAGGGCTGGGTTAACTTAAGACATTTTAATGTAACTTTCCTATTTCCTATATATATTTATAATTACAGATAATAAAAAGAAAAATTGAAAACTATCTCGTATGAGATAGATCCTAACTCTTTTCAGGCACATTAATATACTCACAGATGACAGAATAAAATGATGGCAGGAACAGAGTGGCATTCTAGCGACTTCCTCCCACTGATATGGTTACAAGAACTACACCTGGAGTCGACTGACAAAGTTCTCTATCTACCCAAACTTTCTCACTATAATTCATTTTTCAAAGTGGTGGTGAGAGGCAGGCCTGCCAGCACCAACAAGGCAACCTTCCTCTGTCAGACTGATGCTCGGTACTGCTACTATGCTTTAGGAGGTGTGACTGTAGCTAAAGCGTGTTCAGACCTTTCATTGATCTATATTTTTATTAGGGCTGGTTGAGAACAAGCAACGTGAATAAAAGAGGGTTCTACTTTGAGGACAAACTTAGTGTCTTACTTAACTTACAATGTAAAGTTTGTTGGCTGCCGCGTAATATAACATTGATTTTTCTTGGTTTGAAGGAAAAATTTGAAAATAAGATACGTGTGTGAATTTTATACAAATGAAATTTTTACATGTATGCACAGGAACTGCCACTTTTAATACATAAGAATGCTCCCCTGTAAGCAGCTGCCTTAAAAACAGACAAACACTTGAATTGTATATTCTTGTTTGGAGGAAATGTAAAACATTGTTTCACAAACCTTGCATCCTTAGTGTACTCCAACATTACGGAATGAAGGTCACCACAAGAAGTAGCTTCACAACCCACCACAATCTAAAACAAGCAAACAATTGATATGTGTCAGGCTAGATTAAATAATACCTCTCATTAATTAGAAATCCCATCTCTGTTCATTACGACTCTGAAAAGTAATCAAGAAGTATTCAGAGAAGCTTTTAAAGAGCAGCCTGCCAGGACACCAAGAATACATTCTTTGGACCTTTGTTAAAGTCATGCCATTTTGCAAGGAGATGAGAATTAAGTTTAAAAAAATACTATTTCTATTTACTTAATTAGTATAACATATTAATCATAAATTTGGGGAAGATAAATTGGTCAAAAGGAAAGCAGTATTTGGAGAATTAAAGGAAGGAAACAAAGTATCATTGGTTCAAAACATTTTCATTGATATCCTATCTTCATTGATGCTACCATTAAATTTTTATTTGAAATTAAAAATAGCAATTTTTAATTACTTAATATTTATTCCTAGTCTTTTTCCATTTCCATGTGAATAAAAGCATTCCATATTATGTGCAATTAAATGTTTGAATCATCAATAATGCATAAATGCTAGAAAAATTTGGTGATTCAAATTTGAGTTCTAATCATCTACTCAATCAATAAGTCCTATTTCAGTGCTGATAGTAGGGAAGGTTAATGCTAATAACTTTAGACTATACGCTTATTCATAAAACAACCCTGGTTTCAGAGATAGAATACAAAGTATATTCCAATAGTGGAAATGGAAACCAGAACACATACAATTAAAATGCTGTGGTGCTTCACAGGAAGGAGAGATTGAATCTTATTAAGTAGGTTAGAAAATAGTTCATCAGAAGTGGGAGATCTAAATTATTCCAACTACAAAAAGAAAGGATAATTGTGTGACGTGATAGAGGTGCTAATTATCACTATTGTGGCAATCATATTCCAATATATAAATGTATCAAAGCAACATGTTGTATACCCTAAATTTACACAATGCTATATGTCAAA
The DNA here is from genome assembly GCF_005190385.1 of Monodon monoceros. Lineage (NCBI taxonomy): Eukaryota > Metazoa > Chordata > Mammalia > Artiodactyla > Monodontidae > Monodon > Monodon monoceros. Next base: position 19,335,263 of record NW_021703776.1, on the reverse strand, counting down.
TATATTTCAATTAAAAAAATAGAAAAGAATTCATCAGGTAGAGTGTATGTGAACTGTCCCTGAAGAATGGGAAGAGTCTGAGAGGTAGAGACAGGAGAAAGACATTTGGGCGGGAAAGCACTGTGGCATGTCTGGAGTGCAGCGTGTGGTGTGTTTTGGTCTAAGTGTAGAGTATGTGGAATATTGGTGGAGGAGGTTGGAAAGATTGGTTGAGTTTGACAGACCATGAGTTGTAGTCAAAGGTGTTTGATCTTAATTTGGTAGGCAGTGGGGAGTCATTAAGGGTTAATGAGCAGTGGAATGATGGGGTCAAAGCTGTGCTTTGTAAGAATCAATCTGACTGTGCTGTTGAAGACAGGTGGGAGTGGAGAGAGATTAGAAAGGAAAGGACTACTCAATGGCCTACTCATTTAATTAGGGCTAGAATAAAGGTGATAATAGTGCAAACAGAGGAGATGGGATGGGTGCCAGGAACACTGGGAATTAGAATTAAAAGGATGTAGTAACTGATTAGATGTGAAAAGTGAAAAGTCAAAGACTAAATTAAAATTTAGAGCCAGTGAATAGGTGACAGGCAGTGCCATCAAGAGAAATAGGAAAATCAGAAAGAGAAATGGGCATGGGGCAGGAAGATATGAAGTTCACTGTTAGACATGTTGAGTTGAGGTGCCATTAAGACAAAGGTGTAGAGATGTACACAGGCTATTAAAAGTACTGAATTGACTGTTGATGGGCCAGTCAAGGTTGGATATGTAGATTGGGGAGTTGCTCTTAAAGATGTGATGTTTGAAGCCAGAGGATGAGTGAAGTTTCCAAAGGTGAGAATGTCTGTGAAGAGAGAAGAAAGCCAGGGAGAAGTACTAAGAAATGCTGATATTTACCAGGTTGAGGGAAGAAGAGGAACCAAAAAGAAGACAGACGTGGATATCAAGAAGGTAAGAGGAGAAGCAGCAGAGAACCCAGAAGCCAATAGCAAAGAGAATTTCACGAGCTGGAGAAGACAAGGAAAAGAGTGCCAAATAGTACAAAGAAAAGGAAAAATGAGGAATGGGTGAAAGCTGAAAGCTGTTATGGATATGGTGTTTAGAAAGTCTAGGGTGACTTTATTTTTTAATTTTTTAAACTTTTTATTTTATATTGGAGTGTAGCTGATTAACAATGTTGTTTCAGGCACACAGCAAAGCAACTCAGCCACACATATACCAGTAACCATTCTATGGTGACTGTAAAAATGCAGATTTAGTGACCCTTTAATCATTAAATTTCTGGGGACAAGCTTTTTTTTTTTAAGGAACAAATTGACTTGGCTAGAGAAAATTTCAGTCTCTTCAGTTCTGGGTTGATAGAGGCAGCAAAAGAGGAGGTTCCAACCAACTTAATCAAAAAATGCTCTGATGTGAGCCTGATAGAGGGAAAGCCTTAAGGGACATGGCTTGGAATTAGGGGTGGTGTAACACTGGACATGACCTTGAGCATCCTTCATATCACTAAGTTAAAGACAGTCCTGAGGGAGTGGTAGCATTTGGGGGGCTTGCCTCACCCTACAGTCTCTGAAGGAGAGTTTAATACGGAGCTGAGGAAACCAGAAAATTTGTTTGTTTGTTTGTTTTTTCAACATATCTCTAGGAATTTTTCATCTTGCAAAACTGAAACCCTACACATAATAAGTCCTCATTTTCCCCTTCTCCCAGCTGTGAATACATTTTTATTATACTGATAAGGATTCTTACTATTAATTGTGATTATAGCACATCTTTTTAAATAAGGGTATTAGAACTGATCTGTCTCTTTAAAATGATCTAGTAATAAACTGCATTTCTGTAATGCCCCTTTTCAGTGTGTTCTTCAGTGAGAAAGACATTAATTGATATTGCTTTATCTTTCTCTTTAATTGTCTATTAATTACCTCCTATGCCTTCCCTTCCATTCTTCTATATGAATAAAATATGCAATTATAAGAAGTGAGAGTCCTTTTCAAATCTTTGAGGATTTGGGAAGTTCCAATTGGGCTAATGTACAGGTTTGTTTTTGGAAGTCAGAGACAAAAGAAAAATGGAAAGACATAATGAAAAAGGATAGATAAAGAAGCAAAGTGGGGCTTCCCTGGTGGCGCAGGGGTTGAGAGTCCGCCTGCCGATGCAGGGGACACGGGTTCGTGCCCCGGTCCGGGAAGATCCCACATGCCGTGGAGTGGCTGGGCCCGTGAGCCATGGCCACTGAGCCTGCGCGTCCGGAGCCTGTGCTCCGCAACGGGAGAGGCCACAACAGTGAGAGGCCCGCGTACCGCAAAAAAAAAAAAAAAAAGCAGCAAAGTGGCTTGATGTATGAAATAGGCATAAAGAGAAAGTGTTAGAGAAATGGAGGAGAGAGACAGACAGAAAGGGACAGAGACAAAGAAACTAATAGGCAGATGTGCCTATCTGAGCTTTTTATTTCCAAGTTTGGAAAAGTGAACTCCAGATTACATATCTGAGATACAATACAGTTACATTTCTTGCTATGTTCCAATATACTTAGATTTTAACCTGTGTTCAAATAATCCTACAAGATAAAGGTCTTTGTGAAAGATAACTTCTTTTATTGATAAAGTCTCTTTTAATGAATGAAATCAATCATTTCCTTGGAGTTGTTCAAATAAGTATTCTCTCTATACCCCCTCTCCCCAATGTAATGCAGACTCTGGAAGAGCCGCTTCCCCTTACTTTAAACTGCATCATGTATCCTGGCTGTATAATGAGTTCTCTGGAGGAGAGAGCATTGTGAGTCTTGTCCTTCTTTTTATTTGGCCAGTAGAGGTGGAAGGATGGATTGCCACAGAATCCTGCTGTCCTCACTGCATTAGGGTAAAAACTCCAGTTTTCTTCATGGGAAGTGCCTTCTGTTAAGGTAAATTGAAAGCAATATGGCATGTTATTCTCTTGAATTAATTGGTTTAGTGTTGAACTACTTGAATGTCTATGCTCTAGCTCTTTGCTTACTCTTTAAGATTGACTTTTATTTTATTTAATTGGTATAATATACAAATCCAAGATGAGAAATCACATCTAGAAAAGATTATTAAATGCCAGAACAATGATTACTCAACTTTTAAAATGTAATTGCTAGACCGGTAACTTTCCCCACTGCAAAATTTTTCCTGGTATACTTTCAAACCAATACAATGTGTATCTCTGCACAGAAATTCCTAAAGAAACAGAAATTATTTTGGGCTACTGAAATTTCAAATTATACTTAGAGCGAGACATTTTGTCTTTAATGAGATTTATTAAAGTCTTAGTTGACATTTCAACATAAATTCTTAGTTGACATTTCAACAAGCAGCCAACCTTGAAGATGTATAAACTATTGTGCAAAATAATAGCTAACATTCGTTGATCAGTAAATATGTGCTAGGAACTCATCTAAAGGCTTTTCATATAGTAACTCATGTAAAGACATAAGCAGACAAAAGACTCACAGAAAAGATTGTTCAATGTCTTGTTTCTTACCATCATCAAAAGTGTCGACCAATTGACTGGGATTGATTTCTGCTCCACCAATCAAAATGTTGTCTAGTGCCCACTGAGCACGCTCTACCCCGGAGACCACAAGTCCATTGCTGATCACAAAAGGCTGCCACCAGCGAAGTCGAGTTGTGTTGGTGAGGGCATCCTCGGGAAGAAGGATGTAGTCGTGTCTGACAGAAATGTATTTCTGATAATCCATCTCATGGAGCAAAGTCCAAGTAATTCCTATAAAGCAAATACACCAAAAAAGTAACATATCTGGAAAAAACACCACAAACCACCAGTATACTGCAGTTACCGTAAATTTCCCAAAGAAATCTTCAGCCAGATAATGAGAACTGATTTCACTGACTTTAATGTAAGTGTTCCCCACTTATACATATTGCTTCAAAATGAGGCTGATGATATAAGGGGAAGAAGGGTATTTAGAAATACTTGGCCACAAATAGAAACACTTAAGTAAAAATTATATACTTTCTGCTTCTAAAATTTTGTTCTCGATTCCTATATGCATTATTTCTCATAAATAATGAGAAACACCCATGTTTTGCATGTTTCTGGACAAGAACTCCTAGTATTTTAAAATATAGCTATTATAATTCTATGCAATTTGTGATTTGTTGGACGAATATGAAGCTTCTGTCATCAACTGGTAAGAGAGTAGGTGGAATGTTTATGTTACTTAAGAAAACACTTTTTGAATACCCTAAAATACTTCAGGGTCATCTATTTATCTGCCAGTTATTAAGAATGATACCTATCTGCTAAAGCTGATTTTCTAAAGACCTCATGGTACTACTGGCCTGGTTTCAGCTAATTCAGAATAATGAAACAGAATCTTCTTAAAAGTGTGACAGACTCACGAATTGACTATCTTTTTTCACAACTAATGACATTTTCTTGTAGCTCTTCTATAGCATTTATTACATGCTTGTTCACATAAAAGCTTTTTAAAACACTTTAAAATGTTTTCAAAATTATCTTTTACTTGGAAGACCAAGCAAAAATTTATTTCTTAATTGTATCATTTATAATCAAGCTTCTGCTAAGCATCGTGATTATTTTCTTTATTCATAAAGTTTGGAGTTTATTTTTTTAAATGTGATTTCTCTCTTGTCCCTTTTTGGGTAGATTTTGTATAACACAGAAGTCACACATATATAGAACGTGTAATGCAACTAAGGTCTGTAGCTTTCTCTTTGTGGCTTTCACTATTTGCACTGCCAGGTCAGCAAAGCTTTGCAGGGACTTTGCTGAGGGGCACTGGATGGAATGTGGCAATCTGCTCCAGGGCGTGGCTTTCACCCCCAAAACGTGCCTCCATCGGTAGAGTAGTCCAACAGCACGCCTTCCTTCCGGCAGATGGGCCGATGGCAGGAGGTCATGTTATTCTCACTACCGATGCGCCCCCAGTATTGCAGGAATCTGAACGCAAGCACATATTATCCGTCAGAACAGTTAATTAGAACAAATCGTCTACTCAAGTCCTGGATAACAGCTTCTTCCACACGCGTTCTGGTTCGGGGGCCAACTTACTAAGTTGTGACAAAAATAACAAAAAATTGACTTACTTTGCCCCTCTGAGATCTAAATCTTGGGTAATAGCTTGTCTCACTGTGGATCCCCCAAAATAGAGTGCAGTGTCCTCTGCAAGAATCCCACACTCAGTACAAGTACTTCCACCTTCCAAGGACATCCATAAATCAGGCTTGATTTCTTCACTGTCAAAGCGTTCCTTCAGGAAAGTCTGGAAAAAATTAAGTGGCATGTATTTAAAAATAACAATTTTAAAGAATAATTATGGAATAGTTAAGACAATACAGAATTACATCTTGGACTTGAAAAGAATTAGAGCTGATTTCAAATGCTTTTCCAAAAGATATTAAAAGAAACCCAACAGGATACATCCATAGTATTCTTTTCCATCATATATTGAAGATCATTTAAACTGCTTAAATAATGTTTAATAATTGGAATTTAAAATCTAGAATCTTAAAATAAAACAATTGTAAAGTTGAGTATAGTAATACTCCTACTGGTAAAACGTTACTTAAGCATGTACTCTCAAAATATACTTATTTATTTATATATTATATAAAAATACTTTTGTACTTTATTTTGTTTCTATGAAACATGAACAAAAATTGAAAATTTAAAGGAGTAAGATAAAATAAAACAGTTTTAGCACTTTCCCCCCAATATTCCCTGATTATCTTGTTCTCCCTGGTAGTACGTGCCCCCGACCTTGGAGATTGATTTAGGAATCCAGAACCCTTAAACCTAATACGTATTTTTAAAGTTTCCATACAAAGGATTTATTGACTGGGGGCCCCAAAGAATGTGGTTATAAACTATTAGTCTCACTCTTTTTTTTTTATTTTTTAAATTTTTTTATTTTTGCGGTACGCGGGCCTCTCACTGTTGTGGCCTCTCCCATTGCGGAGCACAGGCTCCGGACGCGCAGGCTCAGTGGCCATGGCTCACGGGCCCAGCCGCTCCACGGCATGTGGGATCTTCCCGGACCGGGGCACGAACCCGTGTCCCCTGCATCGGCAGGCGGACTCTCAACCACTGCGCCACCAGGGAAGCCCCTAGTCTCACTCTTAAGTTGGTTCTTGATGCACGGTCCGCAATGAGAGTACATGCTTCCTTCAGGGGCTTTAACGTTACCTTCAGAGTGTGAGTCAAGTAGCAGTTTGGCCCAGAGTATCCCGGATCACAGATGCACTGTTCCTTTAAGCAGTCCCCATGGCCTCTGCAGTTGTCCAAGCATTCAGGGCCCAGATAGAAATTGTCAATTGCCCACTGAGTATCTGAGTGCTTCTGATAGAACCTAAACCTTACAGGACTATTGGCAACACAAGAGCAAAGGAGTGGAGAACAAAAGTTAACTTTACTCAGGTCCATTTTCCTGCGTGTATATTCAGTAGTCAAGAGAAAAAACATTTAAATCATTCTGACAAGATGAAATGGGTTAATAAAAGATGTCTTCAGAGTACCACTATCTTTCTAGAAGTGGAAGTTTAAAGCCAGTTCAATTTACATTTTAAAATATGTGAGTAAACTTGTAAAAAAAACCCCACCAAAACCACAGTGGAATCTCTATTTCAAGCAAAAGGAACATTTAAAAATGCAAATCCGTAACTATCATAAATCAGGTGGCTTATGAACTGGAGTTCAGTGGCTGTGACACAATTTCGATTCATTAATCGTATTCCTGAAATTGTACAGAAGGTGAATCAATCCTTTGACAGAGCCTTGTCAGCATACACACGGCCCTCAGGTGGTTGGGAAACAGCAACTTCTGAATTCCTCAAAGATAATGAATATTCTCAGAGTAACTGTGCTAATTAGAAAACAATTTTGAAAGGGTTATATATTAAGGAAAATTTCCCTGAGATTTCAATTTTATCATTGCTCTTCTCTGTCTTCTGGGGAAAATACAAGCCTCATAATTAACCTTATATTAAAATATGCCACCCTATTTTGGTGGAAAGAGTACACAGTGCATGAGGGAACATTCTGGGACGATGTGAATGTTCTGTATCTTGTTTCATGTGCTGGTTACGTGGGTTATACAATGGGAAGAACTCACTGTGAGGAACAATTAAAATGTGTTCATTTTACTGAATGTAAATTATACCTCATTATAAAAAACAGAGTAAAGACAGGAGGGGGAAACGAGGAAATGAGGTTGTGGTGGCTCCCCAGCATCCATTTCAGCACAGATGAGTCATATGAGATAATCACTGTAATATAATGCCCCTCACTATTGACGGAGTCAGGAACGGGCATTCTTGAACTAATTTGTACCAATGGGATGCAAGGAGGCACTTGCTCCAGCTCTGTTAGAAAGAAAAGCGACTCTCTCTCTCTCTCTCTCATTGGACACAGGTAAGGATACACTGTGCTCCAGCTTTCTGGAAGTCATCTATGTTCACGAGGAGAACCAGCCTGAAGACTGAGTGTGACATCCATGTGTGGACAGTGGAGCGAAGAGTAAGAGTAAGAAATAACAATGTCCTTGAAGACACTGTTGAGCTTGTCAATCAACCAATCCTAGAGTCCACTTATCTTTGGGTTTTTTTTCATTATAGATATAATATATTTCATCTTCAATTGAGCCAAATTTAATTTGAATTTGAATGAGTTTTCTGTTACCTGCAGCTGAAAGTATCCTGATTGTTTTCTAGCATGTTAATTGACTAAGCCCTTTAGATTTGCAGCAGAAAACTGTGAGTGGTCATGTAATAAATGATCTCTAAGGGACTTTTTTTTTTGCCATGTGTAAGCACCTTATTCAAAAGATCTATATGTTCTGGTCCTATATCCTAACTCTGTTTTACAAGAAGGTTCTTCATTTAGCCAGAAACTGTGATTCATATGGTAAAAGTATACCTGTCATCTTCATTAATGTATCTTTCCCCCTAATTTTATAGTTGAAGGGAAATTTTAAAAATATATATATTTATTTATTTATTTGGCTGCACCGGGTCTTAGTTGCAGCATGTGGCATCTTTGGAAATTTTTTGTAATTGCCTAAATTAACTTACCCACATACTTTTCAAAAAACAGTTTAATCATCTTGGCTCACTACTGCTCCAGGCGAATTACTTTTCACTGCAGGTGCAGAACATAATGCTTTGATAAGAAAAAAATGAAACCTACCTACAAACTGCATTTGTACAAATAGCATGAAGAGTTAGGATTTGTACACATAGCATGATGAGTTAGGTTTTGTTCTTGGCTCTATCATGGATTGACAAGGCAGTAATGTGGAAAGCGTATGATGTACAGTGGACCACAATTTACAAGGTGCATAAGGTAGCATACGTGTTTTCAACTGGCTCCAAGGCCATCACTATTGCTCTGTCCCCATTTTCAGACACTGAGGTATGGAAAACAGAAGGGCCTGTCAAGACCTATCTTGACAAGTCTGAGGATTACAATTTGAGGTCTCCTTAAATTAGCTCATCATGGAGGTCACCAGTTAGAGAACCTTTAGAGTTAGGGAGGAAGAGAGCATTTCATCCACAATTACACAATACTTTCAGGCTGACCACAGTGTCCCCTAAACCTATTTCTAGTGCTTGGAACTAGGCTTTATTTTAATTTTCTACTTACTTTCCAACTAAACTTTCAGGAAGTGGGTAGGTGATCCTTTTCCATCCTTTAGTTGGAAAGAATACAGATGGCTGAGAAACACTTCCAGAGCATTTTGGGTCTGCAGGTAAGCACTGAGGGACCAGATAACTCCAGCTCACACCAAAGTCAGTAGAGTACTGCACGTGAATTTGATTCTGGGTGACTTTTTCAGATACTTTACATCCAACAGAGATCTAACAAACGGAAATGCAAGATTATTAAGGTATTAAAACCATATTACATGTTTCTGCTCTAAAGACTTGGTAGCAAGAAAGTTGCTGATCACTGACAGACAACCACATCTGTCCTGTATTTTCAGGTTCATTATTTGCTCTGCTGGTAGATGGCGGAGTTGACATGATTGTCCAAGGTGACAAATTATAGAAAGTGCCACATATATTGTGCAGGGAGTTTGGAGAGAAGCTGAAATCTGCGCTTCTGCCATGGCTGGCTGATTGCCTTGGTACGCCTGGACCTACTCTTACAAATTGTTGTTTGTTGTGCTAATGGGCTGGCACTTCTGTTTGGCAGAATGCTCGACCAAGAAGGATTACTAACAGCTTTACCAAGTTTACTGTTTTGTTATACAATTTATGACTCTCAATAAATCACTTTTAACTACAAGTAAGATGCAATGAAGTAATTACAGAAGGTACTTTCAACCCTAACCCTTTGTTGATGGAGATAGTCATAATGCAACATTTGTTGCTAATACAGTGGGATTGAGGTAGACAGAATAAATTGATTGAAAGAAAATCTTGGCCAAAATTGATGTTGGCATTAATGCTAATCATGCCTTTGTTTTCTATAATTTTCTTTCTCCAGAAACACTGAAATGCTTTTGTAAAGAAAGTAGGTATATAAAAAAAAGTAGGTATAACCGCAATAGCTTTAATCTTCTCTTAAAGGAAGAAAATTGCCTAAATCATATAATGATTTAGACTCAGGGAATTGAAATCAGTATCCTACATTTTATTTATCAATATTTTGCTCTATCAGTATTTAATCCCAGACAGAAACACATTTACTCTTATGTAAGTTTCATCTTGAAATAGTTCAAAAATAAAATACTTTTAATCATTAAGTTATATATAGTTGGGATGTATTGATATATTATCTTAATATTAAATTTCATTTTTCAAAGTATGTATTAAGTCAATAAAGTATTGTATGATCATTTTCTCCACAATTTTTTTCATTTTTATATTGCTGGTGTATGGCTATTTATGTAATTGAGGTCATCACATTTTCACCTTGAATTGCATGATCCAGCCTTCAGTGGGGGTCAGGTCATGGGTCACTGCATACACTTCTCTTCCATCGTGACTACCACAAATCATGACACCATCAGGGGAGTCACAGAATCTTTCTACTGTACAATCATCATGGAATAGCCAGTGCTCATTTACTTAAAAAAAGAAGAACAAAAATTTTATGACAGATTTATGACAAAAATACTTTGAAACAAATTTTCACTTTAGGCAACATCTAGAATTATGTTAAGTAGAAATCTCTCTTATTACATACCATCCATAGACAAAACACTAATGTAAGCACATCGTTTTAGGAACATGGATACCGAGAGATTGAGATATATCAAGTATCCAATACTAGCTAAGTCTACATTTAGAAAGAAAGAGTGTATTGTATGTGTTACAGATGAAAAGCAAAGGAAAATGTATACCCATTTCTTTTTTCTGACAGGTGTTTAACTTTTTAGGCAGAATCTAAAGAAGGAGGAAGATTTTTAGTAACATGATAGCCAAGTGAGTTAGCTATTTCTACTCAAATTTTGGTAGTACCTTCTGGGCAATTAAAAAAATTGTAATAGTAAAACTCATAGAACCAGAGAGTAGAATAGCGGAAGGGGGAAATGGGGACTTGTCAGTCAAAGGGCACAAAGTTTCAGTAATGCAAGGCTGAATAAGTTCAGGAGATCTACTGTACAACATGGGGCCTACAGTTAACAATTCTGCATTTCATACTTAAAAATTTGCTAAGAGAAATCTTAATGTTAAGTGCTCTTACCATAACAGAGAAATCAATATTAAAAAGGGGGGGGGCAGGAGGAAACTTTTGGAGGTGATTGATAAATTATGGCCTTTACTGTGGTGACGGTTTCATGGGTGAACACTTATCTCCAAACTCATCAAATTGTATACATTAAATATCTAAAGCTTTTTGTACATCAATTACACCTCAATAAAGTGATTTTTTTTTAAAAAGCTTCTAGGCGTCTAAGGAAAATTTTAGCAGCAAGGTTATGATCTGATCAGTGTAGAATAATCCTATTGTCCCTCTCTCTCAAACACACACACACACATGTGTGTGTGTGAGCACACATTCGTGTCCGTCACAATTCCCTTTCCCTTTTGGAAGAGGTGGTTTGTTTTTTTTTAAAATAAATTTATTTATTTAATTAATTTATTTTTGGCTGTGTTGGGTCTTCGCTGCTGGGCGCGGGCTTTCTCTAGTTGCGGCGAGTGGGGGCTACTCTCCGTTGCGGTGCACGGGCCTCTCATTGCAGTGGCTTCCCCTGCCGCAGAGCACAGGCTCTAGGCTCGTGGGCTGCAGCAGTTGTGGCACGCGGGCTCAGCAGCCGTGGTGCACGGGCTTAGTTGCTCCGCGGCATGTGGGGTCCTCCCGGACCAGGGCACGAACCCGTGTCCCCTGCATTGGCAGGCGGATTCCCAACCACTGCACCACCAAGGAAGCCCAGAAGAGGTGTTTGAACATAATGATTTTATCCCAGAAAGGTTAGAAATGAAACATATCTGTAAATCTCATCTAATTCATGATACACTTTGATTTCATAGGTCCAACGTTTCTCTGCAGTTTCCTGGTTAGCTCCAGCATTCACAGTGAAGATGAATGGGTGCAACTGGAGGCTTGGGTTACTGTGCAAATCACAGAGTTGGCTGGCCTCAGAAGACTCAGAGAAGAGACCAAACAATTTAATTGGAATTGAGCCTTCACTAGTGTTGTGTCTTTTTGATTTTGTCTGAGCATAACATATGTCTGTAGAACAAGCAGTTTATCTCCAGGACTCAAATGGCTACCACAATGCCATTATCTGTTAAGTTTTCATTCCATGGGATTTGGAGCTTCATTTAGTCCTATAGCACAGATACAGGATTCAAGAATCAAAAGGCACAGAAATTTGAATTCCAATAAGAATACCCTGAGTTTATTCTGGGGTACATATTTTATTTTATGCTAGAACTCTGCAATCCTGATGAAAAAGGGCTTACATTAATCAGCTAACACCAATCTCTTCCACAATATAATAAACTACTTATATAAGTAGATATTATACTTTCTAGGAGCACCGTCTTTGCAAGACAAGCAGGAGCTTAACTGTACATCAAGAATTAGTCTAAAGTAAAAATCACTATTTTAGGTACTTGAAAAATACGTATTTGCTTTTATTCGTACAGAAGTTGTACTAAAATTATTCACTGATCATAAACTCGCTTCTGTAAACCGTTACATAGGGAAAAATAAATGAGTACTTTAGCAAAGTTCTGAATCAGATCTATGTAAGTCTTCTCAATAACCTTCTTGAAAGAGTAAGACTACTTGGTAGTGGTGAAGAACATTTTACGCTTTTTCTATTTAAAGGGGTGATTTTTATTAAATATTTGCAGTTATACCACTGTGCCATGTGCAACACTAATAAATAAATTAATAAGAATAATTAATCTAAATATTCAATGTTTAAATGATAAAAATTATAACAGAATATTATACAGCTATTAAAATTATATTTTCAAAGATACTTAAGGACAAGAGGAAATGGTAAGGATTTAATTCTAAATGAAAAAAGCAGGCTGCAAATATGTATAATTTAAGATTATAATTTTGTTAAAAATACGATTATAGGGCTTCCCTGGTGGCGCAGTGGTTGAGAGTCCGCCTGCCGATGCAGGGGACACGGGTTCGTGCCCCGGTCCGGGAGGATCCCACATGCCACAGAGCCGCTAAGCCTGCATGTCTGGAGCCTGTGCTCCGCAGCGGGAGAGGCCACAACAGTGAGAGGCCCACGTACAGCAAAAAAAAATACGATTATATAGAGGTATAGAAAAAAAGACTCTAAGAAAAATATCAAAATATTGATGATGGTTATCCTCTGGGTGATTTTCATTTTCATCTTCATGATTTTCTGTATTTTCTTAATTTCATACTTGGAACATGTGTTGCTTTTAAAATAAAACACTAATAATTAATAATTAAATATTTTAAGTTATTAGAATTCCTCACATTTCAACTGTCTTCAGCATAGATTTCATTCCTCCAGAAGGTTCTTATCAGTCTTATTATTGTAAAATACAACCAGATTGTCCTTTCTATGCAAGAGGCTAGTGCAGAGTTGGATATGGCACAGTCCCACTGTCTGATGAATCTATAGTGGTACGGTATATCTGTTCGATAGCACTTGCAGTGTTGATACGATATGTGTAATTAAACATCACTACTTCACCTGAAGATACCACGTTTTATGTAGTATAACCAAGTATGTGGTGTGGCAAAGCCATATCCTTAATATACGACACCACTTAAAAAAAGGTGACCAGAATAGTGTCACGAAATGAAAAGAAGTCGTTAAAAATAAGAACAGCATGGAGAGATCCTTGACAGTTCACTGGGACACTGTGATACTCCTATCAGGAATGAAGAATAACAAGCATGACCTTGGACACTTCTGAAAACATGAAATACCATCACAAACGCATCTGACGTGCAGCAAAACAAAACACTTGTCCTTGGAGAATAAAACAAATGTCCAAAAAATGTTGGCTTTCTAACCAAAATAAAAAACAAGAAACGTAGAAATGAAAATTTTTAAAAAGAAAATTACCCTATTAATAAAATTATTGAATGCTATTAAAACAAACTTGCTGGCTTGACCGAAAGAAAAGATTTAGTTACAATGTAAACCAGGAAGGTTGAGAGAAGCAAAAGGGTGACACCCTTTTCACTGTTTCTGTACCACTTGAGAGTCTGTAAAAGGTTCCACATTCCACTTTTTGGAAAAGACCCAAATGGATTTTCATTTAGCATCAGTGAAAAATTTACCTGCAGTTTTGTCCTCCATAAACATGTCGAAAGCAATTCTTCCCACAGGGCCAGCGTCCGAGGGTGAACGCTCATGCTGGGGCACTGGGGCGCTGCTGAATGTGTCCAGCATGACGGTCCTCTGGTCCGCAGATCCTGAGATGAGGACGTTGTCAATGGCCCAGTCGTTCTGGTCCAGGCCGTCGTGTCTCGGCTGCCACCAGCGAAAACGAGTAGCAATCTCTTTAGCGTCAGAGGGGAGAAGGATATTCACGAATCTGAGGAAAATGATGGTTGGGGTGGGGGGGAAAGTCTTGTCAAATATCTCATGCGAGGAAGGGATGTGCAACCAGAGATAAGATATACATGTCACATGGAGGATGAGGAGAGGACGTTAGCTAAAATCGTTTTTAAAAACCACGATAAATTGTCTTAATTTTACGAAGTCTCACAAATCACTAAATTGGGGAAACAGAATGTGAACAAATTCAAGCATTCTGGAACTACCCCCTTGCTCTAACTGTCCCTGGGCAGGACTGAGAGGGACCCTACAGTTTTCTGCTTGCCTAGAGACCCTCCAGATCGGTAGGCATAGGGTATATGCACTTTGGTAGACCAATACTGACTTTTTTTCTGCCACTCAGGGGTTGGTTTCATCTGTTTCCTTCCCCTGCCACCTTGATTTTATTCCACTCCCATGTGTGCCAGAAATTTGCTTGGTATTTGGACACTAGATTGTGGCAGGACATTTGGGTTCTCAGCCTGAGAGTACCAGGATATATGTAATTACTTCATCAGTTGCCTGGTTTGACATCGACTTTATGCTTTATTGAAAACATTATACTTAGAAATGCTGAGTGAGAACCATGGGCTAACAAGCCCAGCAGGCTGCCCCTGACTCAATCACCAAAGACAGACATGGAAACACATGGCTCCACCCTCCAACATGAATCTTAACCAGCTACAAATAAGGTTGGAAATACCCCTTAATCACAATGATGCATTTAAACCTCAGGAAGATATCAAACCCCTTCGAAATGATATTCACAACTCATAAAGTCTGCTGGGGAAAATAATTTCATGAAGTTTACTCTCTCATAAAGTCTCATCTTTTTATCCATGCTAATCTACCTCCCTTTACATTCCAGGGCTGCCTCTGCGTGTTAGCACTGCAGTTCATCCTGGGAAGACCCCTTAAGTAGAGGGCTTCAATATGACCCCTGGGTTTTCGTCTTTCACATGGAAGAGGTTTTTTTATTTTAGTTTTGCCTACATACTATCTCCTTGTTGATTTTATGTTCCCTTCTTCTTCTCTCTTTGATGTCTTCCTTGAAGTATAATGACCAGAAGAGTAGGAAGTATTCCAGATGAGGGGCAATCAAAATCCATTCAAGGCTAGGATGTTATTAGTTGGATTTCCAGTACTTGGATTTTAAATACTTTTTAAAAAATATTTATTTATTTATTTTATTCATTTGGCTGCTCTGGGTCATAGTCACGGCATGCAGGATCTTTAGTTGTGGCATGTGGACTCTTAGTTGTGGCATGTGGGATCTAGTTCCCTGACCAGGGATCAAACCTGGGCCCCCTGCATTGGGAGTGCAGAGTCTTAGCCACTGGACCACCAGCGAAGTCCCTTAAATACTTTTTTTGATTATGTCCATCATTTTGTGCACCCTTTGGGCCATGATAACTCAGTGGATCTTGGTCTTAGGGAAGGGAAGTGTAGACTGTGAATCCCAGACCCTCAGCTGTGTAGTAACTGGCAGTTTGGAGACCATGAGTCTTTAGGCAAATAATCTTTTCCAAAGTTAATTTCCTCATGCATCTCAGTTTTGAAGCTCACCTGTGCCCCTCCTTTCCCTCTTTTATTGTATGCTCACCTTGTAAGATCTTTCTATAATTTTTCTCCTTTGAATTGGCATGTTTAATTAACATTTTAAGAAGTATTAAATAACATCAGAAATCTATCTGTTCCTGGACGGACACACAATCACACTTCTTTATCCAGAGCAACAATCTTTTATCTTCATTTCTCTATCCTGATAAATCCTTGACCACATTTTAAAATCCTTTGGAGTGGAAATTTATCCAAGGCTGCTGAAAAGTGTAAATAAATTATGACCACTGTTCGTGCCGTGGTGAATTTGTTTCTCCTTCAGAGAACTAAAGTGGATTAGACAGTTATGCTTTTACCCTACAGAAACATAACTTCCTTCTCCCTGTATATTATGCTGTTAAAGTGTTCAGGAACTCATATGTGAGAGTCATTATAACTTTCTCCATAAACAGTTTACTTGCCTTGCCTACTATCTCCTGCTAATAGGTGAGCACATTTTTTTGCACTATTACACTGTGTACCACTTAGTTTCTATCTGGAATCCTTTATTGGTGTCCAACTTTAATGCAAGTGCAGTATTTAAAACTTTTGCTTATGGCAGAGACTGCTGGCATTTCCTTAATTGCCATATTCCCCATTCTCCCTTCATATTAGGAGCCTATCTTTTTAGGGAGGCGAATAATCACCCAGAATAAAGACACCACGTCCAGACTGCCTTGCATCCGGGTGTGTCTCTGTGACTAAGTTCTGGCTATTAGAATGTGAAAGGAAGTGTGGACAACTGTTAGGAAGTGTCCTTAAAGAGAGACAGCACACTGCTCTTGCCCCATCCTCCTGCCTGCAGGCTGGAATGTGGGTCCTCTCAGACCAAAGCGTTGAGTGTGGCAGAAGTACCAGTTAGAAGGAACCTGGGTCTCTGGTCCTGGTCGAGCCGCTGTAGCAGCTCTGGGTTACTTCCTTCTGGATCTAACTTACATAAGAGAGGAAAAAACACCTTTTAAGTTATTTTACGTTTTCTGTAATTCACAGCTGAACATATTCTTGACCGATAGGTTGAATTTAAATTATCATTTACAAGATTCTTGATTGTTTTTATTTTACATAATTTTTAGCTTGTACCTGGTTTGCCATGCACTGAGATTATCTATGTTTCTCCTTTTATTTATTCTGTTTCTTGACTGGGCTGCAATCACTCCTCCCCTCCCCTCCTTTCTCTTCCCCTCCCCTCTGCTCTGCTCTCCTCCAACCTTCTCTCCTTCTCTCTTTCTCTCCTATATCACCTTCTTCTTCCCTATTCTCCTCCTACTTTAATAAATACGCTCTTTTCCTTTTTAACAACCTTTGGACTTTTCTAATCAGCCACAACTGTTTTTTGCCCTTCAAGAGTACATTCTTAAAAATGACCCATACATTGTGTTTCTTCAGGGTTTTTCAATAAGGAATTTAAAAACAGACTCTAGGCTTCTTAAGGATATTTACATTTTGTGTTTATTTTCTAGCCCCCAATTCTCTAAAATGGAGTGAACACTATATAAACAAACAAATAAATTACTTTTCTGTTTCCACTTTCCCAAAATGCTGTTGAAATTAATTATCATATATTCATTAATTTATATGAGTTTTTACAGTGGATCTATTCATTACTGGCATTGTGATTGTGTATTTTATCTTATTTACGGATTCACAAACTAGTTTTTTTTGAAATAAAAACCCCAAACCAGCTGTTTATCTAGCTCAGAAACCTTGTCTTCGTGTTGGTCTCAGAGGCAT
Source organism: Monodon monoceros (assembly GCF_005190385.1). Taxonomy (NCBI): domain Eukaryota; kingdom Metazoa; phylum Chordata; class Mammalia; order Artiodactyla; family Monodontidae; genus Monodon; species Monodon monoceros. The sequence goes on along the minus strand of NW_021703776.1, from coordinate 19,317,947 downwards.
CCTCTACTGGTGAGTGTGGTCCAGGTCCCCTGTGGTCCCTGTGATGGATTGCTGGCAGGCCTTACTAAGCATCTTCGCTCAACATACTAGTTATAAGAGATAAAATAGAATACAAACCCAGGTTTACTGTACTGGTCATAGAAGATTTCCATTAGCAGGTTCCAGGTAATGCCTCCATTGACAGAATATTCCAAGAGAACACCTTGGTTACGGTTGTTTGGTGTGATCAGGCATCCATACATGAAGTAAAATTGGATAAACTCAGAATTAGTGAGGTTTAGATCCACTGTGACCAACAGCCGACTGCAACCCTAAGGAAAAGAAGCAGAATGCAACAACACGGTGATAAGGAATCGTCATTACAGGTTCTAGGTATTCTCTGGCTTCCATCCTTTCTTTTGCAATACAAGTCACACAGTATTGCAATAATGATTTTCTTATCTCTCCTATTATACTAACTCCTAGTATGGCCTTTAGCATACAGTAGGTACAAAGCAAATATATGCTGAACTTTGAAATTTCAGTATTAGAATTTACTTACAAAGGGCAATGTATTCTAAAGAGATTCTCTTCTATTTTCTTCTAAGCAATACGAGAGCTGAAATTAAAATAACTAGTCTATATTTTTATTAAATTATTTCTAGCTATTTATAGGTATCTTTTAGACTTTTAAAAAGGTATCAGCTATTAACAAAATAGTATACTGAGATGACTATTTTAATATGCAATTGAAAAATGATGTCCAAAAATGTAATACAACTTAATTATAATTAGCAATATTAGTTGTAAGCTTTTTAAACTTTTATAGTTGATTTTAATGTTTTCTATATTAATTCATTAACATAGTCATTTCTTAGTTGAACCTATGAAGAAAACTAGGCCTCTTAGAGTTCCATCTAAGCTAGGAGGAGTACTGTGAACACTGCATTCTTTCTTTTTTTAACATCTTTATTGGAGTATAAATGCTTTACAATGGTGTATTAGTTTCTGCTTTATAACAAAGTGAATCAGTTATACATATACATATGTTCCCATATCTCTTCCTTCTTGCATCTCCCTCCCTCCCTCCCTCCCTATCCCACCCCTCTAGGTGGTCACTAAGCACCGAGCTGATCTCCCTGTGCTATGTGGCTGCTTCCCACTAGCTATCTATTTTACATTTGGTAGTGTATATATGTCCCTGCCACTCTCTCACTTCGTCCCAGCTTACCCTTCCTCCTCCCCGTATCCTCAAGTCCATTCTCTAGTAGGTCTGTGTCTTTATTCCCGTCTTGCCCCTACGTTCTTCATGACCTTTTTTTTTTTCTTAGATTCCATATATATGTGTTAGCATACGGTATTTGTTTTTCTCTTTCTGACTTACTTCACTCTGTATGACAGACTCTAGGTCCATCCACCTCACTACAAATAATTCAATTTTGTTTCTTTTTATGGCTGAGTAATATTCCATTGTATATATGTGCCACATCTTCTTTATCCATTCATCTGTCGATGGACACTTAGGTTGTTTCCATCTCTGGGCTATTGTAAATAGAGCTGCAATGAACATTTTGGTACATGACTCTTTTTGAATTATGGTGTTCTCAGGGTATATGCCCAGTAGTGGGATTGCTGGGTCGTATGGTACTTCTATTTTTAGTTTTTTAAGGAACCTCCATACTGTTCTCCATAGTGGCTGTATCAATTTACATTCCCACCAACAGTGCAGGAGGGTTCCCTTTTCTCCACACCCTCTCCAGCATTTATTGTTTCTAGATGTTTTGATGATGGCCATTCTGACCGGTGTGAGATGATATCTCATTGTAGTTTTGATTTGCATTTCTCTAATGATTAATGATGTTGAGCATTCTTTATGAAACATTGAATTCTTAATCACTGTTGATGATTATAAAAATCCAACATAATATATGTCCTCTTGCTACTCTTGGGCTAAAATACTAGTATATTTCATTGGCACAAATGTAAACTCTAAGGTAGGACGTGGTAGGGCAGTAAAGAACTGATAGTGAATTTGTAATTTTTAAAAATTAAATGGCCTGTAAAGGGTATTTAATTATAGTATTGGAGAAATTCTACTTTTAAACAAGTCATCTTTGGCAGCAATGCATAATGGCTATAAAGTTTCTCAAAGCAATTTGCTAACATTGCTGCTATCATTCACAAAATAATCTGCTATAAATACACATGTTTAGTAATTACTAACAATTACTCTTTCTTGGATAATTTACATAAGGGATTAATTATTGTTAATAAATTCAGGAAACTGAAGCTCATTTTCCAGATTTTTGGCTCCCTAAATCCCAAATCTGTTGCAAGCTCAGGAATTTTCAATTAGAGCATCATTCAGGTGGAAGACCTTCACACATTGTGCAAGCTCTCTATCCCAGGGTGGAAATTCGTTTAAGTCCTTTTTAAATGTGTACTTAAATATGCCTGTGCTGACACTACCCTGAATAATTAAATTGTCGCAGCTGATTTGTGATAGGAAAGTGTTGAAAATAATTAGCATTTTCTGATTTGTAGAAAGTTGTGAGTTCACATCAGGGTTGTGCATTTAGAGTGTCTAACTCCGCATCTTGATTTGCCAATTAAACTTCAAAAGAGACTTGACTTTTTGGGGGGAAACTCAGAGGATGCAGAAATGAATAAACAGTAGCCAAACACTAACCCCACTGAAATGGAGAGCCATTCCCGAAGCCACAGCTCCACACACAGTACTTAATTTCCCTCCATTCACGGTCAGCCAGTTCTGGTTGGATGGGGCCCGATTGAAGTTGTCTTTGAGTTGGGTTGGAAGGGAGGTCTGGGGCTCATCACAGTACAGGCCACCCCACTGCTCGTCACAGCTGCGAGTGGAGAAAGAGAAAAGAAAAGTCAACATCAAACAAAGCCCCTGCAAGTGTTCTCTCAAATTAGTGAAGCTAACTCCTTTTCCTAGTCCAAGATGATGAAAGGTTAGTTATCTTCACAGAGCTTGCTGGAATTCACCTGCTCTCCTTAACAGTGCTTTAGGTTAGAAATAAGCTGTGAATTAACTGCCTTTAGGCTTTCCTAAAGTAGTGCCTTGGGCTTACAGGTGGAGAGAGAAGCAATTTGAAAGAATTTACTAAAGCCCTGTCCCTGCATGACACAGCTCTGGATGGCTGATAAGGAATTGCAGCTACCAAAGTAAACTGGTTGGTCCTAATAATTTATGAAACTGGTCTTTTTAATAGAGGCTTTGAGCCAATCAGGAATCCAAGAGGCCACGTTCCAAATAGCAGAGGGTACTTTGGATAGTATCTGCCATCTTTGACCACAGAAGTGAATTCCCTGTTCAATGTTGGAGGAAATATGAATATAGGACTGGGGGGCTCCGGGATCTCAGAGGTCATGCTAGATATGGGTTAGAATCATTAATCAAAGGAAAGATTCCCCAGGTGTACAGGGATTAGTGGAGAAGGAACTAAATTCTCTATCAGCATTTTCATTCATAGTATCCCATCGAACAGCAGAGTCTTTGAAAATAAAGCACAGAGCCCTGTAGTACACAACACACACACACACACACACACTCACACACACACACACACACACACACACACACTCACTCTCTCTCTCTCTCTCTCTCTCTCTCTCTCTCTCTATTTAGATCCTTCCAAAGATACTAAGGCTCTCTGAGTAAAACTGTAGGTCTCTCCATCAAATACACCTGGCAAATTGATCAGGCATTTATATACTTCCTTATGCAAATACCACAGGAATACCATTCAAACCACAAGTAAGGCATATCACTACATACATTCAGACCTAAGTGAGAAAAATACTTAGGATGTATTATTTTCAGTCAGAACATATTAAACTCCTGAACTTCTTCTAATGTCTTTTTCAAGGCTCAGGTATATCACAGAAACATAGAAGAAAATAAAACAAGTCGGGCTTCCCTGGTGGCGCAGTGGTTGAGAGTCCGCCTGCCAATGCAGGGGACACGGGTTCGAGCCCTGGTCTGGGAAGATCCCACATGCCGCGGAGCAACTAGGCCCGTGAGCCACAACTACTGAGCCTGCGCGTCTGGAGCCTGTGCTCCGCAACGGGAGAGGCCGCGATAGTGAGAGACCTGCGCACCGCGATGAAGAGTGGCCTCCGCTTGCCACAACTGGAGAAAGCCCTCGCACAGAAACGAAGACCCAACACAGCCAAAAATAAATAAATAAATAAATAAAATTAAAAAAAAAATAACAAATGTTCAACTACAACTGGTGTCTTTAAAAAAAAAAATCTGTGAAAAAAAAAATAAAATAAAACAAGTCAATTATAACTCAGCCTTCTCCCTACAAGATATTGTTCAGTTCCTACTCTCTAAGCAAGAACAAAGATAGCCATAAACTCCATAGTTAGCTCAAGGTCAGATTTCAGGAAAAATGTATCAATATAACCTAAAGCAGCTTGGAAGTGATTAAAAAACCAGTTTCAGAAAAATTTCCTGGCCAGAATGTGAGTCAGGAACTTTCTGTAAAAGGAAGAAAAAAACCTACTTACACACAGTTTCCTTGGATGCACCTTCCATGGCCACTGCACATATCTGTGCAGCCATCCCCGATATAGACATTATCTATTGCCCACGTCTGCTGCTTGTCAAAAGGAGCTGGTTGATGCCAACGGAAACGAGTGGCTTGGGACCTTTGAAGAAAAAGAGAATTATAATGAAGGATGTGGTGGACAAGAGAAAGTGTTCTGGTATGTTTGAACAAGTGCATGGAGGAGCGTTACACAAATGCACGTACATCCTCACCTGTGTTCCGAAAAATGTATTCATTACGGCTAATTCTTTGCCAAACTTTGATTAAGAAAACCAAACCAAACTGAACTGCAATAGCTTGAGAATATACTGTGTTGGCCGAAAAGTTCATTCGTTTTTTTCCTTAAGATGGCTCTAGTACCGCTTAGCTGTCTTTAACTTCATTTGAAACAATTTTGTTAGATTGTACTGGGACAGCTGTCGTATCAGTGTGGCAGAAGGTAGTGGAACAAAACGGTGAATATGTTGTTCAGTAAAGTTCTTGGTGAAAATAAAAAAAATGTGTCTTTTGTTTTTACTTAAAAGCTGAAGGAAAGTTTTGGCCAACCCAATATTTTAGGCCAATGAGCTTTCTGAGCCTTGTAAAAACAGACTAAAACAGATACTAAAACTAGTGCTAAAATCAGTAGCCTCATGGGACCAGTGAGCCCTGAATTTTGTGTGGAAATCATTGTGGAAGGACAACAGGGCTGCTGCCAAGCTGTATTTGCACTTTAGGAAAAGATGTTTGTCCTTGAGCAGCCATAACCCCTCTGCATTTGAGTCGGGGAGAGGATTTCAACTCCTAAGCGCTCCCTAAGGCCAGACACTTTTGTACAGGAGGCACACTGGTCAGCATTTATGAGGAATTCTCACAATGAGAGCCTTAGGAAGACTGGGGGTGTATATCAGAAGGATCAGTGAAACCCTAGATAAGATAACTGGACAGAGAAGAGAGAGGATAGTAAGACTCTGTTAGTAAGGATAGAAAGGATAGTAAGCTCTGTTACTCCCAGACTTATTTTATATTGATTTAAATGCAATGTAAATAAAACCCAAACAGAGATTCTCCCATTCTGGAGAATATATATTTGCTCATTTGCACAGCTTGGGGGAGAGTCTTGTTCATAAGGACAAATAAACTTATGTGTTTAGGGACACTAGATGGCAGTAAAATCCAAACAATGCCTGAGGCTCAAGTGAGCTTGAACATTCAAAGACCTTGGAGGAAATAATTAGCCAAAGCAACTCCTGTTTTATGGATTTATATACTTTTCTCATTAAGAGATATGCTAACCACTTGACTGAAAGATACCTGTTTTAGGCAGGACCAAAGACCAAATAACAGCAAGGATTTAAAATTTTCCAACTGAACACATTTATATTAAGTTTAGAAAATAGAAAAGAAACAACAGAACTCAAATCTTCACTCTGAAAATAAATCGTTCAGTTTGATATCTATTTGCTGAGCAGCTATGCACTCATTTCTCCATAACCTATCTTGCTCGCCAGCTCCCATCTGTTCATCTCAGCAGAGAAACGTCTACCTAATACCCTCCTGTCACTTGCTATTGCATTTAACTTCAATCCCAAGCTCCTCCTTGGCCCACAAGGCTCTGCCGGAGCTGAGCCCTCTCCTCTGGTCCCTCAGCCTCCCTTCTGGAGCCCGGCTCCTCCTCTCAGCTCCTGAAGCTCCTCCAACTCTTTCCTGCCTTCTGCTGACATGTTATTCCTTTCTGCCCGGTTAACCTCTGTGTGTCCTTCAGGTCTCAGAGGGAATGTCAGGTCTTCACAGAGAAATATTCTTTCAGATCCCTTTAAAAACTACACTTCTTCCATAGCAAATGGTTCTTTTCCTTTCATAGTATTTATCACAACTTTAGTCATATATTTATTTACATATGTATTTCTTTTTTTTTCTTTTTTTTTTTTTTTTTCAATACCGGGGCCCTCCCTTTTTTGGGCCCTTCCCTTTTGGGGGCCCGGGCCCCAGACCCCCGGGCCCGGCGGCCATGGTCCCCCCCACATGCCGCGGAGCGGCTGTGGGATCCTCCGGGACCGGGGCACGAACCCGTGTCCCCTGCATCGGCAGGCGTACTCTCAACCACTGCGCCACCCGGAAGCCCTGCATATGTATTTCTTAAATGTCTGTCTCTTCCTCAGAAAAGTTGTAAGGGAGGAGGGTTAATCTCTTTTTGTTTAACATTGTACACTCAGTGTACAGCACCTAGCCCTTAGTAGGTGCTCTAAGGTGCAGTGAGCTGGTATTCTCAGAGTAAGGAATATGAAGATGCCCCCGCTGTGGTTGTGTAACTCAGTGCTCTGCTCATCAGTTAATTTTTAATGACTAAGTTTATTAATAGCTATGCCTGGTACATGCAGCAACATCTTATAAATAACATAGTGGAATATCGTATTTCCCATAGGACATCATGACTTGGATTTTAATAACAAGTCAACACTTACATACTTATTCTGTCCTATAGATTATATGTTTCTGAAGGGCAGGAAATATCTCTGTATTCCTTCAAGGAATACTGTTTTATATCTTCAGTGTGCATAGATAGTGGGCAAGTAATAAGATTTCCTTGTTCCCCTAATATTTTATATATGCTCCATTACCTTTAAAATTTTTTAAATTGAAGTATAGTTGATATACGTTTCACGTGTACAGCAAAGTGATTCAGTTTATATACATATATTCAGTTTTATATATATATATAGGGTTGGCAAAAAAATTCGTTTGGGCTTTTCTGTAACATCTTATATGTTCTTTTTCATATTCTTTCCCATTATAGTTTATTATAAGATATTGACTACAGTTTCCTGTGCTATACAGTAGGTACTTTTTTTTTTTTTTTTTGCGGTACGTGGTCCTCTCACTGTTGTGGCCTCTCCCGTTGCGGAGCACAGGCTCTGGACGTGCAGGCCCAGTCGCCATGGCTCACAGGCCCAGCCGCTGCACGGCATGTGGGATCTTCCTGGACCGGGGCATGAACCCGTGTCCCCTGCATCAGCAGGCGGACTCTCAACCACTGCGCCACCAGAGAAGCCCCAGTAGGTACTTTTTAAAATCTATTTTATATATAGTACTGTGTATCTGTTACTCCCAAATTCCTAATTTATCTCTCCCCCCTCCCTTTCCCTTTGATAACCATAAATTTGTTTTCTATGTCTGTGAGTTTATTTCTGTTTTGTAAATAAGTTCATTTGTATCATTTTTTAAGATTCCACATATAAGTGATACCATATGATATTTGTCTTTCTCTTTCTGACATATTTCACTTAGTATGATAATCTTCTGGTCCATCCATGTTGCTACAAATGGCATTATTTCATTCTTCTTTATGGCTGAGTAATATCCTATTGTGTGTGTGTGTATATATATATATATATATATATATCTATATCTCACATCTTCTTCATCTATTCATGTGTCGATGAGCATTTAGGTTGCTTCCATGCCTTGGCTATTTTAACAGTGCTGCTATGAACATTAGGGTGCACGTATCTTTTTGAATTAGAGTTTTTGTCTTTTCCAGATATATGCCCAGGAGTGGGATTGCTGGATCACATGGTAGCTCTGTTTCTAGTTCTTTAAGGAAACTCCATACTGTTCTCCATAGTGGCTGCACCAATTTATATTCCGACCGACAATGTAGGAGGGTTCCCTTTTCTCCACATCCTCTCCAGCATTTATTATTTGTAGACTTTTTGATGATGGCCATTCTGACAAATCCATCACCTTTTATTAAAGCTCTTATCATGTTTTAATAAAAGTGCCTATTTATGCATAGTTTCCTCTGTTGGATTATTCTCCTTACTTACCATTTTACTGTTGGTGACTCCTATAGATGGGGCTTCATAAACCTTTACTGAAAGAATGTTTAATTGGCAGCAATAAAGGTGGCCAGAAAGAATCAAATAGGAGACGTCTTGAGAGTGGTCGGGCAGGGGCTGGGGGTCAGTGGTGGAGAGGGCAGTGATTTGATGACTGTTAAAGGCGGGGGGGATCTTCCTAGCAGTTGGGAGATGGCAGAGCTGCCTAGCATGAGGTGACCCTACCCACCAGAAAGACAAGATCCAGCCCCACCCACCAGAACACAGACACCAGTCCCCTCCACCAGGAAGCATACACAAGACACTGAAGCAGCCTCACCCACTGGGGGCAGACACCAAGAACAATGGGAACTACAAACCTGCAGCCTGTGAAAAGGAGACCCCAAACACAGTAAGTTAAATAAAATAAGAAGACAGAGAAACACGCAGCAGATGAAGGAGCAAGGTAAAAACCCACCAGACCAAATAAATGAAGAGGAAATAGGCAGTCTACCTGAAAAAGAATTCAGAGTAATGATAGTAAAGATGATCAAAAATCTTGGAAACAGAATGGAGAAAATACAAGAAACATTTAACAAGGACCTAGAAGAACTAAAGAGCAAACAAACAATGATGAACAACACAATAAATGAAATTAAAAATGAAATCAGTAGCAGAATAACTGAGGCAGAAGAACGGATAAGTGACCTGGAAGATAAAATAGTGGAAATAACTACCGCAGAGCAGAATAAAGAAAAAAGAATGAAAAGAATTGAGAACAGTCTCAGAGACCTCTGGGACAACACTAAATGCACCAACATATTCAAATTATAGGGGTCCCAGAAGAAGAAGAGAAAAAGAAAGTGTCTGAGAAAATACTGAAGAGATTATAGTGGAAAACTTCCATAACATGGGAATGGAAATAGTCAAGCAAGTCCAGGAAGCGTAGAGAGTCCCATACAGGAAAATCCAAGGAGAAACACGCCAAGACACATATTAATCAAACTATCAAAAATTAAATACAAAGAAAAAATATTAAAAGCAGCAAGGGAAAAGCAACAAATAACATATACGGGAATCCCCAGAAGGTTAACAGCTGATCTTTCAGCAGAAACTCTGCAAGCCAGAAAGGTGCAGAAAGGAGTGGCATGACATATTTAAAGTGATGAAAGGGAAAAACCTACAAGATTACCCTACCCAGCCAGGATCTCATTCAGATTTGATGGAGAAATTAAAACCTTTACAGACAAGCAAAAGTTAAGAGACTTCAGCACCACCAAACTAGCTTTACAACAAATGCTAAAGGAACTTCTGTAGGCAGGAAACACAAGAGAAGGAAAAGACCTACAAAAAGAAACCCAAGACAATTAAGAAAATGGTAACAGGAACATACATGTCGATAATTACCTTAAATGCAAATGGATTAAATGCTCCAACCAAAAGACACAGACTGGCTGAATGGATACAAAAACAAGACCTGTATATACGCTGTTTACAGGAGACTCACTTAACACCTAGGGACACATACAGACTGAAAGTGAGGGGATGGAAAAAGATATTCCATGCAAATGGAAATCAAAAGAAAGCTGGAGTAGCAATTCTCATATCTGACAAAAGAGACTTTAAAATAAAGACTATTACAAGAGACAAAGAAGGACACTACATAATGATCAAGGGATCAATCCAAGAAGACAATATAACAATTGTAAATATTTATGCACCCAACATAGGAGCACCTCAATACATAAGACAAATACTAACAGCCATAAAAGGGGAAGTCGACAGTAACATAATCATAGTAGGAGACTTCAACACCCTACTTTCACCAATGGACAGATCATGAAAATAAATAAGGAAACACAAGCTTTATATGATACATTAAACAAGATGGACTTAATTGATATTTATAGGACATTCCATCCCAAAACAACAGAATAAACTTTCTTCTTAAGTGCTCATGGAACATTCTCCAGGATAGATCATATCTTGGGTCACAAATCAAGCCTTAGTAAATTTAAGAAAATTGAAATTGTATCAAGTATCTTTTCCGACCATAACACTATGAGAGTAGATATCAATTACAGTAAAAAAAATTAAAAAATACAAACACATGGAGGTAAACAATACACTACTAAATAACCAAGAGATCACTGAAGAACTCAAAGAGGAAATCAAAAAATACCTAGAAACAAATGGCAATGAAAACACAACGACCCCAAACCTATGGGATGCAGCAAAAGCAGTTCTAAGAGGGAAGTTTATAGCAATACAATCCTACCTCAAGAAACAAGAAAAATCTCAAATAAACAACCTAACCTTACACCTAAAGCAATTAGAGAAACAAACAAAAAACCCCGAAGTCAGCAGAAGGAAAGAAAGCATAAGGATCAGATCAGAAATAAATGAAAAAGAAATGAAGGAAACAATAGCAAAGGTCAATAAAACTAAAAGCTGGTTCTTTGAGACGATAAACAAAATTGATAAAACTATAAGCCAGACTCATCAAGAAAAAAAGGGAGAAGACTCGAATCAACAGAAATAGAAATGAAAAAGGAGAATTAACAACTGATACTGCAGAAATACAAAGGATCCTGAGAGATTACTACAAGCAACTACATGCCAATAAAATGGACAACCTGGAAGAAATGGACAAATTCTTAGAAAAGCACAACCTTCCAAGACTGAACCAGGAAGAAATAGAAAATATGAACACACCAATCATAAGTAATTAAATTGGAACTGTGATTAAAAATCTTCCAACAAACAAAAGCCCAGGACCTGTTAGCTCTACAGGTGAATGTGATCAAATATTTAGAGAAGAGTTAACACCTATCCTTCTCAAACTCTTCCAAAATATAGCAGAGGGAGGAACACTCCCAAACTCATTCTACAAGGCCACCATCACCCTGATACCAACACCAGACAAAGATGTCACAAAAAAAGAAAACTACAGGCGAATATCACTGATGAACATAGATGTAAAAATCCTCAACAAAATACTAGCAAACAGAATCTAGCAGCACATTTAAAGGATCATACACCATGACAAGTGGGGTTTATCCCAGGAATGCAAGGATTCTTCAATATACAAATCAATCAGTGTGATAAACCATATAAACAAACTGAAGGATAAAAACCATATGATCATCTCAATAGATGCAGAAAAAGCTTTTAACAAAACTCAACACCCATTTATGATAAAAACTCTCCAGAATGTAGGCATAGAGGGGAACTACCTCAACACAATATAGGCCATATATGACAAACCCACAGCCAACATCATTCTCAGTGGTGAAAAACTGAAACCATTTCCACTAAGATCAGAAACAAGACAAGGTTGCCCACTCTCACTGCTATTATTCAACATAGTTTTGGAAGTTTTAGTCACAGCAGTGAGAGAAGAAAAAGAAATAAAAGGAATACACCATTGTAAAGCAGTTACACTCCAATGAAGATGTTAAAAAATAAAAATAAAAAAACAAACAAAAAACCATGGTCCACACCACCCCCCCAAAAAAAGGAATACAAATCAGAAAAGAAGAAGTAAAACTGTCACTGTTTACAGATGACATGATACTATACATAGAAATCCTAAAGATGCTACCAGAAAACTACTAGAGCTAATCAATGAATTTGGTAAAGTAGCAGGATACAAAATTAATGCACAGAAATCTCTTGCATTCCTATACACTAATGATGAAAAATCTAAAAGAGAAATTAAGGAAACACTCCCATTTAACACTGCAACAAATAGAATAAAATACCTAGGAATAAACCTACCAAAGGAGACAAAAGACCTCTAGGCAGAAAACTGTAAGACAGTGATGAAAGAAATTAAAGACGATACAAACAGATGGAGAGATATACCATGTTCTTGGATGGGAAGAATCAACATTGTGAAAATGAGTATACTACCCAAAACAATCTACAGATTCAATGCAATCCCTATCAAACAGCAATGGCATTTTTCACAGAACTAGAACAAAAAAATTTCACAATTTGTATGGAAACACAAAAGACCCCAAATAGCCAAAGCGATCTTGAGAAAGAAAAGTGGAGCTGGAGGAATCAGGCTGAGTTCAGGCTATACTACAAAGCTACAGTAATCAAGACAGTATAGTACTGGCACAAAAACAGAAATATAGGATAAAGCAAAAACAAAAACAGGATAAAAAGCCCAGAGATAAACCCACGCACATATGGTCACCTTATCTTTGATAAAGGAGGCAAGAATATACAATGGAGAAAAGACAGCCTCTTCAATAAGTGGTGCTGGGAAAACTGGACAGCTACATGTGAAAGAATGAAATTAGAACACTCCCTAACACCATACACAAAAATAAACTCAAAATGGATTAAAGACCTAAATGTAAGGCCAGACACTATAAAACTCTTAGAGGAAAACATAGGAAGAACACTCAATGACATAAATCACAGCAAGATTCTTTTTGACCCACCTCCTTGAGAAATGGAAATAAAGACAAAAATAAATTAATGGGACCTAATGAAACTTAAAAGCTTTTGCACAGCAAAGGAAACCATAAACAAGATGAAACGACAACCCTCAGAATGGGAGAGAATATTTGCAAACGAAGCAACTGACAAAGGATTAATCTCCAAAATATACAAGCAGCTCATGCAGCTCAATATCAAAAAAACAAGTAACCCAATCCAAAAATGGGCAGAAGAACTAAATAGACATTTCTCCAAAGAAGATATACAGATTGCCAACAAACACATGAAAGAATGCTCAACATCATTAATCATTAGAAAAATGCAAATCAAAACTACTGTGAGGTATCATCTCACACCAGTCAAAATGGCCATCACCAAAAAAAATCTACAAACAATAAATGCTGGAGAGGGTGTGGAGAAAAGGGAACCCTCTTGCACTGTTGGTGGGAATGTAAATTGATACAGCCACTATGGAGAACAGTATGGAAGTTCCTTAAAAAATTAAAAATAGAACTACCATATGACCCAGCAATCCCACTACTGGGCATATACCCTGAGAAGACCATAATTCAAAAAAGGGTCATGTACCACAATGTTCATTGCAGCTCTATTTACAATAGCCAGGACATGGAAGCAACCTAAGTGTCCATCGACGGATGAATGGATAAAGAAGATGTGGCACATATATACAATGGAATGTTAGCCATAAAAAGAAACGAAATTGAGTTATTTGTAGTGAGGTGGATGGACCTAGAATCTGTCATACAGAGTGAAGTAAGTCAGAAAGAGGAAAACAAATACCGTATACTAACACATATATACGGAATAAAAAAAAAAAACCTAGGGGCAGGACAGGAATAAAGACACAGATGTAGAGAATGGACTTGAGGACACAGGGAGGGGGAAGGGTAAGCTGGGACCAAGTGAGAGAGTGGCATGGACATATATACACTACCAAATGTAAAACAGACAGCTAGCGGGATGTAGCTGCATAGCACAGGGAGATCAGCTCAGTGCTTTGGGACCACCTAGAGGGGTGGGATAGGGAGGGTGGGAGGGAGACGCAAGAGGGAGGGTATATGGAGATATATGTATATGTAAAGCTGATTCACTTTGTTATACAGCAGAAGCTAACACAACATTGTAAAGCATTTATACTCCAATAAAGATGTTAAAAAAAAAAGACAACATTATACAACAGAGAAGCTGGTGATTCAGTGTGAATTTTCTGTCATTCATCAGCATTTTAACTTTGGAATGTGTTTTTCTTTCTCTCCTTTTGTTAATTAAATAAATGGCTAAAAAAAAAAAGAACTTGTAATTCCCTTGACTATTTCTCCATGATTAACCCAATAATATTATGTTTAGTTACTTGGTTTTCTTAGAATAAGACCTTTTCTTTGCAGTTACAGTAGTTGGGAATATCATTGAAAAATATCCTCCTACTCTAAATTTGTTTACCTGCCAAAAGGTACAGACTCCTCCAACCCCATTCCATCACTCCAGTCCTTCCACAATCTTTTTCCCCCTTCTTGAGCTTATCACCATTCCTTTAAACTTCCTGCACACATGGAATAGCTTCTGTGCTGCGGCTAAAACCACCTGGCTTCCAAAGTGTAGTAGTTAATCTTTAAAGACAGTGGTATCAGCCAGGTCATTAGGGCCAGTAGAAGAGAATGGGTCATTTTCAAACTGTGACTTTAAATAGCCAAGTCACACCTGAGCCTTCCAGTGGCAGCTCCCACACCCCACCTTTCTTGGTGGATTTGGGTTACCTGCCCTTCCACTGACTCACTCTGGTTCTCAGGTGACATTTCAAGAACGATGCCACTTGAGTCACCTTTTATTTTTAGGTCTGGGGTTAAGACCTCTTCTCTGAGGAGAAGAAGGCATATTCAGAGTAGGGGCTATGAAATTGATTTTGGCATCTTCCTATTTTTTTCAGCCTTTCTCAAGAACGCCTGGCATCCTCCCTTTCTGTTTCTTCTCGGACCATATCTCTTAGGCAAGCAATAAAGATGTAGTACTAATACAGTGGTTAAGCCCATGGGCTCTGGCACCAGACAAGCTGTATTTATTTCCAGTATCTCACTGAAACTGTTCTTTTGAAGGTCATTGACTATCTCCTTATTGAAAACTCTAGTAAATTTATTGTGAAACTTTCTTCTTCTTGACCCTATGTAGCATTTGTCACTGATTTGATCTATCCCTGCTTGATATTCTATTTTCACTTGGCTTTTGGATACCACTTTATTCTGATTCTCCTTCCTCCTTGACTGCATCCTCCTGGTTCCTCTAATAGCTATTTCCACTCATTCTGCTATTAAATTTAGGGATCCTTTCTTTTTAAATGCTCTCCTCTGGAGAGCTGCTGCAGTTTTATAGCATTGCCTATGACCTCTATGTTCACGCCTTCAAGGTTTATTATCTTCCCCTGGGCTCCAGTCTTCATAGCTCTGTCAAAAGGATATTTCCATCACATTTAATTCAGCATCTTTTGATTAAATCTGCTGTACTGTCCCTCCTGGAATCAGCTTCAGCTCACTCCTCTCTTCTTCTCACCACTTTCTCAAGCTTCAAACTTTAAAGTCATCTTTTGATGTGTGCAAGGGAGAAGAAGTTAGTGACTGAGTTTTATCAATTCTTTCTCTGAAATGTCCTATAATATCTACTTCATCCCCCTCACGTTAGCTGTACCCCAGATCCTTGTTACTATGTACAGTCATTATCACAATGCCTTTGTCTTTCTCCTACTTGAGTCTCTCTTTTCTCCCAATTTTTTTTCTTGGAAGAATTAGTCTCAGCTCAAAACTCACCATAGTTCATTTTCCCTACAAGTCTAAACCCCTTTGCCTTGCTTCAATGCTTACTATAAATTACCCCAACTCTGCTAACAAACAACTTCCCATAACGTACAGATACAAGCTCCCTCTTTAATCAGCAACCTCTGTGCTTCTCCCAGACTCACATGCCCTGTTCACATTGTTCCCCTAATTTAGGATGTTCTTTTCCTTACCCACCTAAGTCCTAGCCATCCTTTGAGGCCAGGGTCCATCTTTTCCCGAATCCCTAACTCTGGCATTCAACACTGTCTCCCATCTCTCAATACCTACAGCATTTCCAGCCCATTCCTCAGTGAAGCTCTAAATTTTACTCAGCATGTATTATTTTTAAGTTGTTTATTTTCCCATAATCAGATTGTAACCTCCTCCAGGGCAGAAACTTAAGATAGCGTCCTACCATTACTATGGGCTCACTCTTGTTAAGTTAACTGAGGACGACTTCTTAGTCTGACTGAAGTCTGGTAATACACTTGAGCTATGGTTAACAAATGTGATTATGTAGTTAACTCATAAAAGTAAAAACGACTTACATTTCAGTAAATGTTTACAATGTCCCAAACACTTCCAGGCACATTGATTAGCTTTTTATATGGTAAAAAATATCTTCATTTTTCAGATAAGGAAACTTAAGCTTAGGGACGTGAAATGACTTGCTTAGAAGCTCACAGGGCTGAAAAGTGGGAGCCCTCCACTAAACTGCAATACTTTCTGGTCTTTTTCTTTTCTTTCTTTCTTTCACGAAGATCTAACTTCACCAGTGTAAATGGGGAGGATTAGAGACTACGATTCTATCTACCCCAATTTATTTAGGTTTCAACAGAGCAATGTCTGGAGCACAGTGTGACGTATCTTGTGTTTAGTCTCACTGGTGCTTTCCTGATGAAAAGCACCAGCATCCGTTCAGTTTTGCAACTCAGAGACCAGGGAGTCATCTTCAACATTGCCCCTTCCTTCACTGTCCCACATGCATTTCATCATTAAGCTCAATTTTATTGCCTCCATCTCTCTTGAACTTCTTCACTTCTCTTCATGTCTGCCACATCTTAGTCTAAGCTACCAGCAGTCACTGTCTCTTTAAGGGCCTCCTTACATCTACTCTTATCCTCCCCAATTTGTTCTCCAGTTAGAATAAGCTTTTCTGAATGCAAATCTGATCATGTCTCCCCATCCCCAAGCATTTTAGCAGGCTTCCAGCATCCATATAACAAACCCCTAAATCTTTTTTTAAAATTAATTAATTGATTTTTGGCTGTGTTGTATCTTCGTTGCTGCACACGGGCTTTCTCTAGTTGTGGCGAGCGGGGTCTACTCTTCGTTGTGGTGCGCGGGCTTCTCATTGCAGTGGCTTCTCTTGCTGCAGAGCACGGGCTCTAGGTGCGCGGGCTTCCTTTGTTTGTGCCTCACGGGCTCTAGAGAGCAGGCTCAGTAGTTGTGGCACACAGGCTTAGCTGCTCCATGGCATGTGGGATCTTCCTGGGCTCGAAACTATGTCCCCTGCATTGGCAGGTGGATTCTTTATCACTGCACCACCAGGGAAGTCCAACAAACCCCTAAATCTTTAGTATGACCGACTCTCCATGGTCTGACACCATCTTACACCTCACTCCACTTTCTCTCTTGGTGTCTGATCCATTCTATCAGCATCTCAAATATGCCTGCTTCCTCCTACTACAGGGTGTTATCTTTACCTGGAACACCCTTCCCCTTCCCCTTCTCCTAGTTAACTCGTATCCTTCCTTCACATCACACTACAATTATTTTCTCAAGAAAGTGTTCCTTGACCTTCTTGACCAAGGCAAATCTCTCTATGATGTATAATCTCTTAGCACCATGCAAGTATCCTCCATCACTTATCAGAGTTGAATTTCATATTTACTTCTCTGATTACTAGTGATTTCTGGTTAATACCTCTCTCCCGCACTAGACAAAAAGTTCCTTGAGGCGGGGCTAAGTTCAGCCTCTCACACGGACCTAGGTAATAATGAAATACTTAAAAAATACTTGTTTAATGAACGGCTTAATGCATGAATAATCACTACTGATGACTACTAGTCATTTCAGTTTGGTTAATGGTTTGATGTCAGTTTGTGGACACCCAACCTCGGGTGACTGTTTCCACCACTGTGCCAACAATACTGGGAGCCTAGCTCTGTGGTCACATGATAAGTGAGTGGACAAACTACAACTGGCACATTGTCACAGTCACTCCTAATTCCTACTTAGCTCATAGCTTTAAGTTGTCAGCATCAGGTTTGTTTATAGTGAAGAACTACAAACTAAAATCCTCAATTCTGTCCTGGCAGATGACATAAACACTGATGTCCCAGTATTTTACAGATGTTGAGGCAGTAAGTTCAACTCAGAATAAGGAAGCACCGCATTTAAAAAGCAACTGGATGAAAGAGCAGATATAGTATAGATTAGCTATCTTGAGTTTGAGGCAAAATGCTCTGAGTCTGGTACATTGTTCTAATGATCTTTGGCGCATGGCAAAGCACAGTTAGAAGGGGGTCTGGCTTGGGTTCCAGCCATGCTCGTTTCTTTCTGAATTACCCAAAGGGCCTTGTTATAAAGCAGTGTTGCCTTTAAGACCATTGTACAACATGAACTTTGAGGGTAATATAATAAACAAACTGCATATTTTCAATATGATTACAAGATGAAATGCATGCTCATCAAATTTTTAAAATATCATTTGAAAGGGTCAAAATTTTTATGGGTATGTGTAAGAGACAAAAGATAGATTAAAAGATGAGGATTAATTATTTTTCTTGAGTAAAAGACTCAAGGGCATAATAATGAGCAGGAGTATATCTTAGAATGTCGTTTGTTTGCAAAATGCTACCATGTTGCTGGGTAATAATTCACAGAATTCATAATGACTTAAAAGACTACCACCTTAATAGAGTTTTTTTTTTTCTATTTTACTTATTAAGATCGGCTTAATAATTCATGCATGGCAATACCTTTAACGAGCAACAAAATCTCACGTATCTCATTTAAACTTGGCAACTCTGCTGACAGTTGATATAGTCTCGCACCCCTGAGCCAGCAATTGTACAGGAGCCCTAGGCTGTTAGTAGGTGAACCCATCCCATTTATGATAATCCCAGGAGAAGTTAAGTCCTAGATGAACGGCTGAATTTTACGATCATTTGCTAGGAAGATTTATTCATTCTTCATTTGTGGGGAGGTGAGAGAACAATAATGAGCCCAAACTATAACTCCCGTTCCACAGATGGCATTGCTGGCTTTGCTTCTTTCTTAACGGCAGCAACTGATTACCATTTTCTACTTAGATGGTGAAAAGAGAGAGAGGCATGTAACACTATCCCACTAGGCAAGGTGAGTTCTCTGCTCTACTCAAGCAGGAGCGCAAATACACAGATAGTTTAGACTTAACTTCTCTACCAGCATCTACCAGGCAGTTTTATTAAGACACTGTCATTTCTTAAAGACACAATGAAGGAGTATTTACAATTGTTTCTCACATAAAAGAACATTCCAGGTGATAATTCTCAAGATACTGTTCAAAATAAAATTTCAAAAGCAGACAGTAATTTTAATACACATTTTTATGCTACATCCGTTTATATGATACCACTCACTGCTATATTTACAATAGTCTGACTGACAGAAAATAGACTCCATTTAAATCCATTAAGACTTGTTCTTGGCCTAGTGACTTAAGTTGGAGAAGCTCACTGAGCTGGCCACTGTTTCCTTTCATATGCCATTTAAAAAAATATTAGAGTTAAAAGTCAGAAAAGGCCTGGATTTAGGGAAAACACAGGACAATGTCACCACAAAAACTGGTTTCTTTTTTACGTATTAAGGTCGCTTTAATAATTCATGCATAGCAATATCATCAACAAGTAACAAAATCTCATGTAACTAATTTAAACTTACTGTGCTGAAATTGGACATGCCAAATTATATCACATTCGGGTTCACTACATGCAGAAACATCCATACCTGGTGTAAGGTGGGAGAGGCAGAATAATTCTGGTCCATTTGTTGAAAGTATCTGACACCAGGATCCGCTGCAGGTGATAGCGATTGCATTCAACATTGGTAGGCAGACAGTCCCTTACCAATGGGTGCCATGACAGTCCAAGGTCTACTGAGTATTCCAACTCAATAGCTGAAACAGGAAGCATTATTCTGGTTAGAAATACATATCTGCAGATCCAGGAACCATAATTACTTACGTTTTCATATGTTTTAATTTCAATCAAATATCATTTGATTTTCCCCAAATGTATTTCCTGGTTTTATTTTTTCCTCTGTATATTACTAGTGATTATTTTTAACTTTCCATATTAAAATAATTTTTCTGTTAAGGGGATATGATCAAGTGAAACATAAAGTAAATTTTCCTGAAGCACTTCTTTAATTGCGAAATTTTCAGAACAATTCTAACAAATCTATTGCTTCACATGCAGTTAAAGCAATAATAATAATAGTTATAATTTATATATATTTATTATTTAATCTAATAGTTATAGGATATATATTGTATAAATACATTATATAAATTAGATATAATTTATGTATTATAATAACTATATTTTGTCTGTTTATTTAAAGGTTAACATACAAATACAGAACGTAATAACCATATGTTATAATGACTACTTTTTAAATAGTTAAAAATATTGAGCAGCCTTCTCAAAATTTAAGCATTCTATAGGGATCCTGACCAACTTATGCCAAACTTTCTCTGGTATAGGTGAAACTCCTAAGAAATTGACAAATCGGGCTTCCCTGGTGGCGCAGTGGTTGAGAGTCCGCCTGCCAATGCAGGGGACACGGGTTCGTGCCCCGGTCCGGAAAGATCCCACATCCCACATGCCATGGAGCGGCTGGGCCCGTGAGCCATGGCCACTGAGCCTGTGCATCCGGAGCCTGTGCTCCGCAACGGAAGAGGCCACAACAGTGAGAGGCCCGTGTACCGCCAAAAAAAAAAAAAAAAAAAAAAAAAAGAAATTGACAAATCTCTTTTGCTTATATATCCTGCTTTGCTGTGTTATGGAATATACTGGGAAATCAGAGAAGCATAAAGAGGGAGCTGAAGGCCATGTAGTTCGTGCCAAAGCAGGAAGTCAGGCTGTGGGTCTTATGGAAAGAGATTTCTTTCTTTCCTTTCTCTTCTTCCAAAACATTCAACCTATATGCTATGTTTTATATTTCTCTCTCTGGTCCCTTCTTAAGACTTTATAAACTACTTCAGCCCATACCTCCCTACTGAAATTTCCTAAGACCATGATTCTCAGTCTTGGCTGCACACTGAAATCGCCTGGGTACCTTTAGAAACTACTGATGCCAAAGTCCCACCTGCAGAGATTGGGATTTCACTCTTGTGGGGCAGGCCAAGGTGCTGGGAGCTTTTAAGTTTCGCAGGGGATTCTCCCATGCAGCCAGCGTGGGACCACTCACTGGTCCTGGTGGCCTAAGTTTCCTGGTGGCCTTTTCTAGTTAAATACAATGGCCTGTCTCAGTCTTCATTGTTCTTGCCCTCCCTACAGCCTTGGACATTATTGATGACTCCCTGGTTCTTGAAACTTTCCTTTCGTTTAAAGGACATTATTCTGAATCTCCTGTCTTATTTCCCTCTGACTTCTGTGCTAACTAGCCCAGCTATGGGCATCTTTCCAGACTCCATTTCTGGCCTTCTATTCTACACCTATCTTCCTTGGGCTTCAACTGTTATCTCTGTGCCCAAATCTCCCAGTTTTACATCTCAAAATTGATTTTATTCATTCAGCAAATGTTTATTCAGCCTGGCATTGTCCTGGATGCTGGCATACCGTGATGCACAGTATAGACAAAGTTCCTGCTTTCTACACTGCAAGCCCTCCGCACTAAAGGATACCACCACTTAAAACTGTTTTCACCAAACTAGAGAAAGACTCATCATTGTCCCTCATAAATAAACATCTCTTCTTAACTACCAAATGCTATCAGTGACAATGCTTTTGCACTAGTTTTCTGGGTTCAGAATTTAGAAATTATTTTAGAAATTTTACTCCTTTCTTCTTTACCCTCTATGTTCAACATGTCACCTGGTTTTGAGGTTTGCTGCTTCTTTCCTTTTGGTTTGCAGTGTCTCATACTAGTTTTATCCATGCCCTTTCTCTTCATGCCACGTAATTCAGGTTTTCATCACTTCCTACAGAGACAGCCACTGACACTTTTTTGTTGGGATTCTTCTCTACCCACCTTCATTGGCTCCTGGGCTAATCTCCCTAAAACCCACCATGCCACTCCCCTGCACTTGTGCCCTCTTTTTTTTTTTTTTTTTGCGGTACGCGGGCCTCTCACTGTTGTGGCCTCTCCTGTTGCGGAGCACAGGCTCCGGACGTGCAGGCTCAGCGGCCATGGCTCACGGGCCCAGACGCTCCGCGGCATGTGGGATCTTCCCGGACCGGGGCACGAACCCGTGTCCCCTGCATCGGCAGGCAGACTCTCAACCACTGCGCCACCAGGGAAGCCCTGTGCCCTCTTATTCATGACCTTGTCAAGCACAAATTCCTGTGCCTGCCTTTTAATGCCCTTCTTAATTTGCTGCCAACTCTTCTTGGCCACTTTCCTCTTTCATTTTTTTATTCAGTTCCATCTTTTCAAGAGGTTTACCCAGCCTACAGAAGAAAGCACATGTGACTGGGCTTATGAAGGCAGAGTTTCAGTCCTGGTTCTGCTGCATGCTGACCATGTCATAACTCACCTCCCTGGTCTCTAGCTGACTTCCTATGCTAATGAAGGAGTGGGTGTCTAGGACCCTGAAGTCCCTATCTATTTTCAAAATTAGCACTCTACTCTCCTCCGTTGGATGCAAATATTATCTGTTCAGGCTGGTCTGCTCATGGTTTACCCATGGACCAGGAGAATCCCCGCTTTATGCTGCCAGCCCAGCCTGGGGTGTCCTCTCTTCCCCATTCACCCTTCAGATTCACTCCAACCATCAATGCCCACTTGGGACTTAGCTTCTTTGTGAAATCTTCCCAAACTTCTTGGACTGGCCATCCATTGATTATCTCTTCCTCGGCTGAACTCTCATTACATTTTGCATTAGTACCACTCCATACAGCACTGGATTTAGTCATTTATTGGACTCACTTTCTGAAGTATCCCCTCAACTAGACTGTACCTAGTGAAGACAGGCTGTGTACCTTATACTTTTCCAAGTTCCACCTTTACTGACTAGTTTACTGTTGACTGATTGAGTCTGAAGTAGAAAGAGTTCTTCTGGGCTTCCTTCTTAGATCTGTCCATTAAATTCAGACTAATGGAAATATGAAAAATCTGGATTTTGCAGGACCTTGGAAGTAACGAAGTTCTCCAGATTTTGGACCGCAAGAATCTAAAACATTCTAGTGTGAACATTCTAGTTTGGATCTCTTGGAAGAATAGTGATACTGGGTGGTGAAAAACCCGAAGGTCCCCAGAATCTGACAGATCTGCAAATTCCAGTGAAGGGTCCAAGTATGCAGAGATGTCAGTTTTTATAGCTCCTAAGATAGGCTCGTGTGTGTGTGTCTCTGTGTGTGTGTGCGCGCGCGTGCACGCGTGTGTAAGGTATGCATAACCTAGAAGATGCAAACTGGTCACAATCACGGTGGTTTAGAATATGCTATGACCCACGGTGGCAGAAAGTATCAGACAAAATAGGAACAACAAAATTTCATGATTCCTGGGAGATGGAAAGGAGACAATAACTGGACTAATCTAAAGCCCTATGAATTAAAACCCATGTAAATACAAATGTATGTGTAAATCCTATCGCTTATTCTGACATTCTCTATATGACGAGAGCCCTTTATTCTGTAAATATGATCCTTAAAAAATCCAGATTTATAAACGGAGATAAATTGGGGGCTATTGTTTATAAAAGAAGTCTTCATGGACATATGCTTAAAAATAAGCTCACATTCTGAGGTTTTAAAAAATAAACGTCTAAAACTCAATTTACACACAGCATTTTCAAGAATGCAGTTAGGTTTTGACTGAAAGCACACTTGTGTTTTACTTACAGACTTCTTGGAGGTGTAGTATAGTCCTTTGACAGAGGCAGCCTTGGATGCCCATTTACACTTCTCTGTCCCTCTACCTGGAAAGGGAATACTTACCATAACAAGAGTCTGTGACCGAGCAGGAGGCGGCAAAATCTATCTGTAGGAATGAATCCTCATTCACAGCAATGTCTGTGGTGACCACATAACGGGTGCTGGCCTTTTCGATGAAGACTAGGGCATCACCAGTAGAGCCACACACAGGCATCTTGGTGCCTCCGGGGTGAAGCAGCCATTTCCTACTGTCCAGAGTTGTGAAATCATCCTCCAAGACTGTATTACCAGAAATATTTCCTCCAATAAGAATCTGAAATATATTTTTTAAAACACAACTTTTCAGTTTGGTTTCGAGATAGGAGAAAGTTCATTTCTTTTTGTTTGTTTGTTTTTATCTGTCAGATCGCTCAGAACTGGCGTTATACAGCAAGCTTAATGTTAGAGGGCCTTTCAGCATGCTCCTGTTTCTGTGGTCTGTTTGCCCACCTGGCAAAAAGCTACAGAAACAAATCGAAAGACTGACAAAACCATTCACAGCCTTCATGGGCCAAATTGTGCCTTTGGAAACTACATGTACCCAAGCTGGGAACGCAATGTTTGGCTTACATTATTTTCCATGTAAAAATTCTATTTAAGGACATTTGTACCCTAAGGCATTTCAGTTCCAATTCTTTGCATGGATCCTACCTTCTGTTAACAGGTTCTTTGAGTTCTATTTGATATGCGTATTATGATGTATGAAGATCCTTTAGAACTGTCCATAAGGATGTTAGGGAGATTTATTTATTTTTTTCTTTAAAGGCTAGGAAAGAGGATTGGGCAACTACTGCATGTGGCACCAATGCTAATTTGCACATTTTCCTTTTCAGAGAATTATAGCCTTGTATCACGCTTGATAAGGTCCCTCTATCCATATGGCAGAATCTTCTTATGAGCAGAACCTGGGCCTTCTGTTGCGTCGTTTGTTTTTATAGGCTCAGGCAGTTGAAGGAATAGAGAATGAAAGGAACCTAAATGCCACATCTAATCTAGCCGTGTGCCCTTGGGTAAGTCACCCAACTGTGGGTACTGGGCTTCCTCTACTGAGCGAGGGGTTGGACTAACCGCTTTCTAAAGCCATATTTAGCTCAAGTGACAACATTGTAACAGTTAATCCTGAAGGGACTGACCTGGTCGATTACCCAGGGACTGTAGAAGTGCCCATTTTCAGATGGTTGCCACCAGCGGAGACGTGTAGAAGCAGAACGGGCTTTCAAAGGTATCTCCAGGGCTATGTACCTGCCCACATTGCTGGAGTTGCTGAAAAGGAACTCTTGAAGGAGACTCCACGAGAGGCCACCATTGAGAGAATATTGTAGAAGCACAGGTTGGCTCCTGGGGTCTGGAACACCTTTACCACATCCCAGTCTCATGAAGAACTGCACAAATCTGATGCGAGTAAAATCTACTGTAGACTTTTACTTGAGTGAAAATTCACACCATTAACAAAAGACAAGTGCACAGGATAATAGGGGGAATGTATAGCTTTAACGAATATCATGATTTAACCAAGTCCGAAGCAATTGTTTCAAAGCCTGACTTCCCTTTTTAATGTGAAAGGGAGTTAATAAAATGTGAAGTCTGAAAAAGGGTATTCTGTACCCATATTTATATTTGGCACTCCTCCAGAGGGGAGAGTCTGAGGGAAGTGAGCATTCACTGCACCCTCTGGCTATTCTATAAGAAGATGGGAGGGGTCCAAAGGCTGTCCAAGTTTGGGAGTGTCTATTGCTATCTATTCAAGATAAATTCGTATCCTTATCCTTAGTACCTGAAACTGGAAGAGTGTAATCAATGTTGTTTATGCTGTTTATTGGCAAAATCATCCATTCCCTGGTTCTACCAGTAGTTTTCCAGATCTCATATTGTTGGTTTTGTGAGACACATTTAAATTCACCAGTTGTAGCACCTCCCTGTGAGAGGCCAGGCATCTTTTGCAAGAGGTGTGTCGAACCTGAGCCTCTTTTCTGTCTTTTGCGCCAGGGGCAGGAGGGCATGAGTGTGGGGTGGTGGTGGTGGTGGTGGGCTGTGCCAGGCTCTGACTGTTGCTGGGTCTGGGATGGATGATACTGGCCATCGAGGACTGTGGCAGTCAGCCAGTGGCAATCTTCCCAGCTGGCAGGGAGGCGGACAGAGTGGCAGCAACCAGCTGGGGTGCCAATGAAAACCAGTTCACATGTTATCTTTGGCAGGCGAGCTGCTGGTGCCTGGTCTGGCCGCTGTGCTGGCTGGTAATGCAGAATGAATTTCACATGCAACCCAACACACATACCCAATTATGGATGCATGTCAAACATATGAAATATATTGGGCCTTACAATAAAAGTTAGCAGTTCCATATATAAAATCATGCACTCTTCATGGGTTCCTCCCCTCCCCCATCTCCACTAACTGGGCATTCATGTACCTCATAACCCTGAGAAAATTGGGATTTTATATGGAGGTCAATATATGCAAATCTTATACAGCATGCTACTGAGATGAGATAAATAATGGAGCTTTTAACATTGGATTAATGACAAAAATACATGGTTAGTGCCTTGTGAAGTTTATATCTATAAAAACAATAATCACTTACAGAGAAACACTTTTAGCACATTGTCTACTTGTATTGGGAAAATGTTTATATTAATTTATAGATAAACCATGTTAGAATTATTTGGAAAAATCTAATAATTTCTAAATTAGAGAACTCAGCTGCCAATGATAAATCTTAAATAAAGAGAAACAAACTACGTGCATTAAAATAGGATGGAGATAAATAAAATCTTGCTTTCTATAACTGTAAAACTATTATCTCATAGATAAGAGTTGTATTTTCTATGAAGCATGATCAAATTTATAATTCAATAAATGAAAGATTTAGGAGGAAGAAGAGGATAAATATGTTACAGTGTATGTTAAGATACTCTGAAATGTTTCAAAAGATGAAACATGATTTCTTTGTTCACTGGCAAAAATAGGTCAGGGTTCCATTTTATACATGTTAAACTGTATTTTCTATTTTACTGGCTAAGTTTTTGGCTCATCAAATGATCAAGGGATACACATCTTGACAGGACATAATCCTCTGAGCCAGTTTAAAATGTTTGTTTCTGAGTGACTGTGCTCAATTTAGAAAATGAGTGCTTTGAATGTATGAGCAAATCATTGGAAAGAAATGCTTATAAACAATAAGGCTACACTTTAGATGTTCTTAAATTGCTAATGGATATAAAATTAACTGTGAATAATTTGTGCATGTATTATATTTCAATTAAGCTTTCTCCTAAGAATGGTAAAGAAATTCTACATAGTCCAAGTGCTAATGAAATGTATTCTGTAGAAGGTGGATAAAGAAGATGTAACATTACTTTCTTGAAGTTAAAGTGAGTTAAATGTTGTCATTTCCTGGTCATCCACCATGTAGAAGACCAGGTATAAACCTCTGTCCGTTTAGCTGTGTTTCATTTCTGATCCAGTTATTGTTCAAATCTCTCTCAGTTTTAGAATGGAAATTATATAAATTGTGTCTTAATGGAGTCTTTGACAAGAGAGAAGCTCAGCATTTACAATGGAAGGCCTTGTCCTTGAGATCTCTGTTTCTTTCTGATTTGATTATGTTCTGCTACTTTATATTACAAGGTGGCTCTTCAACAGCATTTAAAAATGATTACCTAGCATGTGATAAATCCAGATCTCGTGTCATCAACATGCGTAAGCCATCTTCATTGAAAAAGAGGTTGTTTCCACTGGAAAGGATTCCACACTTCCGAGATGGCTTTCCACCACTCATTAATAAGAATCTATCAGATTCTAGCTGACCTGAAAAAAGTGGAAAATGTGGTTTACCTATGACCCCAAATACAGTCATATTATTTTTTTAAAGGAATTTAGTAAGTGCTTTGTGCAGTTTTAAAATATGAAGTCATGAATATTGAAGTCATATATTTTGGGGATAAGAAGTCTCTTCAACATTTTAGCTTGTCTGAACTGTTTAACCTTGGCTGTATGATTTAAGGGTCCACATGACAGAAGGAGGAGGCCTTTTCCTGAGTATCTACGGTCCAGCCAAATTGTTCCCTCCTTCTGCTCCTCTGCACTGCAAAAAAAGACACTGGCTAGTCAGAGTGGTTCAGCCCAAAATTTAAAAAGAGTAATGAGACCTTTCAACCGGCCTCTTTACTGTGTCCTTGCTACTGAGAGGACAGTATCAGGCCAATGTTATATAATATTTAAAAAAACACAAATTTAATGGGAGAAATTTCAGTATAATTTAATATTTCCTATTAAATAATGTCTTTCAAAACCAGCTTGCCAATCTCTTTAGATATTCACCTTAGATCTAATTTACTTTTTTGATTGTGGTAAAATGCATATGACATAAATTTTGCCCTTTTTACTATTTTAAAGTTAATGATTCAATGGCTTTCAATACATTCACAATGTTGTAAAACCACGTTGTGTTGTGCTAACTAGCTCCAAGAATTTTTTCATCACCATAAAGAAAACCTTGTACCCATTAAGCAGTTACTGCCCATTTCCCCCTCACCCAGACCCTGGTAACCACTAATCTATCTGTCTCTATGGATTTGCCTATTTTGTGTTTCATAAAAATGGAATCATGACATGTGGCCTTTTGTGTCTGACTTCTTTCTCTCAGTATAATGTTTTCAAGGTTCATCTATATTATAGTATGTATTGGTATTTCATTCCTTTTTATGGCTGAATAATATTCCATAGTATTGATATACCTAAACCTAATTCTAAAATATACCTTAAAACCATAGATATATTATAAAAAATTTACAGACAACTTGGGAAAAAGAAAAAATCTTTTTTTTTTTTTTTTTTTTGCATTACGCGGGCCTCTCACTGTCGCGGCCTCTCCCGTCACGAAGCACAGGCTCTGGACGCGCAGGCTCAGCGGCCATGGCCCACGGGCCTAGCCGCTCCGCGGCATGTGGGATCCTCCCGGACTGGGGCATGAACCCGTGTCCCCTGCATCGGCAGGCGGACTCTCAACCACTGTGCCACCAGGGAAGCCCAGAAAAAATCTTTTAATCTCACTATCCTAACAGAGATAGCGATTACATTTATTTAAGACTTTCTCTTGTGAGAATGTTTTTCCAGTATTATCAGAAAGCATATCCAACTGTGAATAATTTCAATCATTAGAGCACATACATTTTTCTACTTAGTCACATATCTTCATACATAATGACATTAGATTCTAGGTATAACTGAGGTGCATAAAGTGACAAAAGGCTGCATAATGAGTTGGTGATAAAGCAATGACAAGAATTTATATTTCTGGAAACTTGCTCCTTCTACCCAAGATTAACCCTCTATAGGCATTTCCAAAATTATCATTGATCAGAAATTACATGTGATAGAAAAAAATGGCTAAAATAGCCTTAGTTCTTCTTAATTACGGTCTTGTTCACTCTCATTGACCATTGTTTCAAGAATGGAACCCTGTGAAATTCAGAACTAAATGAAGGCTTGGGTGGTCCCAAACGTAATGATAAATAATGAAATATCAGAGTAGAACTTAATGATTACTTCTACATTACAAATTGTGCTTAATGTATACGTTCTTTCACAAAGCTACATAGATTTTATATGAAGAAATTACCTTCAAAATCATCCTTGAGAAAATCAGGATTTTTGGTGCTTATTTTACAGGTTGGACCTGAGTAGCCAGGATCACATATACACTTGGTTCCATTGATACAACTCCCGTGTCCGTTACACATCTCTTCACATTGGGGACCGATATAAACATTATCAATGGCCCATGTCACTGGCTGAGAGCCAGCAGGATAAAATCCTTGGTACCATCTGAAACGCACAGATCTGGAAAAGAGATACAAGCCCTTCAAAATCTAATCAACACATTAATGTAAGTAAGCACATCTGATCAATGAGCAGTGGGCAGTTACTACCTCTGCACCACACTCAAGAAGTACAAAACATGGTTCAACATTTCAGGACCATAAACTCCATTCCTCAAACTCCAGGATTTTGCCAATAAGGTTCCTGCTTTCTATAAGCCTTTCCCAATCCTATCACTATGTCAAAATTCCACTTGAGCTTCCACCTTTTTCAATATTGACTTTTCTTGGTAAGGACTTTTCCATTAAATATTGTCTATGTTCTACATAACTAATCTTTTCTTAATGGAGGCAAAATTCGCAAAGTATAAAAGTAATAATTAACCATTTAAAGTGTACATTTTGGTGGTGTTTAGTACCTCCACAGTGTTAGCCAGCTATCACCTCTATCAAGTTCCAAGACACTTTCATCACCCCAAAGGAAACCCTGTGCTCATTAAGTATTCTCCCCTACACCCAGACCCTGGCAACCACTAATCTGCTTCCTGTCTCTGTGGATTTACCTATTTGGGATATTCCATATAAATGGAATCATATGCTATATGAGCTTTAATGTCTGGCTTTAGTCACTTATCATAATGTTTTCAGGGTTCATCCATGTTGTAGCAAGTATCAGAATTTCATCCTTTTTTATGACTGAATAATATTCAATTGTATGGCGATATCAACTTTATTTATCCATTCGTCAATTGATGGACATTTGTTTTGTTTCCACCTTTTGGCTATTGTGAATAGTGCTTCTGTGAATATTCATGTACAAGTATTTGTTTGAATACCTGTTTTCAATTTTTTTTTTTGTAGAATCATAGTGGATTTGCTGGGTCATATGGTAACTAACTCATCCCTTAATTTCTCTCTCTTCCATAATTTTGATGGAATTTCCATTATTATAGTTATCACAGCTGGAGGTATTTAAAAGCACACCTATTTGCCTCATTGCCTATGAGCTCCTAGAGGCCAATGCTCATACCTCTTTCTTTTTTGCACCCTTTCACGGTGCCCAGTACAGTGTTTCACACATAGCAGATGCTCAATTAATGTTTCTTGAATGTCATTTGTTATGGAAAGCCTTAAAAGCCAAACTAGGGTGTTTTTGATTTTATCCTATTGGCAACAGAAAGTCCCAAAAGATTATTTTAAAGAGAGGAGTGACAGAGTCAGATTTATTTTTAGTTCAATGTCTCTTATTTCGTAATTTCTTTTTTTTTTTGCGGTACGCGGGCCTCTCACTGTTGTGGCCTCTCCCGTTGTGGAGCACAGGCTCTGGACGCGCAGGCTCAGTGGCCATAGCTCACGGGCCCAGCTGCTCCGCGGCATGTGGGATCCTCCCGGACCGGGGCACGAACCCGTATCCCCTGCATCAGCAGGCGGACTCTCAACCACTGCGCCACCAGGGAAGTCCTCTTAATTTCTTTTTAAATGAAACGCAGTTTTCCTTTTTACTTGAAAGATGATTGTCCTATCACGTTGCTGACGATAAGTTAGCTACTTAGAAATAACCTACATATTTAGGTAGCAGGCCAGAAATAGTTGAGTATATTTTATTATGTACAAAACTCAGTTCAAAGAAAATAGACTTTATTTCAGAGGAGCTAGATATAGAGATGGCATGTGCACTCATATTTGTACCCTGTGAATCTGTCCAATTTTCAATTATATAGAAACCAAATTCAGAATAGTTCTTTTTATTTGAGAAACAAATTAGAAGTCAGTATTAGAAGCATTTACTAGACTTCTAAAGTTTAGCAGATAGTAAAGTAGATGGAGTCAAGTTCCCACATATAATTTTAACCCTAATTTCATTGTTTATATCAAGACTCCAACTATATTAAGCTGCCCCCAAAATGCCAGTTCATAATTAACTTTTATTTTCTAGTACTTGTCAGAGTTTAGTCTTGGCAAGAAGCACTTCCTACCTGTTGAACTTTCAGTCTGCTGAGCTGAGGGAAACGGCTGGAGTTTTCCTTTGAACAGAGCCTACCTCGATTTTGTTTGAACTTCTTATTTATTCAAATGTTCTGAATAAAAATGAACCACCTTGGTTGGATACTTATTATTGTTCACCTGTCTTGACACAGAAACTGCAGGCACTATGATAAATGGACTGAAGGGTCTGGTTTCACTGTGGTTCCCAGTCTGCTGAAATCTTATTTTGAAAATTTCTCACTGCCACCCTCCCTGGTGAATGTCAGCATCTGTTCTCCCAAGCCAGTGGCATCCAAAAGAATCTGTTTTTTTTAATGTAAACTTAAAATTTCAAGCACACAGCAGTGTCTTCATTAAATAGGGGTTTTGGTTGACTCATTATGAAACTGCATAAAGCAAAAGCAATTAGGAAGTTTTTTTTGTTTTTTTTTGTTTTTTCAATTAGGAAGTTTTAAAGACAAAAAGACTCTAAATGAAAAAGACACAAGGGTGATGTGAATAAAATTCGATGGAAGATCAATACTTATGCTGCAAATGTGAATTGACTATATGTAAAGGCAAGAAACAGCCATTTCTGCATCTGAAACATTTAGTATAGTTTTTTGGTACCTAGTGTCCTGTGAGTGCACAGAAAAAGGCAATTTAAACATGGGTAATATATTTTTTTTAGCATGTAGCACTTGTGCCATTATTATGTACCATGCTGAATACATGGTATGGTTCACTGAGTTGGAGAAAATTTAACTTTTGCCTTCCAGCAATTCATGCCTGTGTGGGTCTTAAGAAGAGTGCTAATTGTTTTCCTGAAACAAGGACTAGACAACACTTCTAAGGCAAATTCTTCTCTTTGCAGAAGCAGTTGAAGGCAGTTTGAAAGGTAGGTTTACATCACTGTGAGAGTGGACATGCCTCCTTAACAGATTTACTTTCCTTTCATAGAAATGAAAATCACATGGAATGTAAATAACATGATGGTTTAAGTTCTGTACCTTTATAATTAGAGGAGGTATATTTTAAACTGACTCCCAATATACCAGTCGGTGAAAATACAGCTGTCTGCATTTCTCTCGTTCAGATTACATCTCCATGCCTTATGTGTAAGCACAGCCTGGTGGACAAAGCCAACTGGTAATGATGCAGGCTCCATGATCCTGGAGCATTGTCCTGGGGTGGGTAGCTTCATTTAGTACCTCTGGTTGGCAGTGACTGTATATCACATGCCTTTAAATCGGATTATTTTCATGTGGGAACTTGCGGAAGCAAGTCTCAGTTGTTAAGACAATCTAAAATCATGGCCTTTACCCTATCTTTAGGGTTGTTTTCTATTTAATCTAATTCTCAGCTGAGCAACTGGAAGAAATTAGCGGTCCACTAAAAAGGAAACCTGGAGCTTTTCACAGTACCATAATGATCATGGATATTGGTCAAAGGAGCCCAAGTGATTGTTCATCCAGCCATTTTCCCCTGCCTGCACTGCCCATAAGCACAGATTTCTGGCATTTATGTTTCTGTTGCAACGCTTGGCCTTCTGGCTGTAGCTGATTTGCTCAGATTTTCTTTTCTAGAAATGTAGAATTAAGAGTTCCAGAAAATGAGAGCTGGAGTTTGCTGACTGACGTTAACATAGCATGATAAAAAGGAGGATCATGAACTCCTTTTGCTGATGCCCCCAAACTTCCTGAGTGGAGTCCATGCTCTTCCCCAGTATTTTTCTAATAAGTTCTTCCACTTTTTCGGTAAGCCTCTTTATATTTCTCTCAACATATGATCTTAAATAACACGACTGATTTTGGATAAAAAATTTTTCCTAAGCTATTTCCCCCTGCTCAATTCTGCTATAGACAAGTTCACACCCCACCCCCGAACACCCCAACAGCAGCTTTCCGGTTGTGCTGGCTGAGGCTTCAGCTCTATTTATTCCTGGTCTTCAGAGATTCTCCTTGCCTCCTCAGCTGTCACTTCTAAAGAATCTTGAGGAGAAGGGCTTCCCTGGTGGCGCAGTGGTTGGGGGTCCGCCTGCCGATGCAGGGGACACGGGTTTGTGCCCCAGTCCGGGAGGATCCCACATGTCGTGGAGTGGCTGGGCCTGTGGGCCATGGCTGCTGAGCCTGCGCTCTAGAGACTGTCCTCCGCGATGGAAGAGCCCACAACAGTGAGAGGCCCGCGTACCGCAAAAAAAAAAAAAAAAAAAGAATCTTGAGGATGTTTTGCTTAGTAATGCTTGTTTTTAAAAAACAATTAGATTTTCTAATAATTAGAATAATATCCTGGTGTAATAGTAAGAATTAATAAATTACTTAATTGATAACACAAAATATTAGTATTTAGCAATCAAATTATAAAAATTTTGCTAATGATATGATGAGGAGTGAATGGATTTATGTTCAAAGAGAATGAAGACTTCTTTTTTTTTTTTTGCGGTACGCGGGCCTCTCACTGCTGTGGCCTCTCCCATTGCGGAGCACAGGCTCCGGACGCGCAGGCTCAGCAGCCATGGCTCATAGGCTCAGCCACTCCGCGGCATGTGGGATCTTCCCGGACCGGGGCACGAACCCGTGTCCCCTGCATCGGCAGGCGGACTCTCAACCACTGCGCCACCAGGGAAGCCCTAGAATGAAGACTTTTGAAGATTCACTTTCACCCGTTTGGAAACGTACTAGGTGTTAGTAGTTTTGCTTGAAGACTCAAGACTTCTAATTATGCTGAGTTTCACATCAGGAATGTAAATCTATCTCCATCTTGAAAGTATGATATTAGTACTTCCTTCTTTTTTTGGCATGCCCTTAAGTTTTTATTCTGAGAGAAAAGACAAATTCTGAGGCAGACTGCTTTGCTGACTTCCTCTCTTTGTTCACTTATACTATTAGTTTTATTTTTTTGAACTATACTTTTCATTTCTATTGGAATTGAAGTCCTTTATCTCCAAATAGCTTTTCAACAGAAGAGTCAAAGATATGTAACAAGAATGCTGAGAAAGGTTGAAAAAGTAGAAATGCCTGGGGAAAGAGCACTAACAAATTTTTTTTTTTATGAGACACCTGGAATATTCTACGGGCTTCCATCCTCCATATGTGCCCTCTCCTTGCACGAAAGACATAGGCAGATGTTCGAAAGTAAAAATTCTAACTGCATTTATATTGTGAGGTAGGGGGCAGAAGGGAGACGGATTATAACACTAGGGAAACCATATTTCTGTTGCTTCCTAACTGATCTAATAAAGACCCATGGGGATATGAACCCCAGGATGGGGTGCTGCCCAGGGTGTGCTCCTTTAAATCTATCTTCAAACTATGAATTAGTAGTATGTCAGTTTCCTATGTTTTAAACATCCACTGATCTACTTTCAGTGGAGAACTGAGGAAGAAATGTAAAGTGAAAATTTCCCTGATAAAGTGGCAAGGCAACCATGACATCACGGAGAAAACTGTGAAATGAGAAGAACATGGTGCGAAGCAGCAGGTCCTTACCCGCAAAGGTGCAGCTTCCCAAAGTGCACAACCTCCCTCCTCCAGCCCTGGGTGGTCCCCGCGTAGTAGGTGCTGCTCGGGTGGTGCTCCGTGGAGCACAAAGAGCTGACATGGCTGCTGCTGTGGTAGCAGAGGGGGAGCAGCAGGTGCCAGGTCGCCCCAAAGTCCCTGGAAAATTCCAGTCTGACCGGATCAGCAGAGGAGCTATCAGTTGAGCATCCGACATTGATCTTGGTGAAGAAGAAAAAATGATACAAATTACCTCAGAGCAACAAGCCTTGAAATGATTCACCACTTCATTATTTTCTCGAGAGTCCATTTTCCTGGGAACTGTCTTGCTGAAATACTTACCACCATGAAATTCTGTTTTGCCTGAGTAATACTGCATATTACTTTTAAATAACACTTTTTCATAAAGAACCTCAAAGGGCCTCATGAAAAATTTACTTTCCCTCATTTCATAAAAAGCTAGGAAGTGAACAAGGCAGAGGTTGGCATGGAATTCCAAATTTTACCTTTAGCCCACTTTCACTGCCAAGCCAAGCAAATCGTAATGAAAAGACTGCTTCCCTAATTCTAACCGTTAGCTTTTTTTTTTCAGACTGCTGGATGGAAAGAAGACCTTCTACTTTCCTTCCTGTGATACCTTCAAATAATCCCCAAAGTACTGCACATGGAGAATCTTCAGTATGTTTTCAGTCTTAAAACACAACAAAATACAATTATTGTCACTATTTCCCTGGCACAGGGAGAATATTCTCAGAAAGACCTTTTTAATCATTAGGGAAATAACCACTCCATTCCTTTTTCATACTTTCAAGTGAATTAAACTAAAACTTAAATAAAGCATGTGATTCTTTCTATGAAAAAAATTTTCCCACTTCCAATTGGGGTCAACATTTTCTTGCTGTCAGAGCAACCAGATATATTTATATAATATTTGTTGTTGTTGAACTTACTCCTCTTACCTTATGATGAGTAAACTATGGACATTTGATAAACTTTTCAGCTATAGGCATTTGTCTCTACCTAGATTCTTCTGATAACAGAACTCTTGAAAGGGCCACAGGGATTACTTTTTATTAACATTTAAAGCATAAATGTTAGAAAATATAACAGAAGGTTATATAAGTAACTTAAAATAAAATCAGAAAATATAACAGAAGGCTTAAAATAGATAGAGAATAATTTCTCCACTAAGGCATCATTTGGTCTCTGACTTTAAGATGAAAGGAACAACTCTAATTTAGAGGACGCAGTTAATCTAGAGCAAATATTCAAGATTTTTGTTGATGAAATTAGGCACTGTCCAATGGTTGGTATAGATTTCAGCTATGAAACAAGTATCTTCAAAAGTTAATGCGGTGGGGGGGGCGGGGGCTTCCCTGGTGGCACAGTGGTTGAGAGTCTGCCTGCCGATGCAGGGGACACGGGTTCGTGCCCCGGTCCGGGAGGATCCCACATGCTGCGGAGCGGCTGGGCCCGTGAGCCATGGCCGCTGAGCCTGTGCGTCCGGAGCCTGTGCTCCACAACGGGAGAGGCCACAACAGTGAGAGGCCTGTGTACCACAAAAAAAAAAAAAAAAAAAGTTAATGGGGCCCTCCCGGAAGGCCTTGGGGCACAGCGGTCCCACCCCCTGTGCCCAGAACGGAGCCCACGTTTCCACAGAGCTGGAACTCCTGGCTCGGGGTCTCTTCCCTCCACCGTCACTGAACCGCCCCGGAGCCTGAGGGGAGGGCGGCCTCACTGAGGCTGCCGGCTCTGGAGGGGCCCCAGTAGCCGAAGCCGCGACAGTCCTGGGGACCGCGGGCCGGATCAGTCATCCTGGGTAAAGCCAGCTGCCATGTCATGAGGACACTCGAGCAGCCCTAAGGAGAGATCCATGTGGCAAGGAACTGAGGCCTCCTACCTACAACCGCGTGAGACATGAAAAAATGTTCAACATCAAGAATTATTAGAGATATGCAAATTTAAACTACAAAAAGGTATCACCTCACACAAGTCTGAATTGCCATCAGAAAAAAATGTCTGCAAACAATAAATGCTGAATGGGTTTCTGAGAATGGGTACCCTCCTGTGCTGTTGCTGGGATGTAAACTGGTAACAGCCACTAATCAGAACAGAATGAAGGTGCCTTTAAAAGGTAACAATTGAGCTACCATATGATCCTGCCGAACCACTAATGGGCCTATAACCCGAGAAGACCAGAATTCAGAAAGACACAGGCACCCAAACGTGCACTGCAGCGATATTTACAATAGCCAGACATGGATGCAACCAAAATGTCCATCTACAGATGAATGGGCAAAGAAGAAGTGGTCCATGTACACAATGGAATATTAGCCATGGAAAAGATGAAACAATGCCATTTGCAGCACCACAGATGAGCCTAGAGATAATCATACTACACAAAGTAAGTCAGAAAAAGAAAGACAAATATCCGATGATATCATTTACTAGTGTTACCTAAAAAGTGATACCCATGAACATATTTCCACAGAGAAAGGCCCATACAGACTTAGAAAAAGGTGAAAGGAATGGAAAAATTAGGATGTTGGGGTTAACATGCATTTAATAATTCATATAAAATATATAATCAAGAAGGACCTACTGGATGCCAAGGGAGGTCTACTCAATGCTCTGTTAACGACCAACATGGGAAAGAGTCTAAACCTGATTAGATATATGTATACGTATGAATGAACCAGATTCTGTACACCTAGAACAAACACAACATTGTAATCAAATTTATTCCGATAAGAAATAAAAATTAAATTAAACAAGAAAAAGAAAAAAAAAAGTTAATGGGAATTCCCAGTGGTTAGGACTCCATGCTACCACTGCAGGGGGCATGGGTTCTATCCCTGGTTGGGGCCATGTGGCATGGCCAAAAAAAAAAAGTTAATACTATTGAACCCTAGCACAATGTACCTTTGGTTCTGCTGATTTTATCTAAGCTTTGAAATATATAAATGTTTTTCTTTTATACATTATTAGTTTGCTGTCTTGAAAAATATAAGGAGTCTGTGAATATTAATGAAACACCCAGAAATTATAAGAAACAGTATAGTATTATTTTATCTGTAAAATTCATGACACCATGATAAATATTGTATAAATGTGCTGGCATGGTATAGTTACATTGACCTGGATCCTAAGTAATATATAAAAATTGTGACTATAATAATACTAGAATAGTATGGTCCTTTTCATTTTTATAATGTTTGAAATAATCTATTTTGACAATTTCCCATTGTAGTAGGTGAGGAGATTATGTCATAAATAAAGGACCAAAATTCAGAAATAAACCTTAGTAGAACAATTGGTTCTGCTAATAAAAGTGAATTATGATGTAAAATCTCTTTTGTCCTTGCACAAAAATGGAAAGTCATAATGCATGAAATCATCTGAGATTTTCCTCCTCTTTCCTAGCTTTTGTTCAAGATAAAATTTAAAGTATTTCTAATAGAACAAAATCAAGTACCTCAAATTGTATGATGGTGTTCTCATTCACATTCAGGTCACGAGTAGTAATGGAATGCTCACCAACTTCATTTGAAACAAACACCATAGCTGAATCTTCCTCGCTGTTATACAAGAAAACAACAAGGAATCCATTTAGGCAAAAGATCATTGTGACCTGTATAGAGCAGGGGTTTTATTTTTACCTTCTCAATTAAGTACTTACGGTGCTCCTTTGGAAGAATATGGGCAATAAAGACCAATGTTACCACCAGGGTAGAAAAACCAATTGTCTTCTCTGGGCCCAAAGTCAAAAGTATCTAGAAGCATCACAGGGTTGTTTAAATTATTTCCATCGATGATGAAGTCATCAACAATCCAGATTTCTTCTTTCTTACCTAAGGCATTTTTGGATAAAGCAAGTTTTTTCAATGGTGAAAATCAGATGGACATTTTTGCTCATTGGAAGAAAGTAAAGGACAGAAGGTACTCAGTAACAACCGATTAAACAGATGCCTTCTAGACAAAGAAGCACAAACTATGTAAGTGCGTTTACACGGATTAAAGTGTGAAAAAATTAAGCTTTCAGTGCTATTAAATTGACATTGCATGGAGCAGCTTCACTAATTTCAGAAGGCTGGTAAGAGTCTGCTGCCCTTCCCGTCACAGCGGTGCTATGGACCCTCCACCACAAGAGTGGGCTTTGAGTTATGCTTTCACGGTTTAGGGGACTCTGTATGATACCGGAATCTGTGAGGATGGGTGGTCAGCCTGTGGATTTAGTACTGAGTTACACTAACTAGTCTATTCATGGAGTAACTCAGGACTTTTTAGAGTCAACCCATGACTTAGAATCATGCTTCCTTCAGGCTGAAGGATCATGGCCATTATAACACTGGCTTGATGCACAATTTTATTTAGGTGTTAAAAACTACACAGAAGAAAATATTCTGTGTTATATAATACTTTATTTTCCCCTTAAAGCATTTCAAAACTTGTATGCTTAGTTGAAGATATGTGGGAACATACAGAAAACTAGGAAAATCACTCCTTAGGCTGTCAGAATTTGACTCAGCCACTTAGGCAGGGTGTTTAAGGAAGATATTACTGAGCAGATAAGAAGGGTGAGCTCAGTGCTTTTGTAAAAAATTGCTTGGATTTAACTGGAAACAAGGTGATAAGACCATACCAAGCAGAAACAAGATTCCTCAAGGATGCTTTTTCACTGATTCCTACTTTTAGTAGAATTCTTACAAAATATAAAAAAGGATCTGTAAATAGGAGCCCGTGGAAACAACCTGATGGTTTAAATGAAGTCACATGTGCCTCTCCCTCTCTAATCCTATCACTGTTCTAATCCTAGTAGCTTTCTTCCCTTTTCTTATTTTGGAAGCAGTTGGTGAAAACAATGAAGAACAATTGGTGAGCATTCCAAACATAACATGAAGACAACTATCCTCTGGACTGTGAAACTGGTTGCATTTCTTTTTTTTTTCTTTTTTTTTTTTTTTTGAGGTACGCGGGCCTCTCACTGTTGCGGCCTCTCCCGTTGCGGAGCACAGGCTCCGGACGCGCAGGCTCAGCGGCCATGGCTCATGGGCCCAGCCGCTCCGCGGCATGTGGGATCTTCCCAGACCGGGGCACGAACCCGTGTCCCCTGCATCGGCAGGCGGACTCTCAACCACTGTGCCACCAGGGAAGCCCAGGTTGCATTTCTTTTTTGGACTTTTCCTCAGTGATTATACAAGATTATTTTTTCTGTTCACGGTAAATTAAAATTATTTTTTGACTTACTAGTAATGAAGGAAATATTCAGCTTAAATTTTAGAGATGGAAATACATTTTTCTTATCCATTTCTGTGTTACCTCTGCAAAGAATCTGCTTAATATGATGTCTCTGTGCTTACTTAGGCCATTAAATGCATAATTTGGTAGAGTCTGGTCCTTTATAATCAGTAGTTAGTAGAATTACAGGAAGCAATAAAACATTATAAATTTGTAAAATCCTTCTCTGTAACCACCATTTGAAAATACTGTTAAATTATACATTCACGTTAGCTTATCACTGAGGCAAGTGTATGTGATAAGAATATTTTATCTCAGGCACTATCTGCTTTGTGTTAGTTCCTCTCACTTTGTCACGGCTTTTGCTGTAATGCTGTTCTATCTCACTAATGAAGTGCCATACTCAGAAGAACTATGGGGACTTCCCTGGTGGTCCGGTGGTAAAGAATCCACCTTCCAACGCAGGGGACACGGGTTCGATCCCTGGTCGGGGAACTAGGTTCCCACATGCCGCGGGGCAGCTAAGCCCATGTGCCACGACTACCGAGCTCGCGTGCCTCAACTAGAGATCCCAAGTGCCGCAAACTACAGAGCCCATGTGCTCTGGAACCCGCGTGCCACAACTAGAGAGAGAAAACCCGCACGCCACAATTAGAGCGCGCCACAATGAAAGATCCCACGTGCCGCAACTAAGACCCGAGGCAGCCAAAAAAAACAAAAACACATAAATATTAAAAAAAAGAACTATGTATTCCTAAATGAATTCAGTAAAAAATGTAGTTACAACTGATGAATACCTAATGGTAAAGCTGGATTAAATTTTAAAAACCTTCGCTCTGTGACAGGATTTAGCTGTATTTACATCAAGAGAACTTAGGAGTCAAGCCCGAAGATAATACATAGTCAAGTATGAAGATATATAAAGCTAAATATTCCTTGAGACTCCTCAAAAGCGAAGCATGTAAAAGGTGCTGTGGATAGCGAAGCCACTCAGCTGACAAACGCTTCCTCCACACCTTAGCAGCAAGCATGCTGACGTGCAGCAGTCAGTTGTGATCATAGGAGAACATGTGCATTCTTACCATTGTTATAAGGTTGCCAGAGTCTGAACCTTGTAGCGTTGGTTTGGGCAGTGTATGGCAAGGGAACATTAATGAAAAGTATGTTGGTCATTTGAGGAAAGTAAAATTCATCCATCAGGTGCCAGGTGATTCCCCCATTGGCGGAGAATTGTAATAGAATAGAGTGGGACCTCTCTGGGGTACCTAGAAAGAAGGTAACAGAGGCATGAACACATCATTATAAAAATGGGGAGATGGTATGATCTTAGACTATTTTTTTTTGCATTGATGCATAAGCTGACTTATATTCACATAGACACCTTAGAGTCCAAATGCTTCTGAGGCAACTTAAAGTGATGATGGGTTGGGATTTCTGTATAAATAGATCTCAAAACACACACCAAATCTTGCATTTTCACAGAATAGTATCTCCCTCTTTTTCTTAGATATGAACACATATCTTTTTGTATTTCATTTAGGAAATATCACATCAAAATTTTTTGATTCTATAGGCATCACAGTTCTACAAAGGGCCAAACATTTAAATCTCAGAATACACAGAAAATCTACTTGAGAATTTATTATATCCAAATGGCATTATTTGTCAAGAAAATTAGTCAGTTAATATGAAAGGTCAGAACGACAGAGTTGACTTTTGGGGTTCACTGTTCACATCTGTGAAAGAAAATCCCAAGTTTCCATAAGTTAAATTTTTTAAATTTAAATTTCTTACGGCTAGAAAGAAGTGGTGGAAAAAAGACTCAGGGACATGATGATAAATTTAACTACCACAGGACTAGTATGATTACTACATCTGTATGAACTTATTATAAAACAAGAAGTTATCTTACCCTTATATTAAAAGGAATATATATTATAGAACATTTGTGAACACTATGTACTCAAATTTATGTTAGCTCTCCCATATAACAAAATTTATAGGCCTCAAATCTGTTACTTCTCTGTGGAGGAGGAATTATAAATGGGGAAATCTGCTTGAAGGGAAATAGTGAGTTCATACTCATAGAAATGGCTTACCTTTTGCTATAAATCGAAGTGAAAACTGGACATACATTGTATTGGTACAGTCTAGATCTCTTGAAATGAGCATCCTTAGTCCTTCCTATAAACAAAAACACATATGTTAGGCAATCTTCTTTCATTTGCAATATTATTTTCCTTTGATTTTATACATCTAACTTACATTAGCTAAATGATACATAATGATCAAGAAGCAATACTTGGTCCAGTTTGGAAGGAAAAATTGATCATTTCCCCTTTCAATGGCTTTCATTCCCTATGCCTAAATAACAATATTTCATTTTCTCAACTCCAAGTCACACTTTGCTGTGACTTATAGAAAGCAGTGAAAGAATGATAGCATTACATATCTACAGGCCTTTTTAAAAAACAGCCTCCTTTGATCACAGCATGTTGTGAGAGGAATAACGAGGAAACAGACGGAAAATGTGCCAAGTGCTCCTGCTGGAAGCTGGGAGCTAATAGGTAACTTTTTCAGGGTTCCATAGAGTCTTAGGAACTTACTCATTTGCGTGCTGTGACGGCCCTGGGAAGCTCTCATTCAGGCTGACACAACACCCTCCAGTTGGTCAAGTTAAATAAGGCATGACTAAGCAAGTCCCCAAGCCCGGGCTGGAACCATTCATGCAGAGAAGCCAAGGAAGGCGGAAAGTGATCATATTGGCTTTAGTAATTTTTTCTGCTAATTATTTCTGGCTGTCTGGGATTGACAGCTCCATAGCTTGTTTTCTCCATGTGTACACAGGGTTGCGGTGACAGCCAGTAAAACAGAACTTCACTATGCAGATGTCCTAGGTACAAACAGGCCTTTCGGTTTCTCAGGTCTGACTCTGAATAAAGTGGCTCTTTGGTGGTGTGGGGCTGTGTGATACTGAGTGGACACTGTCTATCGATTTCTTAATTATCAACTAACAAATACCAAATGGAATCTTAGGTAGAGAAAGCAAATCTTCCTCTTCTTCTTAACATTTATTATAGAG
Source organism: Monodon monoceros (assembly GCF_005190385.1). Taxonomy (NCBI): domain Eukaryota; kingdom Metazoa; phylum Chordata; class Mammalia; order Artiodactyla; family Monodontidae; genus Monodon; species Monodon monoceros. Next base: position 19,274,587 of record NW_021703776.1, on the reverse strand, counting down.
TACATTCTTCAATAGCTGAACATTTTAAAATAGGACTGATTTTGTAATAGTAACCATATATTGAATGCCTACAACATGCTGGGTTCTAAAAGAACCACTTTACTCCTTTAAGAAGCACCTATCACTCCTAAGGGAAATATATTATTATCTTCCTGTTGCAGATAAGGAAACAAAATCTGAGAGGGACAGTAACTTACCCAAGATTGCAAACGTGAGGATAGCAGGATTTGAACTTAGATATGTCAGATTCTGAAACTTATCCTCCACCCTTTAAGATACCATTATTTTGTTTATTAAATTATTTTTTGGTTTGGGGAGAGATATCCAGCTAATGTTAAATTTAGAATTTGAGAATTATTTGATATGGTAATGAAAAAGCAACTGCATTTATACCCATCCTTGAACTTCACAAAGCATAGATTCAAACTTCCTGGATTAAAGGCTGCTGTGTAAAAGCCTTATATTTCCAGTCTTATTTTTCTTTTATCATAATAACTCACTGCCCTGCTCAGTCCCTGATGCTTGATCACTGCACGTCTTTATGTCCTTACCCTCTGCCTCATACACTTACAAACAGAAGGCCTTGGATGTTTTTACAGCTTGGCGCCATGTAGAGGTTAAGCTTATGGGGAAAGGTCACTTCTTCATCTTATCAATACAGTGAAAAAGCTTTGAGGTGGGTAGTTAATAGATCCAGTTCATAAATATCCCTTGACAACGTCAAGATAAAGGAATATGATTATTCTTCCCCCTTGATTATGGAATGTGAGTATAAAATTGTTCCCATGGGTCAATATAAGTCAGCCATAAAAGAACCCATTTTATAGTGTATCTTGTAGGAGCAATTTTTTAAAAACTTATTTATTTTATTTATTTTTGGCTGCATCGGGTCTTACTTGCGGCACACACAACCTTTGTTGAGGCAGGTGGGATCTTTCATTGTGGTGTGTGGGCTTCTCTCTATTTGTGGTGTGCGGGTTTTCTCTTCTCTAGTTGTGGTGCGCAGGCTCCAGGGTGTGTGGGCTCTGTAGTTGTGGTGCGTGGGTTCTAGTTGAGGTGCGCAAGCTCAGTAGCTGTGGCCCGCGGGCTTAGTTGCCCTGCAGCATGTGGGATCTTAGTTCGCTGACCAGGGATCGAACCTGTGTCTCCTGCATTATAAGGCAGATCCTGCATTATAAGGCCAAGGGAAGTCCCTTGTAGGAGAAATTTTGTTGAAAGTTGGCATGATCTGTAATTATGAAAGTATCTTTCTTTCATATTTAAAATTTTGTTTATAGTTAAGCACTTGATATTGATAATTGCCCAGTGGAACTGTCATGCCCAGCTTCTGCGTATATTCTAGTTCATACAGATGTTTTTTTTCTCATCCTCGTCCAGATTCAGTAATCCATTGTGCTAAAAGTGAAGTTATTTTAATAGTGGATAGCACTCCTGAATCTATAAACATTAAAAAGAGCCTATCATTTCCTTTTTCACAAAAGAATGCCTTTCTAGGTCAAACTACAACCTACTGAATGGCACACGCTGAGCCCTCTCTGCATCTTGCAGAGCTGATAGATAATATGTCCAACACATATAATGCTTGGCTGCCCTTGCATTTGGATGGCTACAGGGAACATATAAAAGACTATATGTCTTCCTTGTTTATAGGATCTAGAGACCAGTTTAATTCTACTGCTTAAAATTTTATCAGGTAAAGATATTTGAATCACAGGACTTTATCTTTTTTGGTCTTGTCAACTGCTTCAAGTAGATAGTGGTAATGAGAGCTAAAGTCTCAGACAAGACTTAAAAACATACACACAAAAAAACAGAAGATTCCACCCCGAAATGTCCTGCCTCAATTTTTTTTGGCCCCTTATAGCACTCAGGGACTTATAAATCTCTCTGACCCTTAAAGTGCTTTTTCTATCTCATCTAAAACTTGAGAAGAATTCTGGATTCAAACAAGGACGATAGTCAGCATCTATTAGCTATAATTGAAAAAGTTCCAGGGTGTCTAATTTTCTAACTGTTAGGTGTTAATTATTAAGGACGTACAGAAACCCATGCAGATTTTTGTTAAAGATTTCATTTGCACACCTAGATTAGCTGATTTCCCCAGCTGAGTGAGACAGGATGTAGCATGTATTCACATATGAAGATGTGCCAGCTCAGCACTGTTTCACACAGTTGCTTACCAGCCCTCTAACCAACATCTAGGTTGAAATACAAAAAATACACTAATGATGTTTGAGAATGTTATTTAACTTGGCTTAAATGTTTGGTTTTCTTAAAATCACCAAATGGTTGTATTGGTAGGAGGAAAAGAAAGAAAGTGAAAGGAAAAAGCAAAGATCTTCCGTAAAATCAATTAAAAAATATTCTAAGTTAGATACTTAATTACACATAAAATGCTACATTCTAGAAGTAGTATATATATAATTTTTACATATATAATTCCAGCAGAGAGTAAAGAAGGTCTGATTACCAAAGCAAAGGAAAAATTTTATGCCTAAGTGATCATAAAAAGTGACTGCAGTGAATATAAGAGGAAACATTTTTTGTTGTTGTTGTTGACATGAGCATATTCATGTTCCTTAAGGAAACTTTTTTACTGAAATATAAATTACATAAAGGAAAGTATCAAATTATGATGGAATTATCACAAAGTAACACAGCTATGTAATTTCCATACAACTCAGGAAGCAGAACATTACCAGCAGTCCAGATGGCCCCTAATTCTCTCTTCCAATTTATACCTCATTTTCTTCTGCCCAAACCACCACTATCCTGACTTCTAAAACCATGATATGTCCTAGAAGACAATATATATAAAATAATACATCATCTGAACAGAAATGCATGTGTGTGGAGCAGTGAGTGAAGTAGGGAATTCAGTGGCAGTGAAGAAGAATCTTATCTGACCCCTTTAAAAATGAGCGATGTTCCAGATTTGATGGTTTCACCATTCAGATTCCCCCTCTCTGCACCATATACTTCAGGCCAAAGGTCGGGATGTAAGTTCCCGTTGAAATCATCTTTAAGAATCGAGGGCAGAGGAACGACAGGAACACAGTAGGTTCCACCAAAGCCCCGGTCACACCTAAGAAAAAAATGAGCGGAGAAAAGGAATTATCTGTCGTGAGATCAAGAAGCCATCTTTATCTCTGCATTACAAAGAAAGAATCTGCCAGTTTTATTAACTTACACACAGCGTCCGGCATCACAAATCCCTCGTCCTGAGCACATCCAAGGGCACCCGGAGGCCAGCACAACGTTATCAATAGCCCAGGAGTCAGCCCCCATGGTGTAGTTGGCTTGGATCCATCTGAACCGGGTCCTGGGAGAGCTAAGCAAAAACAAACAAACAAAAGAAAACGACCAAAAAAAAAAAAAACAAACCACACTTGGTTTGAATGGCAACCTTCAAAGCACAAAAACATATATTTTAATTCTTTCCCTTTAAAGTGCCCTCTCTGGGTTCCAGTTCCCTCTTTATTTGAGACACTTCGTTTTCATACCAAGTAATGGATGTTGTTTACTCTTGACCCACAAACAGGAGAGTAGAAAACATGCTTTAAAAATATTTCACCATTTCTTTCATACAAGAGCCTCTGAACACATGTGAGATGGGAGAGTTACTTTGAACTATCAATTTATTCTGTGTTTGAACTACATGCAGAACCTTAGTTTTTGCTTTCAGGCTTTTACTACTTTTCAGTACTGGGAAAGAGATTGAGGATGATAACCATGAGTATAAGTTGGAATCTTACAAAGGTCTTGCCATGAGGTCTCTGTTCTACTGCTCCCTAAATAGTTTCTGAGGTAGTAAATGGAAGCCCTATCCAACTTCTGCCTCTATTTTGGTTCCTGAGGGCCTGGCTCCCTTAAAGGTGAAGACTAGAATGATGTGATGTACTCCCATGTTTTTTATTATATTTGCAATCTGTTATTTGGAATATACTGTCAGAAGACCACTTTATCCAGAAATATGTGCAGCCTTACCAAACAGCAGTCTCTCATTTAGGAACAGATTGCACAGTAGAAATGTGTTAGTTATTTGGAAAGTAGAACACAGCTGACTTGAAGTGGAATTTCAACAGTAAAATCTCAAGTGCTATAGTTTCCCCTACACAAGCTCTCCTTCAATGCAACACAGCTGCCAGCATGGTGGCTCTGAAACAGAAATCTAGTCACATCAACACTCAGCTTAACACCCTTGAAATGGTTCCCCAACACATGCAATGTCAAGGCCAAACCTCTAATAAATACACGGCCCCTTCATCGTCTGCCCTCTGCCCTTGCCTCATCTTCCCCTATTGCCTCACAATTATACTCTGATAGCATGGAATCCTTGCACTTCCCCATAAACTCTTGTTTCTTCTGGCCTCTGGGATTCTATTTTGGTTTACAACAGCACATATGCCCCTCCTCCCCAACAAGCGCTTTTCACTCAGACAAGCTCTACTCACTTATTTAGACTCAGCTCAGACATCAGTTCCTCCAGAAATCTCCCTCCGATCTCCCCAAACTGAGTTAGGTAGTATCTCCCTGTGTTTCAATAATACCATTGGGTTTTGCTTCTGCTATCATTTTATAAGATAACTATTTAGATACCTGTTACCCTAAATAATATATTTGGATCCTGGCATCAACTTATTCATTTTGTGTCAGAGACCTAAAACATAATAGATATTCAATAAATGTTTGTTGAATAAAAATAAAGTGAATAAATGAGCTACAAGTTAGCACTCTTTAAAGCTCTGGGGTCCACAGGAAACTATTTTGGGTTATATACTAAAATGCTTTGATTTCCTGTGTTTGTTTGTTTTTTTTCTGCCACTTGTTTGTGCCTCTCTGAATCCAAATTGAACCAGGAAAATGGAAACCACTGTAAATATTTAACACAGAGGGAATTTAACACAAGGAATTGGATGCACAGTTCATGGCAGAGCATGGGGGCAGTGAGGAAACCGGAGTTTAATAAGTCAGGAAGCACTACAAGTCCAAAGATGGAGGGACACGAGAGGAGATGAGGTTAGTGCCCAGGGGCCAGTGTCACATGGAAGGACATCTCGGGGGAGCTAGAGCTGCTGAAGTTGGCCAAGATGCACTTGAGATAGAAAGGGAGGGGAAGGAACACCCTGGTTTAACTTTATTTCCACCCTCCAATTTCTTGCCAGTATCTGCTACTCTCTAAATCTATCAGGAAGCCAGCGAACACATGCAGCTGGCAATGCAGCTTACAGAGGACAATTTGCCTACAATTCAGAGCAGAGCAGTGGAAGGGAGATACAGGGATGTGCGGGGAGCAGCCCCAGGAGGGTACAATCTCTACCACCCACCATAGTACACATTGGTTCCTAGAAAGATCCCCAAATTATGCAAATGCCTAAACCACAAAAGTGGGAGCCTGCTGTAAGCCCTAATATAACACCTGAATGTGATCTGAAATACTGTGGAGGGAAAGAAAGATGTAAAAGGATATGAGCATCCCAAAAGAATGAACCTTTTACTCTTATTCTGGTACTGAGATTAAAAAAAACCCAAACAGGGGCTTCTCTGGTGGCGCAGTGGTTGAGAGTCCGCCTGCCGATGCAGGGGACACGGGTTCGTGCCCTGGTCCGGGAAGATCCCACATGCCACGGAGCGGCTGGGCCCGTGAGCCGTGGCCGCTGATCCCGTGCGTCCGGAGCCTGTGCTCCGCAACGGGAGAGGCCGCAACAGTGAGAGGCCCGCGTACCGCAAAAAAAACAAAAACAAAAACAAAAAAACCCAAACAACTAAGGATACTCTTCCACATGTGATGATTTCACAAACTGCTTCATGTGGATAAGTATCAGTCTGGTTATTGGGTAGATATTTGTTTTTACAACAGTTTAAAAACTGAATCTGGTGGGCAGCCTTCACCTTGCTGAAGAACAGAAAAGTTCAGTCTTGGAAAACTCTCGGAACTCTTAACCACATTTAAAAATTGTTACCCAAGCACCTTGAACTTTTCTTTCCCCCCGGTATACTCCATGCATGATTATCATGAGAGAGTAATAGAATTGCCAAGTGGCATCATAATTATTTTCCAGTTAGGTGATAGAAACCTGAAGTTCTGACATGTAGCCAAATGACAATTCTCACATGGTGGAGAGTGGAAGGTAGACAGTGATCCGCTTCCAATTCTGGAATCTCTCGGAGGTGTAAACTGAACTTTCTGTGTAGTGCAGACAGCCAATGGTTGGAGGAACACACTCTTCGGTGACAAGATGCCAGTCCCTGCCATTGTTCAGAGAATACTGGAGCTGTATACCGTGGGAGTCGCTAAAGGGCTTACTACAGCCCATGCTCATTTCAAACTGCAAGAAAGTCGATGCTGACACATGAAAGTCCCAGGTCTCAGCATAACGAGGTTTTCCTACAAAAAAGGAAAAGTTTAATGGCAGCACATAATTGTGCTCTTTTCTTATTTGGTGTTTCTGCTCACCATGCTTTCAGTGGCAAACAAAAATCATGGCTTATCTATAGTGTCTCACATGTGCTTTGGCTTTTCATCTCACGTTGACTATTTTTATCTAGTTAGCATAGACTCAGAAATATGGAAGGCTGCTAACGTGAAAAGCTTTACCATCTTGAGACAGGCTAATAGAGAGTCTGCAAATTGTAATTCTGCAAATTATGAAACATGGGAATGTTTTCAGATAGGTACTTTTGCCCCACTTTTAAGAAACCTTAGTCATATTATGCATGCCATGAAAGACAGTTCCTGCAGAAACTGTTATTGGGTTCACCAAGTTACATTAAAGGACAACACAGGTCTTTACTTCCAAGAGCCCCCCTCAGTACAGGCAGTTATGCACACAGTTTTGCATTAGAGAATCTGCTTTTGGGTTTTAGTTAATTTAATCCTCCAGTTAATTAAATATTCTCCCTTTATCTGGTGAAAATGTATACCTATGTTTTCAGTGAATATCAGAGCACTATCCATAGAGAGACAGTCAGTATTGACTTGACCTCCTTGGATTCGATACCAGTTGGCTTGCAAATCTAAAGAGCCATCAAATTTGTCTTGAAACCCAGTTTGAGAGCTGTCATTCATTCCTATAAGGACATCATCCAAGGCCCACTGGGCTGAATGCTTCCCTGAAATCAGATGAATAAAGGCAGTTAGAGAAGGTTCATTATATAGCAATATGAATATCTTTATGACTGTGGCTTTAAATCAAATTATCTAGAAATTGACAGCAAATTAAGAAACACACAGTACAACATGGCTTTAACTGGATGATCTAAATGCTACCAGGAAACTTGGGGTGAGCAGTAACTTGCCATGTTGCGGTTGCCACCATCGAAAAGCTGTTGCAGGTGTCTTTGCCTCTCGTGGAAGGTCGATGGAAATGATCTGTGGTTCCAGAAATGACATGAAGTCCAACTCTCGAAGCAAATGCCAGAGTATCCCATTGTCATTTGAATACTGAACAACAAGCCCTGAGTTAAAAGACATAAATCCAGTTACTTAGACAGCTCTCCTAGAGGCAAAAAAGGCAAGGAACAGTATTATTTGAAATGGCAAGACTGCAGGAGAAACTTCAGATTGCATCTCATAGGATGAGGGCACATTCATCTAACTTCCAAGGAATGAGTTAGTAGACCTGAAGGCTCATCAATTTCTTGACAGTTTCTAATGCACTGACTCCTAGGAAGTGGGGGGAAAAATACATAAGCTCTTTTTAAAGACCACTCAGCTTTGTATGAGTGATGAGTAGGTTGGTAAGGGAGACATAAAAATCCACTCCAGATTACGTATTTGAATTTTAGATTCTGTCCTGAACTTTACAAAGTCTCATATCATTATTATATACTCAGAAAAAATATCTCAATCTCCCAGTACAAAATCAAGAAGTGCTCTTTGCCACCAGTGTACCAGATAGGAAGCACAGCCCAATTTGAAATTCTATTAAGCAGAATAGAATTTTTACTGGCACTTCACACTTTGTCAGACCTTGGTCACTGAAGACTGAATAAAGACAAATTATTAAATAGCAAAGCAGAAGAACTCACTCCCATCCGATGGTTCTACCTTTCTACCTTTCTAGTTCTACCTTTCTTTCTCTGTGTCACCTTTCCCCTTCACTTATCCCTTCTACCCCACCTCCCTCTGCCTGTCACCAGGTGTGATTTAGGGAAATGCATGTTAAAGTTTAAGATACTTCGTGTGCTATTCCTGCTACCTATCCCAGAAAAATTTTTCTTTTAAAAGAGGACACAGGGAAAGGGTAATGTTGAATGCAAAGGAAAAAATTGCTAATGATGAAATGGTAGGAATCAACAGGATATATATATGATCATTAGCAATTAATAAAAAAATATATTTTACTTGATGGGGGGGGCAGAGGGCTTTCTTGGCATCTATCTGATTGCTATTCTATAACTGTTCCTAAGACTGGCACTGCATATTGATAATTATGACTGGGGATATTGAAGTGCTTTCTGAGTATTCACAGAAATTACGTTCAGTAAAGTTGCATTTGTTATATTAATTTTATTATGTTCTAATCTTTTTGTAATTGCAATAATTCATGGTTCTTACAATAACTTTTTAGTTTCCTCATTATTGACTAACCAGAACATCTCAATCCCTCTGTCATGTTGCACAGCAAAGAATTTACTAAAATTAAGTTTCAAGAAATAATATGATAAAATATAGAACTAAAAGAAAGCCTTTTAAGGTTAATTGATGTTACATGGAATTACTGTCACCACATCTGACAAGGGGTGATGCCAGAAATAATAATGACTAAGATGCAAAAAAATTGGAAATCTCAGGAGAATTAATCCTACCATATTTAAAATAGAAGAAATCATCGTGTTTGATGAGAGGATAAAAACAGCTCAAAGAATAGGAACTCTTTGGGGAGGCAGTATGCTGTGTATGCGTGTAGACATGCGCAGTTGGAGCTTCAGTGGGTGGAGGTGAGACCCATGTGCTGGAGAAGGGAGAGAACCACACCAAAGTTCATGAAGAACACTGAAGCTAGGCTCTTTCTCATTTTTATTCTAGTCAAGGTGAGGAGCATCTGAGAAAACTCCAGTCTCCAACCCTCGATGTTTTCTCAAAATATAGTTTTTCTTGTAGATATTAATTTCTTTGATATGGTTTATATTTAATAACATAGGGGAGAGAGAGAGAGGGAGAGAAAATGAATAATTTAGATAGTTATCTGGGTGACCTATTTAGAAAGCAGATACAGTACCAAGAAATGAAGCGTCACAAGACTAAAATCTCACTGGTGGTCCTTTAGCACCTTCTACTCAAAGTATGGTCCAAGGACCAGTGTCTGCATCACCTGGGAACTGGCTCTACCTGTGGTGTTTTTACATGTCCACAAATTCTTTGACACTCCTGCCATCAAAAGTGAAGCTTAATTCTCTTTTTGAGTGTGGCTGGACTCAGTAACTTGCTTCTAATAGCATATCGTAGAAGCGGCAATGTGTGACTTCTGAGAGTAGGCCATAAAAGGCGCTTGCACTTTCTTCCCTGCTCTCTCATGGTTGTCTTTCTCTGAAGAAAGTCAGCTGACAGGTAGTAAGGACACTCAAGCAGCCTATGGCTAGGTCCACTGAAAGAAACAGGCCTCTTGCCAATAGCCATGTAAGTGAGCATCTTGGAAAGAGATCCTCCAGCCCTGGTTGAGTCTTTAGATGACTGCACCGTCTTGGCTTTTATCTTGCATGCAGCCTCATGAGAGGTCTGGAGCCAGATCCACCCAGCAAAGCTGCTCTTGAATTCCTGACTCACAGAAACTAGAAGATAACAGATGTTGCTTTAGGCCACTCAGTTTTGGAATAATTTGTTACGCAGCATACCACCCAAGTCCTACTGAATCAGAATCTGCATTTGAAAGCCTCCTAAAGGATTCAGATGTACACAGGAATATGAGAAACACAGCTCAAGAGGTCCATACTCCATTTGGTTTCTTCTTGCTGCCTTTCTCCTCATTAACTTTTTCAGGAGTGTCACTTATACCTTCAGGCAGCCACAAGATCTACAGAGATGAGGGCACCAATTCTGCAGGACAATGAAGTGCCTTGCAGATAAGTATGAAAGAATGGAGAAATGCAAGATAGGGAAACAGCAATACCCATATTTTATATCAGTCGCTGAGCCTCTTTAGCTGTGTCATCTAAACACTGTCCATCTGAATAAACCAAGCCATCTTAGCTCATCTACTGAGTGTTTAAGGAACATAAAACATTTCCCTTTTTAAATTACAATTTCATCTACAATCTTCCCAGTCTTATTGAAAATAGCCTAATTTTGATTTTAATTCCAAATATGTAAATTGAGGCTTCAGCTTGAGTATGTAAAAAATTGTTACTTTCATCACTAGAAGAGATTTGTTCAAGGATTTAGGCAGATTTACATTTTAACAACCAGTTTTCAATAAAAGACTGAGAAATGCCTGTGGGATGTAAATTACACAGGCAGCAGTGAGTTCAAGAAAATGGCTCAGAGTCGTCGAGAAAAAGTTGTGTTCTTAAAGGAATCCTAAGGGAATAAGCCCAACAGGGCAGACAAGAGCATTTGTAATCAGAGGTTAAGTATAGAGCAGAGCTTCAGGTCAGTAAGTGGATGCTTCCCACTGTACTCTGGCCAGAGTTGGTCTTTTTTTCTCATATACAAATAGGGGTACGGATTTGTAATTTTCAGAAGAGTCATGCACATATGCACATGCACACAGTTGCTACACTATGCCAACCACAAACTATTTTTAAATAATAATTTTATTACAAGGGTTAAGGACAACATTAAAGTGCTCTACCTCTCCAATCAGCAAGCAATGTCTTGGGACAGGACCCCATCTACCTTTGCATCCCTCAAAGCTCCTGTCTCTGTGTGGGCGGAGAATGTGCTCTAGAAATACTCCTTTGCTTTGAACTACATATTGTTTCTGCAGGGTGATCCTGTAAAAACTTAAATCAGGTTACATCACTACCTGACCTAAAAGCCTCCAATTGGTTTCCCTGACGACAGTGGATTCCGACCCCACCTCCCTACCACGACCAGCAAGGTCCTGCCTGACTGGGCCCCTGCCCCTCACCCCCAAGCACTCCTCGACCTTCACATGCCCCAGGCCACCTGGCTTTCTTTCTGTTCCTCCAATACCACAATTCTTTCCCACCTCGTGGCCTTTGCTGTTTCTTCTGACTGGAAAACTTCCCCTGAGCTCCTCCTGTGCTGGCTCCTTTTCACCCTTTAGATTTCAATTTAAATGTCACTTCCTCAGTGAGGCCCCTCCCAGACCATTCTATCGAAATCTGCATCTCCCCCTGCATAAGTTTACCTTCCATCTCATCAGCTTATTTATTTCTGTCTAGCCCATCAATCTAACATCTTGCTTATTTCTTTTCTTTACTGTTGATTTTCTGACTCCTCTTACTAGAATGTAAGTTCCCTTAAGGGCAGGGCTTCTGTCTGCTATGCTCATCATTGCCCCACTAGTTCTTCCCATTCTGGCATGTGGTAGTCTGCATGTCTTGTCCCCTTTACCACACACTCTCTTTCCTTCTGCCACATGGCTGGCAACATCCAGAAGCTCCCCAGCAGCTGTTTCATTATCCTGGGTGCTGGAATGAGGACCTCAGATGACCCATGAGGAAAATGCAGCACAAAGGACAAATCCTTTTTGTTTTAACCCACAGAGATTTAGGGGGTTGTTTGTTATTGCAGCATAACCTAGCTCATCATGATTGATGCATCCGTCTTTCAGTGACACTGTATCGGTGCCACCTAGACCTGTGTCTAGCTTAGAGCAGATTCTTAATAAATGTTTGTCAAGAGATTAGGAAATGCAAAAGAGTCTATATAAGTTTCTAGACTGCTGCTTCAGTAAACAGATTATCTGGATAATTACTAGACTAAAAGTACTGAGATACTTAGAAAAAGTCATGGAAGCTTTCAGTTAGTGATGATATGGCCAAGGACATTTAGAATTGATGAACAGAGCTATTGGTAGCTCTATTGACTAACAGGTACTATAGTGTTTAAGCCAATATGTTTTACATAGTCATGCCTGAGAGAATAACAAACTTAGAAGCTGCAAAATTCTTCATATACTATTTACGAGATCAATGTTTGGAGGAAAACCTATCTGAGAAGCTCATGGATTTTGTACCAGGAACCAACTCATATGCGGGGTCCCTTAAGGAATCCCGTCATATCTGTAGAGCAACTGAAGGCCACCTATGTATGTTTCAAGCCTTATGAATTTCTTTCAGCACTGAATCATGGAGGCAAAAGATGGTATGGATGCCTAGAGAGAGTAGAGTTCTGGGCAAGGAGAGAGGCAGTGTGCATGGTGGTTAAGGCATAGGCTCTAGAGCCAGCATGAGTGGTTTGACTCCCTGCTTATCTACTTACTGACTGAATGATCTTGGGTAAGTTACTTGACCTCTCTGTGCCTCAGCTTCTACATGTGTAAAATAGGACAAATAACAGTACCTATGGCAAAGAGGTATGGGGAGGATTAAATGCATTAACAGATAAAACACTTGGTACAGTGCCTTGCATATAGTAGGTACTCAGTAAAAGTTCATGTTTATTACTACAAGAACTGCTCCTTCCACCAAAGGATTCTAGTACCCTCAGAATGCTTACGGGCGGGAAGCAGAGTATGATCCGCATTCAGCAATACCCTATGCAAACAAGTTCCTAGACCTAAACCGTGCTGAATGTAAAAGTCTCTGCAATTTTGTTTCCTCCCGTGTAAAGTTATAAAGGAACAGGTTTCCCTGTTTACAGGCTTAAGGATCTGGATGAGGAATCTTAGAGACCAAGGCTCTATGTAGTTACCCACTCACTGATGGAGAAGAGAAGAGAAGGAATGATTTAAGGTAGTGTATCAGTTTACAAAATCCCGGCCAAACTTTGGGAGGAGAAAGAACTAATTTGCTAGTAGTAACTGTAATTTCTATGGAAATATAGCAGCTTACCTTCATTTCTAGCTCGTGGTTTGATGCAGGTAATCCCTGAAGTTTTGCTTCCAATTTGTATATAAAACTGAACGAGTCTGGGGGAAAAAATCCCAAAACACTTCAGTTTACTTACAAATAGATGAGCTCAGAAGAGATTTAGCCCTTTGTATTTTGACACATTAAAAAGTAAAACTCCTATAATTCTTAGGTACTACTTTTAAATTCGAAGGGCATATGACAAACAGAAACTACAAAGATTATATAGTAAGTTAATTCTGTAACCATTTGAGAAAGTTAATTAATATGACCATTAATTTTATTCTGGAATAATTACTGAAACAAAAGGAAACAGTTTAATTCCACTTCATTGTGACAGTCTGATATGATTTAATGAAATCACTGAAATGGGAATTCCTTTAAATTGAGAAGATACTATCCTTGGAAACTCAGGAGGAAAAATCTAACATTAAAAAGTTGAATGCTGGGACCTCCCTGGTGGTGCAGTGGTTAAGAATCTGCCTGCCAATGCAGGGGACACGGGTTCAATCCCTGGTCCAGGAAGATCCCACATGCTGCGGAGCAACTAAGTCTGTGAGCCACAACTACTGAGCCTGCGCTCTACAGCCCGCGAGGCACAAGTACTGAGCCTGCATGCCACAACTACTGAAGCCCGCGCGCCCTAGAGCCCGGGTGCCGCAAATACTGAGCCCACGCGCCGCAACTACTGAAGCCCGCGTGCTCTAGGGCCCACGTGCCACAACTACTGAGCCTGCGTGCTGCTACTACTGAAGCCCGTGTGCATACAGCCCGTGTTCCGCAACAAGAGAAGCCACCACAGTGAGAAGCCCGCGCACCGCAACGAAGAGTAGCCCCTGCTCGCCACAACTAGAGAAAGCCTGCACACAGCAACGAAGACCCAATGTAGCCAACAACAATAAAAATTGTTAAAAAAAAAAAAAAGTTGAATGCTGTATTTGTTTAGGGCCAGATAGTTACCTGTATTACTGATTTAGACTCAGATGGTTTAATTTTTCACAACTGACACTCACTCAGTGTGATGTAAACCATGCCTCAGTCCACAGTAAACCAACCTACATGGCAGGCACACCTCTGTGACAAGGACTCAGAAGGAAGGGAGAGAGATTGAAGGCAGAAAAACTATGACACAGAACCCCAGATTTTAGTGAGAAGAAGGTCTAAAAGTTTCAAACATTTCTTTGGTTTCCTTTCTTCCAATTCTAAAATAGTTTGACTAAAAATAAAAACGCACAGTTTTATTTTAGGTGTGCTACTATTTCATTTGCCCTTAAAACTAAGCATTTATTTATTTTACCAGTAGGTGTCAGTGTAGGTATTTTAAATTTCTGGAACAGTTTTCAATAAGTGAATACAAATAAACTTAGATAAGTGGGGGTCATGACATTTTTGGACACAGAATTTAAAGTTGAAAAAAATTCTTTGTTTCTCCTGGCATATATTAAAATTAATACCAAATAGTCTTCATAATAACACAGAACTTTAGAAAACCAAGCTGACATATATCAGACACACAAGCCTTGGTGATGACTGTATGCTGATTAATGAATTGGAGTATAAGTTTTGCAGAAACTGCCTATTTTATTATAAAGTTATGCTTTATTTTTATATATCAGAATCTATATAGAGAAACATTACTATGTAAACCCTCAATAACAGAACAGAGTGTTGTAGGTTAGAACACTTGGCACGGTAAGTACTATGTTCATGGAGAAGTATACCAATTAACTATTCACCTGATATTCCTGGTGTCCAGAGGGACGGTCCTTGCTTCCCTTTTTCCGGGGCCACTGAAGTACAGAGACTTGCCATCGTTAAGTGTTCCACAGCCCGTTCCAATCTGGCCTCCGGTTATCTTGTACCACAACGGGCTGAGCTTCCCCTCAAACCTATCGAACATCTCACTGTGGTTAGGGACAACAGACACACAGGTTCCTTGTGTGGCTTCCGAGAAAAGAAATACACAGGAGAGAGGTTTTGTTAAAATCATGAGACATTGCAAGGTACATTCAGTGCATGGGCAAAAGAAGCATTGCCACAGGTGTTAGGGGAAAGAAACCACATCAAAATTTGAATCTCCCAATCACCTGTCTGAAATACAGCCATCACTTCTAACATCAAAAACACTATTCTGCTCCTATAATTTTAAATTTTTAAACAGAGAGACATCAGGAACCACACATTTCCATGATTCTTGTTACTCAGAGGATTTGTGTAAACTGAGAAATAGATTTTGTCCACAACAAAATTGGTTCATTTGTTCTTTGTATTAGTGGATCAATAAGGGGAGTTAATCCCAGATTTAAAAGAAACACCCTGAAACCACGAGTGACAGCACTCTCTACAGAAGGCCTGCAACAACATATGTTTGTCTTTGGTCATGCACCAGATGAAGGGCAGAGCACTGAAAAGCTGGGAAGGATCCTTTGAAGTTCCCTCCAGGAAAAATTCTATAAAAAGATTTCGGAGCTTATAATATTTTCTCCAATTTTACTCTTTAATCTCAGCTTCCTTTTTATTTTGCTTGTAGCAACATCCAAGGGTGACTGTGGTCAGAAAATACTTCCCTTGTAAAGTTCTCTTTTGGCAGTCTTGGGTTCATCATTTCATAAGTTGATTTTTACTTTAAATGTATACAATTACATTTTGTGTAAAAGCAATGTAAAGAGCACAGGCAGCCAAGTGGTTAAGAGCTCGGCTGCCAGGGTTTGAAGCCCAGCTCCAGCAGCTCCTAGCTTTGTGACCTTGGGAGAGTTCTATACCTCTCTGTGTCTCAGTTTCCTCAAGTGTAAACAGGGACAATAACAGTACTACACTATAGGGTTATTTATTGCTAGAATTAAATGAGGTGAAATAAAAACACCTACTATAGTGCCTGGCATAAAGTACGGATTCAGGCGACATTAATTATTTTTATTATTACTATTAAGTAAATATACTTTAGGAATGAAATTTGTGTTGTCATGCATTTCCTTCTTAGGCAGTTCAAAACTACAAAATATATCAGCACCTCATCTGCCTGGGTTACAAATTCCTACAATTAGGACTTAAAGAAGAATAAACTCAGAATCTATTTCCTTGGAAGAAGTAACATGAAATATAGTAACTAGAGACGAATATTTTACAAACAAATCATCAGACATGTCTGCAGCCTTACCGGTGTACCCCAGGTCGCAGAAACACACCCCTGAAACGCAGTCCCCATGGCCACTGCAGTAACTGGGACAAGGCTCTGATATGTACACGCCATCCAAACCAAAGGGAGGCACATTCTTCTGTGAGCTGCTCTCTTGGATCCATCGGAATCTGGTCTTACTGTTGGGAAAAACAGCACAGGTGTTTCTTGTACCAGTATCTCATACCAAAGCACTGAAATACAGAACGTTTCAGAAAAACTCAAGAGAGATTTAATATTTATTTGGAAGCCACATTCACTTGATTGGTCACTTAACCTTCATAAGGTGTCTCTCTCAGATCTTTCTCAAAACTTCTTGATTTTTTTCTTCAGCACAAATGTTTCAATATCAGGAAGATCAGATAAAGAAGATTCTGATGGCCAGAAACATATTATATAGGTTTTTGCTTGTACATTTTAAGAGGCTATTTGGGAATCTTTGAAACCATCAAACAGAATGGTCTTCGTTGGGACAAATGAGAGGACTCTGGCTATTTGCCATTCTCATGATTCCGGGAGGACAGAGTCAAGTTCGTACTGACAGCTCTATTCCCACCTGTTGCCTCTTCTTCTTACCTTCAAATCTCCAAGATGCTCATTCTATAAACTCTTAGCAACCAGCTGGGCTGCCAATGAACACTGGTAACTGCCAACAAACAAAAGAGGGACCTGGTCCCAGTGCTTCAAAACCCTGGAACACCAGTGGCCTGGGCTACTGCCCAGTCCTATTTTCCCCACAACAGTTGTGAGGTTGCCAAACCAAAACTTGTCCCAGTTGCTTTCTAATCTTTCCAATCCCTTCAACACATCTCTTTTCTTTTCAAATATATGGAAATCCACACACATCTATAATTTCATACCAAGAAAACACCTCTTCCTTCTCAGTTCTACTAACATTAAAGAGGGAAGATGGATTAGGTTATCTGGATACCAGTTAATTTTGCTGCCAATATTTATAGACTTTTGAGTGAATTCAGTCTCTTAGTAAACAAGAATAAAGAATCTTAAAGATTAATGAAGATTGTCAAAGATAACTGTAGACAAAGGTTCCTTTTCCCCTCTATTATTGTGAAAATAATACAGCAGTATTAGAATGCATTTCTTTCTGGCTCTTCAAATAGCTTTGGTAATTTGGCAACACTGAATCAAAACCCTGGCTTTTTTTCATTATTTTAAGTTACCTACTTTTAGCAAATTTGCAAATGTAACCACGATGTTGTTTTCTAGGTTTTAACTAATGCAAGTCTTAACACATTCTTCATTGTGTCAAGAGGAAGGTGAACACATCTTTTATTTACTTTGGAAATAATTCAAAATATATTGGTCTTATTTTTTAAGGCAAAAAGACAATTGAATTGAAGATTAGAAAAACAGAGCAAAACCAAAAAACAGAAAGGAAAAGAAAAAACTGATGGGCTTTGGGAAGATTCCTCCCAATGAAGTTGTGACATTATTTAGCCTGTGAAGATATTTTTCCTTTCAAAGGAAATAAATGGAATTGATGAACAGCATCTTTTGCCAATTGCTCGTAAGAAAATGGTAAGCCCTCTATGCCCCTTCCAAAAGATAAGCTGCATATCTATGATAAAAGAGGAAAACATACCAATTCCCTGACAGAAGTCGTCTTTAATTAGAAGTCATACTTGCCTTTTCTTTTACGTTTCTATAATATAAATAGAACCCAGAGAAACATGGATCTATGATTTCCACCACATGGAAAGTGAAAAAAGGGGTAAGAATAGTTTCTTTTCTTCACCTAGGCTCTCTGACCTGGGCAAGATGAGGGCATCTCTCTATCAACTGTTCTGTTTCATGGAAGAAGCAAGTTCAGACTGAGCCCCAGAAGCATTCAGAAAGTTGAAGAATCCCAACGGTAGGTAGAATTCTAGAAGCTTTGGTCATTCGATAGGGAGTGAAGGGTAAGTAAAGCCCTTTGACTCATCTCTGATTCTTGGGGTCCTGTAGTTTTCATTATAAAAATAAAATAATCAAGGTCTGGTCTGGCCAGAGAGATGAGGCACCCTTGTTTGTAGATTCTGAGGCTGCTATAGACCCAAGAAACAGAGTAGGCTGTTAGATACTTGAGAAGGCAAAAGACTTCAGGAGCTCAGTATTAAGGCATCCATATATAAATAAATTAAAAAAAACCAAAACGACTAATCATTTGATTAATAGGGTGTCCAGGACATGGTGAATTATAGCTGAGAGTCCTAGCTGGAAGCCCATATTTCAGAGTGAAAGGGCAAGAGATGGCACCTCTTTTCCTTCTTTTAATCTTTGTTAGCTGGCTTTTAGTTGGAAGGTACAAATCAAAGCAACAAAGATTTCACTGATCATTACATAAGCAAACTTTGCTTTATCTCCATTTCTCCATGTTATGCCTGGTTCCTGATGCGTACTGCTTTTCTGTTCTCTTAGAAGCACAACCTTGGAAATGAGCAGAAGTAATTTAGCAACCTTAGGGCTGCTTGAAGAAGAGGAAGAACTAGTAAGGAATTTACAGAAAAACATAATCATAGACCATCGGAAGAAGGGAGGAAATAAGTAGGCCAAAGTTAGCTAATAGCATGTCTAGATTCCACACAGTTAATCTTTTTTTTTTTAAATAGAGGAGATGTAGCTTTAAAATGATTAATATTATTAATGTGTGTGTGCACATGTGTACATGTGCTATTCATATCTTTTCAAGGAGACACAGCAGAATGCAGAACAATGATTTCTTGCTGAGCAGCACTGAATTTATTTTGGGAAACATATTTTAGAAAGGGAGGTGTCTTCAATTAGCTAATCACCTGTTGCTGGTCCTTATTCTTCATTCAACCAGCATTTACAAGTGCCTATAACATGCCAGTCGGTGCCAGGGCTGGGCACATGATGGGGAGCAGAATTCCTGCATGGTTCCTACCTTTATGATGCCCACAGTTGAATGAGAAGACACATTTAATCAAACCCCTGCGCAAGGAAATGTACACGTGCAACTCTGATAACTATCACCATTAAGAAGGACATAGAGCCAGGAGAGCATGAGTCTTAGAGGTCTTTGACCTGACAGTCAGGAAGCTCTGGGAAGGTGTTATAGGACGTGATGATTGAAGAAAAGACAGAATTTAATCTTATGTAATTTAACTAGAAATAAACCAGAGTGCAATTCGACTATTCATATCGTTGAACAAAACTTCCCCTTTGCCCTGCATGTTCTAGATAAGGAAGAAATAAAAGGTAAGACTCTCTCTCTCTTTGTTCTCTTCCCCAACTGCCACCTTTGTTCAAAGGATGCCTGAGTGACCAGGAGAACCAGTTTCTACCCCTCTCCCTTCCACCACCACACTTCAGAGGGGTGTTGCATCTGCCTCTCAAACCAGGAAGGTGCATGTGCACCTGCTTGTCCTGTGATAGGTGGTGGTGGAGGAGACATTCTGCAGCATAGTAAGCAACGGTGTTTCTAGCCCTTTCCAGAGAAATCGACTTCTTGCATTCTGCACAGGGAGCCTAGAGCAGGCTGAGGGGCATGCTGTGTGGTTGGGGAGACAGTCAGGAGGGATGTACCAGCACATATTTACCACCACCAGTGTCTCTCCTCTGTAGGCAAGAACCAAGAGACTTAACATGAGCACAAACTGCTCCTTTGAGAAAATCAGCTTCGAAGTATTCGTCAAAGAGCAATGTTTTAGTAACTATTACAAGCATGTTGCCTTGTGGCAAAATAGGTCCAAACTTTAACAATTTTCACACTTAGAATTCTCAGCTTTCCAACACTGCATTTGGAGATATCTGAGTTTAACATATTGCAGAAGAAACAACAACAGCTCATTTGTTGGGTTGAAGTAGAAACATATTTACTATTCTGTAGCAGAGAGCTCTGCATCACAAATGCCATCCACCAGCAAGCTGGACGGTATTCAAATGAACCACGAAGCCAGATGCTAATGAACAAGATTTCTTCTTCCAAAAGCTGAGGTCCAAGAAAATATTGATAAATTGGGAGCCTCAAAATTTTGGCTCACTTTGTGATGTTAAGGACAACCTTTTTTTATTTCTCAGATGTGGCTTTACCAAGCGGGTGTTTCCACTCAGCGTCAAACAAACTGCAGTTTCAGATTCAACTTTGTATTATCTGGCTCTGGAGTATTGCACCAGAGGTGTGTTCCTTGGTTCCTGATTCTATTGGCTACTTTCACAGTGATGTCTTCCAGCATCCTGGTCTCCTAGTCACTGCAGCAAAGATGCAGCCCTTGATGCACTCCAGCTTAACGGCATGCTGCACTTGTCTATTTGGAAGAGATGTGGTTGGGCCACAGTTTCAGAAAAGCATGGGGAAGAGGCAGGCAGTGGTGGAGGAGAGAATTACAAGGGCTGTACTGTTACATACCTAGCTTGAAATGGGCAGAAAGCAGGATGAAAGGGCTATTTAGCTGCAAACACAGATATGTTCTTATGGACAGATGTCTCAGAGGATGACGCCTAGAGGGTAGAACCAACAGCTGAGAAGAACAACAGATTAGGGAGCCACTCGTAGGGAGCAGAATTATCTCAATCAAGAAAACTTTTTTATCCTGGACATTGCTCATGGAGGAGGGAACCCTAGTAACAACAATCTTGCTAGCTTTCAGAATCCCTATGAGCCAGTGGTTGTTATGTGATTCCCATTCTTTTCTCTTTTTTTGAGTTGGGGTGTCTATTGTGTTTATCTTGTCATTGTCTCACTGTTGTATGTTGGGTAATGGGTGGGGTGAATAACTTGTTTCTTTAGGTCATAGGTCAATGGGTCAAGAGAAGCCATATCCAGGGAACTCTGACTTGATAGAAATCATGAAATCAGTGACTTAGTACCTGATGCTGTGATGAGGTGAGCGTTTGGGGGTTTTGGGAGGAAAGTGAGTACATCTGCTTGGGGGAGACATGTGAGTCATTAGGGCTAGGACAAAATATGGTAGGTTGTTACAATAATGTCCCCCAATGGATCATACTAAATCTTCTTCTACAAGACTTCCCTGCACTTCTTATCAAAAAGGGGAGTCTGCTTTCTCACCCTCTGAATCTGGACTGGCCTTGTGACTTGCTTTGACTACTAGGATGTGGCAAAGAAGACAGGGTCCTGCAGCTTCTATTTTTGTTCTCTTTGAACCACCTAACTGTGGAAACTGTTACGAATACTGGGATGGATACTGGGATGAAGACCACTATAGAGAGAAAAGTCCTACTAACCCCAGACACTAATCAATCTACCAATTGAATGCAGCTACATTATAAAGCCTAGGAGAGACCAGCAGAAGAAATACCCAGCCAATTCCATAAAACCATGAGAAATAATAAACCACTGTTGTCTTAAGCCACTAAGTTTTTGGAGAGGGATGTTGCATAGCAATAGGTAACTGTAAAAATATTATCCTAGGCTGTACTGAGGAATATGAAAAAGGAATAAAGATGATTTTTAAAAAGTAATGCATCTATGCATTCCTGATCTTTTTGCCTTCCACGGGTTAAGAGATATATAATAGCTGCCTTGGATCCAGAGATAGAAGTTGTGTGTTCAGAATGGCAGAGACACCCTGTAAACTCTGAAGTCCTCACCTGTGGACCATTATGCAAGAAAGAATGGATTTCTAACTTGTTTAAGTCTTGTTAAGCATTTGTATTTGTTTCTCTGTTATAGTAGCTGGGCCTGTATCCTAACTAAAGCAGAATGCAAGTCAAATTATTAAATTTCACTAAAGAAGGTCAACTCATCAACTCTGCCACATACACATCAAATCATTTGAGTCCCTCTTTGATACACAACAAAGTACACTGGCATGTAAAGACAAAAAAATTACTTATAAGTTGACTTGGATCCACTGACTGATAAACCATTTCTTGGAACAGCTGGCATTTAAACATTATGTTCCAAAGTTTAGTAGATTACCACACAAACTTATACATCCTGGCCATACTTCTTACCCATTTAGGAAGTCTGTGTACCAAAGTCTAAGGTGTAATTTTTGGAGGTATGCACATCTAAGTACTGAGGGAGGCAGATGAACACAAGCAGCATATCCAGCTAGATGCAAATTCGGTCATCAATTAGGTGAAAGATTATAGACAGAATGGTCTCTACAAACATTAGAAGTAAGCCACTCCTACAGATTTTCTAGCTTTTATCACTGTATCAGTCAGGATGAGATAGGTTGCCAGCCTAACACGCAGCCCCTAATCTCAGCGGCTTAACCCAACAAAAGTTTATTTTTTGCTTATGCTATAATGAAAGTCTGTTGATTGTAGACACTCAAGGACCCAGACTGATGTAAGCTTCATCTCAAAAGAGGCTTTCATGAAGCAGAGAAGATAGCAAAATGCACATGAACTCTGAAAGTCATATGTTTAATTTCCACTCACATTTCATTAGGCAATGCCAAACTTTATTTTTTATATAAATTTATTCATTTATTTATCTATTTATTTATTTATTTTTGGCTGCACTGGGTCTTCGTTGCTGTGCGCGAGCTTTTTCTCTAGTTGCGGCAAGCGGCGGCTACTCTGCGTTGCGATGCGTGGGCTTCTCATTGCGGTGGCTTCCCTTGTGGAGTATGGGCTCTAGGCGCACAGGCTTCAGTAGCTGCGGCACACAGGCTCAGTCGTTGTGGCTCGTGGGCTTAGTTGCTCCATGGCATGTGGGATCTTCCCAGACCAGGGCTCAAACCCGTGTCCCCTGCATTGGCAGGTGGATTCTTAACCACTGCGCCACCAAGGGAGTCCTGGCAATGCCAAACTTTAAAGGGTGTGGGGAAAGTATAATCCTACCATATTTCAGGAAGGAAGTAAGCTGGAAATATTGATGAATGGCACTAATGAGTATATCAACCATATATTAATTTATATCACCAGCAGTGCCAGTAGTCTTCTTATACCATCTCAGCTCTGCACAGAAATGCTTTGACTGAGTCACAACTGAATGTTATGTTCTAGGATTCAATTAAGAAGTGTCTACTTGAAGAATGCTTCATCTTTTGAAAAATTATAGAGTTAAAACACTGATTTTCATGTTACCTACTCTACCTGACACAAAGATACATATACGTACTATAAAGGTATTCTAGAATACTGAATGTAGAAATATATGATATATATATCTGATATATATTATCAGAATACATGTATTTTCTTTCTTTTTACCCAACAATGAGAACCAAATGACCCTATCCCCTGACCTCCCTCACTATGTCCTAGCTGCCAGGAAGCTAAGAGTTAAATTTGTTGCCCTATTACTGAAACTAATTTGCTTCAAGTTCTTGATCCATTTATCTCATTCTTCTGTCAATTGATTTTAAATCTTTTTCCCTATTGTTTTAATTATTTATCTTAATGGTCATTTAAAGGGATCTTTTATATTGTAAGATATCTCAAATTGTCTATTTAAGGAGGCATTACATTATCACACATCTCTATATAGTGAAAGTCTGATACGATAATGCCTTATAACTCCCTTAGCTTTTAAACATCTTTTGTTCAGGGCTGTAATCCAGTGCCCAGAATAGAACTTGGCACAAGTAGGTGGCTCAATAAATATTTGTTGAATGAATGAATGGATGAGTGAGTGAGTGAACTTTTTCACAAGTATGAGCATCATTTCCTCAAGAGTCCTTAGAGCTAGAGTTTATGAATTCTCTTAGGTTATTGAGATAAATGAGATGAAGATACTGAGATAAATATATGCTCCTCAGAAATGGCAACTATGGCACATAATAGGAATGGTCACTTTACCTGGATGCAAGAGACCTTGGAATAACAATGGTGATTCTTGTCCATTCTTCAAAGTCCCCTGTGTGATACAGGGTGGGCTCACTCAGTTCTCTGGAGTTTCCTTCACATCCTTTGCCTGCAGAAGCTGGGTAACAGCCTTCTTTCACCAGAAACCAGGACATCCCAGCATCGTGAGAGTACTGAAGAAGAACGGGGGCAGCGCTGCTGAACTGATTGGCACACCCAATGTTTAGCTGTTAAAAGGAAAGACAAAATTATACAAGGTTTTGGTTTCAAGTCATCATTTAACAAATTAGGTGCTACAGCCATCAGGGCTCTTTCTACTGAGTTTGCACTAAATTTACGATGATAAAACACGCGCAGCTCAATTCCAACCAAGACCCTTTCAAAGGTTCTGGAAATCTCTGTACAGGCAAGCAATAGGTGATTTTCAATAGAAAGCGGGACCAGTTGCCCATTTTGTGGATTTCCTGAGATTATAGAAGGGAAGAGAGAAGCACAGATGGGACTGGAGTCTTGCACAAAAGATAAGAAGCCAAGAAACTGCTTTTTTTTGCTTTCCCAGACAGAGGGTATAAACAGAGGGAAGCAGACGATAAAGGGCTGTCCTCTTCAGAACATGAAGGTTACTGAAGCTGTCCTCTGCTTTCAGTGGAACAAGCAATTTTACTCTGGTTTCTTACAAAAGCTCAGTAAGAAATCATTCTCAGCTTAGATGAAAGAGCTAAGTTCTTGTCACAGCATCAAATAAGCAACATAATCCAGAAATAAAACTATTACTCTTCTGTGTACTTGTGTAGATGATTGTCATCACAGGATTAACAATATTCAAAAAAAATTGTAAAAACATGCAACCTAAATCCCAATGCCCTAGCACAACCATTTTTATTCTTGTTTTCTCTTCTAAACTTTATAAAGAAGCATATCAATACCTAGAAGTAGTATTACTGAATCAAAATGCAGAAACACTTTGAATTTCCTATTTACATGTGTTCATTTTTAATCACCTGGGTTCAAATGAATCAGTTTTACACAGCACTCAATATTATTATAATTTTAGACAGTTTCTTTCTAAATTAATAAATATATAAATGATTGTATTACTGTTTTAGTATATGTATATATATATATATATATTTTTTTTTTTTCTTTTTTTGCGGTACACGGGCCTCTCACTGCTGTGGCCTCTCCCGTTGCGGAGCACAGGCTCCGGACGCGCAGGCTCAGTGGCCATGGCTCACGGGCCTAGCCACTCCGCGGCATGTGGGATCTTCCCGGACCAGGGCACGAACCCGTGTCCCCTGCATCGGCAGGCGGACTCTCAACCACTGCGCCACCAGGGAAGCCCCTAGTTTATATTTTTTGATAATTGTAAATGTCAAACTCTTTTCCTGGTATTTAATTACATGCTATCTTATATAAATGATCTATTCATATCTTATTTCATTTGTTGGTTGGTGCCACCATAGAATTTTATTGTATAAGACTTTATAACTAAGAATAGTCAAATTTTATAGAAAAAAACTGAAGAACTCAAAAGAACATAATCATGACCAAAAAATAAAGGACGCAGGAAAGGTAGGCCCATAGGCAAATAACACTGGGTCAGAGTTCAAGGGCCAACCAGCTCATCTTTGTGACTATAAGGTAGCTTGAGCCAGTCTTTCAAAACAGGAAGACTCCATATTTTCCTTAATTCCATGCTCAGAGCTAGAAAGCGTCTCTCAGAAGGATTTAAAAATGTGGCTAATGGCAATTTTATTGTGATTCATTTCTCCAAGTTTACATAGTTAAATGTCAAGAAAATAAATAAAGACTTGACCCTCTCAGATGCATGATTACCTTTTGTAACACAAACCCTTTTATTATATTACCGGTTAGTAAGCACAGTCTTCGGTTGGCATGTGGTGACAGCATTCACACTGGGCACACATAGTTAGCTTTTTGTCTTAGACTTATTATCACTGCCACTGTTTCTAAAGTAAGCAAGTCGATGGAACTTTCAGTTCTGTGACATCTTCGTGATTTTTTTTTTTAATTGACCTGCCTCTTAACTGTTGATGTCTTCTAGAATGCAGTTCTTGGCTTTCTTATCTTTTTACTCCATACATGCTTCCTAATCTCATTCACAATCATAATTTCAGATTCCTTCTGAATCCCTATGACTCCCAGATATGGTCGCTCTCAGGTTCTCTGCACAATGTACATAACTACTTCCTGTGCATCTGCCCTTCAGCAATCCACAGGCATCCCTAAATCCTATATTTGCAATTTCAGTGACTGGAGGCAGAAGTGTGGGAGTCATTCTAGAATCCATTCTATCACCCAATAGGTCACCCAAACCTGTAGACTACACACCTTTAACATCTTTCAGACCCATCCATTTATCTTATAATCCCAGGCTACGCCTTAATCTGGCCTCCTCATTTCTTACTTTGATGACTGCTCTAGCATCCTCACTTTACTCAACATATGCCTGACAATCTGAGTACTTCTCTCTGCCTCCTCTGCTATCCCACAGGTCCAAGTTCCCATCATCTATTATTGGGATCACCACAATAGCTGCCCAGCCAGTCTTTCTATCTCTGCCTTTGACTCTGCCAGTGTACTCGCAACACAGTCACCGGAGTGATTCTTTAAAAGCCTAAGTCAGAGTATGTCACTCTTCTGCTAGCCATTTTACTTAGAGCAGAAGTCAAAGTCTGACCTTATTTTTTTCTACCTGTCTCCCCTTCCTCACTTTGCTCTAGTCACAGTGGCATCCTTCTGGTTTCTTGAACTTTTCCAAGCACACTCCTACTTCAAGGCTTTTGTCCTTTTTGTTCTCTGTGCCTGGAGTGCTCGCTGCATGACTCCCTCCTTCACTTTTCACAGGTCTCAGATTAAAACTTTTATTAGTGAGGCTAACTTGACAACCTTTTACAAAATAGTAATTATCCTCCACCACCCTAGTCAAACTCTCTATTCCTAGTTATTCTCATAGCCTAGAACTGAGCCCGGAACATAGTAGATGCTTTACAAATATTTGCTGAATAAATGAATGAATGTACTTGTTGATGATAGTTTTCCCTCCTGTTAAGTCAACAGAATGATCTTTCTAAAACACAGGTCTGATTTTTACATTCAATGGATTAAACATCTTCCATGACTCATCGCTCTTGGGTTAATATCCAAGAGACTTACAGTATCATATAAAGCCCATTAGGACAAGTCTTATCTCTTATTTCTGTGGCAAATACTCCAAACTCCTTAAATTTCTGACATTTCCATTCTCACTTGCACTTTCATGTATTTTCACATATTTGCACATTCTGTTCCCTCCAACTAGAATCCCCCCACCCCCTCCACTTTTCAGCTGGCTAAGTCTCTGTATTTCCAGAAACTTCCAATTTCAACTCATCCATCCATCTATCCATCCATCCATCCATTTATTCAACTAACAGATAATTTTGGAGCACCTGCCATATGCCAGGAACTATGTCAGGTACTCCTATAGTATCAGAGCCTCTCTCTACTGCAGCACTCCAGCGACTGTATTGCAACTGTTCACTTTTCTGGCTCACTTGCTAGTTTCTGAGCTCCTTAAGGGCTTGGGCTATATTTCTCATCTCTATGTTCCTAGAGCTTAGTGTTGACACATGGCAGGCAGTTACAAAAACTTTACCAGCACCGTGCCTTTTGTAAAAATAACACCAAGTTCTTATTACAGATCCCAAATATACATTAATTATCAATCCCCAAATCACTCATATTACATACCTATTATCAACTGATAGCCACAAATCAACAGTTTTCTGCTGATGTGATTCGAGAATTGAGACTTTTCTTAGGCATTATGCATTGTTGCTGGTTGTTTAAGTACTTGAAACATTTAATAATGTTTTCTCTATTTAGATTTCTAAACTTCAGAATACCACCTTGCAGAGTTCAACACCTACACACTATCATGATTTTGTGACTAATTAATTAGAAAACGTGCAAGATGAGAAAGAGCATATTATTCTGGCAATGTATTTGCTATTGCTGTAATTTTGTTCCCATTTTAGGCAGTACCAACAAATTAATATAGAGTCATATACTGTTATGAGTGTTCTTTCCATGGCAATTTAGCATCAAAATCTAAACAGAGAAGGACAACATTTCACTAATCATCTTATTTATGACTGACTTGTTTACAGACCTCTGGAAATTATATTTGAAGAGCTTCCTGTAAACAGCTGATCTCTTTAATAATTCCATTTGTAACTTATTTAGCATCTGCATCCTGCCATTATGTAAGGACCATGTAATTGTGCTGGCTCATTGAAACTGCATTACTTTCGACCCCAGAATTCACCAATGGGATTTTATTATAAACACAATGAAATTTTGATTAGCGTTCTAAAAAAGGAGCTTGTCAAAGTAAATACTTGTTATACATATTGACATGTTATCACAGCAGAGAAAACAAGCAGCTCTTAAGAGAACAATGAAAATTAAAGTAAAAATTTACTCAATCAAAGGAAGAGAAATTGTTTGAAAACCCCATAGTAAAAACATAAAATTACTCATGAGTCCAAAAAGCACTAGTAAGCTGAAAAGGAGAACTTTTCCATTACCATTCAGAAGCGTGGGATTTATTAAGTCACAATCAGATTGAAATCCTCAAAGTCATCTTTCTTTTTAATTGTGGTAGAGTTCCATGAGCACTTTAAAGAAATACAATGACATAGCCACAACTCCTGGGGCTCATTAAAAACTGACAAGCTGTTTCCCTTATGGGTAGAGCTAAAAAGCTTTGCCATTCTAAGACTGTTGGCAACTTTGTTCAGATGAGTCCCTACTTTACTAGAATATGAATATTTTGTGTTCTTTGTGAATTTCATTTAGAAATCTGGAAGATGGCTGCTCCTTAACCTGCAAGAAGTTTGTGCATAAATACCTTAAACTGCAGCACATATCCAGGCTTCAGCGTCAAATCTCGAGTTACTGCAAATCGATCCCCATCTGATTTTCCAAACACCATGGCTGATGGCGTGGCAGAGCAGAAAGTTTCATTTTTAACCATTCCTTCGTTAGCCAACATCAACCACACACTCATTTGATTCATAGGGTAATCAAAAGCCGGCTTCTCATAAAAGTTCTAATAGGAACAACACAAACAACACAGAAAGGCAATTTGGTAGCTTTGAAAACAAGAAAGGAATTTTCAGATCATGACATGCAGGGTCATGTACTATTTGTATTTCTAGGAAAATACAGCAGACTCTCTAAATTAACTTTTTTTTTTTTTTAAAACTGCCATGAACTTTTTCTCCTGATTATTTAACTGGATATATTTTGCCACTGTGTATCTAATCATTTCATAAACACACTAATAATCATGTTTAATGACTTGGTAAAACTTTCTAGTCTTGTTTTTTGTTTTGTTTTGTTTTTTTAACATCTAAATAATCTATGAACTAGTAGCATAGAGAGGTAAAAAAGTTAAGTGCAAACACAGAAAACTAAACTACATGTTCAAGTGTCAAGCACTAAATCTTTGGGGGAGTGAGTAGTTATTTGATCCCATCCTCTTTTACCATTCTATGTCTTCCTGGAGTTCAGACATAATGAGAAGTACCTGGGGTAAAGTTGGGTTGACAACTGGGATGATTTGTTTTTGCTTCTCGGACAGAATGATGATGTCATCGACTGCCCACTGGTCATAGCCCTCCCCTGAGAACACAGGCTGCCACCAGCGGAAACTGGTGCAAGGCGTCTTGGCAGCAGCTGGCAGCTCCAGATAGACAAATCTGCATAAAAGCAAATCATTTAGCGTTGGGAAAGGAAAAGCTGTGTTTTTCTTAGCAGCTGTTAAAATAACACGAGTAGCAACAAGAGAAAGTTATGTTTTGTTTGATGTCTTGGTATTTTTGTAAAGTTTCTAAGTTTAGACAGATAAGACAAGAGGTTTAAAGTTGTAAGCAAGGTTAGTCCTGATCCTGGTTTTTCCGTTTGTAATTGTATCTTTCGGAGGCAAATATTTCAACTGCGTTTGATTCATTGAACAGTGTCTTCTGACTACTATGACAATGGCCATAATATTTTAAAGAAACCCTTAAGAAAAAGCTGTTCCTTTGTATGTTATTGCATTAAAATAGCATTACAATTTTTTCAAGGCAGTTCTTACTTATTGGGGGAAAACATAAATAAGCATTAAAAACGAAACATAAATCACCCATAAGCTACCACATGGGGTTGGCCTCTGTTAACAATTTGATGTATATCATTAAAGCATGTAATCTTTTACATAGGTGAGATATATGTATGATTCGGTATCTTACAGTTTAAAACTTAACATTATATCATAAGCACATTCTCATGCCAATAAAATAACTTCTTAAGATCATTTTACCATTTATATAATTTTTCATCACACAGATGTGCTAGTATTTATTTCACTTTTCCTTATTATAAATAATTCTGTGATGAAAAATCTTTATGTATAAAGCTTTATGTATACCTCAGTTTATTTATTTAGGGAAGATTCTTAGAAATGGAATTACCAGGTCAAATAAACTGGTCACGTTTAAGGCTCTGGATTTTTCCAAATTCCTTTCTGGGAGGGTCGTGATGGTTTGCAGGATGACATGAGAGGACCTGTCTTGCTGCTCCATGTGGAGAGAGCACTTGGTGTTATCATTAAAAAATGACCATTTGACTGTTGAAAAATGGTATCTTTTTTATTGCCACAGAGGTTGGATATTAATAATATTTTATTAAACATATGTCTTCCCTGCTGTGTAACATCTACTCATTCCTTTTACCCATTTTTCTATTGGGATCTTAGTGTTTTTCTTGATAATTTATTTGTATAAGCTCTTTATAGGAACACTGATCCTCTATTTCTCGTATTTGTTGCATATATTTTCTCAGTTTGCTTTCCTTCTTTTCATTTTTTTTCTGTTTTCTTTGAAATATATGTGTTACATGTGTATGTAGTTTTACATCTGTATGTAGTATATTTCTGTGTAAGCAGTCCTTTTCTTTGTTAATTCTTGCGTTGAACTTATGTTTAGAAAGTTCAGGTCTTTTTCCAAGATCAGATAGCAACCTAAGTGTTTAAATCTTTAACCAGTCTTTAACAGTTTTTGCTGATGTAAGGTGATAATCTAAATAGGTACTTTTCCCCAAGAGCCTACCCATTTTTTTCTAACACCATTTGATTGAATAACCATTTCTTTATCATTGGTAGTTGATGTGTCTTTTTTTATATATGTTTGTACAGATATCTGAGTCAATTTCTGGGTCATCTATTTGGCTTGATTGTTCTATCCATGCACTGGTAGCATTCTACTTTAATACTGTAGCTTATACAATATGTTTTAATATTGTGCAGGGCATCCCTCTATATTTTGTCAAAAGTTTAAACTATTTTTGCCAGTTTATATTTCCAGATATAAAGCTCCCCCCCCAAAAAATGCCACTAAGATTTTGATTGGAATAGCATTAAATGTAAATTAAGAGATTTCTTCATATCACAATGTTCAGTTTTCCTATCCAGGGATGCTGTATTATTTTCCATTTATTTGTTTTCTTTTATATCTCTGAAGGAAGTTTTGAAGTTTTATCATTTCCTTTACAGAGATTCTCAGTATTGTTTCTTAAACTTATATTTATTTATGTATTTGCCATCATGGGGCCTTCTTCTGATATCTTCCAATTCAGAATTTCTTAACCAGTTTAGTGTCATACAACTCTTTGAGAACGTGATGCAATAGCCCCTAAAGAAAAACTCCCTTAAATAAAAATGGAATATCTCTGGAATTTGAAAAAGCTAGTGAATTTTTGTTTGTCTATATAGTACTCTAGTTGCTTTACTGAATTCTCAGTAATTTCCAGATAGACAATGCTATTACTTGGAAAAAATAATTTGAATAGTTTCAAACTGTTGTTTAAACCAGTTTGGCCCCATTATCAATTCCCCTTCTACTGTATGGGGGGAATCTCACCAGGCTCCATCTCCCACCCACCATCCCTGACTCTCTCCTTGGATGTTATGACTCTTGTTAGACCTAGTTGCCTCTTCTCTGGTTTCCACCTCTCCCCCTGTGTGCCTTAGAAGAAATGCTTTGGGTTGGTCTGTCTGCATATCTAATTGTGTTATATTATGGAGAGTTATGTCACCTTGAAATAACTCAATGTTTTAAAACAACGAACATATGAACCTTCAATCTACAAAATAGCTCTACTGTAAGTATTATATCTAAAATATATTTAATTTGTAAGAATTGGATCTACATATTTTTCAATAATTTTTTTCCAATAAAATAAGGTTCAGTTGTAAAATGCAAAACAGGGATATTAGTATGGTAAGGCCTAATAATAATCAAGGAGATAATAATTATTATCGCACTGGAAGGAGATTGGGGCTGGTTACCTGGGTTTGCTGAAGTCTGAGAAGTACATCTCTGCCAGCAGGTGCCACTGGATGCCCCCATTGTTGCTGTACTGGAGAAGGATGCCCTCCTCTCTGCTGTCGGGCTTGTTGCACGCAGCACTCTCTCCACCGATCTGTATGTAGAACTGGACAAAGTCCACCCAGGAAGTATCCAGATCCCAGCTCACCAACCGTCTTTTTCCAGCCTTTCGGAAGAACAGAAAAATCACAGATTCAATTATCTGGGAGCAATTAGTTGTTTCCGTTTCAAATTCACATGAGCATCCTAGCACTATGTGGAGATGATCTTATTCTCATTTATTGTTGAGAGGAGCAGCTTATGCCATTTAACTGCTCCTGGATCCATTCTATTAGTCTCTACATCACTGACTCCCAGATTCGGTTATGAGATCCTTGAGAACTGCTAATTCCACCAAAGGGTACTCAAAAGTCTTTAATAATAAAGCAAAATTCATTTTAATGAAAACACTCCCAGCATTCACTTTGGAAATCTCCTCCAGGCAGAGTCATGGAGAAGAAAGACCACATACATACTTTGAAATCAGCTGGAGCTGGGTTTGAATCTCAGCCCATGATTCATGCTGTTCACTAGCTGTGTGACCTTTCTGAGCTTTTATTTTCCTCAAAGTTATAACATGGGTAATAATACCTTCCTTACAGGGTGTTGTGACAATTAGATGAAATAATATGTTACATAACTTGCCTAGCACACGGCATCTCTTCCTGAGGGGACAATCTCTTAATAGATATGCCCCGGCTCTCCTCCTCCTGGGAATTGAGGTAAAACAGGCAAGACACAAACTTCTTGACAAAAAGAGAGTACTGAAGTCTCTCGGGCTCCCAGTCAGTCTATTTCTTGGAAATAGAGAGGGTGGGAGGGATCATTAAATAAGTTTTTGCAACCATTAAATGGTCTCTTTGTGTCTTAAAAATGTTAAAAACTTCCTCAAATCCAGCAACTTGCTTCTTTTGCTTAGTGCATCCCCTGCCTGTCACAGTTCTGTTGTGAGGTATGAGATACAAATTGACAAGGTTTGTCATCATTTCTGTTGTCTCTAAACGGTTTCATTGCTAACAGGATTGAAAAAAAGTTTGCTGATAAGATTCTTTCACCCAAACTGATTCTGTCAAAGCTAATCCATGGACTGCACTGAGTGGTCTTAGAGAGTTTCCGAGGAGTTCAATTAATATTTGGGAAGAAAACCTGAGACAGAATACACAGTATAGAGAAAAGCACTCCTCACACTTATAATTTAAACCCTACTCTAATCCACTAAGTTAATTAAGAAAGGGTTTCAGTTATTAGAAGTCACAGGGGAAATACTTGGGGATAATTATAGGAGTACACTGTTACTGATAAATCTAAAGCCAATTAAGAGATTCCAAAATAGACAAGGGTGCCAGCAAAAAGAGAACTGAGGTCAATCCTGAGACAGAAACTCATTTTTTGGAACTCTCAATTTTATGTATGTATTAGAAGAAATCTTAAAATATGCATTTTCAACGTGTTAGATGTGCTTTTCATTTTTCTTGCTGTTGATTAGAAATAGTGTTAAGTGGAAACAACTCAGAGATTATTATAATCTGATGTAGAATTTTTGTGCCTCAGGATCAGTACAGGAAGAATGAATCTGAGAAGAACCTAGCTGGTTAATTCCCACCCAGCAAACTTCTAAACGATAAAGATCTAAGATGAGGAGAATGATAAAAATCCAACTATCACAATTAAATGGTTGGAATGATTGGTCAATTGTGAAATTCACAGAACAGTGTTGTTCTTCCAGGAGACTATGGTGTTGCTCTATAGAGATTTTGAGAGTGTTTTGTGGGACTTTTTTTTTTTTTTTTTTTGTGGTACGCGGGCCTCTCCCTGTTGTGGCCTCTCCCGTTGCGGAGCAACGTGCAGGCTCAGCGGCCATGGCTCACGGGCCCAGCCGCTCCGCGGCATGTGGGATCTTCCCAGACCCGGGCACGAACCCGTGTCCCCTGCATCGGCAGGTGGACTCTCAACCACTGCACCACCAGGGAAGCCCTGTGGGATTTTTTAAAAATGAAAAATATCATACTAATGCTTGGTTTGGCACTGAAGATGTTTTTTCCTAGAGAGTAGTACAAGTCATTTTCTTTTGTTTGGTGACCTGAAATGCTGAACATTGTTTTAAAGGGGGAAAAGAGAGAAAAAGGAAATGGCTCAGGGCAAACTATTTTGTCAGAATTTAGAATCAGATGTTAACACACGGTTTGCAGTTTTTCTACTATACTATGATCAATGTATTTATGTATATGTGTAGATATATATAAACACGTAATATGCGTATACATGTGTTGGAGTAATAGATTAAGGACCTCCTCATTCCTAGAGTGTGGAAAATACCCTCCAATTTCCCCCAGCATTCTAGGTTAAAATGTCTTCAGTGTTTAGATAAAATAATACAGAATTTAAAGGTAATGCCTACAGAATCTAGAGCCTTTATAACAAAACCTCTAAAATGCTTTATAAAAACTTTACCTTTTGACTTCCATTAAAATCTTCTTTAATCAAAATGCCAGTAGAATAAAAGTCTACTATATTTATTTGAAAATAACCATTTCTTTATAACTTTCTGTTGTTTTCCAATTTTCTTTCATCCATTCATTGATTTCTTTCTTCAGCAAATAATTACCGGTTGCCAGTTATACCAAGCTCAATACCACGTGTTACAAAAACAAACTTGAAAGGAGAGTTCACAGATACGTACGTGCAGGGAGAGTAATAACTTAGGGCTGCAGAGCAAGTTCTACCCCTTGTTAAATCCCATTTGGTCATATGATTAATGATCAATGCTCCAATCTATTCGGTCTCAAGGGTATTTATTGATATGTAAATGCCTAACGCAAGGCATGCATTTCTGAGTTGAACATCTTATCTAGAAGTTTGGCTCAGTCAGTAAGACTGTGCATTTTGCTGGGTACTGTGAGAATAAAAATAAAAATATGATCTATATATGTAGGGAACACAGTGAGAGGGGCAGTCAAAGAAAGGAAAGATCAGTGTACTCTGCCCTAGTCCCAGAAAGCCCCATGGAAGTGAAACTGAGCAGGACCCTGTGGGACTTCTGGGCACAAAAGCCTTTCCGTGTGCCCCACTCCTTGTTTGTAGGGAATAGATTCCAGCCTCTATGACCTTCCCTGAGTCCCAAAGGACAGATCCAAACAGTTGTCAATCAGGGAAGGGAGGGTATGCAGAGACAAGGGAGGAACGGCCAAGAAACAATAATGCAGCCTTGGTGCAGGGCTGTGGTTCTGCCTCAAGGGATACACATTAACAATATCTTTTGAGCTCTTTATAGAACTAAAACCCAACAAGTGGCAGATGTCAGCATTCTTCATACCAGAGAAGACCACCTGAGGCCAGATTAAAGGAGCCAGAGAAGCCTATCAAGAGATCACCTGAGATGAGATTAAAAGAGGGCAAGGGGCTTCCCTGGTGGCGCAGTGGTTGAGAATCTGCCTGCTAATGCAGGGGGACACGGGTTCGAGCCCTGGTCTGGGAGGATCCCACATGCCGCGGAGCAACTAGGCCCGTGAGGCACAACTACTGAGCCTGCGCGTCTGGAGCCTGTGCTCTGCAACAAGAGAGGCCGTGATAGTGAGAGGCCCGCGCACCGCGATGAAGAGTGGCCCCCGCTTGCCGCAACTAGAGAAAGCCCTTGCACATAAACAAAGACCCAACAGAGCAAAAATGAATAAATTAATTAATAAACTCCTACCCCCAACATCTTCTAAAAAACAACAACAACAAAGAGTGCAGGCCCTGCACACACCCTAATCTTATCAGCAACCCCACCCTTGAACTATTGCTATAAAACTCCTCACCAAATCCTCCCGGGGTGGGAAACAGTTTTTCAGGAGCCCACTGTGTCCCCCTTTGCCTGGCAAAGCAATAAAGCTATTCTTTTCTACTTCACCCAAAATTCTGTCTCTGAGATTCGATTTGGCACCAGTATACAGAGGCCAAGCTTTCGATGTCAGAAGCAGCAGGATTTGGGCAAAACACTGCAAGGTTTATATGGATGTGAGAGGCCGTGGAAGGCATAACGGAAAGCAGTGGAGGCTAAGCAAAGAGGGAAATTGGCAAAATCTGGGATGATGAGGAGAGCTTCCTGTTTGGAGCAGAGGACTCATGTTTGGAAAAAGAAAATAAGTTCTGTAGTTAGGGCAGCAGTATTGGAGACTATCCTGAACACTGGTGATGGAAGAGTGACAGGACAGAAGCATGTTTTTAGAGAAATTAATCTAGGGTGGTCTGCAAAGGTCTAAGGAACACTTCCTTTGGGTTATTACCCCTTCTTTACTTCAATTATGCTGGCTGGTGGCAGGTACCAAACTGTGTATCCCACCTCTCTGCCAAAGGAGTGAGTACGTAACTCTGGCCATGCCAATCATATCACAACATTCCCCAGACATGTGACTGGCCAATCAGAAACCTTTCCCACATTTTCCTATGGAGTTGTTTATAGAGCTCTGTGGCCATGGTTTCACTCTCACAATGACAGCTGACCTGAAAAGAGTCTCCTCTTAAGGAGAGAGCTCTGTGGGCATTTGAGTTTCCAGCTCCATGTATCTCTGAGTCAAGTTTCATCTAAGCCCTCCCTGTTTTGATTACAAGAACCAATTTTCCTTCTTTTTTGCTTAAGCTAGTTTCTCTCACTTAGAATTCAAAACAGATCTGACTGATACAAGAGAAAAAAGTAAAAATATGATCCTTAGATATTTTGACAAAAATTTAGGGAGAAAGCTGGTTTCGGAGAGGAAGAGAATGATTTTATTTTTGAAATGCTGATTTTGTTAGTGGCAGGGCATACATATGGAAATATTCAATGATACCAGTTTGAAATTTATTTTCATAAAATGTAATTATGATAGCTAACACTTATAGGCCATTTCTATATGCCCAACACTATCTTTTATTCTTTACCTGCATTAACTCACTCTCAACATCCTACTTTACAGTCGAAAAAACTGTGACACAGAAAGATGTTATAACTCTGCAAGGTGAACCAATTAATTAGTTTTGGAGCCCAGGTATAAAGCCAGGTAGCTTGACTCCAGACATAATCTTGAATTAAGTGTTAGAAATATTGATATGTAACCTTTATATGTTTAAAATATCTGTGTGTATGCACACATGTTTACTGGGGTGTTTGGGTAAATATTGGTTAAGGATTCATAATCTTGTTTTAAAATTGATGCTTATGGGAGACACAATCTTTTCATTTCTGCATGATTATACAATGTACCCAGATCTATGCAATGAATATTGGTCACTTATTGACTATTATCTCTAAGAATAATGACATGGGGATCTTAGATGTCAATGGATAAGAAATATCATTAAATGGAATCCGTCCCTGATTTTCTGTCATTTTCCAGCTTGTTTACTTTGTTATTTACATTTTCTTGTTTACATTTTCTATCTTGTTTACATTTTCTATCTGATTCTTTGTTCTGCACCTGCCTCAAAACGAAAGCTGTACCTATTTTTGCATTTGCATACATTAACTTGTTTTGGATTTCTGCCCAAACAGGTTCTGCAACACATCAGCCCTATGGTATATCACCCACCTTTGTGTACTTGCTATGTGACGTGGAACGGGACATTTTCAGTTGTCCTAGAATTGGTGGCTATAGTCCCTGCTGGAAAGAAGTGGTGCTGGTCACCCCACATTCTAAAGAGAGCTGCCAATAATTAGGGTTGAACACATTGCTCAGGTTGGAGAGCTGGACCTGCTCCCCTCTGCAGTCCTTTCGAAAACTATATGAAGAGATGAACTGGAGGAGGCAGGAAGAAAAGAATGTCCTGTCTGGACTGTAGCAAGGGAGGAGAGGAAGGTGGTTCTCTCAGCCGCATCCCTCACCAAGCAACACGGGTTAGGAGTATTCCAAGAGAATCAGACTTAGGGATTCTGGCTGGCACCTCAATCCCTAGTTGGTATGTACTGATCTGTCTGCTTCCACTGGGAAAGCTGAACCCTGCAAGAAAACCGTCTACTCAGAGTCCCTGTTATGAGGTGCCCCCAAATTCATATGTTGAAAGGCTAACCCTTATAGGGATCGTATTAGGAGGTGAGGCCTTTGGCAGGTAGTTAAATGATGAAGGTGGAGTCCTCATGATGGGATGAGTGCCCTTATAAGAAGAGACAGGAGAAGGCCTGCTTTCTCCCTCTCTGCTCTCTCTCCACCATGTGAGGATACAATGCAAAGATGGCCGTCCTGCAAATGTGGAAGCAGGCCCTCACTAGACATTGGATCTGCTAGTGCCTTGATCTTGGACTTTCCAGCTTGCAGAACTGTGAGAAAAAAACATTTGCTGTGGAAGCCACCCACTCTATGGTACTTTGTTATAGTAGCCCAAGTTGACTAGGATGGCCCCACATCAGCCGATGCCACCAGCAGCCACCAAACTGAGCTGAAATAGGACCTGAGAAGTCTGCTCTTGATGTAGAGCTGGTCAGTACCCTAGGAATGGCTTTGCACGAGCCTACCCTCACCTTTATTCCTCCTTCCTCCAATCATATTGTTGGGATTAATGGAGTGGCAAATTGAATAAACATTTCTAGATATGTTTTCTACATGTTAGGTACCGTTCTACATGATTTACAAGTACTAACTCATTTAACCTGCATAATAACCCTAATGAGGCAGATACTCTTTTACAAACGAGGAAGCCAAGTCACAGAGAGGTTAAGGTATTTGTTCCAAGTCACACAGCTAGGAAGTGGCAGAATCAGACTGAAACAGGCAGTCTGGCTCCAGAGTTGCTGTTGTTAACTTCTAAGCTCCACTACCTCCACCACCACTCACGTCCTCACCCCCAGGCCCGCGTGCTCACACACCCTCCAAAGCCGGGTATGAGAAGGGGCCAAGACCCTGCCCCACTCAAAGCCCCCCAAGACACAAGCCTGGCTGGCACTGGAGGAAAGGAAAGCAATGAGCTTTAAATCAGGTCCAAGAAAGGCAGGAATTTTAAACCGGCCTATCTGGATTTGTAGTAAGCAAAGACAAGCATAAAACTATGAATTTCCCAAATGGAGCTAAGGCATAGAAATTTGACAAAGTCCAGTCAAAAGCAGGGAATGTAGGGAAAAATAAAACTGCATCCTATTTGTACCTTCTGAGTTCAGACGGCTCCAACATCAGTCACATATTGAAATAGCTACTGTCCTGATCACTTACTCCCGGCTCTTAGTCCTACCTTGCTGAAATACAGAGATGATCCAGAAGAGATGACTCCACACCCTTCTTCTGGTTTTACAATTTCTCCCCCAATAACTTCTTGCCAGTCAGACTCCCAAGCATTTGGGTCCTCAAAGTCCGACATGATCGTGGAAGGAAGGGCAGCTTCTGGGTGGCACTCAGTGCCTTGGTATCCCTGGTCACACCTATGAGAGAGGAGGGCCGAGTGAACAAGTGATGGACTACTGTGTGAATGCCACAGCCATCTGACCTGCAACATTTCCTATATCTCACTTTTGTTAGGTATTAGCATCTGTACTAGACTTTTCTCTACAGTGCAATCTTTGAATATGGTGGTAGCAACCTTCAGTTTTGCACAAGGGGGAAAAAGGGACAGAATCCATTCTTAAAACAAATAGTGCTGTAACAGGAGAGATGAGGCATCAAGTAGTAACGAAGAAGGATACAGGCGTGTGTGCACATGTGTGATGGGGGGAGGGGAAGGATCGTGAGATCTTCCCGTAGGTTTAAAAGGTCCCATATAAATGTTTTTCTGCTCACCCAACATTTAATTGTGGCCGTGTTTTATAGTTCCTCTTTCTGATTAGATTATGTCTCTTTTAGAGTCTTTAAGTATTCAAGTGTGTTCCTATCTCATCCTCATTAGCGATAATCACCATCTCCCACGGTATACAACCTTGAGCTTCTGATGAAGTGCTGTAGGAAAGCGTGTAGCAGCTGTTTGACTAGACCTTTAAGACTATCAAGGGAAGGAAGGGGGAAGCAATAGCAAGGCTCTGTTAACTAACAAAGAGGACTTTGGGGCTAATTGATAAACTTTGAAATTTAAACCCAGGAGGTTACATTTTAAGGTTTACAATCTATGGCTTTATACCTATTGAAATACAACAATATCTTTTACATCTAGAATAAAGACAGAAAGGAGGATCGTTTTCCTTTGGCGATCTCATTATTTATCAGGTGATCCCTATAACTGATGACAGCTGCTGTGGTATGGCTATAAAAACACATCCGGAAAAGCAGAGTCAACCAGGCCTCCTGACGCACGTACCTGCACACGCCGTGGTCGCAGGAGCCGTGCCCACTGCACATGTTTGGGCACTGCTGCCCAATGTAAATGCTGTCTAACGCCCACTCGTCTTGGGCAGTGTAATAGCTCTGACTCCAGCGGAAGCGGGTGGCGCTGGACCTAGAAAAAAGGCACAGTAACGAAAACAGTATTTTAACTGACATGGGACTGTATAGACAAGGAACGGTGGAGCTCAAAATCCTTCAGAGAACGAACTCTCTGGAACTTGAATTTAGCTGCTAATCATCCACCATGAAGGAAAGCCTATTTTGTATATACCTCAATCTTAATTTATTTGAGACTACATTTAATTAATAAATTTGTATTTTAAAGAAAAACACAATATCAGATTTTTGTTGTTGTTGCACAGGGATCTGACGCGCGGAAAAGAAAGGAAGTAAAACGATATTTTTTAAAAATAAAAATTTGTAAGAAACTGTCTCTTTCACAGATGAAAATGCGCAGTGTTTAACTTACAGTAAGGCAGTTTCTTAAAATAAACGTATCAGTAGTTATTGGAAGACTTCCAGTTAGCTCTCAATATAAAACAAAGTTTTGTTTGGAGGTATGGTTTTGGGGTTGACGGGATGGGCTACAATGTACTATTTTACAAGTAAGAACATCTGGGTGCTAAATCCTGCTTCTTATTTCTAAAACATTAACTTGCTTAGGTTTCACGGACAAGCTGATGTTAAGTGGAGATAAAAACTTTAAAACAGTCCATTACACATAGAGAAACACTTGGGACCCTGATTCATCTACACTACATATAAAGTCTAAAGAAGAGGATGTTTTGAGAGCAATGGCAGGAAGGTTTTCATTCACTGACTACCATAAAAAAATTCTTTTAAAATCACATCATACTTTTCACCTCTAAGAACTTTCAGGGATCCATGATTAGTTCTTTCTGGTCAAAGCG
Organism: Monodon monoceros; assembly: GCF_005190385.1. Lineage (NCBI taxonomy): Eukaryota > Metazoa > Chordata > Mammalia > Artiodactyla > Monodontidae > Monodon > Monodon monoceros. The sequence continues at coordinate 19,233,048 of NW_021703776.1, read as the reverse complement.
CAAGAAAAAAAAGAAAACAAAAAGAATTTGCAGAATTAACGTGCATGCTCAGTTCCATTAATTAAACCCTCCCCAAGTACACTATCTACAGATACACTTGATCTTAATGGCTCTGAATGATCCATTAAAGTCTACTGCATCAATTACCCACATATTGAATACTCCCTAAGTACATAACAGGTTGTTAAAATCCAGACTAAGCCTTTACTGTTTATTTTACTAATGATCTGTGGCTAATAGGTTGCATTTTTATTCCTAGTAGGATGATTCCAGGAATCACTGAGGTGCATCCACTAGACACAGGTTAGCGGGATATCAGTGTTCTTCATGGTACATACGATGAGACAGGTGCACCTCTTCTATGGTAATAGTTTATATTTGTAATCTAACAGCCATCACAATTTTCACAGTCCCATTAAGAAATGTTTTTTAGAAAAGCCTACTATAAAAGTAGGTACATTATCTTAGAGCCCCACAGAAAACAAATAAATTAAGACGCATGCACCACTGTCATTTAAAGGAGAGATGACTATATTTCTTTTAAGATTGATTACAATCTGAGTCAAGTCTAGGGTCACATGTATCTAGACGGTGAACTCCTTTGGGGACAGGGATATGTTTTTGTCTCAGTAGTTTGCACAGGAACAGAATAAAGTAAGTGTACAAAAACAGTCTGCTAAAAAATGAGCCGATGAGTGGAGGGACAAGGCCAGGAAAGGGCAGCCTGTTTCTGACTTCTGCAGGTAACAGTGTGAAGAAAGTGCTAGGAGTCAGGCGACCCGTCCCCCAGGACCCTGGCTCTGTAATTTATCAGCTGTGTGATCTTTACTGGAAAATTTAAGACTTCAGGGACTTCTAGTTCCTCACCTCTCAAATAAATAGATTGGGCAATCTGATTTCTAAGATCCCTTCCAGCTCAAAAATTTAATGATTGCTCTGGTGGTTTGTTGACCGAGGTGATAGTTTATTTTCTTTAGAGTCACATGCTTACATGAAACCCATGGCATACATTATTTTGAAGTTTTGATGTTTCAAACATTAAAATGGGGTTGGAGGGTTTCAGAACCTGACCTAGATTTCTCAATTTATGCTTCTAAACAGTCACATGTAAACACTCTCCAAATTCTTTTTATAAGTAAATTAATCCTTACATGTACCTATGAACTCTTGAAAAGATACTTCCTTAAGATAAAAAGCTTAAAAAGTGAATTATTCCATTTAAAGTGACAATCCACAGTTTCATGCACTGATGTTAATTAACAGAAGAGAAAGCAAAAGAGGTTGAATATTGGCTTCGTTTTTAGTGAGAAAAAAAAATTAGTTGTGTGAGCAATCTCCAGCTGGTCACATGTGAGAACACAGGGTGTGATCTCACTGATTTGCAGCTGCATCACTGCTAAATATCGCCCTCAATACAAATATTTAATTTGCCAATTTTCTCTTTCTCTCTCTCCCTGCCTCTGCCTCTCTCTCAAAACTAAGTATTCTTAGGAGGAAAATCTTGTATACTTTGGATTTAGTCTGGAAATAGCACTACTGCTGTGTGGATCATGAAATGAAGTTGACCTACATTTAAAATTCAAACTATGGATTCTCAAAGGCAACAAAACTTGACAGTCTTTTCTTTATTTGATTTTTTTCCTCTTATAAACTTCTAGACTGAAATAAAATACCACTGAGTCATCTCTCGATAGTTAGGTAACTGAGGAATCAAGGTAAATGAAGTCCGGCTAAATTGTATTTTCTACCTTCAGAGTGACTATAATTACATTTACCCAAATATCCTGAAACTCATTCAGTCATTAGGTGTTGATTTGTTCATGAAGTCAGCAACTGACAGCTGCTTGGGTCTCATTAGGCCCTGTTCTTATGTAAATGTCTCTCACAAAAACAAAATTAATTTTCATTGGGTAACAAATGTTCAGTTCATATACAAAATAATTTCTTTGAGCAGGTGTATACATGTTCAGTATTCCACTCTAAGTTGTCCTATCTAGAATTTATCTTCTAAGGTTAACAGATCTTTGACAGTGCAGACCAAATTTTCTTGTCTACGTTCAATTTATAGTTGCATATGCTGGACAATCAAAACAGCAGAAGAAAGATTCACCAAAAGGAATATTGCTTCACACTAAACTGTACTTCCTTGCTCCAATGCTTGGGAAAAACATGCAATCTGCAAAAGTTTGAAATGCATATAATAAAGTTATCAAGAATGCCAAAGAGAATAAATGTACTTTATCTTTATAGCAGAGCTTTAAAGCATTACAGATCTGAAAACAATGATAATAACCAGTTGAACACTATTTTTTTGAAATACTATAGCAATAATGTTTAGTTTACGTATTAGTCAGTAGAAATGTTAAAATAAATATCCTATCGGGTGGTTTGTTTTTAAGAAATATTTTTACTTTCTTTACCCAGGGCTTTGAGGGAAATCTGGAAAAACAGAATTCAATTATTTACCTACATGTACTTAAAGGCAAATTGTCAGAGGAATGATCTAGTAGATTTTTTTTTCAGTTTGTAAAAAGAGATGGTTTGTAATAAAACATCTCTTTAGTTCATCAAGGCACACTGAATTGAAATTTATTTAATTTCCCAACATTTAATGAGCACCCCTACAACATGACAGGCTCTGTGTTAAAACTAAAGAGTTTAAGGATCAATATATTTCCTCTCAAGTGCTGAATAAACACTGACAAGAACCAGACCTTTTCTTACTATACTAAAACTTTCAACCTCGTGGTACTATTTTTTTTTTTTCCTTTTTCTTTTTTTGCGGTACGCGGGCCTCTCACCGCTGTGGCCTCTCCCGTTGAGGAGCACAGCCTCCGGACGCGCAGGTCCAGCGACCATGGCTCATGGGCCCAGCCGCTCCACGGCATGTGGGATCCTCCTGGACCAGGGCACGAACCCGTGTCCCCGCATCGGCAGGCAGACTCTCAACCACTGCGCTACCAGGGAAGCCCTATCTTTTAAGCTAAGAAAATAATAATGCTACATACCATCTCAGTGTAAAATAACCTGCAAAGGCTTTTTCGATAAAGGATGATACTTTTTGGATACTACCTAAACTATATTAATTAAGAATTATAATTTAAAACTTTTCTGGGAACAAAAGGACATCTCTAAAATACACTATCAGTATCATCTTGTCATCATAATTTTGAAATTGTACCCCACATGTCAATGAATAAAAATCAGTGTTTTTTACATAATGAGGGTAATATACATAATGGCAAAATAATGGGGGCAAATTAAATAAAAGAAGCTCAGTAGCTTTGCACCAAGTATGACCAGTATTTCAATTGTTTGATGTGTCACTTTTTATAATCTTGATAGATATGCTTGGAATATCATTGGAATTAAATAAAAATCTTGATTATATTCCCAGCAGTAGATATAAAAAAGTAGGATGTTAGAAAAAGGACAACTTGTTATACAAAGCATTAATAGAGTATCCAGGAAATGGCTCACAGTTGGATATAAAAAAACTGTGGAAATCAAATTTCAAGCATTTTGTTCCAACCGACATAATGATGAATCCTTAAAAATAATCAAATTCTTCTATAATGTAGTAATTCAATCTTCAACTAAAGGAGGTATAATAATAATTCTAGGTAGTTATCTAACCAATTGTTTTTTTGTACAGCCTAACTTACATAAAATAGTCTGAGAAGGGTTGATTTAGTAATTTTTTTTTACAAAAGGGGTCTTGGAAGGCAGATACCACAGAAAAATATAATTTTTGTCTCTTTTATGCTTTTTCTGCTACACAAATCACAGAATCTTAGAATTCCAGAACTGCCAGGGACCTTTTAAGATTGTCTAGTTCAACCTCTTCATCATACACATAAGGAGTCACGTTTGAAGAGGTTAAATGGCTAAAGCATGTAGTCAATCAGTAGAGATATACTGAGAACTCAGCCCTTCTAATTTCTAGTCAAAGGTTCTTTCCTGGGCAAGCTCGTCCTATCCCAGGGTTTAAACAGGACTCATACTATTTAACTTTTCAACCCAAACCTCTTTTCTGAGCTCCAGGTTCATAAGTCCAATTGGCTTCTTGACATTTCTGCTTGAGTAGATAAGTATCTCAAACTTCACATTACAAAACCTAAGAAGCACTATGTCTCTTAATTCTCTGCCCTAAATCCACTCCTCCAATCCCTCCCATCTCAGTCAGTGGTATTATCATCCAACAATGTTCCCAGGCCCAGACTTTAGAAACTGCTTTTGATTCTTCCATTTCTACCTCAGCACCAATCTGGTCCATCAACAAGCCCTATCTGATTAAAATACATTTCATAAAAGATGTCTCTTTCCACGTTGTTACTATCATACTCCAAGCCACCTAAACATCTAATGCCTGGACCTCCCCCCTCCCCGCTGGAACTGGTCTCCCTGTCTTCACTCTTTATCCTACAATCTATTCCTCACACAGGCCTCAGAGTGTTCAGTCTAACATGAAACAATGTAACATTTGGGGAAAATGTGCTTTTCTCTTTCATATTATCAAATGTTTAACTTTCTCCCTAGTTACTGAGGCTTCTGCTTCCTGGGGGATGATTTCCATTGTTACTGAAAGAATGTGAATAGAGAAAAAGAGTGTATATTAAGTTTTTAAAAGAAAAAGAAGGGCTTTGAACCAAGAAAACAGCCATGCAATACAAACTGTCTTGACATAAGAGTTTTTAGATTCCTGTATCATTCTTTTTTTTTTTTTTTTTTTTTTTTGCATTACGTGGGCCTCTCACTGCTGTGGCCTCTCCCGTTCTGGAGCACAGGCTCCAGACGCGCAGGCTCAGCAGCTATGGCTCACGGGCCCAGCCGCTCTGCAGCATGTGGGATCTTCCCGGACCGGGGCACGAACCCATGTCCTCTGCATCCGCAGGCGGACTCTCAACCACTGAGCCACCAGGGAAGCCCTCTATCATTCTCTTTTATATGTCAAACCCAAAGGAACTGGCTCATTGAATTTTCCCAAAAAAAGAAAAGTTGAGGCAAAAGGGAGATGAGAAAAAGCCAGGACAGTTTGGAAACCAAACTTTCATTGGCTCTATTTTTCAAATAGCCTAGGAATAAAAGAAAGATCTTTTTTTTTTTAAGAAAGATCTTTTGATGCTGAAAAAAAAAGAATGCATCTTGCCACCTTGCGCTTAATTCTTCTTCATATTCGTCATGCTAAAAGAGAGAGAAAAGTTAAAGTGACAGCCATATCTGAAGATGTCATCTCTCACCAAGTTTTCTGGGGAAGAAGCACTATGACTCTTTTCCACTGTGTGAACTCACTGGCATGGTAAATACTTGCTGATGTAAATTCCTGACAACTCGGCATACTTGGAAGGCATTCCTAAAAGAGAATCATGCAAAAATTCAACTCAGCTTCTGTTTCCTCCAGGGCAATATGTTTACTCTCTCAACTCAAGTGAAAAAGACCTTGGAGAAATCTAATGTTACAACCTCAACCATTTGCAACATGAATGCAATCTATAAATTGTCCTTCTGTGAAGCTAAAATATTTGGGAAATAATTTAAATGAGATCCCACAGTGGAATTAAATGTCTTCCAATTCTCACATGGAAAAACAGAAAATGGATTAGGATCCATTTTTTGGCCTGTTAGCATAACATTGGCATTTGGTAAAATTATCCTATTCACTATGTATTTATTCATTTATTGCAATATCAGACCACCAGTATGTATATATAAAGAAGTACATTTTATTCCAAGAAACTGGAATTATGTATTTCTTTTTTAAAACAAGAGATACCATATTCTTAATATGATCTACCTGCAGGTGAAGAGGCTTAGAAAAGAACAGATGAAGACATGCTATAGAGAAAGAAGAAAGAGGCATTTATAGAAAAAGAGAGCTAGAGAAAATAATGTTGAAAACACCATCCCAGTATATCTAGTCCTGAAGTTATTCCCATTTTTAAAAATTTTCAATTGCCCTTTAGTATCTGATAATGCAGAATGTGGCATCCTTGTAATCCACTGCTGACTTGATGTCAATTCTGTTACAAATAACATTGTTCCTTTTCAACCAAAACTAAACTTTTAGAATTGCAATTCTTTGCTTCCTGTGTTAAAACGTGAAGGCTACCTATCACAAACTTTAGAAAAAATAGACTTACCTCTTGTACGAGGTGCCAGGTGAGGCCATGGTTGGTTGAATACTCTAGTTTCACCTGGTTGTCCATGTGTGGAGTGTATTTCTGGCCACAGCCCATCACCAAGCTGAACTGAATCATGTAGGATGCTCCTATCTGCATTGATTGTGTTTCCACATAGCGCATACTTGAGGCAAGTTTAGAATCTCCTGTAAAACTGAAAGACAGAGGTGGAAATCAGAAAATTAAAAACAGCAATATATTAGGGAAAAATTAAGCTCTTTGTTTCATATCATACATCAAAATAGTTTCATTTTACTTATTTAAACCTTGCCAAGCTCTAGAATGGATTTTAGTTAATCTAAAAAAGGCAGTTTGAAGGCTTCCCTGGTAGCACAGTGGTTAAGAATCCGCCTGCCAATGTAGGAGACATGGTTCGAGCCCTGGTCGGGGAGGACCCCACATGCTGCGGAGCAACTAAGCCTGTGCGCCACAACTACTTAGCCTGCCCTCTAGAGCCCACGAGCCACAACTACTGAGCCCACACACGCCTAGAGCCCGTGCTCCGCAACAAGAGAAGCCGCTGCAATGAGAAGCCCACGCACCACGACGAAGAGTAGCCCCGGCTCACCTCAACTAGAGGAAGCCTGCGTGCAGCAATGAAGACCCAATGCAGCCAAAAATAAATAAATAAATTTATTTAAAAACAAAATCTTAAAAAAGGCAATTTGAAACAATCTGCCTATCAAGGAAGCAACATTTTCTTTTAAGTTAATACCTACAGTTGTCAAATATATTTGAAAATGGGTACTCACTCATATACTGCTCATGAGTATAAACCCTTTGACTCATTTCTTGGAACCTATCCTAAGGAAATAGTCCTAAATTCAAAAATAATTTTATAAAATACGATGAATATTGTAGGTTTACTCACAGTAGTAATTGGCAACCATTTAAATGTCAAACTATAGGGAAAATGGAATGCTTTAGTAAACTGGTATAGTCACGATAGATTGTCCATATTTCAAATATTAATGAAGGTTATGTAATCAAATTAACGTGTATGTGAAAAAGTAAGTTTTAAAAAAATCCACAAAATGATGAAAGAAGGAAATTCACCAGAATGTTTGCAGGGGCTGTGTTTGATGGTAGGAAATGGGACAATTCAAAACTTCTCATTTTTCTTATTTTCCAAATAGTCTTTAATGCTCAGCCATTAAATACTGAAAACATGATAATGCAGTTCTAATGGTTGTACCTCAACTCAAAAATTCCCATGTTTTACTCGTCTCAATTGAGTACTACGGGATTATAAACTGCTTGAAGGCCCGCACAATTACTTTTTCAGAGAAAAGTGCTCAAGGAATTTATAACCTACCAGAGGAGATTAAAATATGGACATGCTTCACTGTAGTTAATATGGGTCAATGTAAATATTCCCAGGGCCAACCACACTGGGGTTTGTCTGCCACAGTACTTGGTACTGCCATTCTGAAGCAGGTCAAGTACCACTGTTCAATGGTAAGGGGGCTTAGCTGACAAAGGAGATAATGCAATACTCCATGAAATCTTTGAGGCACTTAATATTTTTTCTTAATTCCCCTTTGCTGAATCAGCAAAATAAGAAGCTACTACTCTGATTTGCTTCTTGCAGAGTTTAAGATGTTATTATTATTTTTAATTTTTTTTTTTTGCGGTATGAGGGCCTCTCACTGTTGTGGTCTCTCCCGTTGCGGAGCACAGGCTCCGGACGCGCAGGCTCAGTGGCCATGGCTCACGGGCCCAGCCGCTCTGCGGCATGTGGGATCTTCCCGGACCGGGGCACGAACCCGTGTCCCCTGCATTGGCAGGCGGACTCTCAACCACTGCGCCACCAGGGAAGCCCTAAGATGTTATTTAAAGATGGAATTTTGCCTGTATGGAAGATCATCATGGGTTTGGGCTCAAGGCTATAAAATTTAAGAAGCTTTTTCCACACAATGACTAATTACTGTTTAACTAAGTTTTAAACACTTGAACAACAAATAGAGTAATAAAATGTAAGAGCCCTAATCTCTGCTTTAGTGTACTATTCATAAATGAAGGGAAAAGTCTTATTTAGTACTGCTAGGCTTACAAATCCAGTGCTACAACTTGTTTGTTGCTATTATAAAGATGCCCACCAGTTGCTGAGTTAGGCCTATATCCTAAGACAGTGCTAAGCACAATGCGCATATTACAATACATCCTTACAATAACTCTATGAAGTAGGAACAATTACCTCTAGTTAACAAATAAGGAAATGGGGATAGTAAATGGTACAGACTCAATGAGAAATCAGCTTTGCCTGACTCCAAAACCTCTCAACCAATACACTATCTCTTTGTCCTTCTATTACTCTAAGATGGAGAAGAAAACACTGTCTTTTTTTTTTTAACACTAGTTTTGAATAATTTTCAGTTATACTTAATTTAAAAAGCATTAACTTTCTGTTACTATGCAATGATGCTCTGATGTTAGAGATGTAAAACCATGATTGCTGCTATGTGTTAGGGCGTACAGGATGTGATCTAGAAAATATGAAGCTGTAGGATGCATTTTTTAACAATATTACAAAATAAATCAACATAGAGCAAAAATAATAGTAAGCTATATAGGCACAAACTCATCTATATAAATTCCAGAGTCTTTAAAACAGGCAAAAAAATCCCAAATGCTTCTCCCTGTGAGAAATGAATGCCGCTTTTTGCTTCAAGGGTTATATGCTTTATGAGAAAGGCAATCAGAGGCAGCCAACTAGGGTTGATTTAACTTTTTACTTTAAAGGCACATATTCCCTGGGCATCTGGTAAAAAAACCACAGAGTGCATGGAAGCACATGGGCTGAACGGTCTGCAGGCCACACAGAGGCACTAAAACTTTCTCACTCGTGTCATGTACATTGTCTCTCCACCCCAGCATTTCTGAAATAATTTAAGATTATTTTCACAATCAGCTCCTTTTAAATTCCTCCCTTCTGAGATGGCTTAGTGTCCTGGCAATTCTACACAGATTCAGAAAGAAGTGCTACGTTTTGTAAATAGTGCCTGCACCCAAATTTTGCATAGTAACAAATTAACCATGAACTTGGTTGGAAAGAGGAAGCATTCAAACCTGAGAAGTGTGTGCTCTGTGAGTTACCCTGATGATAACGGCTTTTAAAGGTGCCAAAACACCAAGAAAGAAACAAGACAAAAAGTATAAAAGGACAAGTTAAGAGGCTAAATGAGGACAGTTAAACAGTGACAATAGAATTCTTATTTAGCATGAATGTTCGTTCCACTGGTAATTGTGGGCAGATATTGTTGGGTAGGCTGATCAGCTGCCATCCACAGCCCCTCTCTTCCCCAGTCACCTTGTAGTGATTGGTCTGGGGGTTGCCCAAGTCCATCATAAGTCTCACCAATGAGACGTAAGTGAAAGATGCTAGGTGGGTATACTCACTCAGCTTTAATATAAGCTTTTAAAAAAGAGACAGATGGAGTTGGCTGGCATGTCCTTTTGCCTGTTGCTCCTACTGTTTAATTCCTCCCTAACGGGGCAGTAGTCAGCCTATGAACAAAAATATTCAGTTGGAGCTCTCTTTGCTGAGATGGTGGAGTAGAAGGATGAAGAGAACATGGGTCCCTGATGCCCTTGTTAAACTGCTTACCAGCCCTGGATTGCCAGTCCTAGGACTGCTTGTCACAAATGACAAATAAGCCTCTTCACTTTTGCTTATGCCACGGTCAGTCTTTTCTGGTTGTTTTTGTTACAACCCAGAGCTGAATGCATTTCTTTCTTTCTTTTTTTTTTGCAGTACGTGGGCCTCTCACTGTTGTGGCCTCTCCTGTTCTGGAGCACAGGCTCCGGACGTGCAGGCCCAGCGGCCATGGCTCACGGGCCCAGCCGCTCTGCGGCATGTGGGATCTTCCCGGACCGGGGCACGAACCCGTGTCCCCTGCATCGACAGGAGGACTCTCAACCACTGCGCCACGAGGGAAGCCCTGAATGCATTTCTGATACACCTGTCATACTTCATGGTATTGCAGGATACCTCTCCTGATATCTTAATCTGAAGCAAAATAACCCAAGAAGATTACAGACATCTGTGCCTTAAAATCTTTTTCTTTTTTTTGTGCCTTAAATCTTGACCATTCATAGAACAAGTTCACTCCAATGTTTATGATTTATTCAAGACTGGCTGAAAGCCAAGGGATAGTAGGTCTGACGTTTTCCTCCTGAATACTCTGATGTTCATATACAGATGGAATTTTAGGGGAGAGAATTTGAAAGACTGCAATCCTTAAATTTACAAAACTGCTCCTCTTTGCTGCTTGTCTAAGTCAAGATACATTTATAAAGGCAAAACTGAAACTGAACTTCTCTGTTGCAATCATAGAAACAGAAAAAAATTGTCCACATCAGCATTTTGGGGAGATATTCCGGAGACAGAATGCCTTGGGAATCGGAGGCTCAGTTCTATTCATGTTGATTTGCAAGAGTGCCTCAAAAATAAAGGAACAATAAAAAAAGTCCTGCATCTAATTACAAGATTTAATGAGAGAATAGGGATAACACTTTCCATTAGGACAAGCTTACCTCCCTGTGCCTTTTCATTTCCACCCCTAAGAAGGCTAGTAGGCTCTCTGTTATGACACTGGTAAGTGGACGACACCATAATGTAACTCAAGCCTCCTTAGTCGTATCTTAGTCCAGAGTATAGGTCCTTCGCCTCCCCCTTCCTTGCTTAATCTCCGCTACTGCTGAGGATCTATTGTCCTGACCAGGCTGGAAGCCTCTCTGCAGGGAGAGGTCACATCTTGTTCACCACTACATCCCTCACAGCACTCAGAGCCTTGTGCATCTCAAGAAGCACCTGGTGTTAGTACACGACATCGTGGTTTTCTAACAGCTGGATTATTTCATTTGACCTCTGAGTCAAGACCATTTGGGAGATATCAGGGATCCTCAACATTGTATTACAGAGAAGGAAAACTGGGAGGTTGAGCTGTTGGCCTCCAGGGTCACACAGTTACTAAAAAGCTAGAAACCAGGTCTTCTGATTTCCACTTTGATATCCTTTCCACTATGTCATGCCTACCAAAGGCATGTAAAGAATGTTAAATAAAATGAGCACATGAGTGGGGTGTCTTGATGGGAGAGAAGGCAAGTTTTCCAAAACCACAGTTACTTAAATGCTGTAATGAACACAGACAAGGTTTTGAGGTTATCCTCACTTAAAGAAATTGCTTTCTGTGTTTCCCTAGAGCCTCATTCCCATCTCCAGAAAAAAGGCTCTTTTATATGAAAGGCAGATACATCTAACTAAACTAAACAGGAGAATACTCAGGCCACCAAGTTCTTTAAAAGCAAATTCATGTAAAACAGCCAAATCACCTAGCGACTGAGTCATTTTTGACAACTGATCCATCTCTTTCAGAATAGTTTGGTAAGTAAACAATGTGGCTGTAGTGTCACTACCCATGGGCCACAAGAGAAGACAACGCACCAATATTTACATTTCTTAGAAATCTAAGCAGTATTCTATCATTTTCAAGAACCCCATGGAATAGAACAGCTCTGCAGAACTCATTTTCAGAGAAGCAGAAGACCAACACAAAGCTGTTTTTAGTCCGATACTATTCAGAAGTTATATTAATTTGCAGAAGGACATGTGAATGAATTTAAGCCTCTCCATCATCCTTTTTTCGGGGGGGGTTTGTTCTTGTAATCATCAAAAAATGTTTACTAGAGTTGACAGAAAAACTTGCTGATACTGTGGAATTAAAGGTGGCATTTAAACTCATTTGTTATTTCTATAATATTATGTCTCAAAACAGAAATAACCATGATTTTAGTGGATTATATAAGTTTTACACTTATTGGAAAAAAAATCTGACATTATAGAAGCATTTTTTTAAAAACTAAAAATTCACAATTCTACCTAGAGATGACCACTGCTAACATTTTAGTGTAAGTACTTCCAGACTTTATGTTTACACACACACAAATATACACACATACTAACTTTTCTTTCTTTTAAAAAAATTATAAAATTGTAATAGTCCTGTTTTTTTCTTTCTACAAACTGTTTCATTGCTGTCTTTCCAGATCGAAAAATATGGTAAGACACTGTCATTTTTAATGAATAAAGCCAATCTCCAATTATGGAAATCTTTGGAGGTTGTTTCCAGTTTTCACGGTTATAAACAATGCTTCTATAATATGTATCCTTGTATATCTTTGTGTACTTGTCCAATTATTTTCTTAGGATAAATTCCTAGAAGCAGACTTACTTGGTCAAAGCAAAATTTAAAAGTTAGCATTTATTGCTAAGTTGCCCTTCAAAAAGGTTGTACAAAGTTACACTTACCAAAAAATATTAACAATGACGGACGGAGCTGCTGATTCTCACCACATATCAACACTGAACATGCACAATATTTTTCATTTCAGCTACTCTATGCAGTCTTTTAATCTACATTTATTTGATTACTAGAGAAGTTAACATGCTATTTATGTTAACCATTGCCTATTTGTAGTTTTTTGGGGTTGCCTTTTCATGTACTTTGCCCATTTTTACAGTTGGCATTTATCTTTTCCTTACTTATTTGTACAAGTTCTTCACATATTTGGGAGAAATAGTCTGTCATATATGTTGCAAATAGCCCCTTGCTCCCAATTTCTTGTCATGTTTTGTTTTCAGGGAGGTCACCCCCCCCTGTTCACAAAAACAAGTTTAAAAATTTCAAGTGCTGGAATATGTGACCTTAATAGGCCCTGCTTTTGGTGTCATGCTTTATTGGTATCTATTAAGTCAGCCTCAGAGCCTAGTTCATAATCATTTTTTGCAAATGTCTAATGGACACATGAAAGGGATTTGTATTTTTTATTTGTAGGGTACAATTTTTTTTCTTTATCGATTAAACCACCCTTGTTATTTACCTCTCATATATTTCTCTAGGTCCTCACCTATTTTTTGTTTGCTTCATCCATCAAGGACTCAAACAAAATATTAACATCACATTCTGGATTACGGTTGTTGTAATTTTCCCTCTGTGATTCTAACGGGTTTTACATTATGCTCACCATTCTGTGGTATTCAGGGTGTGGAGGCCCCTGACTTTTCATATTCCTGTGGACATCTATCCCTCATGGCATTGCCTGTGTCTCTAGCCCCAGCTTCAGCCTTGAAGAGTTTAGTGGGGCCAGGTGTGAGGGTCCACCCAACAATTTTTTTTAACATATTTATTGGAGTATAATTATTTAAAATATTGTTAGTTTCTGCTGTTTAACAAAGAAAATCAGCTGTATGTAAACATATATCCCCATATCCCCTCCCTCTTGCGTCTCCCTCCCACCCTCCGTACCACACCCCTCTAGGTGGGCACAAAGCACCGAGCTGACCTCCCTGTGCTATGCGGCTACTTCCCACTAGCTATCTATTTTACATTTGGTAGTGGATATATGTCAATGTTACTCGCTCACTTCATCCCAGCTTACCCTTCCCCCTCCCCGTGTCCTCAAGTCCATTCTCTCTCTATGTCTGTATCTTTATTCCTGTCCTGCCCCGAGGTTCATCAGAACCATTTTTTTTTTTTTTAGATTCCATATATATGTGTTAGCATATGGTATTTGCTTTTCTCTTTCTGACTTACTTCACTCTGTATGACAGTCTCTAGGTCCATCCACCTCACTACAAGTAACTCAATTTCGTTTCTTTTTATGGCTAACATTCCATTGCATATATGTGCCACATCTTCTTTATCCATTCATCTGTCGATGGACACTTAGGTTGCTTCCATGTCCTGACTTTTGTAAATAGAGCTGCAATGAACATTTTGGTACATGACTCTTTTTGAATTATGGTTTTCTCAGGGTATATGCCCAGCAGTGGGACTGCTGGGTCTTATGGTAGTTCTCTTTTTAGTTTTCTAAGGAACCTCCATACTATTTTCCACAGTGGCTGTATCAATTTACATTCCCACCAACAGTACAAGAGGGTTCCCTTTATCCACACCCTCTCCAGCATTTACTGTTTGTAGATTTTTTGGTTATGGCCATTCTGACTGGTGTGAGGTGATACCTCATGGTAGTTTTGATTTGCATTTCTCTAATTAGTGATGTAGAGCATCCCTTCATGTGTTTGTTGGCAATCTGTATATCTTCTTTGGAGAAATGTCTATTTAGGTCTTTTGCCCAGTTTTGGATTGGGTTGTTTTTTTGATACTGAGCTGCATGAGCTGCTTGTAAATTTTGGACATTAATCCTTTCTCAGTTGCTTCATTTGCAAATATTTTCTCCCATTCTGAGGGTTGTCTTTTCATCTTGTTTATGGGTTCCTTTGCTGTGCAAAAGCTTTTAAGATTCATTAGGTCCCATTTGTTTATTTTTGGTTGTATTTCATTTCTCTAGGAGGTGGGTCAAAAAGGATCTTGCTGTGATTTATGTCACAGAGTGTTCTGCCTATGTTTTCCTCTAAGAGTTTTACAGTGATTGGCCTTACATTTAGGTCTTTAATCCATTTTGAGTTTATTTCTTTGTATGATGCTAGGGAGTGTTCTAATTTCATTCTTTTACATGTAGTTGTCCAGTTTTCCCAGCACCACTTTTTGAATAGGCTGTCTTTTCTCCGTTGTATATTCTTGCCTCCTTTATCAAAAATAAGGTGACCATATGTGCATGGGTTTATCTCTGGGCTTTCTATCCTGTTCCACTGATCTATATTTCTGTTTTTGTGCCAGTACCATACTGCCTTGATTACTGTAGCTTTGCAGTGTAGTCTGAAGTCTGGGAGCCTGATTCCTCCAGCTCTGTTTTTCTTTCTCAAGATTGCTGTGGCTATTTGGGGTATTTTCGGATTCCATACAAATTGTGAAATTTTTTGTTCTAGTTCTGTGAAAAATGCCATTGGTAGTTTGATAGGAATTGCACTGAATCTGTAGATTACTTTGGGTAGTAGAGTCATTTTCACATTGTTGACTCTTCCAATCCAAGAACATGGTATATATCTCCATCTGTTTGTATCATCTTTAATTTCTTTCATCAGTGTCTTATAGTTTTCTGCATACAGGTCTTTTGTCTCCTTAGGTAGGTTTATTCCTAGGTATTTTATTCTTTTTGCTGCAATGGTAAATGGGAGTGTTTCCTTCATTTCTTTTTCAGATTTTTCATCATTAGTGTATAGGAATGCAAGAGAGTTCTGTGCATTAATTTTGTATCCTGCTACTTCACAAGACTCATTGATTAGCTCTAGTAGTTTTCTGGTAGCACCTTTAGGATTCTCTATGTATAGTATCAAGTCATCTGCAAACAGTGACAGCTTAACTTCTTGCCCAATTTGTATTCCATTTATTTCTTTTTCTTCTCTGACTGCTGTGGCTAAAACTTCCAAAACTATGTTGAATAATCGTGGTGAGAGTGGACAACCTTGTCTGTTCCTGATCTTAGAGGAAATGGTTTCAGTTTTTCACCATTGAGAACGATGTTGGCTGTGGGTTTGTCATATTTGGCCTTTATTATGTTGAGGTAAGTTCCCTCTATACTTACTTTCTGGAGGGTTTTTATCATAAATGGGTGTTGAATTTTGTCGAAAGCTTTTTCTGCATCTATTGAGATGATAATATATTTTTTCTCCTTCAATTTGTATATGGTTTATGACATTGATTGATTTGTGGATATTGAAGAATCCTTGCATTCCTGGAATAAACCCCACTTGATCATGGTGTATGATCCTTTTAATGCGCTGTTGGATTCTGTTTGCTAGTATTTTGTTGAGGATTTTTGCATCAATATTCATCAGTGATATTGCCCTGTAGTTTTCTTTCTTTGTGACATCTTTGTCTGGTTTTGGTATCAGGGTGATGGTGGCCTCGTAGAATGAGTTTGGGAGTGTTCCTCCCTCTGCTATATTTTAGAAGAGTTTGAGAAGGATAGGTGTTAGCTCTTCTCTAAATGTTTGATAGAATTCACCTGTGAAGCCATCTGGTCCTGGGCTTTTGTTTGTTGGAAGATTTTTAATTACAGTCTCAATTTCAGTGCTTGTGATTTGTCTGTTTATATTTTCTATTTCTTCCTGGTTCAGTCTTGGCAGGTTGTGCTTTTCTAAGAATTTGTCCATTTCTTCCAGGTTGCCCAATATATTGGCATATAGTTGCTTGTAGTAATATCTCATGATCCTTTGTATTTCTGCAGTGTCAGTTGTTACTTCTTTTTCATGTCTAATTCTATTGATTTGGGGGTTCTCAAAGACTCAAGAAAAATCTTGATGAGTCTGGGTAATGGTTTATCCATTTTGTTTATCTTCTCAAAGAACCAGCTTTTAGTTTTATTGATCTTTGCTATCATTTCCTTCATTTCTTTTTCATTTATTTCTGATCTGATGCTTATGATTTCTTTCCTACTTCTAACTTTGGGGTTTTTGCTCTTCTTTCTCTAACTGCTTAGGTGTAAGGTTAGGTTGTTTATTTGAGATTTTTCTTGTTTCTTGAGGTAGGATTGTATTGCTATCAACTTCCCTCTTAGAACTGCTTTTGCTGCATCCCATAGGTTTTAGGCCATCGTGTTTTCTTGTCATTTGTTTCTAGGTATTTTTTGATTTCCTCTTTGATATCTTCAGTGATTTCTTGGTTATTTAGTAGCATATTGTTTAGCCTCCATGTGTTTGTATTTTTTACAGACTTTTTCCTGTAAATCATATCTAGTCTCATAGTGTTGTCATCAGAAAAGATACTTGATACAATTTCAATTTTCTTAAATTTACCAAGGTTTGATTTGTTACCCAATATACAATCTATCCTGGAGAATGTTTCATGAGCACTTAAGAAGAAAGTGTATTCTGTTGTTTGGGGATGGAATGTCTTATAAATATTAAGTCCACCTTGTTTAATGTATCATTTAAAGCTTGTGTTTCCTTATTTATTTTCATTTTGGATGATTTGTCCATTGGTGAAAGTGGGGTTTTTAAAAGCCCCTACTATTACTGTGTACTGTCGATTTCCCCTTTTATGGCTGTTAGCATTTGCCTTATGTATTGAGGTGCTCCTATACTGGGTGCCTAAATATTTACAATTGTTATATCTTCTTCTTGGATTGATCCCATGATCATTATGCAGTGTCCTTCTTTGTCTCTTGTAATAGTCTTTATTTTAAAGTCTATTTTGTCTGATATGAAAGTTGCTACTCCAGCTTTCTTTTGATTTCCATTTGCATGGAATATCTTTTTCCATTTCCTCACTTTCAGTCTGTATGTGTCCCTAGGTCTGAAGTTGGTCTCCTGTAGACAGCATATATATGGGTCTTGTTTTTGTATCCATTCAGCCAATCTATATCTTTTGGTGGGAGCATTTAATCCATTTACATTTAAGTAATTATTGATATGTATGTTCCTATTACCATTTTCACTGTTTTGGGTTTGTCTTGTAGGTCTTTTCTTTCTCTTGTCTTTCCTGCCTACAGAACTTCCTTTAGCATTTATTGTAAAGCTGGTTTGCTGGTGCTGAATTCTCTTAACTTTTGCTTGTCTGTAAAGGTTTTAATTTCTCCATCAAATCTGAATGAGATCCTTGCTAGGTAGAGTAATCTTGGTTGTAGGTTTTTCCCTTTCATCACTATAAATATGTCCTGCCACTCCCTTCTGGCCTGCAGAGTTTCTGCTGAAAGATCAGCTGTTAACCTTATGGGGATTCCCTTGTATGTTATTTGTTGCTTTTCCCTTGCTGCTTTTAATATTTTTTGTTTGTATTCAATTTTTGATAGTTTGATTAATATGTGTCTTGGAGTGTTTCTCCTTGGATTTTCCTGTATGGGACTCTCTACGCTTCCTGGACTTGCTTGACTATTTCTATCCCCATGTTAGGAAAGTTTTCAACTATAATCTTGTCAAATATTTTCTCAGAGCCTTTCTCTTTCTCCTCTTCTTCTTGGACCCCTATAATTTGAATATCTTGGTGCATTTAGTGTTGTCATAGAGGTCTCTGAGATTGTCCTCAATTCTTTTCATTCTTTTTTCTTTATGCTGCTCTGTGGTAGTTATTTCCACTATTTATCTTCCAGTTCATTTATCTGTTCTTCTGCCTCAGTTATTCTGCTACTGATTTCATTTTTAATTTCATTTATCGTGTTGTTCATCATAGTTTGTTTGCTCATTATTTCTTCTAGGTCCTTGTTAAACGTTTCTTGTATTTTCTCCATTCTATTTCCAAGATTTTGGATCATCTTTACTATCATTTCTCTGAATTCTTTTTCAGGTAGACTGCGTATTCCCTCTTCATTTGTTTGGTCTGGTGGGGTTTTAACTTGCCTCTTCATCTGCTGTGTGTTTCTCTGTCTTCTCATTTGTTTAACTTACTGTGTTTTGGGTCTCCTTTTGCCAGGTTGCAGGTTCGTAGTTCCCGTTGTGTTTGGTGTCTGCCCCCAGTGGATAAGACTGTTTCAGTGGCTTGTGTAGGCTTCCTGGTGGAGGGGACTGGTGCCTGTACTGTAGTGGGTGGGGCTGGATCTTGTCTTTCTAGTTGGCAGGACCACGTCTGGTGGTGCGTTTTAGGGTGTCTGTGGACTTATTATGATTTTAGGCAGCCTCTCTCCTAATGGGTGGGGTTGTGTTCCTGTCTTGCTAGCTGTTTGGCATGGGGTGTCCAGCACTGGAGCTTGCTGGCTGTTGGGTGGAGCTGGGTCTCTGGGAGAGCTTTTGCCAATTGATATTACGTGGGGCCTGGAGGTCTCTGGTCGTCCAATGTCCTGAACTTGGCTCTCCCACCTCAGAGGCTCAGGCCTCACACCCAGCTGGAGCACCAAGACCCTGTCAGCCACGGGGCTCTTGATGTCTGTTTTCCTTCCTGCTACCTTCCTTCTCCCCCTCGCTTAGAATCCTTGGGCAGCCATCCTGTCACGGAGTCACCTGAGGGCTGGGCGTTGGGTCTGAGTCACGTGGGGCGCTGGGTGCTCCTCTTCTCTGCTCTGGAGCGCAGTGTCAGGGGTCTCGAGTGGCGTCTGAGGCCCAGGTTATGGATTCCACCCAGATTTACATCTGGGCCCCCCATGCAACTTTCACTCACTCCATTCTCATCAACAAACTTTCCTCCCACACCCCACTTCTTCCAGAAGCTCATTCAAGTTTCAAAATCCAAAAATCGTTCAGCATTTTCTCTGTTACATTGCCACGATCACTTCAATGAGGAGTTTAGAGAAAGAGTATGTAAAACATGTGGGGTTAACATATTGTATTCATATGACAGTCTGATTTATTAACTTTCCCCTTGTTTTCCTGACTACATTCTTTCCACCAGTTTCTCAACTGGAGTAATTCTCCATGTAAGAAATTTCTAGATACAAATTTATTTTATGACAATCTTTTTTTTTTTTTTAATAAATTTATTTATTTAAGTTTGGCTGTGTTGGGTCTTCATTGCTACGCACAGGCTTTCTCTAGTTGAGCAGGGTCTACTTTCGTTGCGGTGTGTGGGCTTCTCACTGCAGTGGCTTCTCTTGTTGCAGAGCACGGGCTCTAGGCATGCGGGCTTCACTAGTTGTGGCTTGTGGGCTCAGTAGTTGTGGCTCATGGGCTCTAGAACACAGGCTCAGTAGTTGTGGCACATAGGCTTAGTTGCTCCACTGTATGTGGGATCTTCCCAGACCAGGGCTCAAACTTGTGTCCCCTGCATTGGCAGGCAGATTCTTAACCACTGTGCCACCAGGGAAGTCCCTGATAATCTTTTTCACTTACTTCAATCTATAGCTTTGAACAAATTTGAAATTTCTACATGTAATGCATTTTGTCATGTATTTACTCAATACTTCGTTTTAAAAATCCTTATGGATTTCTAAGTGACTAAACCACTCTGTATTTATCTTGTTAGGCTGAATTGGCAATAGAAGATATTTTGGAATACATGTGCTTTTCAGCATGTATTTCAGGCTCCTTTTATACTTTTGTTCCTAGCATCTGCTTTATTTTGCTTATTGTTACCATTCCTACTTAAAGTACATAGTTTATATTCTTTAGCTTCTTCAGTGTCATTTCCATTTTCTCAGTTTGGAAATTTACACATGGTTCTTCAAGTCAGGACTAACATTTTACTTTAAGCTATATGACGCTTAAATTGAGCTGCTTGGCTGCTGTTTCTTCAGCTTTTACAGAAAGCAGCCTCTTGGCAAACAAAACTCAGCAAAATATTGGACACTTAGTAGCAGTTTTGTCTCAAGGATCAGATAACTTTCTGTGTGGGAAATAGAATAGGGGGGAAATGTGTCACCTAGGTTAGACATTCAGGCTGTTGTACACAGTGGCTGTTACCACAGTTCTCTCTTTATAACCAGGTTGCACGCACATACATGGGTGCTACGTGAGATTGGTGGGTGACTCGCCTTTGTTGGGAGTCCGGAGGTCCATCTGCACCGCAGTCACCCACCTTTGTCTCCTGTGAAACTAGCTCAATTCTCCCAAACCCTACATGCCAGCAGTTAATTCCAATAACTTAAAAAAAAAATCTAGTTTTAACGTTTATAGAAATTTAAAAAGTTTACAGAAATGTGTTGGTGAGGTAATGCTTTCAAAGATTTCTGTCGAGTCTCAGCTGAATCTTCTTTTTGTCCACCTCACAGCAGTTTTAGGAAATGTTCAGCAGCTGGAAGTAAACTGCGGCAGAAAAAGGGAAATGTCTGCCACAGTCGTTGCCCTTAAAAGTCAGAGGGGGAGTCAGCATGAAGCACAGCCTGGGCTTCGGCCCCCAAGAGAAGCAGAGAGAGAGAGGGAGACCGAGGGCCAGAAAGGGGACAGACTATCAGAGAGCGGGGAGATCAAGGACCCAGGGGAAAATAGCTCCTCTCAACTCTCATAATGCCTGCCAGTCTCTTGCCAGGAACCTGTGGGTGTGTGAGTAGTGAAGTTGTCAGGGACCCAACAAGACTTCCCTCCTCTTCTGGTGGGAGAAGAGGAATCAGAAAAGCTTTAGCTGTTGCCAGCCTCTGTTAATAAACTTCACCTCATCTCAGATCTTTGGCTATCCAGAACCTCCTTCCTCCTGTTATTCTTCCATACTAACTCCAGAACCAATTTTGGTTGAAGTGAACTTACCCAATCCATATTTACACTGCTTATAATTAGGGCTTGCCTTTTCAACACAATCCTGTTGTCTCTGTCATCCCTTCCCTGTTTCCTCTTGCACCTCAATTCCTTTCAGGAAGGAACACACTGGCCCATGTAGTTAGGCCTGAGAGCCCTGAATGAAAATGTTTAGCTTGGAGGGAAGAGGTGAGGCGAGAGAGAAAGATACATGAGGAATCTTTGAAATTCTCTCTTTCTTTATCCTTCCAACTATGTGCAGCCGTATAGCGTGTACTAACTTAGTTAGTACTGAAGCAGGGCCATTTTAAGACTTTCATAGGACTTTGACACTTTTAATTTTGGGAACTCCATCACACATCATGGCAAACATATTAAAATGCACCCATGTCTCACATTACATATGTATTTTTTGTTGCAAAAACCTTCAAGTGGATTTTATAATTTTGCCTTTAAATTTTACTTGGCTACTGGTAATGCATGGAATATACATTTGCCTATGATTTCTCAACATACTCAGGAATCTGACCAAAAAATTATTTCTAATAGCATCAAATTTCATGAATATTTAAATTTAGCAATTAATGGGGTTGGCATATGTTGTGTTTTGTAGATATTTAATTTAAATTTATTAATTTTAGTTTTGCAATTTTCTTATCATATTTTTGAAACAATATTCATTTTCCAAGCCCCTGGACTTCTTCCAGTTACCTGGAAAACTTGGAGGCCTGGTACTGAGACTAATGAAAGAACTTCCTAGGAAGAGGCATAGGCAATGCAAAGGTGCTGGGAGAGGAAAGAGCTTGGCTCATTGGGGTAGAGTAGGAAGAACGATGTGGTTGGGCAGGATTGAGTGAAAGGCAGGGAGGCAGGAGAGGCTGACCAGGTCAGGCCACCCAAGGCCTACCACGAAGCTTTGTGAACCACTGTCCATAGAAAGTAACTACCTCAGCCTATTAAATTTCTTTTTCAACGAGCCAGACATACCTTGAATCTAGATCATGAAAGGCAGACTTCTGTTATTAATTTGTTTAGTGGTACGTTCTCCTACTTCTGAAATCTCACGTAGCCACTTAGTCTAAAGGGAGATTTTTAGGAAAATCTAACTTTGGAGAAATAAATGACTCAAAAGTCAACTGTTTGGACATGAATCTGGGAACGTGGCCATTTTATTCATTCCTTTGGCAGGTCCTAAGCCTCTGTTCTCCAATATATATTTTCAAGTGGTCCATCAGCCTGTTCCTTGCAACACTGCAAGCATATGTGGATGACACTACTGGCCTCTGAGCTTAGCTCCTTCTACTGCTTCTCCTATTATCATTACCATCTATGCTCACACAGCAGTTACAATTATATTAAAAATATGATTACATCACTCCCTTGCCTCAAATTATTTACTGGGTTCCCATAACACTTAAAATAAAATCCAAAGTCTCTCTGTTGCTCTATAAGGCCCTAACATAATCTATCAATAGTTCCTTGCTTGCCTCAGGACCTTTGCTCTTGCTGTTTCTGCCTGTAATGATTTCCTTGCACACTTTCACATCAGTGTTTCTTTCTCATATTCTGGTCTCTACACTCCCAGGAAGGTTTCCCTAAACATTTTACCTAAAATAGTCTCACTCTCCACTTATGTCATCTAACATTCCATTCCTTTATCCTCACAGCAATTACCACTATCTGGAATATTATTACAAATTTGTTTACTTGCTCACTTTTGATTTTCTCCCTAGAAAATAAGCTCCACAAACAAAGGGCTTTTCTATCTTCATCTTTAGTACCAAGTGCTATACCTTCAGGACAAACAGCACTTGTAGTGCAATCAATAAACAGTTGAATGTATAAATTAGCCTATCAACAAATGAAAAATTTCATGTAAAAGGATGAAAAAGCCTAATAAATAGGATTTATTTTAGAAAGTCATTTATAAATTTATTTGGGGGTATATTCAATTATATTACCAATTTTATAGAGGCATTGATTCCCCTGGGTACTGAAAATACTTTCTTCATAGCTGTTGAAAATAATAGTGACTTTTCAGTTTGTCACTCAATGTATTTACCTTATCTATTTGCTAAGCTTCCTAATCACTTGCTGAGAAATGGTAGTTGAAGTGGCTCTTGGGAGCCAGTTCACCCCAACTGACTTTCTTCAGCAGCACAATTTGGGTTGATTTATTATTCTAATAGTTTTTGTAAAAAATAATCCCAAGAAGACTCTAGGCTTACTAATAAACAATTTAAGCTGACAAAATTTCTATGTAAATTATGGGTTGATGTTCAATGAAAGAAAAATCCTAAAGATATTTACTTGGCTATCATTTTTATTCTATAAGCAAATTCATTTTATAAAGGGATAGTTATAAATTTGTTTCTCTTGTGACCTAAGGGATCAAGGCTGTCCAAAGTTTCAGCAGGGCACTAATCCAACCTCTCCTTTGTTAATGTTTACCAATGACACATTCCTTGTATTAGTATCAGGCAACCTCCTTGACTATTTTCATGAGACCAGTCCAAAGGAATATAGATCTGCATGTAGAAAAGACTCTTGACTCTTAACCCCCGCAAATACATATTCCTATTTTTAAAAATTAACCAAAAGGTAGCAGAAGAAAAGGTAGATCTCATTAAAAAGTGTTTTGCCCACTGCTTGCTAAATGTCTGTTAGATCTGCCTGTGGGCTTGACAGTCCCCACAAATGCATGTCAGGTTTGTGCAAGCATGAGCTCTGAAGGGATTTTTCTAGGCCAGTTAGGAAATCTTTTTGTGTTATCCATTACTACACGTTACTGTTGATTCTTGATGGTTCTTATAATCTAGAAGTACCTTAACAACTACTTTATAGCTCCTCTTGTACAGCTTAAAACACATTCCACTCATTGTTCAGTTCTGCTATATTATTATATGACTATTATATAATGCTAAATTATTGATTTTTTTCAATTGGTAATAGAGCCACAGTACTATTTCCTACCTTTTACTGCAAGTGAATTGTGTTTAATTTGTATTATGAGATAAAAAGGCTTTTAGGATCCTTTTAGTCTGGGATTTTCCCCTAGGCAACTCTTGCTTCTCATAAAATATACAAATTCTTTTTTGTTGTGCATGTTTATAGATGCCCCATGAGATATGAACATATATTTTTTGAATCCAGTTTTGTTGAGATATAATTGCCATATGCCATTGTATTAGGCATACAACACAACGATCTGATATATGTATATGCTGCAAAATGATCACTGCAATAAGTTTAGCTAACATCTATCACCTCACAGTTACAAAATTTTTTCTTGTGATGAGAACTTTTAAGATCTACTCTCTTAGCAACTTTCAAGTATAAAATACAGTACTGTTACTTACAGTCATAATGCTGTACATTACATCCCCAGAACTTATTAATCTTGTAAGTGAAAAGTTTGTGCCTTTTGACTCACTTCACCCATTTTGCCCATCTTCCACCCCCCACCTCTGGCAACCACCAATCTCTCTATCTATGAGTTTGTATTTTTTCAAAGTCCATCCATGTTGTCACAAATGGTAGAATTTCCTTCTTTTTTATGGATGAAAATACTCCATTGTATGTATCACACTGTCTTTATCATACATTCACACATTGATGGACGCTCTTGTTATCTCCGTGTCTTGGCTATTGTAAATAATGCTGCCACAAACATGGGGGGGGGAGGAACAAATATATTTTCAAGATAGTGATTTCATTTCTTTCAGATACATACTCAGAAGCAGAATTGCTGGATTGTATTTTTAATTTTTTGAGGAACCTCCATAAAGTTTTCCATAATGGCTGCACCAATTTACATTCCCACCAACAGTGCACAAGGATCCCCTTTCGCGACATCCTCGCCAATACTTGTTATTTCTTGTTTTTTTGATAATAGCCACTCTAACTTGTGTGAGGTGATATCTCATTGTGGTTTTGATTTGCATTTCCCTGATGATTAGTGATGGTGAGCATCTTTCCATGTACCTGTTGGTCATCTGTACGTCTTCTTTGGTAAAATGTCTATTTAGATCCTTTGCCCATTTTTTTTTTTTTTTTTTTTTTTTGTGGTATGCAGGCCTCTCACTGTTGTGGCCTCTCCCATTGCGGAGCACAGGCTCCGGACGCGCAGGCTCAGCGGCCATGGCTCACGGGCCTAGCTGCTCCGCGGCACGTGGGATCTTCCCGGGCCAGGGCATGAACCCGTGTCCCCTGCATCGGCAGGTGGACTCTCAACCACTGCGCCACCAGGGAAGCCCCCATTTTTTAAAATAATTAATTAATTAATTTATTTTTGGCTGTGTTGGGTCTTCGTTCCTGTGTGAGGGCTTTCTCTAGTTGCGGCAGGCGGGGGCCACTCTTCATTGCGGTGCGCAGGTCTCTCACTGTTGCAGCCTCTCTTGTTGTGGAGCACAGGCTCCAGATGCACAGGCTCAGTAGTTGTGGCTCACGGGTCTAGTTCCTCTGCGGCATGTGGGATCTTCCCAGACCAGGGCTCAAACCCGTGTGCCCTGCAATGGCAGGCAGATTCTCAACCACTGGACCACCAGGGAAGCCCTTCCCATTTTTAAAATTAGATTGTTTAGGGGTTTTTTTTGGCTAGTGAGTTGTTTGAGTTCTTTATATATTTTAGATATTAACACCTTCTCAGATATAGGATTTGTAAGTATTTTCTCCCATACTGTAGGTTCCCGTTCCATTTTGTTGACAGTTTTCTTGGCTGTGCATAAGCTTTTCAGTTTAATATAGTCCCACTTGTGATTTTTTGCTTTCATGGCCTTTGCTTTGGTGTCAAATGCAAAAAAATAATTGCCAAGACTGATGTAAAGGAGCTTACTGCCTATGTTTTCTTCTAGGAGTTTTATGGCTTCAGGTCTTATGTTCAAGTCTTTGATCCATTTTGAGTAAATTTTTGTGTGTAGTTTTGTGTAGTCCAGTTGTTTTCTTTAGTGTTTGGCTGTTCAGTTTTCCAAACACCATTTATTGAAGGGAGTCCTTTCCCTATTGTATATTCTTGGCTCTTTTGTCAAAAATTAATTGATCATATATGGATTTGTTTATTTCTGGGCTCTCTTTTCTGTTCTCTATTGATCTACATGTCTGTTTTTATGCCAATACCATACTGTTTTGATTACTACAGCTTTGTAATATAGTTTGAAACCAGGGAGTATGATGCTTCCTGCTTTATTCTTCTTTCTCAAGATTGTGTTGCCTATTTGAGGGTCTTTTGTGGTTTTTATACAACTATTCGGATTGTTTCTTCTATTTTTGTGAAAAATGCCACTGGAATTTTGATAGGGATTGCACTGAATCTGTAGGTTACTTTGGGTAGTATGGACATTATAACAATATTAATCATTCCAATCCATGAGCACTGATTATATTTCCATTTTTCTGTGTCTTCTCCAATTTCTTTCATCAACGTCTTACTGTCTTCAATGTACAGATCTTTCACTTCCTTGGTCAAATAGGCATTTTATTCTTTCTGATGCAATTGTAAATGGAATTGTTTTCTTATTTTTTCTTTCTGGTAGTTCATTGTAAACATATAGAAATGCTATTGATTTTTTGTGTATTGATTTTGTATCCTGCAACTTTGCTGAACCTGTTTACTAGTTCTAGCAGTTTCCATGGAGTCTTTAGTTTTCCTATCTATAATGATATAATATCACATCATCTGCAAATAAAGACTGTTTTACTTCTTCCTTTGTATTTTGGAGACTTTTGTCTTTCTTGCCTAATTGCTCTGGCTAGGACTTTCAGGACTATGTTGAATAAAAGTGGTGAGAGTGGGCATCCTTATCTTGTTCCTGATCTTAGAGCAAATGCATTCAGCCTTTCATCATTGAGTGGGCTTGTCATAGATGGCCTTAATTATGTTGAGGTATGTTCCCTTTATATGTACTATGTTGAGAGTTTTTATCATAAATAGATTTTGAAGTTTGTCAAATGCTTTTTCTGCATCTATTGAGATGATCGTATAATTTTTATCTTTTATTTTTTAAATTTTATTTATTTTTCTACAGCAGGTTCTTTTTAGTTATCTATTTTATACATATTAGTGTATATATGTCATTCCCCATTTCCCATTTCATCCAACCACCACCACTACCCCTGCCACTTTCCCAATTGGTGTACATACGTTTATTCTCTACATCTGTGTCTCTATTTCTGCCCTGCAAACCGGTTCATCTGTACCATTTTTCTAGGTTCCACATATATGCATTAATATACGATATTTGTTTTTCTCTTCCTGACTTACTTAACTCTGTATGACAGTCTCTAGATCCATCCACATCTCTACAAATGACCCAATTTTGTTCCTTTTTAGGGCTGAGTAATATTCCATTGTATATATGCATCACATCTTCTTTATCCATTCATCTGTCGATGGGCATTTAGGTTGCTTCCATAACCTGGTTATTGTAAATAGTGCTGCAATGAACTTTGGGGTGCATGTGTCTCTTTGAATTATGGTTTTCTCTGGGTATATACCCAGTAGTGGGATTGCTGGATCATATGGTAATTCTATTTTTAGATTTTTTAAGGAACCTCCATACTGTTCTCCATAGTGGCTGTATCAACTTACATTCCCACCAACAGTGCAAGAGGGTTCCCTTTTCTCCACACCCTCTCCACCATTGGTTGTTTGTAGATTTTCTGATGATGCCCATTCTAACTGGTGTGAGGTGATACCTCATCGTAGTTTTGATTTGCATTTCTCTAATAATTAGTGATGTTCAGCAGCTTTTCATGTGCTTCGTAGCCATCTGTATGTCTTCTTTGGAGAGATGTTATTTAGGTCTTCTGCCCATTTTTTGATTGGGTTGTTTGTTTTTCTAATATTGAGCTGAATGAGCTGTTTATATATTTTGGAAATTAATCCTTTGTCTGTTGATTCATTTGCAAATATTTTCTCCCATTCTGAGGGTTGCCTTTTCGTCTTGTTTATAGTTTCCCTTGCTTTGCAAAAGCTTTTAAGTTTCATTAGGTCCCATTTGTTTATTTTTGTTTTTATTTCCATTACTCTAGGAGGTGGATCAAAACAGATCTGCTGTGATTTATGTCAAAGAGTGTTCTTCCTACATTTTCCTCTAAGAGTTTTATCGTGTCTGGTCCTACATTTAGGTCTCTAATCCATTTTTAGTTTATTTTTGTGTATGGTGTTAGGGAGTGTTCTAATTTCATTCTTTCATATGTAGCTGTCCAGTTTTCCCAGCACCACTTATTGAAGAGACTGTCTTTTCTCCATTGTATATCCTTGCCTCCTTTGTCATAGATTAGTTGACCATAGGTGCGTGGGTTTATCTCTTGGCTTTCTATCTTGTTCCATTGATCTATATTTCTGTTTTTGTGCCAGTACCATATTGTCTTGATTACTGCAGCTTTGTAGTATAGTCTGAAGCCAGGGAGTCTTATTCCTCCAGTTCCGTTTTTTTCCCTCAAGACTGCTTTGGCTATTCGGGGTCTTTTGTGTCTCCACACAAATTTTAAGATTTTATGTTCTAGTTCTGTAAAAAATGCCACTGGTAATTTGATAGGGATTGCATTGAATCTGTAGATTGGTTTGGGTAGTATAGTCATTTTCACAATATTGATTCTTCCAATCTAAGAACATGGTATATCTCTCCATCTGTTTGTGTCATCTTTGATTTCTTTCATCAGTGTCTTATACTTTTCTGAGTAGAGGTCTTTTGTCTCCCTTGGTAGGTTTATTCCTAGGTATTTTATTCTTTTTGTTGCAATGGTAAATGGGAGTGTTTCCTTCATTTCTCTTTCAGATTTTTCATCATTAGTGTATAGGAATGCAAGAGATTTCTATGCATTAATTTTGTATCCTGCAACTTTATCAAATTCATTGATTAGCTCTAGTAGTTTTCTGGTGGCATCTTTATGATTCTCTATGTATAGTATCATGTCATCTGCAAACAGTGATAGTTTTACTTCTTCTTTTCCAATTTGTATTCCTTTAATTTCTTTTTCTTCCTTGATTGCCGTGGTTAGGACTTCCAAAACTATGTTGAATAAGAGTGGCGAGAGTGGACATCCTTCTCTTGTTCCTGATCTTAGAGGAAATGCTTTCAGTTTTTCACCATTGAGAATGGTGTTTGCTGTGAACCCATGTCATATATGGCCTTTATTATGTTGAGGTAGGTTCCCTCTATGCTCACTTTCTGGAGAGTTTTTATCATAAATGGGTGTTGAATTTTGTCAAAAGATTTTTCTGCATCTATTGAGATGATCATATGGTTTTTAATTCTTCAATTTGTTAATATGGTGTATCACATTGATTGATTTGTGTATATTGAAGAATCCTTTCATCCTTGCAAATAATTCCACTTGATCATGGTGTATGATCCTTTTAATGTGTTGTTGGTTTCTGTTTGTTAGTATTTTGTTGAGGATTTTTGCATCTGTATCCATCAGAGATATTGGTCTGTATTTTTTTTTCTAGTATCTTTGTCTGGTTTTGGTATCAGGGTGATGGTGGCCTCATAGAATGAGTTTGGGAGTGTTCCTTCCTCTGCAATATTTTGGAAGAGTTTGAGAAGGATGGCTGTTAGCTCTTCTCTAAATGTTTGACACAATACACCTGTGAAGCTATCTGGTCCTGGACTTTTGTTTGTTGGAAGATTTTTAATCACAGTTTCAATTTCATTACTTGTGATTCGTCTGTTCATATATTCTAGTTCTTCCTGGTTCAGTCTTGGAAGGGTATACTTTTCTAAGAATTTGTCCATTTCTTCCAGGTTGTCTATTTTATTGGCATAGAGTTGCTTGTAGTAGTCTCTTAGGATGCTTCACATTTCTGCAGTGTCCATTGTAACTTCTTTTTCAATTCTAATTTTATTGATTCCTCTCCATCTTTTTCTTGATGAGTCTGACTAAAGGTTTATCAATTTTATTTATCTTCTCAAAGAACCAGCTACTAGTTTTATTGATCTTTGCTATTGTTTTCTTCATTTCTATTTCATTTATTTCTGCTCTGATGTTCATGATTTCTTTCCTTCTATTAACTTTGGTTTTGTTTGTTCTTCTTTCTCTAGTTCCTTTAGGTGTAAGGTTAGATTGTTTATTTGAGATGTTTCTTGTTTCTTGAGGGAGGCTTGTATTGCCATAAACTTCCCTCTTAGAACTGCTTTTGTTGCATCCTGTAGGTTTTGGATCGTCGTGTTTTCATTGTCATTTCTCTCCAGGTATTTTCTGATTTCCTCTTTGATTTCTTCAGTGATCTCTTGGTTATTTAGTAACATACTGTTTAGCCTCCATGTGTTTGTGTTTTTTTAAAGTTTTTTTTCCCTGTAATTGATTTCTAATCTCATAGCATTGTGGTTGGAAAAGATGCTTGATATGATTTCAATTTTCTTAAATTTACTGAGGCTTGATTTGTGACCCAAGAGGTGATCCATCCTGGAGAATGTTCCATGTGAAATTGAGAAGAAAGTGTAATCTGCTGTTTTTGGATGGAATGTCCTATAAATATCAATTAAATCTATCTGGACTATTGTGTCACTTAAAGCTTGTGTTTCCTTACTAATTTTCTGTTTGGATGATCTGTCTGTTGGGTTAAGTGAGGTGTTAAAGTTCCCCACTATTATTGTGTTACTGTTGATTTCCTCTTTTATAACTGTGAGCAGTTGCTTTATGTACTGAGCTGCTCCTATGTTGGTGCATATATATTTATAACTGTTATATCTGCTTCTTGGATTGATCCTTTGATCATTATGCAGTTTCCTTCCTTGTCTCTTGTAACCTTCTTTATTTTAAAGTCTATTTTATCTGATATGAGTATTGCTACTCCAGCTTTCTTTTGATTTCCATTTGCATGGAATATCTTTTTCCATCCACTTTCACTCTGTATGTGCCCCTAGGTCTGAAGTGGGTCTCTTGTAGACAACATATATATGGGTCTTTTTTTTGTATCCATTCAGCAAGCCTGTGTCTTTTGGTTGGAGCGTTTAATCCATTCACGTTTAAGGTAATTATCGATATGTATGTTCCTATTACCATTTTCTTAATTGTTACGGCTTTGTTTTTGTAGGTCCTTTTCTTCTCTTGTGTTTCCCACTTAGAGAAGTTCCTATAGCATTTGTTGTAGAGCTGGTTTAGTGGTGTTGAATTCTCTTAGCTTTTGCTTGTCTGTAAAGCTTTTGATTTCTCCATTGAATCTGAATGAGATTCTTGCCGGGTAGAGGAATCTTGGTTGTAGGTTCTTCCCTTTCATCACTTTAAATATGTCATGCCCTCCCTTCTGGCTTGTAGAGTTTCTGCTGAGAAATCAGCTGTTAACCCTATGGGAGTTCCCTTGTATTTTATCATTTTTCCCTTTCTGGTTTCTAAAATTTTTCTTTCTTTTGTTTTTGCCAAATTGATTACTATGTGTCTTGGTGTGTTTCTCCTTAGACTTATCCTGTATGGGAGTCTCTGTGTTTCCTGGACTTGGGTGGCTATTTCCTTTCCCATGTCAGGCAAGTTTTTGACAATAGTCTCTTCAAATATTTTCTCTGGTCCTTTCTCTCTCTCTTCTCCTTCTGGGACCCCTATAATGCGAATGTTGTTGTGTTTAAGAGGTCTCTTAGGCTGTTTTCATTTCTTTTTATTCTTTTTTCTGTTGCCCAGCAGTGAATTCCACCATTCTGTCTTCCAGATCACTTATCCGTTCTTCTGCCTCAGTTATTCTGCTATTGATTCCTTCTAGTGTAGTTTTCATTTCAGTTATTGTATTGTTCATCTCTGTTTGTTTGCTCTTTAATTCTTCTAGGTCTTTGTTAAACATTTCTTGCATCTTCTCGATCTTTGCCTTCATTCTTTTTCCAAGGTCCTGGATCATCTTCACTATCATTATTCTGAATTCTTTTTCTGGAAGGTTGCCTATCTCCACTTCATTTAGTTGTTATTCTGGGGTTTTATTTTGTTCCTTCATCTGGTACATAGCCCTCTGCCTTTTCATCTTGTCTATCTTTCTGTGAATGTGGGTTTTGTTCCACAGGCTGCAGGATTGTAGTTCTTCTTGCTTCTGCTGTGTGCTCTCTGGTGGATGAGGCTACCTAAGGGGCTTGTGCAAGTTTCCTGATGGGAGGGAATGGTGGTGGGTAGAGCTGGCTGTTGCTCTGGTGGGCAGAGCTCAGTAAAACTTTAATCCGCTTGTCTCATGATGGGTGGGGCTGGGTTGCTTCCCTGTTGGTTGCTTGGCCTGAGGCAACCCAACACTGGAGCCTACCTGGGCTATTTGGTGGGGCTAATGGCGGACTCTGGGAGGGCTCATGCCAAGGAGTACTTCCCAGAACTTCTGCTGCCAGTGTCCTTGATCTCACAGTGAGACACAGCCACCCCCTGCCTTGGCAGGAGACTTTCCAACACTAGCAGGTAGGTTTGGTTCAGTCTCCTATGGGGTCACTGCTCCTTCCCCTGCATCCTGATGCGCACACTACTTTGCACGTGCCCTCCAAGAGTGGAGTCTCTGTTTCCCCCAGTCTTGTCAAAGTCCTGCAATCAAATCCCGTTAGGCTTCAAAGTCTGATTCTCTAGGAATTCCTCCTCCCGTTGCCGGACCCCCAGGTTGGGAAGCCTGATGTGTGACTCAGAACCTTCACTCCAGTGGGTGGTCTTCTGTGGTATAAGTGTTCTTCAGTTTGTGAGTCACCCACCTAGCAGCTATGGGATTTGATATTATTGTGATTGCGCCCCCTCCTACCATCTCATTGTGGCTTCTCCTTTGTCTTTGGATGTGGGGTATCTTTTTTGGTGAGTTCCAGTGTCTTCCTGTCGATGACTGTTCAGTTAGTTGTGATTCCGGTGCTCTTGCATGAGGGAGTGAGCACACGTCCTTGTACTCAGCCATCTTGAACCAATCTCTCTCTTTCATTTTATTAATGTGGTGTATCACTTGACTGATTTTCACATGTGGAATTACCCTTGTGTCCCAGGAATAAATCCCACTTTATCATGGTATATATTCTTTTAATGTGTTGTTGAATTAGAGTTGCTAGTATTTTGCTGAGGAGTTTTGTATTTATGTTCATCAGGAATCTTGGTCTGTAATTTTCTTTTCTCATGACACCCTTGCTTAGTTTTGGTGTCAGAGTAATGCTGGCCTTGTAAAATGGGTTTCGAAGTATTCCTCTCTCTTCTATACTTTTTGGAGGACTTTGAGAAGAACTGGTAT
Organism: Monodon monoceros; assembly: GCF_005190385.1. NCBI lineage: Eukaryota > Metazoa > Chordata > Mammalia > Artiodactyla > Monodontidae > Monodon > Monodon monoceros. The sequence goes on along the minus strand of NW_021703776.1, from coordinate 19,199,708 downwards.
TAATTCTTAGAATGTCTAGTAAAATTCACCAGTGAAGCCCTCTCTTTATCTTTTGTGTATCTACTCTGAGTTTTTACTTTGTGGATACCATGAGGTTTATATAAAACATCTTACATTTTTAACAGTCTATTTTAAAGTGATAACAACTAAAGTCAAATGCACACTAAAGCTCTACATTTTTACCCCCCTCCACAATGTTTCATGTTTTAGGTGTCATAATTTACATCTTTTTTATCTTGTTATCTGTTAACAAATTATTATAGTTACAGCTATTTTTTTTTTACTATTTTTGTCTTTTAACCTTCATACTAGATTTATAAGTGATTTACTCACTACCACTACAACATGAGAGTATTTTGAATTTAACTACATATTTACCTTTAGCAGTGAGATTTACACTTTTATATCTGTTCCTGTTATTAACTAGAGCCCTTCTGTTTCAGCTTGAAGACTGTCCTTTATCACATTTCTTGTAAAGCCCATCTAGTGGTGAACTCCTTTAGCCTTTGCCTGTCTGGAAAACTCCTTATCTCTTCTACTAAAACGAACTGCCAATTCTAATATGCTATGATGACCATACCCTCATAGTTTTACACATTTTGAAACCAAAACTCTAGATCATATGACAGGAATGTCCTTTCCACCTGTATACTTAGCTAGTCTACTAGATAAGGCAGAGGAATGTAAATGTCCCTTGGTATTATCACCAATAGTATTAGTCAAATAATCTTTAATAAATCTCAATTAAAATAATTCCCTTAGTGATCTTAAAATATATGGAAGAGGCTTTAAAGACTATTTTTAGAACACAAAGCAGACAGGTTCTGATTTCAGATACTATGTATGGAAGAAAGGAAAGTACTACAAATAATTAAAGGCAATTCATTTCCCCATGGAAAAATGTGCTCTAAGATGACATACTGTAAAGTGATTTATAGCATATTGACTGTAGTTCTTCTAATGAAAAAACAATTGTCCAAGTTTTCCCTGGAGAACACTCTCAGTAACAACAATCCATGCTCATGGAAAGCCATGAGTTAGAAAATGAGAACCAAATGAACTCTCAGCTGGCAAAAGCCAAGAATAATTAATTTAACACCAGTCATTTGTAGAGAACATGTAGACATTTCAAAATTTCCCTTGAGAAAAACAGGTCATTGAACGGCAGAGGCCACATATTTGAATATGTTCAAAGAATTTTAACTTAATAACATGCTCCAAAGGTTTTACATTAAAAAAACCCTTGTTTTTAGGACTAGGTAGTTTTGATAAATAGTTGGTCAATATCATCATTTGAATTTCAGTATTGTAATAAGTGTTTCTGAAAAACAGTGCTAAAGTGAGTTCACACTGAACTTGGAACTTGGACTATATATTCTTCAACAGCAGCAGAGAGAAAACGGTGTCATTAAATGGGGCTTTATTCTGATTCATTGGCTAAGAAAATGGGAACAGTTTGAAATCTTCCATGTTGTTTCATTTTAATGAGCAGAGAGCATTTTTCATGTCCTTATTAAAGCGGTTAATGTGTTTCTCTAGTCTCATTATCACCACCAGAGTATAGTCTCTGTTGTTTCATAACCAAGACAACTCCTTTTCGTTTCAGAGAAGTCAAATTTGATTGCTCACATGTGGCTGTTAATAAAACTCCTGTGGCGCTGCTCAACGTGCCCATGGGGATTGTACAATTATTTATATTTTCTTATGGTTTTCTATAATTATTGTGATTGTACTTTCACAGAGTAAATGTATCTCCACCAATTAAAGCAGTGGTGGGTTAAGAATATTCATCAGACTTGTGTGAAAGGATATTGTTCTTAGGGTTTTGCAAAGCACAGAAATTAAACTGCTGTTATCATGTATTCAACCCAAGTGTTAAAATTAAAATGCTCAGCAACTTTGGAGTTTATCTGAGCAGATGTTAACTATTTACGAAAAAATAAACATTATACAGGACTTGCATTCATGATATGATTCTTTGTTGTATTCAAAGTGCTGGAAAGAAAAACTGCTACACAAACTTGGGGGATAGTTTATGGTATATGACCAATTTGGATTATTGTTAATTCAGGTCAATTTAAAATTGCAGAACCATAAAATTCCAAGAAATCTCATTTTGCTTTACATCTTTGTATCTTATTTGCTTCACCCCTTTATTTTCTTTGAAGACTCCAGGACTAAGAAACAGCATGCATAAAAATAAGCATCTGAGGCTATCAACTAGAAAACACACAATATAACCTTTCATATTTTGTCATAGAGAAATTTCATTCTATCTAGTTTGACAGTGCTTGCAGCAAAAGAGATCAGCTGTACTTCCATGCCATTAGCTGTCATTTTGATGCTAGAATTTTCGCCTGCTGTGTGTGAGATGTGACTGTCCATGCACAATTCCCATCAAAGGTAATTTTATGTGCAATGGTGTGTAAAATTTACCTCTAATTATGATAAGGTCACTGATGGGTCAGTTATGATATGTTCTAGGGAGACAATTGCAGTGAATAGCTTTTGGCAAGATTCATCTGGAGAAATTAAATTGGTCTGACCATGACTCAATAGAAAGTAAAAGACTCTTAGAAAATTATTCCTCAATCATGTTTAAAGTTCTAAAGGAACCCAAAGAGGGGCAGTTTGCACAGTGGTGAAGGTTGTGAGTTTTGAAATTATACAGACCTGAGACTTAACCTAGGATCTCTATGCCTAGAAAGTCCTATCTGATCTGGCTTCTGCATATCTCTTGGCTTCTATTTCTGACATTCACTCCCTCATTACCTGGGCTCCAGCACCATTGGCCTTCCTCCTGGTTTTTGAACATGTCATGGTCACTCATGCTTTGGGAGTCTTTGCACCACAGAGTTTCCTGTAGTTGTACGCTCTTCCTTCAGATCTTCATGTGCCTGGAACTTCCTGCTCTTTTACTTTCCAATTAGTGGAATGTGTTGTTTCCACTCTCTGAACTACCCAAACACAGCCTCCTCGTCTCTATCTAAAGTTGCCACCTCCTAACTAGGTAATCACTATTGTGTCATCCTACTGATGTTCTTGAAGTACTAATGATAGTCTTAAGTTATTTATTTACTGCTTAATGTATAATTAAGTTTGCATCTGACGATAGGGAGAAAAAAAAATCTAAGAATGAAAGGTATCTTGACTAGGAAATCCCACACTCTTGAAACCCCACTGACATTAACCATACAAGTCGCTGGTCCAATATTGCTTGATAAAATGGACTAAAAAGAATATCTTTGGGTTGGAGAAACTTCTTGGACTTTATGTAAGACAGCATGACAATAAAACACGTGATGAGGAATTTTTTTAAAATAGTCATTAGAGTGATTTCACTTTTCACTATGATCATGATGGACCTCCATGAAGGGAGAATATGTTAGTCACTTTAGTTATTAACACTTCTTGAAGAGGGTTTTTATATGTAATGGTGGGAAAATGAAAATTTGAGATGAATAAATATAGTGAAATTTTATATTTATTTAAATCTATCAGTGTTTTGTTTTTAGTCTTCTTTCCCAAGGTAACTTACTTATAGACATAACAGCGACTTTTCAAATGGTTCATGTTCAGCTAATATTTGTCAACAAACGACTAAGTGCTGGATGGACTGGAAGATCATCTTTGGGTTTCAATCCTTAATGCAAATTGTAACAATAACCACAAGAACAAAGATGAAATCCTTACCAAAGGGTCCAGTCGTGGCCACAGTATGGCTGAACATTTCCAAGGTAGAATCCCAGAGATTGAGTGACCTCCACAAGATTGGTAAAGTCAAGACTAATGCTATTGAAAAGTACAGATGTCATGATAATCTCATCAATAGCCCATACATCCTCCCCCTGGGAAGAATGATATGGTTGCCACCATTTGAACTGAATTCCAAACTGTCTTGCATCATCTGGTAATTCTACAGAGATTATTCTAAAGGAGAAAATAGAAGTAAAAATTCAGGTTACTTTGATTATCTTAAAATACAAACATTTATAGCAGGATCTTTTCTTCCTACAGTATAATATTTGAAAAAAATAATTTTCCCACTATGACAAACATTCTTGAGATTTCCAATTTCCTGTCTGACTCCAACAAAGTCTTCTCAACACATCTAAAACTGTGACTTTGCTTGCACTCAGCTGCTCTCAGAAAAGCTAACTCAATAAAACATAGTTGTCAATGTGGCAGGATTTGCCTAAGTCTGGTAAAGGATCTTGGGCAGCTTGTTACACACATTATACTTTTGGGCTGGTTGGAACCATGGCACTTCCTCATTCCCATGAGTTCAGCATAGTGTGCGAGGTCACTTGCTGTGTCATGGTGGCTGTGACAGTAAACCTGTATCTGACAAATGGGGAAGAAAATTAAGAGTAGTATCTAATTTCCAGGAGCAATCATTGTACACAGCAGCAGGAACTATATATTAATTGCCACTGCAATGACATCTGCTTGAAAGCTCCATAAATCATAGTACCATGCTGCTCAAATCCGTACACAAGGTGCGATGCAAAACAAATGGCAAATGGAACATTTATCTCCATCAGTGTACAATTATACACCAGGAGAGGTGTTTGCAGTAAACGTACACTGAAGGGACTGAATCTTCTTCCTAGTGAGCAAAGAAAAACTCCCTAAGACAGGTGACTAGCTGGATAACTTAGAAATAAATTATTTAAAAACTTCAATGTCTAAGGCTGGATTTACTGAGAAATTAGATTGATTTTCATATTTGTATTATGTTCATCTTTAGTTATTACACAAAGAAACATTAAATCACATCTTGAAAATGTAATTTTTTGCATACTGAAAGTTATTAAAAGTAATATCTATTTTTACTTTAAATAATCTGCATATGAAAATATGAGGTGGAATAACACGATTATCACCATTGATTATATAAACAGTAAAAAATTGGTAGGACTTTTTGTAATGTGAGAAAACATACTTTTTAAATGATGAGAAATCAATGTTCAAATACAGAAATATAAATTAAAAAACATTTCTTAAACTAAAAAGACATAGCTATAACAGGTTTATGATTTTTTTAAGTACTTTCCACAATCTGCTGAATATTTTTAACCAATGTGAGTTTATTAAAAGAAAAGTACTTATTAAAAACTTAATTATTTCAGTAATTTTCACTTTAATTTTCTAAATATTTATTTATTAAATAATATTTATGTTTACATATCAAATATAGAATAAAATAAACTATATTCAAACTGGCTCAACAATGAAAACATCATGCATTAATTTAATAATTTAATTTGCATTATGTTATTAGAAAATTATAATTTTCTTTTAATATTAATAATTTTAAAAGCAGTTACTGTTCTCTCTGATGAAAATAAATATAATATTAAAAATTAACAACTGAGAAGTAGAATTTTTCGTGCAACTTTAAAGGAAAATAAAGTGCATATGTGTGTGAGAACAGTAACTGAAGTGCCCAATATTTTCCCCAGCAGAGATGTGAAGACTGTGAGTCTGTAGTCAGACTCTTGGGTTAAAGTATGCACTTTGTCACCTCATGGTTGATAACTCTGCAGCTTCAGTGAAGGTATTTAACTTCTATGTGCCTTGGCATCTTCATCTGTGAAACTGGGATAATAATATCCTCATGGCAAAGTCAGAGACTTTTTTCTATTTTTCACTATTGTATCTTAGCACCTAGAATAGTGTCTGGCATATAAAAAGAGTAACTTCTTGCTGCATAGATGAAGTACATATTATCAGTATACCCTGACAGAGGTTCAAACACAGAGGCACAAGGAGGTTAAAGATTTTCTTTTAGGTTAAGCAGCTTTTAACTGACAATGCCAGGCTATGGACCTAGGGAACATGGCTCTAGAGTCTGCATCTTTTACCTCTACGTTATATCTTGGAGTGGGGTGGGAGTCTCTGCTTTACCACTCTATGCATATTACAGTGGCTTGTTAGAATGGCTATGGAGCCATTTGACCAGAATATTCCTAGATGAGAACCCAGGGACTTAGGTCAACTTTCTGTCTCAAACTTCCTTTTTTGGATAGGTACTAAGCTCATGGATTTCCTGTAATCAAATATAATAATCAAGACAAAAATAAAATATAATTAGACTTTACAATAATTTTAGAATAAGAAACCAAGCCCTATAATTAAGAAAAATCTAGAATAATTTGTCTCACCAAAAATATATAGTTTTATATTAATAAGAATGCCAATTAGTTCACAAGGCAGTCTAGTCAGTTAGAATTAAAAGATTAACTTAGATATATTTACAGACTTTAACTTTTATTAATATCAAGCAGATAGAGTTCTTTCACTTACTGAGTGAATTATAGGTAAGGAAATTATGAGAAATCAGCTAGGAATAACAGTAGTTAGCCAACTATCACATCTAATTTATGGATCACACTTCATTTTCGAACAACCATGGCAGAAAGGAACAATATGGAATTCACAGCAATTACAGACAGCAATTTATACTGAAGAAAACACAGCAAATGGCTAAAGGCATCAATAATTAACTGTCTCATGGAGAGTTTACATGGTTTGTACTATTTCTCATATAAAACATAATTTAGTGCCTAGAATATATCAAATTCTACTTCTGCCATGTCACCTTTTATTAATATTTATAAGAGAGAGGGGGAGGAGGGAAGAGTCTCTTGGACAGAGGCAATATATATAAAATGAAAGTGTTCTTGGTTCCACTACCACATTCTCCTTTTAAAAAAATCTCCCCTCTGATCTTAATCTTTCAAGCTGTGCACATACCTAATGCTGAAAAGCCACCTTGGTTCTGCTTAGAAGAAAAATGTTGCTGTCAAATGGCAGACAAGATTAAATGTACCTTTGCAATAGTACATTAAATGTATAATTTCTTTTCATATCAACCAAGATTAATTAAATTTCATGCTACAAATTGATTACTGAATTTTGAAGCTGTCCATCCTTGTTAGAAAAAATTGTGTTTTGGGCCAATTTAACTTAGGACAATGATATTTTCTTCATGCTTTCATCATTTTTATTATCACCTTGATTGTTGCTTAATTTTCTTTTAATGCTTATTATGGAGAACCTATGAAATGTTTCTTTAGGATTCATATGTCTCTACTGAGTGAGAAAGTTGAGTTTAGTCTTACATTTACCCGTATAGGGAAAAGACTCAACACATCTGGTGCATTCTCTTAAATTTTACAACATATAGTATTTACCACTCATAATAATTGTTAACTATTATCTCTGTTACATGCTACTTCATCTTCTAATGAAAATAAAAGTTCTCATCTATTTGCAAATACCTAAATGAAGGGATAGCTCTAGGCAGAATTTTAAAGTATATAAACTCTATCATCATTGCCCCTGTCCTTCTGCCATGGTGCCAATGCACACTTCAGTGCCCAAAGTCCTCACTCTTTTTTTTTTTTCTTTTGCGGTACGCGGGCCTCTCACTGTTGTGGCCTCTCCCATTGTGGAGCACAGGCTCCGGACGCGCAGGCTCAGCGGCCATGGCTCACAGGCCTAGCCGCTCCGCGGCACATGGGATCTTCCCGGATGGGGCACGAAGCCGTGTCCCCTGCATCGGCAGGCGGACTCTCAACCACTGCGCCACCAGGGAAGCCCTCCTCACTCTTTTTCATATCTTTCCATGATCAACATGTATGTACTCCCAGGAAGGTAAACTGTATTAGCTCTTTATATCGGAAAGTGAATGTAAGTCACAGTGATACCTCCTCTAGTTCTATTTTAACTTTCCCATCCTCCTCTTCTCCTGCTATTTTGAAGGAATTTCAGTGAGCAAGTCAATAACTGTTCTAGAAAAGGAGAGGACTCTCTGGACTCTTCCGAAATCGTATCACAAATGCTGATTACCACTCTCCCAAACTGAAGGATGGCCCTACTTCAAGTAAAACTTAAATCTCACAATTGTGACTATATATTATGAAATATATAAGCCAAAGAAAAATAGAAGTGGCCTGAAGAAAGGGCTTTAAATACAGCCTCCACTCCATCTTTGCCAGGGACTCTATACATGCTAGAAAAACTTCTTTATACCCATTACTTAATTATATTACATGCAAATTGGTTATCAGATTTTATGAGTTATTATCTCATATAATTTATTATAATATATTATCATACATTGCTAAAAATATTTATCAACAGCATTTATAATTTAGTACCATATTAAAATCATACCTAATAGTTTGCACTATAGTTGAATAAGGAAAGTAGTGTTAGTTATTTTTCTCTTTCCTAGGTATCAAAATATTTCCCTTAGATGCACATTTAAGAATATGAGAATAAATTTCTTCAAATTACCAGAAGTCAGTAGGGCAAATGAATTACAAGAATGCAGCTTTCTAGCTTTTCATTGCAAGAGGCATCAATCTTTGTCCTCACCATCTCTCAGTGCAAAAGCATCTGGACTCTTACACCACTTGAATGATGATTTCCCCAGGAAGGAGATATCACCCTTACCATTTTTTCCAAGTGTTTTCCAACATACCTGGGCTCATGATAGTTGAGATATGAATAATGCTCCAAGAGTTTCCAAGTTATCCCATTATCATAAGAATAATGCAATAAAACACCTTCACCAGGCTGGTCAGGGGCTTTGCATGTGCTCAGAACAGACTTGCTCCCCAGCCTCAACGTGAACTGGAGAAACCTAGACACGAATTGTCTATAATTAGTGTGCATAAACATTTTAAATCATAACATTCATTTTGGCTTTTAAAGAATTTTGAACAAATTTAAATAAACTACTCAAAAGCTGTAGGTTTCCACTCATCCCTCTTCTACAAAATGTAAGTAATTTCACTGTGAGATGTATGAATATATGTAGAAGATGAGGTCACTGCATGTGTTTTGTAGACAGATATAACTATACAAATATAACGGTATGTTTATACATATTTGTATACTACATACTTGTGTACATACAGTTAAAACGCCAATCATTCTTTTGCTGCATTATTTATTAAGCACTGGGGGAAGGAGAGATGTAGAGTAAATCTAATCAGCCTCTGCAAGCTGTCAAGTAAATAAAACTACATAAATAATTAACTAGCCCTTGGCTTAAGAACAGTTTTGATGCTAACAGTTCATATTTTAAAGAATCTAGTCAGTCATTAGTATCTTAACATCATCAGTGAGCCTTTTAATTTATTAAAAACCAGGGCAAATCAACTCTATATAAACTATAAGCTTCCTCTCATCCTGGTTGAAAATCAGAAGATATATATTAGTAAAAAAGAAAAAAGTGAAAATTAATAGATCTGAATTCAACTGTTATCTTGTTTCTGTATGTATTCCACCCTGCTTTAACTCACCTGGATTGTGAGCTGTCAAGGAAAGATGTAATTAGCTGACGCCTCCCATCTTTGTTGAAAACCAGGGCCTTACCACTGGCCAAGACACCACAGCCAAAGCTGACTTCAGCACCACGGATAGAGTAAAAGTTATGGTAAGAGGAGAGCCTGGAACTGCCAAAGCTTTCAGAAATAAACATTGGGAATGTCTGGGATGCCATCTCACAAGCTGGGCCAGAAAATCCAGGGTCACACCTGAAAAAGAAACCATGATATTAAATCTTAAACTGTTGGCCCTTTCAGGGATTCCTTTATCCACTTTGGGGATGAGGAAGTCCAGAGGCCAGGACTGGATTGAATGGTAATCAAAGCTCATTTGTCTTTGGAGAATACTGAATCTGAAGACTTGATATGGGAGAAGTAATTGTAAATATCCCAAAAGAATACAGCCTTTGCACAGTCCTGCTGTAAAAAAAATCTTATGATTAAAACAATAATTCAGCACTCACCTTCAACCAATGCCAGTAATTTATCTGCAAATGCATCTATGCTTGTGCACATTTCCAGTTTAAAATCTTTGTAAAAGGTATATTATATAATTTTATTCACAATGATGTTCATTAAATTTGTAAAAGAAACAACATAAATAAAATACTTCTATAAGATATCTAGAATAAATTTCCTTTATGAACAAATGTAAAAATACACATTCTGTTTTTGACAGTAATTACTGGAAATATTTGGAAAAGATTGGAAACTAGATTGGCATTATAAAGGGAATGTATACACCCTTGACCTAGATAGATGTCCTTAGCAGAACTGTGTTGTCTCTCAGTGGAATTCCACATTAGCGGTGCTTCAAGAAACACACGCACACACACACACACACACACACACACACACACACACACACACCAGCCTGCCTGCTGCCATGTAAGGATGTGCTGTATTTATGTTAGCTGACTAGAATATATATGGAGCTCCCTGAGTCTTCCGTCAGTGAGAAAACTCATCACAGATGACTTAATAATTGAATATCAGAAACTTTCTATATTTTAAGGAGTTTGCTCATCAGGAATTAGTTTCAAATTCTTTATTTTTACTGCACTATTTCTTTCTCACTATATTTACTATGTTTCCCATTATAAAATTAAATTGGTGTCTTTTTGGGTGGGTGGCAGGGTTCTCATCTAAGCATTCAAAACACTCTAAAATTTGAAGCAAGCCTTTTATTTTTACTTATTTATTTTTAATTTTTTATTGAAGTACAGTTGATTTATAATGTTGTGTTAGTTTCTGGTGTACAGCAAAGTGATTCAGTTATACATACATATATTCTTTTTCATTATGGTTTATTACAAGATATTGAATATATTTCTCTGTGTTATACAATAGGTCCTTGTTGTTTATCTATTATATATATAGTAGAGTGCATCTGCTAATTCCAAACTCCTAATTTATCCTTCTACCACCCCTTTTCCCCTTTGGTAACCATAAGTTTGTTTTCTATGTCTGTGAGTCTGTGAAATAAGCCTTTTATAAAGCAAGTGTACCAATGAAGTGATATTATGGCACAACTCATAAGGTTACTTCTTTAGCACCAGTGCAGAAACTGGGATCTATGCTGGCCTCACAGAGGGTCCATGGAGAGTGTGAATGTCCTGAAATCAAACGCCAAATTTTACGTGTATTGGATATTCTTTGGGGGGGGTTATAGTTATCATCATTTTATCAAAAAGGTTGCACCTTGGGCTTCCCTGGTGGCGCAGTGGTTGAGAGTCCGCCTGCCGATGCAGGGGACACGGGTTCGTGCCCCGGCCCGGGAAGATCACACATGCCGCGGAGCGGCTGGGCCCGTGAGCCATGGCCGCTGAGGCTGCGCGTCCGGAGCCTGTGCTCCGCAACGAGAGAGGCCACAACAGTGAGAGGCCCGCGTACCGCAAAGAAAAAAAGATATATATATATATATACCTATATGTGGAACAATTCTCATGGAAAACTAACCGGAAACCGGCAGAAGAACTCCTATACAGCCAAGGCTGCAAAGAAAGATGGCCATGTAACCAGGCAGGGTGGGAAAAAAAGGCATCAGTTTGGGACCTGTACCTCTGGGAGGGGTCTAAGAGGAAAGGAAGGACTGTATGGTTGGACCCTCGCCCTGGGAAGTGAGCCACAGACTGGGCGCCCCAGTCCTGGGGTCCTACATGGAGGAGCCAAGCCCCCTTGGCTGCTGGGAGAACAGCTGGGACAGACAGAAGGGCTGGAGAAGCCTAGACTCCACTCGCAAGGAACGCATGGGTGCTGGCTTGCCAACAGACAGGGCAGAGCGAGCTCTGGACCAGTGGCTGCTACCTCACTGTGCTCCCCAATCCAGGCTAGGTGAACAGTCCGGTCCTGCTCACTCTGCAACATGGCTTGGCATGGGATCTAGGGCAACCAGGACCTGGGAAAAGACTCCATCTAGGGACGCAGAAATGGCCTGGGGTGTGGTCTCGGTAGGGTAGTGGCCATTGCTGCTTCTTACTAAACAGTGCTTCTGAGGCAGCCCAGATCCCCGGTGACAACACAGCTCCTCCAGCCCCCACGGTCAACACACTGTGACCCCCATTCCCGGCTGAACAAATGCTCCAACCCTGCCCACATCACAGCTTGGCATTGGATCTAGAGCTGCCAGGTCCTGGGCGAAAACTTGATATAGGGGCACAGGAGCAGCCTGGGGTGCCTGGGGTTTGGGTGGGGCAGTGCAGCTTACTCTGGCAGCACCATGAAAGCAGCACAGACCCCTGATGGCAGTGCAGCTGCTGAAGCCCCTGCAGCTGGCTCCCAGCCAAGCAAATGCTCCAGCCCTGCCCACTCCATGCCACAGCTTGGTGCTCCATCTGGGGAAGACAGGTCCTGGGAGAAAACTCGATCTAGGGACAAAGAGGAGGCTTGGGGGCTTGGGGTGTGGTCCATGTGGGGCGGCGGCGGCCATTGTTGCGCTTACACACCCCAGAAGCAACCCAGACCTCTGATGGCGGCTCAGCCGCTTCAATTCCTGCAACCACAAGCACCGACCCCCAGTCCCAGCCGAGCAAACTCTCTGGCTCTGCTCACTCCATGCCACAACCTTGCACTAGACCTAGGAAATGACAACAGGCAAAGGATGCAAACTTGGGTTGCATCTGAGCAGAGCTGCAGATACCTACACAAGCAGCACATCAGACTTCTGTAAGTGCAGTAGCCTCACTTACTTCAGCACTCTCCTCCACTGGGGCAAAGGCCCCTGTGCCAGGAGAAGGCATAACGTACACTTTAAGGGAACAGAGCCAGCTGGAGCCCAACCCTCAGGTCTTCCCCTCCAGCAACTGTGGAGCAGACCCCACCCCTGACATGGCTCTAACACTCATGGAGCAGAGAGGAAGTCCCACCTCACACCTTGCGCAGGCTCTAGCTCCTCCAGCATCAACCACACCCCCTATCAAGGTGATAGTGGCCAGCAGACCCTGAGGAAAGATGTGGCTGGCATCCACGTCAAATCCAGTCCTCACACCAAAGACACTGGGCACATGCAGTCTACATGGGGATGCTCTCACATAAAAACACCCCCTTAGGCTTCCCTGGTGGCACAGTGGTTAAGAATCCACCTGCCAATGCAGGGTACACAGGTTCGGGTCCTGGTCCAGGATGATACCACATGTTGTGGAGCAACTAAGCCCGTGTGCCACGACTACTGAGCCCGCGTGCCACAACTACTGAAACCTGCACACCTAGAGCCTATGCTCCACAAGAAGAGAAGCCACCGCAATGAGAAGCCCGCGCACTGCAACGAAGAGTGGCCACCCCACTCACCGCAACTAGAGAGAGAAAACCCCTGAAAAAAATAATGGAACAGAGATAATTAGTCTACCAGACATGGATTCAAAAATTTGGTAATAGGGACTTCCTTGGCTGCCCAGTAGTTAAGACTCTGCCCTTCCAATGCAGAGGGCGTGGATTCAATCCCTGGTCAGGGAACTAAGACCCAACGTGCCACGTGGCATGGCCAAAAAAAATTTATAAAAAACAAGAAAATTCTTAAAAGTCAAATCACAACTCTCACATTGTGCATTTAAAAAAAAAAGTTGGTAATATAAATGCTAACTGAATTAAGAAAGACTATCAATATAAACTCAGATCATCTTAACAAGGAACTAGGACCCAATCAAAAACAGATAATTCAATTTCTGAGATAAAAAACACTCTAGAAGCAATGAATAGCCAACTAAATAATACAGAAGAATGCATAAATGATCTGGAAGACAGAATAATGGAAATTAATCAGAACAGCAGACAGAAAAACAAATGAAAAAAATGAAAGCAACATATGAGATCTATGGGATAATATAAAACATGCCAACATATGCATAATGGGTTCCAGAAGGAGAAGAGAGAGAAGGGGATCAAAATGTACTTGAAGAAATTATGGCTGAAAACTTCCCCACCCTAAAGAAGGAAACACATTCAGGTGCAGGAAGCACAGAGGGTCCCAAACAAGATGAACCCAAAGAGACCCACACTAAGACATATAATAAAAATGGCAAAAGTTGAAGATAGAGAATTCTAAAGACAGCAAGAGAAAAACAGTCATACACAAGGGAAACCCTATAAGGCTACCGGTTGATTTCTCTGCAGAAACTTTTCAGGCCATAAGGCAGTGGCATGGTATATTCAAAGTCCTGAAAGGGAGAATCTGCAACCTAGGATACTCTACCCAGCCAGATTATCATTTTAAACAGAAGGAGAGACAAAGAACTTCTCAGAGAAGCAAAAACTAAAAGAATTCAGCAATACTAAACCTACCCTAAAATAAATGTTGAAGGGTCTCTTCTAAATGGAAAAAGAAGCAAGAACCTATAGGAAAGGGAAAATCCCAATAGGAAAGGAAAATATATAGTGAGGACTGAAGATCACTTAAATAAGCCAGTATGTAGATTAAAAAACAGAAAAATTATAAAAGCAACCATAACTACAATAAACAGTATAGGGATAAGCATGAAGATGTAAAAAATGACAGCCAAAACACAAAATGTGGGTGAGGAGAGTAAAAAATGTAGGTTTTTTAGAATGTATTTGAACTTAAATTATCAGTTTTATCAGTTTAAAGCAAGTAGATATAATTATGGGTCAACATATATGAACCCACAAATAAAACATATAAAAGAGATACACAAAAATCAAAAAGAAAGAAATTCAAGCATACTACAAAAGAAAATCATCAAGCTACAATAGGAAAAAGAAAAAGAAATGAACAAAGAAGAACTATAAAAACAACTGGAAAACAAGAAATAAAATGGCAATAAGTACATACCTATCAATAATTTTGGAGAGGATGTGGAGAAAAGGGAATTCTTGTACACTTTTGGTGGGAATGTAAATTGGTGCAGCTACTTGGAAAAGAGTATGGAGGTTCCTTAAAAAACTAAAAACAGAACTACCATATGATCCAACAATTCCACTCCTGGGTATATATCCGGAAAAAACAAAAACTCTAATTCGAAAAGATACGTGCGGGCTTCCCTGGTGGCGCAGTGGTTGAGAGTCTGCCTGCCGATGCAGGGGACACGGGTTCGTGCCCCGGTCCAGGAAGATCCCACATGCCGCGGAGCGGCTGGGCCCGTGAGCCATGGCCGCTGAGCCTGCGTGTCCGGAGCCTGTGCTCCGCAACGGGAGAGGCCACAACAGTGAGAGGCCTGCCTACCGCAAAAAAACAAAACAAAACAAAACAAAACAGAAAAGATACGTGCACCCCAATGTTCATAGCAGTACTATTTATAATAGCCAAGATACAGAAGCAACCCAAGTGCCCATTACAGATGATTTACATTAGAGGATGTGGTACATAAAATATATAAAATGGAATATTACTCAGCCATAAAGAAGGATGAAATGCTGCCATCTGCAGCAATGTGGATGGACCTAGAGAATATTATGCTTTTTGAAATAAGTCAGAAAGAGAAAAACAAATACTATATGATATCACTTATGTGTGGAATCTAAAAAATAATACAAATTAATGTATATAGCAAAACAGAAACAGATTCACAGACACAGAAAACAAGCTTGTGGTTATGGAAGGGGAGAGGGAGAGGAGAGAGACAAATTAGGGGGAGGGGATTAACAGATACAAACTACTATATATAAAATAGATAAAACAAAGATTTACTGTATAGCACAGGGAACTATATAACCTATAAAGAAATATAACCTGCAAAAATACTAAATCACTATGATGTACACCTGAAACTAACACAATATTGTAAAGCAAGTATACTTCAATTAAATAACAAAGTTAACCCGACACTCTAATCTCAGTGGTGACCAATGTCTTGGCTCATATATATAATTTCTAAATGATCAGGTTCAAAGCACTTTTATGATTTTTTAATGATTTTTTAATGATTTTTTAAATGAGTTTTCCATTAATTAATTATTTAACTGGCTAATTAATGACTCTTTTTTGTTTGGAGGACAAGAAGAGAGACTAGATGATCCATTGTTGAAAACTTACCTGTATAAAAAAGACTGTGGTTTCAGTAATTCTCAGGATATCTTATAATTAGATATTATAGGTGAATGACATAATGACCATCTATTCTTGCTATAAATAAATATAATGCAATGCTCTGATGGTGACCGGATATTCAACTGTTTATGTGTAATTTCATACTTCATATTCAATATCATTATTATATAAAATTCTTTATAGATCATTTTGAAGACTCAAAAGATTTTGAAAAGTAAGCAAGATTTGAAGTTACATTTAGAGATGATGAATTTTCTTATCAAATCTGTTAATTTGGCCCACTCCAGTTTCCTTGAACATTGGGTCTATGGGTCATTATTGATTTTTATAATTCATTTACAAAGCATGCCAGGAATTAAAATATGACTCATGAACACTAGAACAAGTTTATGGGGAAATATCATATTGAAGAAACTAAAGATGGAAAAGGCAGCCATCAAACTATGAAGAATTCAAATTTGTTCACGAATTTACATGAAGTATGCTACATCTGTTCACAATTTAGCCTAACAGAAAATTTATTTATTAAGCAACTTCCACTTACAAAATACGTTTAATATTCTATTACACTTAAATTCCATTTGGAGTATGCTACTTTTAGTCTTGCAAAGACCTTAAAAGCCTAAAACGGAAATTAAAACAAACTAATATGACCCATGGTTTCCGTATATAAAGCACATATCAAAAAAGAGAAGTATAGATATTACTCAGAACTGCTTACTTGCAACCATGTCGAGTGCACTGTCCTCTGCCAGAACAGAATCTGAGACACGATGGACCAACATAAACTGCAGGGCAAAAGAGAGCATGTGAAAGATGGCAAAATCACTGGAAAGACGACCAAGAACACCATCAGCATGTGAAACAATTTTGTGAAGCAATACCCATGAAATCTCGTTCCTTGTATGTATGTTGTGCACAGGAATCCAGATGACATATAGAGTGCTGCGTGACAAGGTAAGTGCTTAGTTACAAATCTGCCAGAACTCTTTTAACTTAAATAATCCTTTCAAGATTTTAATCTTTCATAGCAGAGGAAGTAGGGCCACATGATTTGGGTTCCTTAATGGAGTCTCTTCAGCTAACATGATTTCAGGCAGAATATTAGTGCTTCTGTTTTGAACTCTCCACAAAGTTTATATTCTTCAGGTGGAAATAAAGAATTTAGAAAGGCTCAATTTGATATATCAAAAAATAAATAGATTATAATTTAATTTAAGAAACTGTAATGTCATTTTCATCTGAGGAAAATCTATACCACCGCAGATGATTGTTGTATGTATTTCTAAACATTAATTCATCCTTCCTGAAGTGGGGAGTTAAAATCTGTGGTTGAGCATAAAGTCTTCTCTACAATGCAGACCTTTTTTTAAATGGTGGGCTTGACTGATAATGATCTTACAAACCTAAATTCTAACCTTGGGAATGCTGAGAAAAGGGCCCCTGACTGTCGAATGGTAGGTTCTGAGATACTCAGACTCAAATACATTTAAAGATATTAAACTTTTGATAATCAGTACAATCAGTAACATACCAAATAGTGTGAAAGTGGGACAAACCAATGAGGAATTAGAGACGCAATGGTTACTGAGACCTCCCGTATTCAATTTCAGGCATAAACAAACTTACTATTCATTATCATTTTCTCCTCTGTCTTGTAATCACATCAAAAGAGTTAAGCAATTTTATTTTTAAAAAAAATTTTCCTGTGGTCTATGCTTCTACAAGCATTTAATCCCTGGAAGTCAGTTAACAGGTGCAGCTGTTAGGGAAATGAGAGCTAATGAGATGCAAAGCAGGCCAGTGGAAAAACTCTTTCTCAAGGAAACTGTTGGTTTAGGAAGAGATTAGATAGCAGGCTCAGTTGTTCAAAAGGTATTGGTTTTAGGTGTCAAAAAACCCTGGATTCAAATTTTGGCTTCACATGGGAAACTGTGGATAAGTGATTTATCCTGTCTAAGCCTATGTGTCCCTATCCTTTAAAGTGGGATAATATTCCTTGAGGAAAGAATAAACTAAATGTTTCATGCCTGGAACCTGGCACCATATGGTTATGATCATCATCTCATACTAGAGTCAAGTATCCTTCACCACCTTCCTGCCCCACCTGCTTTGATGGCTCCACTGGACACCGAGTGCTGAGGAATCAGAAAGGGGCTTCATCCTTCTTTAACATGGAAGAGTGTATGGATTGTTTTCCCAGCCCTCTTGATTTTATGGCTGTTGTAGGATTTGCTCTAAGTCCTGTAAGCGGTTCATTGCATTCTGCGGGGCTGCCCTATAGTGTACCAATGTCATACATCACAAAGTCCCCATCATTAAAAAAACTCAACAGTAGAATAAGACTTTCCAAGTCAATGAAAAAATTGGAAATAAGAATTTTGTTGTCATCTTCCCCTGCTAATGGTGAAGTCATTAGGATT
This sequence comes from Monodon monoceros, assembly GCF_005190385.1. Taxonomy (NCBI): domain Eukaryota; kingdom Metazoa; phylum Chordata; class Mammalia; order Artiodactyla; family Monodontidae; genus Monodon; species Monodon monoceros. The sequence goes on along the minus strand of NW_021703776.1, from coordinate 19,181,442 downwards.
TGCAGTATGAGTAAATTTACAGGCTCTGTTTTTCTAAGAGTGTGGAAAAGATAGTTTTCTTCACTATTATCACTGATGCAATCCAGTTTTAAAAATTAAAAAGTGGTAATAAACATATTGGGCTCTAGGATCTTCCATTTTGCTAAGAATTTCAGGATAATTTCCAATATTGATCTGTTTTTTTCTGTTTGTTTTCTTTGATATAATTCTGAAATTCCATAGTGAAATGGAGGAGACTTCAAGGGTTCTTTGGCAAGTTGACACACATTTCCCTTGGGAGGGAGTGACAGTGTGTCCTCCTCTTGCCTTTGAAAGAAACCAGAGAGCAGGTTCTGCTTCCGTGAAAGCCTCATGTATAGAATAATGTCAGAATTTAAGAGATTCTGCCTCTAGTTCTGCATTCGACCCACACTCCTAACCATACCTATTCCATGTATTTTTATCTTTTCTCATTCTACTCAAAGCTTGATCTTGGGAACTCAGGACTTTCTGACTTAGAATCATGTTGTATTAGCCTTCTTTAGGAGATTTAGATATTCTTTTCACAGGCTTATGTGACTTCATTTGTGCTCTTAGTTTCCTTATATGCTTTATTTCATTACTGACTTTCCAATTTCTTTTATGATTATTTAAAGTAATCTAAGTTCATTATAGGACCACTGAAAAGTATGACAGCAGGAAAATGTCATGCATATCCCATAAACCAGAGGCACATACTCATTCCCTAGAGCTAATTAACAGGTGTATTAATTCAAATACTATGCAAAATAGTCTACCAATGGAGAAATTCCATCTTAACAAATTCATCCTTAGACATTTTTGCAAATACACTATGTTTGCTTCCATATGTTTATATCCATACAGCTCATAAGGTCTTTGAAGTCTGGGTCTTTTATTGGTCTTCTTTGAATACAGATTGTTTAAAAAATTTACATTGGCTCATCACCAAATTATCTTGCCTGAAGTTACTCCTGAGTTTCAAGAATGTAAAACTTCTTGAATTATGTATCAATTTTTAAATTTTCAAAAATAACAAAAATATTATGAAGAGATGGAAAATCAGCATGAAACAACAGTGTAGGCTTTTCCTGCTTTATAAAATGGACACAAGTCAGTGGCTATACTACTAAATTTGCTTAAGTATTGATATTTTGTCCTTCCTTCCTTCCCTCTACTTCATTGTAGTATAACTCTTCAGTCAGATTTATATACTCTCTGAAAATAGGGAATCTATGAATCTGCCTGTAATGAGAATTATTAAAAGAGTTGGCTATTAATAAAAAATATAAGAAATTTACGGTCATGCACTCCAATAGATTAAATATTATCTTTTCTCAGTGCACTTGTCATAAGTGATATTGGCTTTAATGTAATGCAACAACATTGTTTATCAACAATTCACTTAAAAATTAAAGATAACATAGGATATTGTATTTCTGAATTTTCCTTTTATACTGTTTTCTGAAAAAGAGGTAAAAGTTTCACTTCAGAAGTTTCATTTTAGAGATGATGTTTCCTGATGTGTGGTGTCTGCATCTACAGGAGAAGCATTCCAGATGTTGTGGTAGCTACTAAGAGAAGAATGGGTCTTATTTTAATACATGCAGGATGGTATGTATGTTAATTTTGTAGAAAACATTCAGGGAAAATGTTAGGATATCCCTTGTCATCAACTGCAAGTCTGAGTCTCACGACTTTATGCATTTTAAAATAATGTATGTTGAAACATACAGTCTAATATTGCTGACTCCACTGTCTTTTTTTCTGATTGTGCATCCCTGGGCTTCTAACGGAATGCAAAGGAGAAAGGGAAGAAAGGGCATTTAATGAATCGCGAGACCATGACTGAGAAGGGTGATTAAGTCTGTGCTGATGAACAAAAGCACAGGAAGACGCTACATCAATGACATATGATTATGACAGACATAAACTAACCATTATCAATTGCCCACATGTTCCCAAGGATTGGTCCCGTTTGTCTCCAGCAAATTCTGGTATCCCGGGTTAGTGCTGCGTTAGGAAGGGGAATCGTTATTCGGTTCCACCTGCAAGAAATTTAGCACAAAAGAGCTTCTTAGCACAAAACAGCTTCACATCCATGTTCACATCTTTTGAATCTATTTTACATGCTTTTGAAGTTCTAGTCTCTGTATGCTTAAGATAGCACTTAAGTTTGGTAATGGACTCTTTAAATTCACCTGTGGAGTTTGTTGATCTATTTATCTAGTGCTTATCCTGTAAAGTGGCAAGTATTTTACATAGTAATCTTTAATTCTCTTAATAGTCCTTAAGGGGGTCAATCATTGTCCTTAATTTACGTGGAAAGTTAGAGTAAATAGCATTACACAAGTATCAATAGCCGGCAGAACCAGGATTTGAGCCCAGGTTCAATTCCAAAGCTTGACTTTCTTCCACTTGTCTATCTTTTCTTAAGTAAGCATTTTGGCAATAAGCCTTATGGCAGTAACTATAGGGTCATCGTATAGAACTTAAATTTATGTAATCCAAAATATAAAAGCCAAATACCTAAAGAATGAATGACTCTACAAATTGTCATCTTGCATCAGATTTACCAAAGTTACTGTCTGTTTTAAAAATGAGATCACTACTAAATCAGATGAAAAAGAGAAGGCAGCTTCCTTACCTGTTATGCCAAAAACACTAATCTCAGGCTTACTCATCGACTTTGAGTCTGCAACATGGATTCAGATCTCTTGCTATGTTAGAATGCACTCACCCACTGTAGTTTTCCGAGGAGTAGATCGTGCTGTGGGGAAGGTGTGGCCCAGCACAGATCTCAGGCAAACATTCAGTGTGGAGCAGGGACCAGGAACGCCCATGGTTGGTAGAAAACTCTAAGCTGACACTGATAACACCAGACCAAGCACAACAAAAAAGGGGCAAAGATAACAAATGTAATGAAATGACTCATCTCTGGCGAGGTACATTAAACATCTGTAGAACTACTGTACAAATTAAGATGCTGTTTACAAAGTGATTGTTTTCTGCTCTACTGAAGTCTGACCAGCTTTCAAAAGGCAAGCAGTTAAATTACTGCTATAGAAACAAAATATGTTTTAAAGACAGCGAATGGGAACTTGAGTTTGTGCTCCTGAATCTGATAGATGGCAAGGCAATTACCATGTCTCACACTGCCGCTTCATCCTGTGAATGTCAGACTGACAAAATCCTTAGAAAGGACAAGGGCAACACTTCAGCAAGTGAAACCGAGAAGTCATAGCTCTTGAAGTGCTAATTGATTTCTGTGCCTGTTATTACGGGGTCACTAACCAACTGGGGTCAAGCTTTTCTTTGGTTGTTTTTTCTGCTCTCTCAGCAATCTGTCGGAATGGATGGCTGCCACAGCTCCTCCAAACACCTCTGATACCTAAGACCAAGCTCTTAGCATAAAGCGATTTCTAATCAAAATCTATCTAATCATACTCTACATATTAATTGAAGAACTTTTTTCTTCCTTTGAGGAAAAGTGTGTATTTTGTTAATGGATATTTTATTAAAAATTCAGCTGAAAACCTACTGAGAAGTTGCTCTGATTTAATAGCCAAGTCCACATGTTCATTGTTAATTTGTCCACAGGCGCACAGAATGCGGCTTCCTACCTGTTCCCAGGTTGCTGTGTTCCACATCCCAGATTAATGGAAAACTGTATCATGTGAGACATTGTAGAAGGGAGAACAGGTAAGACGTGGAAAAAATCTATGGCCCAGACATTCCTATTATGTCCTTGATGGTTCTTTTGTCTGAGACAAAATATGGTAGCAGGAGTCTGAAGTTCAGGATTGATGACTACAGAAACCAAAGATGGAACCTTCAAAACAAAGGAAACCAAAATCACTCACAACCTTCCCTACGGGAGTCTGTGAATTCTCCTAAATTCAATCTTGCAATTACTATGTACATAACTGCCATTGATTAAGCACCAAGCAATATTCTGTATGTTCCATTTGTTATGTCATGTAGAAGATGCTGTCCTCATGGGGCACTCATTTTAGTCACTCAGAATTCCTCCTTTGCAGACACCTGGAACTCCCTGTGTGTGACTGATCAGGCCCTCTCTACCTGAAGATAAACTGGTGTAAGGTCTTTAAAAGTTACCAAAGCATATGTATCCATTTTATGTACCTTAGCACAAGATAAAAGCAACTTGACATTTCATCATCAGTCTTCTTTTAAAGTGTATTGTATAATATGAATTCTTTGCCAAACTAGGTATTCTGAAAATAGGACTCTAAGTGGAAACAGCCAGAGCAAAGAGTTAATCCACAATAACTGACGTATTGATTTGGTCTGAGGCATGCAGCTGACCAGAGCGGGTGTAACCCTACCTAGTCACAGCTGGAAGAGTGGTCCATTATGAAATCCCAAATGGTATAACTTGGGTGACCGTAGCATGTGGAGTGTACTGGATACTTTCTTTGGTTGTTCCCTATTCTAGCCTTGATGTTTATCTCCTGTCTTCCTAACTGAAGCTATGAGATGCTAGAGGCTGGCTGTGTTCAAGCTTTTTAAAGTCCCGAAGGTGCCATCAACGTGGAGGGAAGGCTAACTAGTAATGAATGTGTGAGTGTACTCTCAGCACAAATACATCCACTATTAGAAAAGGATAATTTTATACCTTGTGATAAGCATCACATAATTTTGAAGATGTTTGCAAATAACTAGAGCCAACATCTGTCCTAAATCCAAAGGGCAAATCTCTGGCTCCAAAGACTCAATCTCTGGCTCAAATTATCAAAGAAAAAAGCAAAGGTAATAACAATCTGTACTTTTACAATGTCTTCTGCCTAGGAAACCTCAAATGCTAAATTAATAGTCACTATGCCTGATGCCAAGTCTGTGAAGCTGCATAGTTAGAGCCACTTTTAGGGCTTTCTTAGGGACAAGAATAATTGTCAGAGTATTGGGCTCCTCCTTATTGTCTCTAATGGGCTGTAATTCACTCTTCCTGATAAAACCTCACTTTTTGCTTATATCAGGAAAAAAAAGTGAACGCTAAAATAATGTCCATGTCACTGTTTTAAAGAAATGTGGCAACTTCCTTGGCTGCCAGAAGAGAGATTTATCCTCTAGCACGTCATCTAGCATGGTCTTCATGGTTTTGACCTGGACTGGGGTGGGGCCATCTGACACAGATTGGCATGGGTACCTTATATGAGGAATAGGAAAGGGTATCCAGTGTAATGTGCTCTTTTCTTCCTTCAGTCTTTGCATACAGGATGATATCATTTTCATGAGACTCTCCAGGGTCACAAATCCCTCCTGCACAAAAAATTTTAAGTGTTAGAACCAACTTGCATCCATTAACATGTAAAACGTAGTGTTAAATTTCAGGATAAAAAATAATTATGAAACCCAGATGTCACTTAAGAATGACCCTAAACAAAGGTAACCAGACCCAAAGGAAAAATTTATGAAGATAGTTCAGATAGGCCATGCTAAAGATCAAAGACTTGACATTTGTGAAGGCCAAACTATTTACTTAATGAGATTACTCAAATAATAGTCTGCAACAAACTGTGACTACCTGTCCATATCTTAACTCTCATTAAAGAAGTGTGCTCCGCTTTTTAATAAACCATTACTTCCTTATATTTGAGGTCTTTATGGCCAAAGTTCAGAACCTATTGATTATGGTTCTAAAAAAATTGTGGTGACTCACTGAATCAAGGATTTCTGAAGCAGTGTGTTACTTAAACTGTTGTATGTAGTACCTTTAATATTTTAGCACATATTAGGTATTTGCATTTTTTTTTTTTTTTAGTACTTAGGAAAAAGATTTTTTTTTAACATCTTTATTAGGGTATTTGTATTTTAGATGCTGTTCATTTTACATTTTTACTTTTGGTACTTCATTTGATTCTTGGAAGCTATATAGAGTAGTTTACTCCCTATCACACTACTTTATAGTCATATGAAATGATATAAAGTTAGAACTGAGAGGTAGTTAAGATCATCCTGATGATGCAACTGAATAACAGAGCAAGTACCTGAAACTGAAGATAATTTAACCAGTTGGTGGAAGAGCCAGGAGTTGATGTTATGTCTCAGCCTTTGACCCTCTATTCTACCGCATTCGGCCAATAATCCTTATTACTGCTGGCTTCTATCAATTGTCAGCTTAACCTGGATTTTAAAGGATTACATGTCTAACCAGAAACCTCTCCCCACTCACCATTATCCTTCATAACAGCACCAAACATAATAGCAGGAGTGGTGATATGTACATGGATTTCCTGGCAAATATTCTACCCCTAAGGTCCAAAATTTATAACATTAACTTTTTATTATTATCTTTTAAAAAAACCCTCTTCCAGTTCTTAAATCAACCACCATTAATGTTAATTTTTATCTACAGGCAATTTTTGTTGCTAATACTCTATGGTGACAAAAAAGCAACCTCAAAAACTCTAGAATAAAGTTACCCTTTAAGAGTTAATCTAATAAAATCAATAAATAATGCCTGAGGGCTTCCCTGGTGGCGCAGTGGTCGAGGGTCCACCTGCCGATGCAGTGGACATGGGTTCGTGCCCCGGTCTGGGAAGATCCCACATGCCGCAGAGCGGTTGGGCCCGTGAGCCATGGCCGCTGAGCCTGCGCGTCCAGAGCCTGTGCTCCGCAACAGGAGAGGCCACAACAGTGAGAGGGCCGCATACCGCAAAAAAAAAAAAAAAAAAAAGCCTGAGACTCACCATCTGTATAAAAAAATAAAGTGTCAATTATTGCAAGTGTCTGGCTTAAACTCGATCTGGGTAACTGGGATCTGATCCTGGGGAGAAATTGCTGAAATGTGATGTTAGGTAAGAAAGCTAGAACCTGACCAGTACAAGAAAGACCATGATAACAGAAGTAACTTGGATGGTGGTATTTGTGAAATCTGGCATGTTACATCTGTCAGACATATGTAACTTGGCATATAATAAATATTTACTGAGTTAAGTAATCTGAATTGAGAATAGAGAAGCCAGATATAGGGATAATGTAGACCTCATCCTAAAAGATGTTTATTGTTCAATGGCAGCAACCTGTCGAGAAAAATCTCATGATTTTGACAACTGATATCATATTTTTAGCATTTCATTACATACTTTAAGATTATAGTAAATATAGCAAGTAAAGCCATTCAAAATGACAGTCTGGTAGGGGGGGAGAGGTGGGGGAAAGACCTCCATGAAAATTAAATTCTCTTTTTTAAAATGTAACTTTTAAGAATTGACTATTGAGCCCATATTAAAGACTTACCAAAAAAAGAACAAAAAAAGGTGAAAGGTCACAGGCAGTGTGGGTTTAAAGCACCACATCCAGAGACATAGGAACTGAAACAACAATTCTCTCTAATTTCATTAAAATTTGTTCCCTGTAAATCCTCTCTGCTCTCTCAAGAACAGTTCGTGAACTGCACCTGAGTTTCAGAGAGAACAGAAACCCACATGGGAGGCTCATCCAGCCTAGAATGACAGAAGAAGAAAGTCCAAAAGGAGCCAAGACTTTAAAATGATGACAGACTTTATCTGAAAGATCCCTCTTGGGGCAATTTATCAGTTCTGTGAAGTTTCAGTGACAGCAGCTCCTACAGAAAGACACGGATTCTTCTTCAGCTTCATTCACTTTGATGTACTGTGGAAAGGTATGACTCAAAGGGCGTTTTGTACAGCAGTTAAGGTACAGAAAATTTCAATAGAAACTAGATGGACAGTTAGTTTTAAAGTATTTTAAATCCTGTTTTAAGTAGATTTAAGACACTCATTTATATTAAGAAAGTGATTTTTTTTTTTTATTGACTATGTGCGGGACATTGGGCCTAAAGGGGAGATAAGCCCTGACCTCAAAAAGTTTGTAATTTAGCAAGTAACTAATACACATGTCTAATATACATGAAAGAATGATGATTAGCAGTAAACTGTGTTGTGCTGCCATAACTGCAGTCAAAATTCAGAGAAAAGAGATACAAGTGTAGGCTAAAAGGGCTGGGTATATAGGAGATGCTAAGTAAATATCTGTTGAAGGAATAATAAAGAAAACAAACCAAAAAACCCAAATGAATGATGTATATTATGTTATTTTTGTCATGTTCACTGCATTCTGGCTCTAAGAACAGTGCTGGATACTAGTCCTCAAATAATTTGTGTTGTATAAATGAAAATGTGTGAATGAAGGAAACAGAACTTGAACCAAACTTTGAAAGTTGAGCAAATTTTCCAGAAATGGTAGTCACAGCAGACTGATATGAACCAAAGGATGAAACCAGGAAGGACACGTAGGCAGTGTCTAAGAAGAAAGGAGTGTGATCTGATCTAGATTAACAATCAGTCACTGATTTTCCTAAGGCACCATACTTAGTGAGGGGTTACTTATAAACTGTCTATCATATCTTAAATCTCTTCCCATATTGTTTTCTTTTCTATCAGCTACCAAAGTTTTGAAGTCTCTTCTGTAGAATCCAGTCTTATCCTACCTTATCCTACTGTCATCCTGTCCTAGCCTAGCCTACCATATCCTATTCTAAAAACACCTTTGCTGATTCTGCTTTCTCCTCAAGGTCAGACCCCATTTCTTTCCTTGTGTTTACTGGTGAACTTCCTGAAAGAGCAGTTCTCAGTCAGTGCCACGTCTCCATTTCTTTTAACTCTATGCTCTTTGGCTTCCCAGGCACCACACCATGGGGAGTCACAGGTGGGCTCTTAGCCCTGTCCTGGTTGACCTCTGACCTCTGTCTCTGTGGCCTTCCTACACTGCTGATCACCTCCCTGTCATCCCATCCCTGAACCACTCTCTTCCTTTCCCTCTTTAGCATAGAACCACGCCCTCCTCCTGCATTTCCTTATGCCCTTTCTCAGCATCCTTTGTCTACTCCTTTTCCTTCTACCTATACTTAGGTGAGGGTTCTCCTTAAGGAGTTTTCATGTCCTTTGCTTACTCTGTCTCCTGCTTGGGAGAACACAGCAACTTTAGTGGCTCCAGTTATCACCTGTATACTGACAACTTTCAAATCCGATTCAGCCCCTGAGTAGAATTTCTGCCTTCATATGGCCTTTCAGAACCCTCAACCTCAACAAATCTAATATCAAAATCCTCTACTGCACACTTGATCTTTATTGTGATCATACTTATTTTTGACATTTCCTATTTTGGGAAATGGCACCATTCTTCCAAACATCCAGGAGAGAAATGTGTCCTCTCAAGACTGTTCTCATAGTCCCTAGTCAGTTGGGTGTGAACTTCAGTTGGTTCCTTCTCCAGTTATTCTATCTCTGTCCCCTCCTGCACATTATTGCCACCATCATTGCCATACTTCCTTTGTTGCTTAGACCAGTGCAATAGCTTCCCTAATTTAGGGTTGCCAGCTAAAATACATTGCATGACCAATACTTATACAGAAAATTATTCGCTGTTTATCTGAAATTTAAATTTAAATAAGTCTCCCCCACCACTCACTAAATCTGTCAACCCTATCCTACCTGGTCTTCTATCCTCTAATTTCTGATTATTTCAGTCTTTCCTTCACACTATGCCAGAATTATCTTTCTAAAAGAAAGATGAGAATATATTATAGAACTGACAGAAATCATCTGATGGCTCCATGTTGCCTAGAGTAGGAGAATCCAAATTCCTCAGTATGATGTTAAAGAAAGTCACTCACTACTCTGGCTTCAGTTCACTTTTCTAGTTCCAGTTTATGTCTTTCCTTTCAACTATACTGGGAAAATCACCCAGCCCCAAACATGTCATATACCTTTATACTTGTGATTTTTCTCAAAATGCTGGCTTAGCTTGAACCTTCAAGTCTAGTTCAAATACCATCTCCTTTGTGAAACTCTACCCTAATCCCTCCACTACAATACCCAGAGCTTCCTCTGCACTTCCATAACATTTTCATTCCATTACAGTCAAACTGCAATCTCTTTTATAGTTAAGTGTTACTTGTGGGCAAGGGCTCTTAAGTAATTTTTATACATAAAAAACCAAAGATATATTGAGTCTTAAGTATTTATTAGACACCATTTTGAAGGCTTTGCATGTATTAACTCATTGATCAGTAACTCTGTGATTTAGGTATCATTATTTTCCCCAGTTGTAGTATCTATATATGCTAGCTCAGTGCTCTACATTCAATAGGAACTCATTAATTTTTTTAATCGAATGGAGATGCTTTTATTTGGGATAAGGTACTTTGGGTCTATTCAAGTGAATGTTTTCCTCAGAGTCAATATAATTTTAATTGATTCATTAATAATCTGCTTTGTTCTAGAAAGAATTAAAGATGACTTAATCTCTTATATAGAGATGACAATCTCTTACATAAAGGCATCGAATGGTTTGATTTACCGTAATTTACTACTAAAAAATGAAGAATTCAAATATATTTTGTGAAAAATGAAAAAAAGGGAAAATACTTAAATTAGACAGCCATATTAAATGTTTATTACAATTTGCCAGGGGGTGACGGCAGTTCTTAAAGTTTCCCAGGAATCACTCTTAATAAAATGAGAGCCAGTTTGAGTTCTAATTATTTAAAGGAATTGAGGTCTGGGTCTTTAAATATACAACTCATTTCAGAGTTAAGGTGAGGATATCCTTATGGCAGGAAGATTATATTATTATATTTTATATCCACAACTTCCCTGTTACCAAACAGATCATTATTGAAAATGAGGTAGCATCACACAGGCAATGTATTTGAGAGCATGATACAATCTGAAGTTTGCTTTGCCACTCTGAGCTGTAGGAGGTGAGGAATGTGAGAAAAATAATAGGCACTGCAGAAGCCTAGACTTGGAAGGTCTGTTTGTCCTGATGAATTGACATCTTTGCTAGTAAGGTCAAAGGTGGACAGTGTTTATTTCCTGTTTCACTTCCAGGTGTTGCCTGTGCTTTTCCAGTCATTTAACAAAAAGGCATGTGACACCTACTCACATTTCTGGAATGACATCCAGTGAAAGAGTATGTAACTGTGGCTCTTGCTGATGAAAATGATAAATTTCAGAGGACACCCATTTCAACCCCCTAATTCCTCCTTGGGTATTTTTCTAAACGTTTAACTATTTATTTGCTCTGCAGTCATCTGAAGAAAAATAACATCTTATAAGCACTTTTTTCCTTTATGTGTTTGCCAACATATTAGAAAGTACAGAATAGTATTAAAGCATTAAAAAGTATAATAAATCTGTTTCTTTCTTAGCTTCCTACAACGAAAGAGTTATGCAATGATGAGATATCCATGAAAACAAATGATTCACCTTGATAATTGTATTTTGGGGAGGCTAGAGGCTTCAGACAAAGGAGTTACTTTGTTCTTAGCTTCTCTCTTGTTGTCTTTTCAGCTATAACCATTGCAGGAAAGGTGGAAGGAAGGTCTAAAGGCATTTTGTCTTTAGGCCTAGTCATGCAAGAACAAGACTAGCTCTTGCACAGGATGGTTCCAGCAAGGCTGGTGTGAGGCAGGTGTGAGCACCACAGACTTTTGCTCAACCAGTAGAACTCATAGTTCATGAATTTTAATTTTATATTGTAGACAACAAACAATCTTACTTCCTCAGGAATAGGTGCTCATCTAGAATTTGCCCTAGGTCAATAAAATTTGTTCAAAATGTACCTACCCATAACAAAGTAAAACCTCAGGTTCCCGTAACCAGTTGTGTCCAGGTAAGGAGTGCATATTTTCCTCTCTCCATCTTTGAGGAAGACCATTGATAAACCTGATTCTATTGTTCCACATTCTGTACCAATGACAGCTCCCAAGATGTCCCACCTTTAAAAAATGACAATCACTAAGAGTTAAAATAGTAAGTCGAAACTTTATAGCGTATAACATTTTATTTTTAATGAGGAACATATACTTAGCAATGAATAATTCTGAAATAAAGATGTGGTACTACAGGCACTTCCCTGATGGTGTTGTGGTTGAGAATCCGCCTGCCAATGCAGGGGACATGGGTTCGATCCCTGGTCCAGGAAGATCCCACATGCCGCAGAGCAACTAAGCCTGTGCACCGCGACTACTGAGCCTGTGCTCTAGAGCCCACGAGCCTCAACTACTGAGCCTGTGTGCCACAACTACTGAAGCCCGTATGCCTAGAGCCCATGCTTTGCAACAAGAGAAGCCACTGCAATGAGAGGCCCACACACTGCAATGAAGAATTGCCCCCGCTTCCCACAACTAGAGAAAGCCTGAGTATCAGTGAAGACCCAATGCAGCAAAAAATTTAAAAATTAAAAAGAATAAGATGGGGTACTACAGATCGTGGGTAATGAACAAAGTTTAAAACACATTCCATTCACAATTACAGTTTTTCTGTAGAGGATAAGTTTAATCAATACTACGTATAGTTTTTCTACTACATGATAGCCTTTATTCTCAAAGCACTTACAGTTGAGGTGGGGAATCAAATTTGAACTAAGGAAAAAGGAAATCATAAAAGATAGTGCCATAGTATCATAAATAACTTGTATGCTGTTTTGCACATTAAATAATAGTCATAGGATGAAAAGTCATACAAGCTGGAAAGAATCTAGCAAGTTTTCAAAAAGGGGACGGGATTTAAACTGTCAAATAGGTATTTGAATATGTAGGAAAATAAAAATATCTAATATATAAAAACTCTTATATCTCCTTAGTATTTATCTCTGCTCATGTCTAATTTGGCCACCACTTTTCACACAACTAACTTGCTTACAGACAGAGGAAACTGGGACACACAGAGGTAAGTGGCTTGCCTAAGGCTGACTGCCTGTTTGGTTTTAAATTGAGATCTTCTGTTTCTTAGTTCACTGTTATTTTAGTAGTTACAGTTCTAAAGAGGACACTGTGCCAGGACAATTATGTTGAACTGGCTGAGACCAAGATGTTTAGGAAATGCTTAATTTTTTGTCTTTTAAAAGATTATTATCGGGCTTCCCTGGTGGCACAGTGGTTGAGAGTCCGCCTGCCGATGCAGGGGACATGGGTTCATGCCCCGGTCCAGGAATATCCCACATGCCGTGGAGCGGCTGGGCCCATGAGCCATGGCCGCTCAGCCTGCGCGTCCGGAGCCTGTGCTCCGCAACGGGAGAGGCCACAAGAGTGAGAGTCCCGCATACCGCAAAAAAAAAAAAAATTATTATCAATCATTCAAGGAGAAGCAGCTCTTTTTCCTTTTCTTCTTTCAAAAAACTTTTTATTGCAGATACTCTCCTTGTGTTACAGTCTTTCAGATTTATCATTTCTTTTCTTTTTTCTTTAATTGGAGTAAAATTGCTTTACAATGTTGTGTTAGTTTCTGCTGTATAATGAAGTGAATCAGCTATTCAAGGAGAAGCAGCTCTTAATAGTACTGGACCACTGTAAATATCAGGAACCTCTCTCGACTCATACAAGAAAATTTCACACTGGTTCATTGGTCTTTCACCTGCTCCATTTATCCCAATAAAGCCACTCAGCCTACTGCTCCATAAAGCAAGTTAAGGTTATAAATGATGCATATGATGACTCCTTTTAGGCATCCATCTGCTTTCGGGTATTTTTAAAATGAAAAATTAAATTGGAAAAGATCAGATTGTCATGGACTGAAAGAATGTTTTATTCAAGTGAGAAATGAGATTAGTAGTCTTTTTCTCTTATTAGTTGTAAATGATTAACTCTTTTAGATTAATCTAAAGAAATTATTTTCATTGACTTCTACCACTGAGAGGGCTATATGAGATATGATCCAGGCTATACATTTCTTTTTAATCTTTATTTTAAAGTCCAACATATTCAATTTTACTCCAGTCTTTATTTATCCCACTGTAACGGTTGGAAGATAATAAAAGTGAGGTTATTTTCTTTAGAAACCCAAATATTTAAAATCAAAGGCTTGATTTAGTTGGCTCTGAAGAGAAAAAAGCAGGGAGAAATCTGAAAATCATTTTGTAGAAGTCTCATTGCTTTAAATAAATTATCTTGCATTTATTAAAAATTCAGTAGGAGCTTCTTGTAGCACAAGCTCATTTTTCGTGAATTTGTATAAACACTGGCTCGAGCTTAGTTGGAGGCAAAGTATCCTTGAGGGGATCCCAGAGCTGCATCAACTACTGAGGGACCTCAGAGATGCCCTTTCACCTGCCTGGACTTCAGATTCCCTCTCTGTAAGGTTGCAAAGTTATGGTCTTTTCCAATTACAAAAATGTCATGGTCTCTGACTCTCTCTTAATATAATAATTACATGAAGTAAAATTATAGCACGACCAAATCTTTGTGGCCAGCAGTGGTATTTAAAGAGCTCTATAGTTTTGGCAATCTTGGATGGCACCACAATTTCCCTGAAAAGGAGTGTTACTTTTCTATGGTTTAAATTATGTTTTCTCCAAGGAAATGTGGTTCTTTGTGAACTGCATCTGAAGGAATGTCTGCTAGAGGGGAGAACTCTCTGCAACAGAGCAATTTATATTTATCTTTGATGGCTAATTCTAAAAAAAGATCCCTTACATTATTTATTATAAATACATTGGTATCTATTATTTATAATAGAGTGGGGCGAAGTTGGAACACACAAAAAAAGTTTAATAATCAATAAAATGCCTTAAGGCAACTTCATTCCTTAGAGGTAGAAAGGTCACAATAATATTTAATTTATATTTTAAAGTATGTCCTTCTACTTTCTGTGTCAAAAAGAGAGTTCTTTTTGTAAGCAAAAATAATTTAAAGACATTTCTTAGCTGGAAAGCTGCTGATCCTCCCTATCAGCTGCTTTGGAATGCTTTGAGAATAAAATTAATTATGTTTGCATTAGCTTATACTTTAATAGTTTTAAGAATGATATGAGAGTATACGTATAACCAATTCACATTGCTGTACACCTGAAACTAACACAACATTGTAAATCAACTATACTCCAATAAAAATTTTTAAAAAAGAATGATATGAGAGAGTAAAACTTAAATGTTCTCACCAAAAAAACCCCAAACAAACAAACAAACAAAAACAGATAAATATGTGAGGTGATGGATATGTTAGTTAACTAGATGGAGGGACTCCTTTTACAATGTGTATGTATATCAAATCACCACAATGTACACTTTAAATATCTTACAACTTTATATGTCAATTGTATCTCAATAAAGCTGAAATTAAGAATATTTTCTTCACAAGCTTAAAAAAAGAATGACGCATATTCTTTGAAGGGCAATCTGGCAGTAACTATCAAAATGAAATTACATACATACATATATATGTATATGTACACATACATGTCTGATTCTCTAATTTTCTTTTAGGAATATCTCTTTCAGAAATACTTTAACAAGTACACAAAAATTTTATTATAATATTCTTTGTCTATCAATAGAGGTTTAGTTAGATAAACTGGTATAGTGCCTTTCTGAAATAATGATATATATTTACTGGCAGAAGAGACATTCATAATATATTGTTAAGTTTTAAAAAAACAAGTTGTGGGACTTCCCTGGTGGCGCAGTGGTTAAGAATCCACCTGCCAATGCAGGGGACACAGGTTCGAGCCCTGGTCCGCGAAGATCCCACATGCCGCGGAGCAACTAAGCCCGTGCACCACAACTACTGAGCCTGCGCTTAGTACAGCCCGCGAGCCACAACTACCAAAGCCCGCGCGCCTAGAGCCTGTGCTCCACAGCAAGAGAAGCCACCGCAATGAGAAGCCTGTGCACCGCAACAAAGAGTAGCCCCTGCTCACCACAACTAGAGAAAGCCCGCATGCAGCAACGAAGATACAACGCCGTCAAAAATAAATAAATTTATAAAAAAATAAAATAAAATATCAAGTTGAGTATAGTAAGGGAAATGTGACTCTAGTGTTTTTTTTTGTATAGCCAGCAAAATTTCTGAATGATATATGCCAGAATATATGCCTACATTTCAACAGTGTGGAGTGGGATTAGCATTGGAGGACTTTTAGTTTTTACTTTACACATTTTTTTTTTTTTTTGCAAAAGGAAAATCATTTTCAGAAAAAAGAAAGGTATTCAATTTATAATTCAGAATGAAAACTTAAATGATCTCATCATAGGTTGATGAAATTACTAAGAATATGAACATAGGCAACAGAGGTCTTACATTTTAATCACTTTTTTCCCTACAAGTATTGGCATAAAAGGCTCTAAAGGGTAGTGGAACATTTCACATTATCTATGAAAATTTATTTATTTATTTATTTATATTTTTTGCGGTACGCGGGCCTCTCACTGTTGTGGCCTCTCCGCTGCGGAGCACAGGCTCCGGACGCGCAGGCTCAGCGGCCATGGCTCACGGGCCCAGCCGCTCCGCAGCATGTGGGATCCTCCCGGACCAGGGCACGAACCCGTGTCCCATGCATTGACAGGTGGACTCTCAACCACTGCGCCAGCAGGGAAGCCAAAAGTTTTTAATTTTATTTCCCAGAACATATTAAACCACCTAAAGTTGGTGACTTTAGGTTTGAACTAAGATATAGAATACAGCCTGGCTATTAAGATCCTACATTTACCAAATTCATAAGGTTTTTTTTATCTACTAGATATTCTCTGAGGTTGAATAAGTTCATTACATCCATAAGGTCTCTCTCTATTTGGGATGAATTCTCTGATATTTAATATGGGATGTGCCATAGGAAAAGACCCTCCACATTCCTTTATATTCATGAGGTTTACCTCTAGCATGAGTCCTGTGAGGTCATTTTGACTAAAGGCTTCTCCACCTTCATTGCATTTATAGGTTTTTCCTCCAGCATGACAGCTTAGGTGAAGGTAAAGGATAAGCTCTATTTGAAGGCTTTCCTGCATGCTGTGCATTTCAAAAATTCTTTTCTTCAATCGGTTCCCCTATATTTCACTCAAATTCAATTTTGCTTTAGGTTTTTATTACATGCATTGTATTTATTTACACTCTTGCTGGAATAACATTAATAAAGAATATTGGCTTCAGAATGGTAGAAAGCACTCAGCTTTCTCACCAATAAGACAGAAATATGACCTAGACTGAGGATGTTTAGAGAAAATGATGTACTGCCTGGCGTACTACAGTTTCAATAAGTGTTAGTTTCCTTTTCTCCCCCTGTAAAATGTAGTACTATTTTTGTTTTAAAATAAGCGAAAGTGGCAATTCAAATGAACTTCTAAATTATAATGAGTATTTTTATTTTTTTCACACTAGAATTAGCAGAGCAGCAATCTTAGACAATGTTGTAGTACAATATGCAAAGGGTAATTGCTTAAACAATTTAAGCAAGGGGATGCTTAGCTGAAAGAAAAACTGTACTTTCTATCCGTAGGTTTTTTTTACAGTTTAAGATTTTGGCTACAAATCTATCAGGGTGCTTAAATTTATTACTTATGTGATCTAAATGGTCAAGTGGGTTTTACTTTAATAGTAATGAACATGCCTGTAAAAAAAAAAAAAAGACCCACTTAATACAGTGTTAACTCAGTCTGTCAGTCTATCTTAAATTCACTTACCCTGAATTAGAAGCTTAAATAAAATGCCAGAGGTAACATAATTCTTCTGGGTAGGATAGAGGGAAGAACTGTAGAAAATAGCAAGAAGATGCTCAAACTGTTCTGAAGAGTTCTATGTAATTTTTAATAAAAGCCAATTTTTAATAAAAGCATCAACTGACATTGAAGGGGCTATAATGGAGATTGTTCTTGTTGGTCTATATGCAGTTTTGGTTTTCAAGGTATATGTAACATTCTTTGGAACTATCTCCTCAGAACAAGGAAGTCAATATAAATTTGTTTTATTGAGTTTATATTGCTTTTTCCTTGGTTTTATTCCAGTGGATAGCATTGAAATTTAAGAAAGGCATTTTGAGTCAGTTTCAGGACTGACCCTCTTTTCTAAGCAATGCCATTAAAAAACATAACTAATAACTTGTATTTTGGTCTCTTTATAGTAAATCACCTATCAGAGATTAAGTCATGGCTGACCTGAGGAAAACATTATCTGTGCTCAAATTTTTTTCTATAATCTTACATGAGCTGTTTTAAAATATATTTCTTGAAAGAGCTTCTTCAGAACAAATTTATAAAGCAGTTAATAGGGTGTGACGGTAGCAGAGCAGGATTGTTAGGACCGGAGGTTGGAGAGAACTGGAAATAGTCAGGTCAGAAGTCCAGAGACTAATCTCTCTGACCATTTGATAAGTCCTGTTCACCCTCTGGCATCTTTTGCTGGTACGTGGGAGAATTCTGGTACGTCTTGCTGGTACGTGGGAGAATTCTGGGTATTCCATCTATTTGTTTTCTAGTATGATAGCAATATTCTCATTATTGGAAAATTGGAAAATAGAAAGAGTAGAAGAAAAAAATCACCCATAACCATACTACCCCAGAGACAAGAACAATTTATATTTTACTATATTTATTTCTAATATTTTATATGTATATTTCCAAGTGGTCATGATAATATTATACAGATGGTTTTGTATTTTGCCCTTTTTCATTTACATTAGTAATATACACATTTTCCAGGTTACTATTAACTCTTTATAAATGTGTCACATAATATTTTATTACATATATGCCAAACTAGTCATTATGTCATTGTCATGTTTCAAAATACAAAGCTAAATAATTATACTACTTAGCATACTTTATGGGGCTGAGGAATAAATTCTCAATTTCCTAATGCTCCTGAATATGTTCTAGATAACCCTGAGCTATGTTTTGTGAGGGGTCAGAGTTCTGCTTTTCCTTCGTATACACTCCTACATATTCAGGACTGCCTTGTGGTCAGTGTGCAGCAGGTGAACTACTGAGGAAAGACTATAGAAAATGAAACATGCTGAAGAAGTGGGCATCTGAACATTTCAGTGCCAGCAGCCTCCTCTAAAGCCTTCTACAGAAAAATCCTATCACGGGCTAGTGTTATGCCAAGCTGTGAGGAATTAAATCACTTTGGGAGGATTCAGATTTCACTCTCTTCTTTCTGTGACTTCAGTAAAGAGTGTCCTCTCTTGAAGAGGGAGTGAGTTGCTGTATTCTGGATGCTCACATGGACAGCTGGTTTGGAGAGGGGAAGGGGTTATTAACGAACTCAAGAATGGCAGTGTCAAAAACAAAGATGTACACATGCTGCAAATTAAAGAACGGTTTAAAATTTCTATGAAGGAATTCCAGAACAATTTTAGCATACCTAATCATATGAACTTATTCTTTTATTATTTGAAAATTTACTATGTTTCAAAACAGAAAAACAATCTGTGTAAACAGAAAGTAATTTTAGAACCCACATCAAAAGCAAACCAGAACAAGAAGTCTTTTTTTTTTTTTTTTGCGGTACGCGGGCCTCCCACTGTTGTGGCCTCCCCCGCTGCGGAGCAACAGGCTCCGGACGCGCAGGCCCAGTGGCCACGGCCCACGGGCCCAGCCGCTCCGCGGCACGCGGGATCCTCCCGGACCGGGGCACGAACCCGTGTCCCCCACATCAGCAGGCGGACTCTCAACCACTGCGCCACCAGGGAAGCCCAAGAAGTCTTTTAACAGCTTGCAACAAGTTTACTCTGATTCACTTTAGCACTTCCATGGTTTTAAAATATATCCAATTATCATTTTAACTAATACTGTCTTTTTAAAAATGACATTTCATTGGTTTATTTAGAGAATCCAATATACGTTTCGCTGGACTATTCAACTTTGTGTTTCTTTCATATCTTATTAGTTACTATGAATATAATTTTTCTTTGAGTACCACTTTGGTCATATCCCGTTACCGATAATAAGCATAGTTGGAATAACAACCAATTTTTAAGTCTTCTGATTGCTTATTATATGTCATGCATTGTGCAAAGTGTTCTTCATATACTGTTGCATAGGAAATTGAGTCATTTGTGGTGATGTGGATGGACATAGAGTCTGTCATACAGAGTGAAGTAAGTCAGAAGGAAAAAAACAAACACCGTATATTAATGCATGTATATGGAATCTAGAAAAATGGTACTGATGAACCTAGTGGCAAGGCAGGAATACTGACACAGATGTAGAGAACAGACTTGTGGACACACTACTATGTGTAAAATAGATAGTGGGAAGCTGCTGTATAGCACAGTGAAATCACCTCGGTGCTTTGTGACGACCTAGAGGGGTGAGATGGGGAGGGTGGGAGGGAGGCCCAAGAGGGAGGGGATATAGGTATACAGACAGCTGATGCACTGTGTTGTACAGCAGAAACTAACACAACATTGTAAAGCAATAATAATCTAATAAAGATGTAAAAAAAAAAAAGCCACACACACAAAAATACTTCTTTTTAGCCCTTTAAATGCTTACATCTGAATTCTACTTTATCGGATTTGAATATCTGAAATTAATATGCCTCCTTGCTTCTTTTGCTGCATTTATCTGGTATATTAGTTTCTCTTCTTTGACTTTCAACTTCTTGTGTTGTTCTAGTTTGAGTCTCTCATAAATAGCAAACATATAGCTGATTTTTAAAAAACCTACTGTGAAAACCTCACTTAATAAATGAATATATCTCACTCAAATTTATTGTGCACTGATATGTTCCTGCCAAATTGTTTTCTGTTTTCTATTTACCCTGTTTTTTATTGTTTATTTTTTGTCACTTTCCTGGCATTTGTTGGACTAAGTACTCTTTGTTTTATGTTAACCTAATGCTTTAGAAGTTATGTAGCCTATAAATGGCAAATTTCTTTTTCTTTGAATTTTTGTATTCTATTTAACTTATTTTTTTATACAGCAGGTTCTTATTAGTTATCCATTTTATACATGTTAGTGTACATATGTTAATCCCAATCTCCCAATTCATGACACAAACACTTTCCCCCCTTGGTGTCCATACATTTGTTCTCTACATCTGTGTCTCTATTTCTCCCCTGCAAACCAGTTCATCTGTACCATTTTTCAAGGTTCCACATATATGTGTTAAAATATGATATTTGTTTTTCTCTTTCTGACTTACTTCACTCTGTATGACAGTCTCTAGATCCATCCACGTCTCTACAAATGACCCAATTTCATTCCTTTTTATGCCTGAGTAATAGTCCATTGTATATATGTACCACATCTTCTTTATCCATGCATCTGTCAATGGGCATTTAGTTGCTTCCATGACCTGGCTATTCTAAATAGTGCTGCAAAGAACATTGGGGTGCATGTGTCTTTTTGAATTATGGTTGTCTCTAGGTATATGCACATTAGTGGGATTGCTGGGTCACATGGTAATGCTATTTTTATTTTTTTAAGGAACCTCCATACTGTTCTCCATAGTGGCTGTACCAATTTACATTCATACCAACAGTGTAAGAGGGTTCCCTTTATTCCACACCCTCTCCAGCATTTGTTCTTTGTAGATTTTCTGATGATGCCCATTCTAACTGGTGTGAGGTCATACCTCATTGTAGTTTTGACTTGCATTTCTCTAATAATTAGTGATGTTGAGCAGCTTTTCATGTGCTTCGTAGCCATCTGTATGTCTTCTTTGGAGAGATGTCTGTTTAGGTCTTCTGCCCATTTTTGGATTGGGTTGCTTGTTTTTTTAATATTGAGCTGCATGAGCTGTTTATATGATTTGGAGTTTAACCCTTTCTCCGTTGATTCGTTTGCAAATATTTTCTCCCATTCTGAGGGTTATCTTTTCATCTTGTTTATAGTTTCCTTTGCTTTGCAAAAGTTTTAAGTTTCATTAGGTCCCATTTATTTTTTTTTGTTTTTATTTCCATTACTCTAGGAGGTGGATCAAAACAGATTTGCTGTGATTTATGTCAAAGAGTGTTCTTTCTATGTTTTCCTCTAAGAGTTTTATAGTGTCCGGTCTTACATTTAGGTCTCTAATCCATTTTGAGTTTATTTTTGTGTATGGTGTTAGGAAGTGTTCTAATTTCATTCTTTTACATGTAGTTGTCCAGTTTTCCCAGCACCACTTATTGAAGAGACTGTCTTTTCTTCATTGTATATCCTTGCCTCCTTTGTTGACCATAGGTGCGTGGGTTTATCTCTGGGCTTTCTATCCTGTTCCATTGATCTATATTTCTGTTTTTGTGCTGGTACCATATTGTCTTGATTACTGTAGCTTTGCAGTATAGTCTGATGTCAGGGAGTCTGAATCCTCCACCTTCGTTTTTTTCCCTCAAGACTGCTTTGGCTATTCGGGGTCTTTTGTGTCTCCATACAAATTTTAAGATTTTTTTGTTCTAGTTCTGTGAAAAATTCCACTGGTAATTTGATAGGGACATTGCTCTGCCTAGTATAGTCATTTTCACAATGTTGATTATTCCTATCCAAGAACATGGTATATCTCTCCATCTGTTTGTGTCATCTTTGATTTCTTTCATCAGTGTCTTATACTTTTCTGAGTAGAGGTCTTTTGTCTCCCTTGGTAGGTTTATTCCTAGGTATTTTATTCTTTTTGTTGCAGTGGTAAATGGGAGTGTTTCCTTCATTTCTCTTTCAGATTTTTCATCTTTAGTGTATAGGAATGCAAGAGATTTCTGTGCATTAATTTTGTATCCTGAAACTTTACCAAATTCATTGATTAGCTCTAGTAGTTTTCTGGTGGTATCTTTACGATTCTCTATGTATAGTATCATGTCATCTGCAAACAGTGACAATTTTACTTCTTCTTTTCCAGTATGTATTCCTTTTATTTCTTTGTCTTCTCTGATTGTCGTGGCTAGGACCTCCAAAACTATGTTGAATAATAGTGGCGAGAGTGGACATCCTTGTCTTGTTCCTGACCTTAGAGGAAATGCTTTCAGTTTTTCACCATTGAGAATGATGTTTCCTGTGGGTTTGTCACATATGGCCTTTATTATGTTGAGGTAGGTTCCCCCATGCCCACTTTCTGGAGAATTTTTATCATAAATGGGTGTTGAATTTTGTCAAAAGCTTTTTCTGCATCTATTGAGATGATCATATGGTTTTTATTCTTCAATTTGTTAATATGGTGTATCACATTGATTGATTTGTGTATATTGAAGAATCCTTGCATCCCTGGGATAAATCCCACTTGATCATAGTGTATGATCCTTTTAATGTGTTGTTGGATTTTGTTTGCTAGTATTCTGTTGAGGATTTCTGCATCTATATTCCTCAGTGATAGGGGTCTGTAATTTTCTTTTTTTATAGCATCTTTGTCTGGTTTTGGTATCAGGGTGATGGTGGCCTCATAGAATGAGTTTGGGAGTGTTCCTTCCTCTGCAACTTTTTTGGAAGAGTTTGAGAAGGGTGAGTGTTAGCTCTTCTCTAAATGTTTGATAGAATTCACCTGTGAAGCTATCTGGTCCTGGACTTTTGTTTGTTGGAAGATTTTTAATCACAGTTTCAATTTCATTACTTGTGATTGGTCTGTTCATATTTTCTATTTCTTCCTGTTTCAGTCTTGGAAGCGTATACCTTACTAAAGATTTGTCCATTTATTCCACATTGTCCATTTTATTGGCATAGACTTCCTTATAGTAGTTTCTTAGAATGCTTTGTATTTCTGCGGTGTCTGTTGTAACTTCTCATTTTCATTTCTAATTTTATTGATTTGAGTCCCCTCCGTCTTTTTCTTGATGAGTCTGGCTAATGGTTTATCAATTTTGTTTATCTTCTCAAAGAACCACCTTTTAGTTTTATTGATCTCTGCTATTATTTTCTTTGTTTCTATTTCACTTATTTCTGCTCTGATCTTTACGATTTCTTTCCTTCTGCTAACTTTGGGTTTTGTTTGTTCTTCTTTCTCTAGTTCCTTTAGGTGTAATGTTAGATTGTTTATTTGAGATGTTTCTTGTTTCTTAACGTAGGCTTCTATTGCTATAAACTTCCCTCTTAGATCTGCTTTTGCTGCATCCCATAGGTTTTGCATTGTCGCGTTTTCATTGTAATCTGTCTCTAGGTATTTTTTGATTTCCTCTTTGATTTCTTCAGTGATCTCTTGGTTATTTACTAACGTATTGTTTAGCCTCCATGTGTTTGTGTTTTTTACATTTTTCCCCTGTAACTGATTTCTAATCTCATAGCATTGTGGTCAGAAAAGATGCTTGGTATGATTTCAATTTTCTTAAATTTACTGAAGCTTTATTTGTACCCAAGATGTGATCTATCCTGGAGAATGTTCCATATGCACTTGAGAAGAAAGTGTAATCTGCTGGTTTCGGATGGAATGTCCTATAAACATCAGTTAAATCTATCTGGTCTATTGTGTCATTTAAAGCTTGTGTTTCCTTATTAGTTTTCTGTCTGGATGATTTGTCCGTTGGTGTAAGTGAGGTGTTAAAGTCCCCCACCTTTATTGTGTTACTGTCTATTTCCTTTTATAGCTGTTCGTATTTGCCTTATGTATTGAGGTGCTCCTATGATGGGTGCATGTATATTTATAATTGTTATGTCTTCTTCTTGGATTGATCCCTTGATCATTATGTAGTGTCCTTCCTTGTCTCTTGTAACCTTCTTTATTTTAAAGTCTCTTTTATCTTATATGAGTATTGCTACTCCAGCTTTCTTTTGATTTCCATTTGCATGAAATATCTTTTTCCATCCCCTCGGTTTCAGTCTGTATGCGTCCCTAGGTGTAAAGTGGGTCTCTTGTAGACAGCATATATATATATATGGTCTTGTTTTTGTATCTATTCAGTAAGCCTCTGTTTTTGGGTTGGAGCATTTAATCCATTCACATTTAAGGTAATTATCGATATGTATGTTCCTATTACTATTTTCTTAATTGTTATGGGTTTGTTTTTGTAGGTCCTTTTCTTCTCTTGTCTCCCTCTTAGAGAAGTTCCTTTAGCATTTGTTGTAGAGCTGGTTTGGTGGTGCTGAATTTTGTTAGCTTTTGCTTGTCTGTAAAGCTTTTGATTTCTCTGTCAAATCTGAATGAGATCCTTGCCTGGTAGAGTAATCTTGTTTGTAGGTTCTTCCCTTTCATCATTTTAAATATATCGTGCCACTCCCTTCTGGCTTGTAGAGTTTCTGCTGGGAAATCAGCTGTTAACCTTATGGGAGTTTCCTTGTATGTTATTTGTCATTTTTCCCTTGTCGCTTTCAGTAATTTTTCTTTGTTTTTAATTTTGTCAGTTTGATTACTATGTGTCTCGGTGTGTTTCCCCTTGGGTTTATCCTGCCTGGGACTCTCTGCGCTTCCTGGACTTGGGTGGCTATTTCCTTTCCCATGTTAGGGAAGTTTTTGACTATTATCTCTTCAAATATTTTCTCCAGTCCTTTCTCTCTCTCTTCTCCTCTGGGACCCCTGTAATGCGAATGCTGTTGCATTTAATGTCCCAGATGTCTCTCAAGCTGTCTTCATTTCTTTTCATTCTTTTTTCTTTATTCTGTTCCATGGCAGTGAATTCCACCATTCTGTCTTCCAGGTCACTTATCCGTTCTTCTGCCTCAGTTATTCTGCTATTGATTCCTTCTAGTGTATTTTTCATTTCAGTTATTGTATTGTTCATCTGTGTTTGCTTCTTCTTTAATTCTTCTAGGTGTTTGTTCTTTAATTCCTGCATCTTCTCCATCTTTGCCTCCATTCTTTTTCCGAGGTCCTGGATTATCTTCACTATCATTACTCTGAATTCTTTTTCTGGAAGGTTTCCTATCTCCACTTCATTTAGTTGTTTTTCTGAGGTTTTATCTTGTTCTATCATCTGGTACATAGCCCTCTGCCTTTTCATCTTGTCTATCTTTCTGTGAATGTGGTTGTTTTCCACAGGCTGCAGGATTGTAGTTCTTCTTGCTTCTGCTGTCTGTCCTCTGGTCTAATCTATTTTCTTTAGCACACATATTTACCCTTAAAGTTTTCTATTAACATTAAGAGTTACCCAAGATCTATATCCTCACTCCAAGCAAGTTAAGAACTTTGGCAGTATTTTAATTCCTTCTTCTTCTCTTCTTGTCAGTCTCCCTCTGTACCTCTCATATTGAGGTCATCTGGGCTTTAATTCCAATTTTTTATTAAAAATTTTCAATAATCAATACTTTTTTCAGTCTGAACTACAAGCTTTACTTTTTTCCTTGCTCACTCCTCTTTCTTGAATCTATCATATTTCTCTTGGATTTATTTCCAGGTATACATCTTCTAGTAATTCTTTCAGAGAGCATTCAGGAGTAGTAAACTTTCTGAACCCTGTGTGTCTGAAAATTTTTATTTTTCCCCAATACTTGAATGATATTTGACTGGAGGGGAATGTTATGTTCCAAATAATTTTCTCTCATAACATTAAGATAACTGCCTCATTTTATAAAATTATGCTTAGTGTTACTAAGGAAAGTATTATACAGTGAATCTCATCTAGAAGCTTTTAGCATTTCCTCTTTTTTCTGCATTCTAAAGTTTCTCCCTGATGGTCTAGGACTGGATATTTTTCCATCCACCTTGCTAAACATTTTCATTCATAGGAACTATGTCTTTTTCTTTCTTCTTCTTTTTTAAGTCTTGGGAACTTGTCTTCAATTATATTTCTGAATATTTCATTCCACATATTCCCTCTGACCCTTCCTCCTTTTGGAATTCCTATTATTTCTAATGTTAGAAGTGCCAATCTCCCCTGTACACTTTACATTTCTTTTTCTTACATCCAATAACCCTAAGTTTTGGAAAGATTTCAAGACTCAAATTTCCAGCTCATTAATTTGTTCTTCAGCTATGCTAATGCTCATATTCAGAGGGAAAAATCCATTAAATTTGTTTCAACAATCATATATTTTCATTTCTCACATCTCTATTTTTTCCTCACAAAATCTGTTTTAATTTCACAAATGCTGTCTGCTCTCTTATCTCTCTGAGGGTATCAATTATACTTCTTATAAAATCTCCATTTGTTTATTCTGCTACTTCTATTTTCTCAGCTCTTAGTTCTCTAGTTTGATGAATTTTTTTTAATGGAGTGGATTTTCCTCAGATTTGATGATTCTAGACCATTTGCTTAGATTTGTATCTGCTATTCTTCCTTAGTTTTGGTGTAAAAATGCCCACCAATGGGAGCAGATGTGCCCTTGGGTGGGGGGTACCACAGGGGTCCTGGAGGTTTCCAGTTTCCTGGCATTGCCCTGCTTCTCCATTCCAAGTGTCCACATTCATTGTCTGTTCCTAGGGGCAGACATGCCTGCACAGAAGTGTGTGTAGTCAAAGACTCACCTACTTAGCAATCCCGACAGCAGGACTCCAGAGACCCATCTGATTCCTGTGTCCAGTACCTAGGACCCTTTTGTAGTGTGTCATTCAATATATGTTTTGGATTATAGTTTCCTC
Source organism: Monodon monoceros (assembly GCF_005190385.1). NCBI lineage: Eukaryota > Metazoa > Chordata > Mammalia > Artiodactyla > Monodontidae > Monodon > Monodon monoceros. The sequence goes on along the minus strand of NW_021703776.1, from coordinate 19,154,273 downwards.
CTTCCATCGATCCTTTTCTCCTCTCTCTTTCTCTCTCTATTTTTTTTCCTTCTTTTGTGCAACACTTCATAATTCCTGACTCAATTAGGGCACACTCTGTTGTCATTATAGATTCATTTGCTTGTTTTCTGTAGTTTCCAAGGATTTGGGGCAGGTGGGGAAGACTAGAGCATGCTGTGTTGATTCAATGGTCTAATATTCAATTATACAGCCATAAAAAATGAGATAATGCCATTTGCAGCAACATGGATGTACCTAGAGATTATTACACTAAGTGAAATAAGTCATAGACAAATGTCATATGATATAATTTATATGTGGAAGTTAAAAAAATGATACAAATGAACTTATTTACAAAACAGAAATAGACTCACAGACATAGAAAACAAACTTACGGTTACCAAAGGGGAAAGGTGGGGAGGGATAAATTAGGAGTTTGGGATTAGCAGTTACAAAATACTATATATAGAGACTTCCCTGGTGGTCCAGTGGTTGAGACTTTGCCTGCCAGTGCAGGGAGTGTGGGTTCAATCCCTAGTCGGGGAGCTAAGATCCCACATGGCTTGTGGCCAAAAAACCAAACCATAAAACAGAAACAATATTGTAACAAATTCAATAAAGACTTTAAAAATGGTCCACATCAAAAAAATCTTTAAAAAAATACTATATATAGAATAGATAAACAATAAGGTCCTACTGTATAGCAGAGGGAACTATATTCAGTATCTTATAATAACGTATAATGGAAAAGAATCTGGAAAAAGAAAAAGAAAAAAAAAAGGATCTGAAAAAAGAATATATATATATATATATATATATATATATGTATAACTGAATCACTTTGCTGTACACCTGAACCTAATACAACATTGTAAATCAACTACACTTCAAAAAAATAGTTTAATATTCATTACATGTGTGGAGCTTCTCTAACATGAATACTTCGGTGACAGCAAAAAAACATATTTTTTAAAGTTATCTGAATAGTTAAAAACATACAATGTTTTCATTTGGGATGAAAGACAAGTATACAAATTCTATATTCTAGTAATGTGTTTTTCTACAAAGCCCCCTCCCACCCAAAGACAGCCTCAGATGGGTGAGATATGGTAGTTGCTAACTAAATGATGTGTTTGTGAGGTTAAGCCAAAGTTCAGAAAGGCTCACATAAATTAACAGTGTATCTATTTAAGTTTCTCTCTTGCTGAAGTAACAGATGTGTCTTTAGGAAAAAGAAAAGAAACTTTAAAATCCCACGTAAAATAAGCCTATCAACATACAGCTTTATGATGTAAAAGGCAAACAGCTTTTGCATCCTTGTGATCTGAGATCAAATAATTTGACTCAAATGGAAAGAAAACAGGAATATTTGGAAAGTGGTTTCCAAAAAAGTCATAATGACACTGGCTTTTTTTTCTTGCCATTCATATGAAATGTTTTGAAGCTATTATTAGAGAGGACTGCATATTCTTTTTTCTCTCTCTCATAATTCTTTTTTTTTTTGGTACGCGGGCCTCTCACTGCTGTGGCCTCTCCCATTGCGGAGCACAGGCTCCGGACGTGCAGGCTCAGTGGCTGTGGCTCACGGGCCTAGCCGCCCCGCGGCATGTGGGATCTTCCCAGACCGGGGCACGAACCCCTCTCCCCTGTATCGTCAGGCAGACTCTCAACCACTGCGCCACCAGAGAAGCCCTCTCTCATAATTCTTATGGGAGAAAAATATAGTTAAACGAGATGAAAATATTATATCCATATTAATAATTTAATTTCTCTGTCTTAAAAGAAAGTGACCTCAAAGCTACAATCCAATCAATTTAATTGGTCACTCTTGAATAGAGTGGGGGTTTACCACCTACGTTTTATGTCTATTTTAGCATGTGAGCTTTTGATGATAAATTCTGTGGGTGGTGATGGCTGAGGGGACGAATGAGACAAATATTCAGTAAATCCGGCTGATAAAACACAACAAGAATTTCACTACCAAGTTCCTAATCTGTGTTTCTTTGTCAGCTCGTACCCTAGGTAAAAATGCTTCATGTTAATTTGATTGTGACAGGATTTTTTCCCTGGAGCTTTGATTATAAATTATTATAACAGCTTTCTTTCTCAGATCAATAAAGCATCGTTTGGGAATGCGTGGATGTGGAGAGGGGGCACACACACACACATTCACATACAACGCTATGGATTAAAGCAGCATTTTACCATCATCCCCAGAGAAAACACTAGTCTCATTATCCTTTTATACCTTTTTAAATAATATAACGCCAATGTGGATAAATGGTTCACCAGATGAGAGCACAAATGAGGTAGTTCTGAGAGGGGCGGTGTGGTCTGATATCCTAGGGGAAAAGCTACAAATAAACCTAAGGTGTGGTTGCTAGAATAATTAAGCTGCTTTTAGAATTAAGGTGAATTAATTGTGTTCTAATTAGAGTGGCACAGGTGCTTTTGTCGAGCACATTATTCTACGTTATTGGAACAGAAATCTGCTGACAATGTCACAGCCTGAAAGTATCGGCCTCTTATCTGTGACCAAAACCCTCACTACTGAGAAGTGGCCAAAGAAACCACCTGAGTCACTGAGCGAATGGAATTTGCTCTGATGTTCCTCTGTATCTGTGTTGAATTTAGCTCTTTTTTTAAGCATAAATACTTTTAGTTCATTTTGTTTGTTTTGGGAGATGAATATTTTGGTTTAGCCACAAATTCTCACATCAGTAGTGCTCTGAGATAGCAGAATGTCTGATCTGTTAATTGGAATATATTTTTTGCCAGCTATTTTTCTGGATTAGTACATTAATTTTCTAAAATGTGTGTGGTTTCTTCTAATATCAAATCTATTCCTTTCTAAGCTTAATTCATAAAGGTTTTTTTGTGTGTGTTTGTACTAAGTCTCCACTAATGTTAGTAGCAGAGAGCTGTATGGACCATTAATCCATCCAGTAAGCATTCTTTTGTTCTTTTATAGATGATTTTTGATAATACAGCAAGCTAAAACAAAGAAGAGGGCATTCTAGGAGAGGGAATATGTGGATATGAAGGCCATAGGTAAAAATAAATTGTATCTCTTCCCAGAAGAATAAGAGGACATTAGGACTTCGAGGACAGAGATAACTTGGTAACTAGCTAGCCAGCTAACTACATAAATAACAGGAAAGCGTTTACGCATGTATCAGAATGGTACCACTGAAGACTTGTGTTTCTCTCTCTGCTTTAGTGGGATGGAGACTGGGTATCTGGACAACACTGTGGCATCATTTGTGTTCCTAGAGGATGTAGGTCTCACTGAAGAAAATGACCTACAACTGCTGCATAGGTGGTATTAGCTTGGAGAGGTGAAGGACTGGAGGTCACGAGTCTCTGGTGCTTCAAAATTTGGGACCCTCTCATAGGCAGTTAAGCTCCATCATCAGGAAAGGGATCTGAATTGGTCTTTTATATCAGGGGTCAGAAAGAAAGAACTGATATGGTGATGTAAAGCTGGTGATGGACCTTTTATCTCTAGAAGGTAGGTAAAGAAGACTTGGCATGCATTGTCAAAGTTCTAGACCCCATCAAAGCCCATGGATCTCTGAGGGGAGTGGAATGAGCCCTATGTAGTACAAGAGCTACAAATGAAAGCAGCCAGGTTCCTGGGGAGATCCTGGACACAAGAAAGAGGAACAATGGTTGCTGGTCCCTCAAGGAGACACCACAGCCACACTGGACATGGGACTTCAAGAGTGACAGGAACCTTGAAAGAGAAGGTTCTGTGGACTGAAGGGCTTGAGCATCACTGCTAGGCTTGGAAAGGTCAATAGTGCACCCTTGAGGGGGTGGGGTCCCTCAAAGTGTCAGTCTCCTTCAGAGGCTTCCCACAGCTGGACTTCCCTGAGGTGGGGAAGAGCAGGGCTGGGTCAGCTGCTGTAGAAATCTAGCTTTCAACAGTGAGAGACCCTGATGTGGCAGCAGAAGGTCAAGCAGCAGTAGCAGTGGCTTAGGCTGCTGGTCAGATTTCCCTTTTATTGGGTCCAAATGCAGTTTCTGGGCAATGCATAGGAAGTGGGGAACCCAAGAGGTCATCAATAGTGGCCTTCTCGTCCCTCTGACACTTAGAATCCCATCCAATTTTGATTGAATTTGTTGAGATCAGAGGGATGTGATTACCTCAGATGTTGTGTTCTGGGAAAGTTCCTCGTAGTTAAGCAGTAAATTATTGCTATTTCATATCCATCATGAAATTACACTTTATGTTAATTTCATTCATCTTCATCATAGTCTTAGAAAACATACACTAAACAGCAGTAAGGACCTGGTGTTATGATTACAAGTGTATAGTGTAAAAAAAAAAAAAAAAAAGCCAGGTGCAAACCAGAGAATTTCTAGAATTTCTTTCCAATTCATACTACCTTATGAATTTTGTTTCTCTGAACCTATTAATTTTTTTCAGCTTGAATTTCTGAAAGTGCTACTCAATTAATAGGAAATATCTTAGGGCCACTGGACCCAGAAGAAGTCACATAGTTCAGAATGGCCAGAAAATACTACCACCAAACCATCCTCATTGTTTCAACCTCAACCCCATATTCTTTCTTTAAATATCTCTCAGGGACTTCCCTGGTGGTCCAGTGGTTAAGAATCCCCCTTCCAATGCAGGGGACGCAGGTTTGATCCCTGGTCAGGGAATTAAGATTCCCACGTGCTGCAGGGCAACTAAGCCCACACGCCACAACTAGAGAACCTGCACACTACAACTAGAGAGCCCATGTGCCACAACTACAGAGCCCACGTGCTCTGGAGCCCACACACCACAACTAAGAGAAGCCCACACACCTCAACTAAGACCCAACACAGCCAAGAATTAAAAAATTTTAAAATATTTTTAAAAAATCTCTCAAAGATTAAATTTTACCCCCTAAATCAATTTTTACAGATCACAGCCACACTCCACTGAAAATCAGGTAACAGCATCTGTAAATCTCAGACCCCAGGAAGACAACTGAAAGTCTCAATATAAAAGTAGTGGAAAGATTTTATATTCTATACGCATTGAAAAATAAAACACATTTTCCCAGTAAAAGCTGAAGAAACAAAGATGAGATATAAGTGATTCAACTGAAGTTAAAAGGTATTTGCAATCACAAAAATTAGTATGCATAAAAACAGTTGATTGCTTAATAAAGAATGTTTAACATAAGTGTACCCCTTTTGGCTTGTCTATGATAAGGATCACCAGTATTAAGCATACTTTTGCTATTTAACAATATGCATTTAAAATATTTCCAGTGGAATAAATGTAAGTGCTATACACAGCATGGGAGATAACAATTACTTACCCTGTAGGCTGGCTCTCAAATTCTTCTGACCACTGCTCTTGAATATCCTCTGTAGAAAGATCTACATCCCGGGTGGTGGCAAAATTGAACTCACTGCCTTCATTTCCATGGAAATAAATGGAGTTCCCATCTGACTGACAGCTATGCTGTAGATAAAAAGAGAGCATGGGGTGTCTGTTGAATTGGTTTTGTAGCTATATCTGTCTTACTCATGTATAATTAGAGTTTTTAGAAAACTCATTATGTTATTCCCTCTATGGTGGACTCCGAAATCAAAAGAAATTGTTACCTCTTTTTTTTTGGTCTTGTTTAATTCAATTACAGTTTCTCTCTAGCTTATTAAGTTATCACGAAAAAGGAGTCAAGAGGCCATTTGAGCTTTGCCACCTCAGCCTTCAGTATGAAACAAGAATATTTTAATTGGAATAATTTCCCATCTTTACCACAGTCCTTGTTGTGGGAATTAAGTGTGATAATGACGTGTCATATATTTTCAATACTGTGGTTACAGGCTAAATCACACTGACCTTCTCAATATTCCATATATTTCTGGCTTGCCATTCAAGCCTTTCACAATTTGTCTATAAATGGGATATGAGCCGAATAGCTTGCTAATCAAAACATGGAATACAGAAAAGGTCAAAGTAATCCCTGATATGATCATATATTCTCAGCCAGCTTTTGAGTAAAATGTCTGACCAGACCTAGGAAGTGCATGATGTCCCCAAGGAGGAGCTCATAAACAACAAACTTTGTTATTCTCCAAAAGAACACCAGGCTTACAAAGAATAAAGAAAAATAATTTTTTGTGATGCTTTTTTTTTAACCTACATTTTTTCAGCTTAAAGTGAATAGTCAAAGGCAAGATCCAACTCTGGAGCTGAGTAAACTGAGTATTTAGTTTTAAAAAATATGATAAGTTTTTGCATTAATCATTTTTTGGTAATGTCACACATAGAGAAATGCTAAAAAATGAAAGACCAAACATTCTTTTAAGTTTTATATACTCTTAAAATAGGAATGAAGAAAAATAACTGGACAGAGAGTATCAGTTGGGCCCAGTGACTGTAAGTTCTGCAGGGCAGGGGTCATGTCCCTGTATTCCAGGTTTTAGCACAGTGCTTGGCATATGGTAGGAATTCGAAAATATTTGTTGAGTAATTCAATAAATGAATAAATGAATGATATGGTTATGCCTTTCAGGTAATTAACTAATCTGTTATGGAGAACTCATGATGTAGTAAGCGTTAAGGAAGGTACTGGAGGGAAGGGGTTTATAAGAGTATAATAATATCTAATCTTTGCTCTAAAAAATTACAGTCTAGTTGATATTTATCAAAGGCAGCATATGGAAAGCTAATGAGTGGAGGAAGGTAGGAATCACTGTGTCCAGGGCTGGTCTAGATGTGCAGGCTTCATGTATGAGCAGGTCTTCAATTGGCTTTAAAGGACTGAGAAAAATCCAAGTTGGATGACAAATGTGAATAAATTACATAGGTGATAAGTAGGCATAATTTTGAGAATTAGACTGGAGCCTGACTGTAAAGGATCTTAAATGGTAATCTAAGAGATCTCTGCAATATGCCATCAGCAGTGATGTTCTAAAATAGAGCAGTGATGCGTGCAAAGAAATGTTTTATGACTATTAAACTAATTATGGCAGGTAAAATCAATGGGGAGGGATATCAGACTTCTATACTGAAAGAGTAAAAAAGCTTTCAGAAGCTTCCAGAAGTTCAAGAGAATTGGAGCATATGATCTTGGGGGAGTCATTTCACAGCACTAAGACGTAAGGCATACCCACTGGGCCTGCCATCAGCTTAGATAATACTGTAGTGTGTGGCAGGCTTCACCTGCCTGAGGCTCTTCTTCACACCACAGTGAGTACAGATTATTCACGGATGTTAAATTGAGCTCATTATATATGATCCTTAACCCAGGTACATTGATCAAAACTAGGATTCAGGGCTTCCCTGGTGGCACAGTGGTTAGGGGTCCGCCTGCCGATGCAGGGGGCGCGGGTTCGTGCCCCGGTCCGGGAAGGTCCCGCGTGCCGCGGAGCGGCTGGGCCCGTGAGCCGTGGCCGCTGGGCCTGCGCGTCCGGAGCCTGTGCTCCGCAATGGGAGGGGCCGCAGCAGTGAGAGGCCCGCGTACCGCAAAAAAAAAAAAAAAACAACCAAAAAAAAACCCTAGGATTCAGTTTATTTAGACAATAGATTTTAGAAGTTTCACTACAAAAAGAAAAGTTGTAATTACGTGAAGTGATGGATATGTTAACTAACATTATTGTGGTAATTATTCTGCATTAAATACATCTATCAAAACCCCCCAAAAAACAAAACAGTAAATAGAAACTGTCAAGCAATGACAAACCCAAGGATCCTCTACTACTATGCACTCTGTAAAGATAATGAATGCTAACTAGAATAACAAAGATTACTTTCCTAATAATAAATCCACCGAGCTCTAAATAGTGGTTTTCACAGTTATCTTCCCATTCTGGAATCCTGAACAACTATGGCCTATGTTTATTTAGAATTAATATAAGGACTCTGACACTGATGCAAATGACATTAGGTCACTGTCCAAGGAAAGGGCATATATGAAATATTATACATGTGAAAACAGAATAATCTATATTACAATTTAAAAGGTTATATTTGTGTAATGAAAAGAGTGACTTGCTTAACATAAAACCTTGGTCATTTCTGGCTAAACATCAATTTAATTATTTCCATTTTGATTCTGTTTACCTCAGAATTGTTTGTTAATATTTTAAGACTGTGTTATACATAACTATGCTTTGCTACTCTTCCAAGATTTATATTATTAACATATTTGATGCATATTTTAATTTAGTTGAGATAGAAAATTTATGTAAAGAAACACATCATTATGAAACTGAATACCATACTGTTAAACTCACTTTACAAAATTAAAATGATTTGGTGTTTTAGAAAAATTGAAGTTTTTTTTTTTAAGATTTATTTATTATTCATTTTTGGCTGCGTTGGGTCTTAGTTGCGGCACACAGGATCGTCGTTGCAGTGCGTGGGCTTCTCTCTAGTTGTGGCATGCAGTTTTTCCCTTCTCCAGTTGTGGCGCCCAGGCTCTAGGGCGCGTGGGCTCTGTAGTTTGCGGCACTTGGGCTCTCTAGTTGAGGCGTGCGGGCTCAGTAGTGTGGTGCATGGGCTTAGTTGCCCCGCGGCATGTGGGATCTTAGTTCCCCAACCACGGATCGAACCTGCGTCCCCTGCATTGGAAGGCAGATTCTTCACCACTGGACCACCAAGGAAGTCCCTTAAGTATATTTTAAAGGATCTTTTTGTTAGTTATTTGGCTGTTACCAAATACATTTGGTAGTTTAGTAGATCATTTGTAATTATACAACTATTAAAAACTGGCTATCAAAAACATATTTTTTATATTTAATATTGTATCTATATGAAATGATGGATGTTCACTAAACACTGTGTTAATCATTTCATGTGTGTTAGTCAAATCATTATGCTGTACACCTTAAACTTCTATGGTGTTGTATATCAATTATATTTCAATAAAACTGGAAGAAAAAAATTAGCTATCAATATACCTTTCTGTCATTATAACTGCTAGCGCCAGCGTATGAAATACAAGTAATATTTATCATAACAAGTATGAAGAAAACCTGAGAAAAATGAACACTCACTTTGAGTGTTAACCAATTTTCATAATTGCAAATCTAAAAACTAGTAGGATGTCTTTGCCAACTTTCCATGAAGGACAGCATGGTATAGTTTTTTACATAGTTCATTTTTATAGGGAAGGAGCTGTTCTTCACCAATTGGCAGTAAAAGGACAATACTCAAAGTCTAAATTCAAACAAACAGGGCAGTGGTTTATAACAGTCAGTGCTGGACTTGCAGTGAAACATCTTAACCCTGTCTGTCGAGTTTAGGGGAAGATTCATATTCCACTCTATTCTCTCTTCCCAAATGGGCCCAATGCCCTTTTGGGTGTGGAGGGGGAAAAGTATTGCTCTTTGAATGTTTTCGTCATCATAGTCTTAGTACATCAACACATTGCTAAAGAAAGTTTGTGACAGACCCAAAGCGAACAGCCACAGCTCAGCGTGAAGTGAATCAAATCCCCCGTCTCTTAGGAGGATGGGGCTGCCAATTTCTGGGCAGCAGGGCCTGGAGATGCACTGAGTGCACACACTACAACGGATGGCTTGCTCTGCTCCCCACCATGCTAAGGAGATCAGGACATAATTTCTGCCTCAGCCATTATGAGTAGAACAGATGTTTTCAAGGTTTGGAGTAAGGGTAATATAAGCCAGCTGGGTACTATTGGGACTATAAAATAGGGGATAGTCTGTGCAAAACTGGTGAATTACTGAGCCATTTGAGCAGGAATGGGCCTACCGAGAAGTTGATTATGTATAATCCTTATATTTAGGAATCCTGGGAAAGATAGGGGGCCAGTCAGGGTTCTCATTCTGAGGATTCCTGCGTCAATTACAAGGCTAGTTAGAGTTTTACATTAATTCTACTTTAGAATTGGTCACAGGGGGCTCAGTGTCTTAGTATTGGACTGGTTTCCCAGATGCTCTCCAAACTAAGAATTTATGCCTGACTACATTCAGATTGAGATAGAGCCCCTGTGCCTCTGCTTGTTTGAGATTACATCTCTGCCTCTGAATGGAAATCCACCACCTGTGTGGGTAGGGGTGCTTGAACTTTTCCCTAGAACCCAATTCAATTAATTTAGCACTTACATGAGCTGAGGTGATTAAGGTTAGAAAAAACCCCAAAATACTGGAAACCAAAAACATTCTTGACAAAGAATGAAAACTCAGTTACTGTCCATCCTCAAGGAGTTTGGGGATTGGAATCAGAAGGCATGTTCTGATGCATTTTCTCTACTGAATGGCTACATGGTTTTGCACAACTCATTTAACCCATCTAGGCCTGTTTCTTAGGCTGTGGAATGGGGCCAATAATATCTATTTCCTAGAGACGTTGTTAGAAGCACAAATTATATTTTATGTGGAAGTATTTTTTTGAAATCTCTAAGTGGTACAAAATAATTGTTATTTTATTTCTAAATATGCACTTTTCCACGAATTTCTAAATATGCACTATTTTATTCCCTTTGTAATATATACCCTTGGCAGTAGGTTATAGAGAAATAGAATATTTAAATCTATTTTAAATTGTTTCTCATTAGACTAATCACTAAAATTCTTCAGATCAACTTAAAACCTTTAGTAAAATGTAAAAGAATATGTTGCACAATACAATATGGTAAAATACTACAAACATTCATTCATTTTCAGGGCATACTGAACCATCAATTAGAACTTTAAAAGTTCTCCAAACTTTGGCAGATTACTAAACATTTTCCTTAGGAAAACTTAATAATGCAAGATGTGTGCCACCACTTTTCTTACAGATGAACTGTATATCTATGTATTTATGTTAAAGAGCCAAACAAAATGTGAACTGAAAGAATTTCAGAAAATTGCTCTCAGTGATTTTAATACCCAGCTGTTTTTGTTCAGCATCTATTCAAACTCATGTCATTTGCGAGACAATTAAAATCTAAACAACTTCGTAAGACAGTTAAATGTCTAACTCTGTGAGATACGTGAGCTTTAATATAACAAGAAGAATACTTTGGAATTCAGGGCTACTTTACTTTGAGTATGGTAAAAATATAGCAGGTTTTCTTGAGTAAATGATTACAAATAACATGTGACTTCCTGAGTCTTAGCTTTTTTTTTTTTTAACTGTTGAATTGGAGACAGTTTTAATAACGGAAACGTCCAGCATAAATGAGGGTACAAGAAAACAAGACTCTATTGGTTATGATATAAATTGACAGGATTATTTTGGTTGAATAATTTCGCAGTATCTATTTTAAAATTTTAGTGTTTAATGCAACCATACCCAGAAATTCCACTTCTAGGTATCTGTGCTATAGACAAAAATAGCATGAGTGCTTGAAAATATATGTACAAGGCTGTTTACCACAGCATTTCTTGTTATAGAAAAAAAGAGGACAAATTTCCATAAATAAGGAATACTTAAATGAATTACAGTAGAGCCACATGATGAAATACTACACAAACATGAAAAAGAACAAAATTGATCTGGAAGGTGGATGAGCTGCTATCTTAAGTGGAAAACACAATTAACAGAACATATTATCATGTGAGTCTTAGCTTTTGACTGACTTATGGTGAGTATATATCAGGTAATTAAGAATTTATTTTTGGTAAAATAAAGGTATAAATTCTGCAGATGGCTCTATATATTTCTTTCTATCCCTAGCCTTCCTAATTAAATTAATGATGATGTTAATTATTATTTTTACTTCATTATTTTAGCATTGACCAATGACAGTTTTTAAAATCACTTAAATATCATCCTTATTCGTTTCCATCTGTCAATCAAAAATATTTTTCTACTTTGCTGTTAAATGGGTTTCCTTTACTTGAAAAGCAGAACACCCTGTAACTGACAAGAATTTGCCATTCAGAAAAGCATCGACAGGAAACATCAGTGAAAATTCCTCAATATAACAAGTCTTTGGCCACAATTCAGGATAGCATTTTTCTAAGGCTGCTCCCTATACGCTGCTGGAAATGTTAATGATTTCACCTCTGTACTTGTAAAAGTACTTACAATTGCCTTCACCATAGTTTAATTAGGTTTTCATCAAAGATGAACACTGAGGCAACTCTTAATATTATCTCCCTGGGGTCTAATGGCCCTGATGATTCTTTCAGACATCTGTAGCCTTACAATTTAGTTTTGACGATATCCTTTTAGTTGGAATGAGTATATTGGGCATTTGGGCAATGCCAGCTTGCAGAGAGCTGGTGGCAGATGGAATGAAATCTGCCTGGTATGCCTTCCCCTCCACATGAGCAGAGAGCCATCCATTTCCTCCATTAAGGAGTTGTCACTCAGCCCACCCAGCTGGAAGACCATTTTTGATAGCCAAGCTGGCTGGTGGCAGACAATTCAGATACAAAGCACACTTTAAAAGGAGCTAAAACATCATTTGTAGGAAAATTGAAAATGCACAGCTTCCACCACAGCCAATTTTTTAATGACTGTAATATTTTAAGTGATTATTTTTGCCACTTCAGATTGCTCCTTAGAGAGGAGAGGTTTTTAAATTAAAATCTAGGCAACGCATAACAGTTGAGATATGAGGAGCAGAGGAAAGAGAAATAAGATGAATAAAATTAATTAAAATGGCATTGTTGGCAGAGCCATAAATTAGCCACTGGTTGGAAATAAAATATATTGGTATAGGAGTTTCTGGATTAAACTGGTATGTATGACTGAGTGACTAGAAATGGACTGATCTACACCCTACAAATCATTGTGTTTCCTAAGCCTTTCACCATGCTATAGCTATTATCATATAGAAATATATATATTTCCTACATCCTGGTTCAATGGTCCTTAATGGTACAGACTTTCATGCTTATAAAAAAAATAGGAAGAGAATGATTTCTCTCATGAGGCAAAATGAATTTCTGTCATTTTCCACACGTTCAATTTCTAGGTAATTTAATGCCAGTTAAAAAACTGAAAACTTGGCTATAAACACAGTCCAGGTGCAGGAGGGCTGAAGTGCATTTTCTCTAGTCAACACAATAGATTCAACCACAGTGAGCAAATTTTAGGGAGCTTAAAAAGTGTTTCTTTCTCATTATTTTATGGATTCATTAAGCATTTGAACCACTTTGTACAACGATTCATAAAGATTCAATTCATGGTATATTTTGTAACAAGTGTGTAATTATTTGGCAATAGTTATGACAACTCTAAAATGGCAATAGTGACAGATTTGAATTGGAGTAATGAGAGAAAGAATAACAATGTAAAATTCCATAGGGCAGTTGTTAACCTTGTCTGTAGGGATCAACTTAACTTTCAGAGCATCTGAAGTTTTCAGACTGGCCTCCTCAAATTAAGGCCAAGAATGCCAGGTGCAACGTGGGAGGCTGCAAGATACTGAGGAACAGAAGGGCTGGGGCTTTATAATACAATGTAGTTGGCTTTGAAAATCAAAGCTGTTTGATCTTGGAGAAGCCACTTAACCTCTCTGAGCCTCTATATTTTCATCTGTGAAATGGGGCAATTGTGGGGATTAGATGAGATAGTGTTAAGTAACATGCTTATTCTAAAGACTGATGAATCTTAGGAAATCAGTAAATGCTAATTCTCTTCCTTCTTTCGTCCCCTATCTTCATTCATTTATTTAAAAAACCTTACCTTAATGAGTGCCGCTATGCAAATAATTGGGCTATGTGCTGTGCTAAGTACAAAGATGATGGGTAATGTTACTATGTTTTGGATGTTCAGACAGAATAAAATAAATTTCACATTGAATAACGTATTAACTTAATTAGTGATTAAACGTGTCAGCTTCAGACCATAAACAAACAAGAAAAGGGTGCATAGTCAAGGAGGCTCTGGGGATTTGTTTGGTTATTTTTAGTAGAATTTATCGAAATTATTTGTTTCTGTGTTACTGCCACTCTTGTCATGGTGATTTGGCTCAATTCCATGTTTCACTAATGCTATTCCACATTAATTACTGTACAAATAGGCTGCATTGGGGGGAAATTGTGAAAAGCACACTACTTACGTTTAACCCTTCATCCCCAAAGTACTCTTATTAGCTTAAAATATATTCTGGCTCATTCTACAATATCATGTAGCCACCTCTTGGGGGAAACATGACAATAAGAGCAATGCAATCCAAAGTGAAGAACATCCCAAGCAAAGGGAATTTACAGAGACAGCATGCAATTAACCAAGCTGGAATCTGGCCAGAAAATCATAGGTTAACATTCCGATTCTTAATGGAAAAAGACGTGGGAACATGGTCTCGCCACAAGTCTTACTGAGCTCAGGTTTATCCTCATTAGAAAGCCGGTACTCAAATCCCTCAAGTTACAGACCAGATAGTTTCCAGTAGAGCGATTTGCAAAGCACATTTCTGGAAAGCATATCTGATTTCCTCCTGTTTGTCCTTACATTCTAAAAAAGGAAAATCACTGAATGGATTTTTTAAACCTTTTTCTGGGGTGCCCAATTCACGGAAGACAAGTTAGGCATTATAGTAGGCAGATACTGTTCTGCCAGGGGATTATATTCCCAAAAAGCACATTTAAAAATAAATTCTGCTTTGAATGTGATCACCCCTTTCACCATTTGTCTTTGACTTTTTTCACTAGCCTTGACTTGTGTTAAGACTACATTTTCAGGCAAATAAATTTACATTTTTTTCATAATTTGGATATTATAACCTTTATTCTCCATTAATGATTCAACAGTTTGTGACAATAGTATTAGACAGGTGACAGCAGAATTCCAGAATGAAAGCTCCAATTTTTATTCAGGACTGGAGATCTGCCTAGTGTCCACTGGGACAAGGAATTTGGCAAATGCATAATGTACAAGAGCTATAAGAAAATTAATAGACTCTCTTGCTCTGACTTAATTCTTCTCCTTAATGGGTTGTTGATTCACCTGATGGCTGTTGTCTTCATTAGGACCTTTTGGTGTTTGTTCAACTAGGAAAATTGACACTATCATTGGATATTTATCAACAGTAAATGGAGGAGAGAGGAAGCAGTCTAACTGCAAGTAGAAATACTTCTAAATTCTGTATACTTAGTTACTCCCAATCCTTGGCACACATCTGCAAAATTTAATAATTTACTTTTTAAGAAAATTTCTTTTAAATACATTTGAGCACAGCCTATTCTAAAGGACAAACCTTCACAACAGAATCTGTGACATTTAGTACTGATTTACTTCTCAACGCAAGTTGACATAAAAGTGTAAAAGGAGTAATCTGGAATTCTTTGCTATCCATACAATGAACTAGGGTAATAAATAGAAAAAGATTAGCAGATACAGGCACAGCAATCAGAGTGGGAAGATTTCTTAAAAATAAAAAAATACGAGGAACAGCCCATATCTCCTAGTGATCTGCACTTAATCTGTGAGTCAATTCCAGAGTTGACAGAAGCCAGTGATTTATGCCTTTGCAAGCTGAGGGTAACCAGGCTAGCTGAGCAGATATAAACATTCATTAACAGTGAGTGAGCAAAGTGTGCTCTCTCTCTTTCTCTCTCTCTCTCTCTCACACATGCAGATATCAAGGAGTTGTGGATGATTCCTGCTTTCAAAATAGAAATTTTGGCTGCCACCAAAGATGGGAGTGAACAAACAAACAAAATGAAGCAGCTGCTTGACCAATATTTACCTCCATGGCGTATTGATCCATCTGGAAATTCTGCTTCGTTGAGTACTATTAAAAGATGAAGAAAACAGAAAAAAGCAAAAACCAAAAAATCTGCTCATAGCTCTGTCCAAATCATTTGTTCCTGGGTTCTCCTCTGAGTACTTTCCTGACCTTTGCAGCTCTTCTCTCTAAGGGTGAGTTACAGAAAGCAGGTAGCTGTAGCAGCTCCAGGCTGACCCTTTAAAATCCTACATTTAGTGTTTTTCTTTGAACTTGAAATTAAGGACATTTTCAGATGGCAGGATGTGTTTTTGAGGAGTTGGGAAGAGATGACTTTGATGGATTTGTCCAGATGTTTCAAGAATGACTAAGGACAATTAAGCACTAAGTACTCAGGGCCTTCACAGACATGCAATGTTCCCCTACCACAGATATAAAACTTGGAGGATAAGGCCTTCCTCATAGTGCTGGCACCTACAGATGACTCATGAAATGTCACCATTACTGCTGCTGCTGCTGCTACTACTACTTATAATTATGGTTATTATTATTTATTATCCAGTATCCATACTACTCAATGGAGATGGACATGAGAATCCTACCCAAGGTGAAACATTGATTCTTGATTCTATATGTCTTAAATGGAAGGGGCCAAAACATTCATTTCCCTTAAACCTTGATGACAAAACATTGCTCTGCAATGAGTTGGAGCACCAGAAGTTGCCCTGAGATTAATCATTCCCCCATTTCAGGCAGGAAGAATGTGCCTCCCACTATTATATGTGGCAAAACACCCACAGCCATCTGATAGAGAGCAGTGCTGTCAGGGGATGGCAGCTGTGGCAGCAACAGCCAATTCTAGCAACTGCAAATGATGGACTAACAGAGTATACTCCCTATCTTTAGAATAGGCACAACTGACACAAATAATTCTTGATTAGTTTAGAAATTGTATATAAAAGTAATTTAAAAAAAGGATGCAATATTCTGTAAAAGAAGGAAATACCATCGTAACTAATAATGAAGGCAGGTGTTTCACTGTCAAGTGGGTTCAGGCTCCTTGCCTTGCTGAGTCCACAATGGACCTGCTGTGGAGACTGCTAATGAGGCTGGTGCTGTGGCTAGCTTTCTGACTTGCAGTACTAGACTTATTGGCATTCAGACCCCCACCTATTTGGTTGTGAACAGAGGCCTGCTTAGGGATTCATGGGAAATAAAAAAATTATGATGGTAATTAGAAGCACGATAAGAATGTGGTGCCGCTTTTCTTCCAAGTGGGCAGGTTCTCTGGAAAAACACTGGAAGCTGAGTCAGGCAAGGCCATGACCTTGTAAAGAGAATGGAGGAGAAACACAGACAGCTGTCTAGGAAGAACATATTAATTCTGTAACCTCTTACAGTCCTCTTCAGCTTACCAATACAAATAAAAAAGTGCAACAAACATAAGGTCGGGTTCTACATTAAAAGCCGATACTGTTAGACATTTACTTCCTATTAATTACTAAAGAGCCAACAGATGGTAATGGCCTTCTACCAGCCCAGGGCAGATTTAAACTGGTGACCTATAATTGCAGTTCTCCAGATCACATAACTCCTTAAGTTAATTACTCCATTTGGTCTTCTATCCTTCTTCCCTACTTGAGATAAACAAGGACAGGCTCAGATGAAATGAATTAAATAGTACCAAAGAAATTGAAAAAAAAAAATCTCAAGAAGATAAGGAGAAATATGTACTATGAACGCCAGTGACTCATTTTTATATTTCCTATTTGACCTGCCACCCTCAAACATTATTTTCAACATCAACTGGACACTTTACATACTCACTACTCTCTATTACCTTATTTTATGAATGGTAGCACTTAAAAAATCACTTGTTGTTAATCAAGAAAACTACTATTAATATTATAATTACATAAATGTCATTTCAACTTAATTCCAGTGGAAACTATTTCTTATTTTGATTGCCAAAGTTACACCTACGTGCAATACTTGTGTCCAACCTAATCAATTTACTGCATTTGATTTTGATATTACTTTAATGACATATAAGGATGACATAATTTGTGAGTTCTGTATTTTTTCTATCATTATCTCCCCCCATTGTAGCTATCAGCTCAATCCTTTGCCTTTTACATATTTTTCTCCATATTCACTTCCCTGTAGAGTTTATTTGTTCTCAAAGTTTTCAGTGAAGAGGACACATACTTATTAGTCCTTTATATATGCCAGGCACTGTTCTAAGGGTTTTACATGTATCTTCTTATTTAATTATCACAACATGAGATGGATACTATTACTATCCCTGTTACAGGTGAGGACGCCAAGGAACCAAGAGGTTAAATAACTTGCCCAAAACCACATGGCTAATAAACTGTGAAACCAAGATTTGAACCCAGTTAAGCCCATTTTCTTAACAGTTGTGCTATATCCAGTCCCATTCACAATATTTTTAGCTGCCTGCATGTCATCGCTGAATATAAAATTTATCTTCTTTCCCCACAAACTAGATCTTGATATTTTTTCAGCTTTTCATTTGTTCAATTAGCACAATGTATCATGTACCAATACTGGAGATTCAAGAATGGGAGAAACAGTTCCTGAGCTTAAGAAGCTAACACACTAAACAGGGAAACAGAAACATAACCACAAAGCAATGTTGTAAACACTCTCATAGATGTATATTTACGGCATAACAGAATGTTGAAATGGAACTAGGTTAGTATTGGATTTGGTTAAGGTGCCAAGAAAATAGGTAGCGACTGCTCCACATTCCAAAGAGAGGTGATGGACCAACTATAAGGACTTAGCAAAAGAGGCGGTAAAATGGCTTAGCCACTTACTCAAATTGAGAGCACACAAGCCTGAAGCTGAAGTATGTAGGCAGCTGGAAAGCAGAGACATGATTCCTTTAGAGAGGGGTGTTGGTGAACTGTGGGTCACACCCATGCCCCTCATCAGGGGAGGAGGGTACCTTCCCCTTGCCTCAAGCATGGTGCTCAGGACTTCAAGAACACCCCTTGGAAGGGATGCTCTAAAGGCTTAGACTAGTGCCTGGGGCTGCCCGGCAAGTAACAAGAGGGCTGCACTTCAAAGTAATTAACTTCTCTTCTCCCAATGATGGATTCAAGGTGAATGTTTACCATAGACTAGAATTGGGCCCATGCACACAAGAGGCAGTCTGGTTTGTCTAAGATCCTGCCCCCAAGGTCTTCCTGGAGGGGCAAGGAGCCCTTAGCAGAAAGAGGCTGAGGTCATGAGTCAGAGGCCCAGTGGCTAGGAGTGGAAGTAGACATGACCTGAGAGATGCATTGGGGAGCTATAGGTGAGAAATCCCCAGTTCTGGTGAAAAGTAGGGGCATTTCCAAAGAGCTTTTTGGTAGAACCAAGAGAGAGCCAGCTTTGATCACTTGCCAGACCAAGGGATCAATAATTCCAGCTTACAGTGTCTGCCTCTTGATTCTTCTCCTGCCTCCTTACCCAGCCCTGGATGGTTCAGAGGCTAAAACTCATGGCGGTTAGCAAGGAGAGAGAAGGAGCTGACCTCTATCTCTATCCCTACTCAGCAGACCTAAGCTGGAGGAGAGGAGAAGATATGGGCGAAGCTTGGAGTTTGCATTATTACGGTGAACTATGTGGTATTCGTTATGGAATGGAGACTGGTGACTAAAGTGATTGATTGCTTTTTTGGTCTAACAGTAGTCTGGGGACCTACCTTAGGTTTGTGCAAAAAGGATACAGGTTAAAAAAGCTGTCTGAGTGAATGTGAATGGTCACTAGCGAGGAAGAAAGAATGTTTTTTTGTAGCCAGTCTCCAACCTCAAGTCCTGCTTATTCAACCTCATGGTTATAGCAGCACAGAGAGGAGCTAGATGTTAACTATGCAAAACTTCACCCAGACAATGACATTTGAACTGGGCCCTGAAGGATGCTGGGGAATGACTAGGCATAGAAAAAAGAAAGGTGGAAAAGCATGTCTAAGGGGGTGGGAGTGTGAAATTCTGTGTTGTGTTTGTGAGGCTGGCACACAGGGAAGCAGGAGATGAGGATGAAAAGTTAGGCTGGGCCGAGATTGGAAATCGCCTTGAATTACATGCTAGGGAGTTTGACTTGTCTCCTCTAGGCCTACACAGGAAGCCATCAAAGGTCTTGAGTATGGAGGATGCATGATGTAATTTCTTTTAAGGAATGACCATGTCATTTTTTGTCACTGGCGTCCCTTTGTATGATCCTTGGCTCCAACATCCTTGTCACAGGAAGTCTGCTACCATGAGACTGTTGATTTCTCTTTCTTTAGTGTCCCCCTGTTCTCACTCTATTTCACCTTCCCTATAGGTTACTGCAAATGCCTCCTACCTCCATATGGAAAATATTTTAATACTCCTTTCTCCTTAAGTTCACTTTAGGTCAGCAGTGGTGGACCAGTAACTACGATTGTGAAAATAATATCAGCTGTTGTAGTGTGGAAAAAAAGGAAGCAACCAGTGCTTGGCCTGAACTTACTAAATTCTGATGTATCAAAATCTGTCACCCAGAGAAAGGAATATATAGTACAAATGGAATAAAGCTGGAGCGAGATCAAGAAACACGAGAAAAACAAGAAGCTTTCAGCCTATAGCCAGAGAATGATGGTGAAGAAAATAGGCAGATAAATTAACAAATAGATGATGGGAAGAAACACAGGACCAATAGGGAGCATGTCAGTTTATATTTACTACTTGTAAGAGCAAAGTTATGTGGAGCTGAGAGCAAGAGTTCTGAAGTCGGATTCCTGTATTTGAACCCTGGCTCTGCCACTGGAAAAGGGGCATTCTGGACAAGTTACTCAACATGTCCATGTCCACTTTCCACATCTGTAAAATGGGGCTAATAGAACACATTTTTATAGGTTTATAAAGATCAACTATATGAGATTATACATATATAATCTCACACACACATCTGGAAGAGCAAGTCCCTAGAATAATAAGTGAACGATAAAAAGTAGCTGTTCAGACTTCCCAGGTGGCACAGTGGTTAAGAATCTGCCTGCCAATGCAGGGGACACGGGTTCGATCCCTGGTCTGGGAAGATCCCACATGCTGCGGAGCAACTGAGCTCCTGTGCCACAACTACTGAGCCTGCTCTCTAGAGCCCGCGAGCCTCAACTACTGAAGCCCGCATGCCTAGAGCCCGTGCTTCGCAACAAGAGAAGCCACTGCAATGAGAAGCCCGTGCACCGCAACGAAGAGTAGCCCCCGCTCACCGCAAATAGAGAAAGCCCGCGTGCAGCAATGAAGACCCAACGCAGCCAAATAAATAAATAAGTAAATGAGGAAATTGTTCACGTTCAGAGCAATTAAAAAAAAAAAAGTAGCTATTATTATTTAACCAAAGGGTATCCTATCTGTGCTTGGACAATTTTCCTTGAATAAACTCTACTTTGTAATGATGCACACTTTCTTGATTGCTGTTAAACTCGATCTTCGATTTAGTTAAGATGTAAACATCTTGGAGAGTTTTAATGAATATAGAAAAGATAACGTATAGGTTGAACAAACAAACACCCTCAAAACTAAAAAGTCCAAAATAAAGCAATGTTCAAAACATGTCCTATGACCAATAGGAACATCGAGATATGCCTTCTAATTGGTTGTATTCGGTTTTCATCTCAGAGGCCACCCGGTAAAGGAACAATATTTGGTGGAGAAATTGCATACAATTTAAATGAACAATTTTTATTTCTAGAACTCCAAATCACTTGGCAAAAGCAATTTTTCATGCTTAAATGTTTGAGCCAAAAAGCAAAAGGTTGGTCATGCAAATGAGTTAAAATGACAAACTCTTAGATTTTATCATTGCACTTATTTGAAATTTTAAAAAGAAATATCAGCAGGACTTCCCTGGTGGCCCAGTGGTTAAGAATCCACCTTCCAATGCAGGGGACGCGGGTTCGATCCCTGGTCGGGGAACTAAGATCCCACATGCCGTGGGGCAACTAAGCCTGCACGCCACAACTACTGAGCCTGCACGCTCTAGAGCCCGTGTACCACAACTACTGAGCCCACACGCCACAACTAGAGAGAAACCTGCACTTTGCAATGAAGAGCCCTCCTGCCACAACGAAAGATCCTGTATGGGGCAACTAAGACCCGATGCAGCCAAATAAATAAATTAATTAAAAGAAAAAAGAAACATCAGAGAAAAGTTTCTACTTGATAGCCAAAGACCCTGGTATAAATCATTACTACAATGACTTTTTTCTTAGTAGGCCTAGGTAACTAGGCAAGTCTCAAACATGTGATTAGTAAGCTTATGAGTAAGATGAGAGACCACAAAGCAAAAGTATACTCCACACAAAGTTGTAATTTAAGTAACCATTACTATGAAGCAAAACCACACTTCATGCATTTTTATCATGGGTGGTACCAAAGTACAGTGCATTAAGGCACCAAAAAGCTAATTAGATTAGTATAATGATGACTTACAAAACAAGGCATAAAAAGTACATTTATATAGTAATGGGAACTGAGACCAAATAATCACCGATGATTATCACGGGAAAAGGATGTGAATCCCAGGCCCCGAGGTCTCCATGTGTTTCCTGGGTTTCTTCTTGCCAATGTTGAACAGTGACAACAGAAATCCTTCTCTTAATCAAGTAGTAGTGGGATATGACATGGGATATCCTTACAAAGGTTCTTTTCCATACCCATATGAAAGGCATCCATGGACTCTCTTTAAAGGAACCAAATTTTTAGAGTCTCTGTCAAAACAAATTTCCATAAGGTTTCCTGGGTGTTTTCTCATGCTGAGCAAAGATGATGTCTGTTCCTAATGCTAGTCAACTAGTGTAATTTCATCAACTTAAAACAAAACGTCTACAGTTTGATTTGTTAAGCAACAAGATATTGTGTCAGGGGAGTTTCCTAAAAAGGTGAAGGTTTTCTAAATAATTTGGAACCATTTTGAACCATGTTTCTAGAATTCAAATAAATTATTAAAAGGAGATGAGCATCTTAGATCTTTATATTCTGCTTGGGACTCCTCCTGTGACCTCACCTCCATGGAGCACAAGATTTTTTTTGTACCAGTGAGTCACATTTTAAAAAATTCTCCAATCTGCATCTGTACTTTATTTGTATATACTGGAAACTTGAGAGAGTCCAGCTGAGGGTCTAATGGTATTTTTAAATATTGCCTAGGCACAATTTCTTACTCTACACACTCTCTGGACAGACAAGTTCATGATTTCAATTCTCATTCAAAAGGTTGATAATTGCCAATTTTGGATCTTCCTCTGAGTTTCTGATCCATATATCTAAGCTCCCACCAGATGCTGCTTCTTGCCTGCCCCCCCCAGGATTATCAAAATCAACATGTCCAAGGTAAATTCAGCTCCTGTAATCCCGTTCCTCTTCCTGTTTCCTGTTTCAACAAATGGCATCGTTGTTGAAACAACGATGCCCAAACCTTGTCCTTGACACCTCCCACTCCATCATCATCTCAGTCAGTCCCCAATCTTCTCCATTTCCTCCTAAAAATCTCTGAATCCATCCATATTTTCCCATCATCTCTCCCCTACTTCTGGTCAATGTGATCACCCATAGGACTACTGTTTGCAGCCTTCTATTTGGTTTTCCTGTATGCACTCTTTCCCTTCCATTCTGTCCTCCAGCCTCGAAGGGATATTTCAAAACTCAGATCTAATTATCTGACTCTTATTCAGAGTACTTCAGCGACTCCCTATCAACTTCAGGATAAAGTTCAAACTCTACAGCAGCTTTCAAGAGCTTTAAGGTTTCACCACTGGCCATATCTTCAGACTTTATCACAAGTCTCAACTCAAAATCTGTTAGACAACTATTTGGAACATTGTCCAAGGCCTCTGCTTTGTGCTATCACCTTCCAGCCTTTATGTATGTGATTTATGATTCTAGAAACACTATTCCTCCCTCCTGGCCAATTTGAAATTACCCTTCATTCTCCACTTGTATCCCTATTCTCTTGGATAGTCTTCTTAATCCCTCAAGTCTGGATTTGGTACTGTATGTTGTATTTCCACAGCACTCTAAACTTTCCCAGCAAATCAACAATGATGCTACTTTGCACATGCACGTTGACATGTCTAACTCCCCCACTAAACTGACAGCCAATGAAGGGAAGAGACATATCTGCCTTTTTATGTTTATATTCTCTAGGTTCAGCCCAGTACATGGCACCATGGATTCTCAAAAATACTTGTTAAAGGGATAAATAAATGAATGATTTTCCATGCTTACAAGGGAGGGTAAAGTAATATTACCTGTTCTCTTAATAGTGGCTTTAGTAAAACTGTTATCTTTGTACAATTTGGTTTACTGAGCTTTAGGTTTTAGAGGAGAGGAGAAGGAACAAAAGATAGATCAAACCTTCACTGTAGCTCCTGGGAAGAAAAGCCAGTTGCCCGTGTCTATTGGATCCAGATTATCTTCTAAAACAACTTGTCTGTGAGCTGAGTTGATGACCAGGACGTTATCTAAAGCCCAGCAGGCTTCATATACTTCACCTACTCGGAGATTCTCCTGCTTCCACTGAAACTGGACGTTCTCCCCTTTGGCGTCTTCAGGAAGGTAGAGGATATGGACGATTGTGCTGACATTGGAAGGGGCTCTGGAGAGACGAGAACTGGTGTCACAATAAAGTTCAACAGTGTCCACTTTACTTTTCTTAGAGATCCTTTTTGTTTCTTAATTAAGACTGTGGTTTTCTTATCTTAAAAATATTGTACACATTACAGATTAAATACTAACAATCGCATACCCCTTAAATCTTTTAATACATGCTGATTATTAAGATGTTCGTATTGAGTGATGAAAGTTTAAATATTAAATGTCTTAATGAGCTTTACGTTTAACACAAGGCAGGCAGTAAGCATATTCAGGCAAGCCAGTAAAGGGATAATTGAAGAGAAAATGGTACACAACTGCCATGGCTCCTGTAAAAAATCAAAGTGTATCCAGCACAGTTTTTTGTGAATGGTAGACACTCAATCTAAAACCATATACTTGGGACTTCCCTGGTGGTCCAGTGGTTAAGACTCTGTGCCTCCATTGCAGGGGGCACACGTTCGATCCCTGGTCGGTGAACTAAGATCCCGCATGCCGTGAGGCCAAAATAAATAAATAAAATAAATAAAAGCACTTTAAAAAAAATAAATAAAACCATATATTTTTTATGATACTGAGAAGAAGAAAAGGAGAAAAACTATAAAATTATCTTAATTTTAATTCTTATTTTGAAATTTTGCATCTATAAGAGATCATTGTATGCTATATGTTTCATAATCAGTCTTTATGTAATAGTTATTTTATTTATAGTAACCAGATACATTTTTGTTTTGAAAATGTCAGATTTGCCATGAGAATTAAATGCTCTCATTTTGAATTCTTTAGAATTCCATGCAGACCAGTCTTTAAAAACATGATATAATTTAACATGATTTTTATATTACATCTGTTACATCTAGGTCCTTTTGCTATATATATATATATATATTTTTTTTTTTTTTTTTTGCGGTACGTGGTCCTCTCACTGTTGTGGCCTCTCCCGTTGCGGAGCACAGGCTCCGGACGCGCAGGCTCAGCGGCCATGGCTCACGGGCCCAGCCACTCCGCGGCATGTGGGATCTTCCCAGACCGGGGCACGAACCCGTGTCCCCTGCATCGGCAGACGGACTCTCAACCACTGCGCCACCAGGGAAGCCCTGCTATATACTATTTTTATTAGACATTTTATTCTACTAAAGTAGAAACCTGCTACAGTAAAAATGATGGCTTTAGCCAAGATTAAAAGTAGTACTAAAATACAAACTAGTAGTACCCAGGGCCTACTATAAATCAGTTTTGAAAGGACTAGAGAAAAGCCATAATCTTCACTCACCAATGAAGCACACAGAAATCCGCAGAATTGTCTGTGCAGGTTATGAATGGTGTACCTTACCTTTGGGGGTAATCAATTCCCCTTTCCTTTAAAATATTTAATGATGACTATGTTTTTAACTTCAAAAAGAATTTAATGAAGATGCTACATTTTAGTTTTAGGAAGTGATTGAAAATATGTCCACTCTGATCACTAATAGTAAATTTGCATTAAATGAGTATGATAGTTTGGTGCCTGGACTAAAATTGAAAGTCTCATTTAGTGAAAAATAAATGGAATCAACTGAGTGTGATCTTTATATCTTGTAATTAAATGTGTACACTCACTATTTGCCATATCAAAAGCGTGTAGCTGTTTTTCAGCAAGAAACAGCACTACAATGTATCTAAACTATGGTGTATAACTATTAGAGAAAAAATGGAGGCATGAGTAAAACTTCCACTACTTATGCTGCTTTGCTTAAAGCCATTTATATAAATCAGTATTTAATATGAACGCATTTTCATAATAACTACTAGAAATTAGAAGGAAGAGCAAAATGCTCTGTTATAAAATTGGCAAGTGGCACAGCATGTCAGAGCTTGGCTTGTACCAGGTGTCTATAAATAATATCTTATCCTGCCACAGAGGGAGACAATCTATTAAAATCCATGAGTTGGAATCATTTTTCTCAGTTTTTGGTTAGACGAGAGCTTGAACGTGTGAGACTTTTATTTTTATTTGAAATACTACTAGAAACTTTGGACAGATTGGTTTAATATTAAAGACTAAGAACCTAATATTTATTCTTCTCTCCCAAATAAATCACAATTCTTTCAGTATGGAAAAATGGTAAGGAAAATAGCATGAGAAAAAAGAAAACTGTCACAGAACTGATGGAAAATGTTCTACGTGAGTCATGCTAATTTAAGAACTAAACTGATCAGAATAACCACTTAATAAAATTTCAAGGTATTTTTTCCTTTAAATACCTCACCATACCTGAAATTAAGCACCCATTTTGAATTTTATTTTATGATTTAAACTACACAGAAATAGTTAACATAGTTTGAGTTTTGCTAAATTTAATCAAATATTTTCAACCTGAATGAACTTCTCCCTCTTTAAGCATCAACCTAATTTTCTTTTTTCCAAGGGATTTTTTTAAAATAAAGAAAATGTAATAAATGATTACAAGTTGCATCACAATTATGATAATAGAATTTTAGAACTGGCCTTAGGGAAGTTAGAAGGAAAATGACAGAACTAGAGATTGGATCCAAAAGGCTATTAACTCATTATCATCACAGACTGGAAGGAATTTAGGTGGTAATCTGATATATTCCTAGGCCTATAAACCAGGCCACAGCCAGGCCACCTAAAGAGATGGGTGGTGATGTTATTTTGGGGAGAATTCCATCAGAAAGGTTACTACCTCAAATGTACTTTTACCAAAAATAAATAGTTTGTTATAGCTACTACTGACAGTGGTAAGTATTGAATGGAAAATGACACTTTTAACAATACCTTGTTCAAATAGAGCAGGTAATAATATGTGCATCAATGTAATTCAACATAATTAACCACCAGAGTACTTTTAACCATGAGGAATAAAGCCAGTGGTAGAATGAAGGTAAACAGGGAAGCAGAAATCCACCTACGTCAAAATTTATGAAGATACTTTAAATGATAACAAACCTAATTTTCTCAAGCTGAATCCAGTCCACAGTATTATTCTTGGCATATGACACAATGATGCAAGGGTCTGAATAACTAAAGCGACATGAACCTGAACCTGTAAATAGCAATAACAACAAATTTCAAAGTTAATACAGTGTAATTACATATTATCCTTCCTGATAAATACGCTAGATAATTTTCTAACCACGTAGATAGTTATCTGATCATTTCCCCATTCTTCTAACTATGCTAAAATTTCTTGTAATCTGTTCTGATAAACATTATTTGATAAATAATTTTAAGAGTTGAGAAAAGGTAAAAAAGGTGAATTTCAGGTCTCTTTAGAAATACATGAACTTCTAAATTAAATTTCAATATAAGCGTTCAGTTCTATGCCAAGAAATATCTAAATATTATAGAATGATTAATATGGATCTTACAAGTCAATATCAATAATGATTTCATTTAACGGCATGTGAGTCATTCAGCTGTATGAAGAATAAAAATAGCATTCTTCTTCTGTGTGTGTGTTATTTAAATGATGAGGCAGTATGTGAGAAACTAAAATACTGTAAAGTAAATTCAAGTACTAAATGAATGAGAGCTATTAGAGATATGATTGATATTATTCTACTACAGCCCAACATTAAAGATTTAAAAGAGAGACGTTATGTCCCATTGTGGATATCCGGTCCTTGTTTTTCACTATTATTTTCAATACTGGAGATATGACTACCAAAGAAAGTTTTAAAACTCTGATAAGAATTTGTTTTTACATGTTCATTGAATACATACAAGAAAGCACAATTTGACTGTAATATCAAAGATCTTCGTAGATTCTGAAACCAGCCATGAAACATAAGCCAGGAGTTTATTGTAACTCAATAGCAGGGTTTTTTATACTATATTAAAAACAAATGAACCAAAATAAAAAGAAATAGCGCAATTTATTTTTAACTCTCATCCATCTGCTAGAGGAGTCCTGGTTTCAGCAAATGGCATCTGTTGGTTTTTACATTTGTAGTACTCAGGAGTTCCAAGCTTTAATCAAACTCATTTATTTTATTTCAGTGGTGTTTAGTACAACACCAGTTAGTGTGCAATTGCCAAAGTTGGCAGTGCGCTAAAAAGGCCAAACAGCAGTTTTCCTAGATTTATTCGCACAGCTAAGATGTAGATGAAAACGCACGAGAGAAGGCTACTGAAAGGAAAGTTCCACAGCAACCCTGAGCTCAAACAGAAACCTACTTTATGCCACTTTGATCATTGCTAAGTTCCACCTTTCTTAAGCAGCTGCTTAAAATAAATATCAAACTCTGGCGCCGGAAATGGAAACAGCCAGGATTATGTGAGACAAGCTTCAACACCAAGAAATATGAGGTCTGACAGACAATCTGTCTTTTCAAAAGACAGTTCAAACTAGCCTAAAGAATGTAAACGGCATTTAGGTGCTTCCTTCGTGTTTTATACACCATAAGTACTTAAAAGCAAATGTATAAGGTGAATCCCAAAAAAGGAAAGGATAGAACAAATGATAACCAAAAAATGTTCCTTACAGAAGCAATTCAATGGAAATTATTTACAAATTGAAAAAAGAGAAGGAAAGCTGATAAACATGAAAATAAAAATGTGTCTAAATATGACCCTGATGACCAATATGACCCCTTTCCTGTCTATTTTCTTATGTTACCATCTCAGTGTTGTGAGAATAAGTTTACTATGCACCCATAAAACAAAAAAGGTACCTGGCCGGTGACTCACTTTTCCTTAGTCATTAAACTCTTTTGTACCTCAACTATTAATATCTTCTGAACTCATCTCCGCCTCACTATTGTCAATGGACTCTCAGTAGCTCTTGCCAAAACTTTTTAATAATGATTAGCTGGTCTCCCTGTCTTCAGCCTTACATGTCCTCACCCAGCCCCACTCTTGCCAGTGCTCTTCCTACAAGTGAACTGAATTGTTACCTCCCTGCTTATAATCCTTCAACAATTTTTCAGTCCCTTCAGGAGAAAGCAGTACTTCTACCCCAGTGAGATAAAGGTGCACAGTTTCTAGAGATCAAATGTGTACCCTGGAAAACAGAACTAGCCCAGGGTTCCCATGTGAAAAGATAGCTCAAATGCCACAGGGACTCCCAACAAAGGAGTGGACAACTAGAAGACCAGGACTGAGGTGTGCGGTACGAATGGACAGCCAGAGGAGAGGTACTGCCCATGCCAAGGGAACTTCCCCTCCTGGAAGAAGCGCCACCCAAGAGAACCAGTCGGCTTTGGAAGGCTGCCTCCCTCTGGGAGCACTCCCCATCAAACTACCATCCCAAATGGTGCCAAGCCAGTGAATAAATGATTCTCCATGCCCACTCCTAATACAGCTGTTCCACATAGACTGGGTGAATTTCTTCTTCACATAAGCCCTTCTGAATTGCAGCCCCACTGTCACATAGACTTCTGTCAACAGAATAAGATTTCCCCTTGCCCAGGTTGACAACGGTTGCTTGACTCTGTCTGTGATAAAGGGAGGAAAGAGTTAATTTACGTCCACATGCCCAGATGCCTAATGCCACCCCCAACTCCCTGCCCCCAGATCCGGTGGTGCAGAGCTATCACATACCTCAAAGCACCTCTGATGCAGTGACGAGACAATAATGAGCAGGTGCCACCTACAACAGGTACTTCTTTCTTTCCCCTCTTAAATCGAAGATGTTTAATTGCCAAAGCTGATATTTAACACCAGAAAGGAAAGACAAACCCAAGTGAAAAATGCAAAATATCCTCTCACTTGCAGATCCATTTTCTCTCTTTCAGATCACTTCCAATGTAATTGTAATCCTTCACTCTAAAGTAGTAATTTTGCAAGGATTTAAACAATTGCTGAAGGAGGGAAGATACTTTAGAACCATGGTTATAAAAGTATGGCCTGAGAACCATGATGAACTTAAACGGGTCTAAAAATTCAAACTCTTTCTTTGGTTCTTACCGACAAACGAGGAAATTCCAAATATTTTCATTTTTACCCACATCAAGGATACAAGTAGCCTACAAAGTGATTAAGGGTTCCTAAAGTTTGATACTCATAGATAAAACTGATGAACTTCTAGAACTTACTGAGGACCCCCAACTAACAGTCTAGGATATCTGGCTCCAGTGTAGAGCTACAAACACCAGGATTACTGCAATATCCCCAGTTTGGGGGAGGACAGGATATTTTGTGTTAAAGGTACCTCATGAATGTTGTTTCCAGTTGGTCTTGGCTGTCAATTCTTGATTTTAAATTGACAAATAAATTGATAAATGATAAAGATAAACCTACATGAATTTACTGTAACTGTCATTTACATTACTATTGATTATTTAGTCAACCCCACAGCACATAATGATGGATACTTTTTTCAGCAGCATTTCTGGCCTATTATTGTCTTACAGTTTGTCCTATGGCTTAAGACATATATGCACTGCAATATAACTACAAGCCATCTCTACTCTTCTGTGAAAGGAGATATCTACATAATGCCTTGAAACTATCTTGCAACAAAACTACCTTTCATTGATGATGTCCTGAATCTGTGCTATTGAATTTGTGCCTATGAATTTATGCTATTTTAATAACTTGCTCTGCATTATCAAATTATGTATAAAAATACTGGGTTATTTTTTAAATTTTTGGAATTTTAACATACAATCATATGTCTAAGTTCCTTTTTATTAGGTTAACAATGCACCATGTATAGTTAAGATAAACAGAGACCCAGACAGTAATGCCCTCATCTTTTCAACCACTGCACCAGTGTTTTCTGCCTTCCTCCTGTTATACTGGATGAAGCGTTTCTGTTCTTACCAATGGTGAACCTCCTCATGTGGTCTAGATCCCATCTTCTCTTGTTCTTTAAGATTTCCCCTCTTTCTCTTGTATCACCAATTTCTGCCAATGAGTTTCCTGGATCATTCCTACTGTCATACAAACATCATAGAAACATACAAAGCATCTCCCATCTTAAAAAAGTTTTTTTTGATGTCACACCCCTAACTTCTGTTCCTTCCAATCCTATTTTTGTTTCCCTTTATAGCAAGACTTCTCAGAAGGGCTGTCCAGTGATTGCCTCCACTTTGTCACATCCTCCGATTCCCTTTCCCTTCCACCCCGAAACTGCTCTTGGTTAGGTATCTGGGGAGTCTGTGTTGCCAAATCAACAGATCATTTCCCCATATTCAGGTTACTTGACTTCTCAGCAGGATTTGTCACAGTGCATCCCTCCTTTTTTCTTGGATACTTTCTTCTACCACCTTCTTGATTTTTCTCCTGCTTCACTGACTGCCGCCTCTCAGTCTCTTTTGTTGCCCTTTTCCTTCTTGATCTCAAATTGTTTTGGTAGCTTTCTCTTCTCTTATCTACATTGCCTCCTTTTACTTTGAAGCTTTAAATAATATCTATAACAGATAATACCCAGAATTATATTTTCCATGAGATCCACACTTATAGATCCAACTGCTACTCACCATCTCTAATGGACAACTCAGGCTCTTTAAGTCAAAATTAGAATTATTGGTTTTCCACCCCCCAAATATCTAGGATACCCTTTTCATTTCAAATGACACCACCCCAGATGCTCAAACAAAGCACTAGGTGTCATCTTTGGTTCCTCCCTTTGCTTCACTGCCCACTTCCAACCCATCAGCCTGGGAGTTCTGACTCCAAAATATTGTTCAGCTTCTATTCCTCTCTACTGCTACCACCTTACTCAAGTCAGGGTCATGTCTTGGTGGTTTTCTTACTCCCTTTTTTATCCTCCTATAATCCATTCTCCACACAGCAGTAAGAGGTCTTTCAAAAACAGAGGAATCTTTTAAATTGTTTTAGCGATCATGTCATTCATTCTTGGCTTAACATCCTCTCAAGGTTTCTCAGCCCACTAGGAATAAAAGGTTGAGCTCCCTCCGTGACGTAGAGCTTCCCTTGTACCACTCTTCTCGTTAACGTGTTCCAGACACTGTGGACTTTCTTTCTCCTCCCTGAACACTCCATCTCAGGGCTTCCATGCCCCTTCTCTCTGCCTACAACTACACTGATTATGTCAATTTCCTCATACTCTATTCTCTCCTCATTCCATTCATATCTTTCCCCACAGACTACCCCTTGGCTGGGTCCATCTTCTCTCTTGCGGTTCTGTGCAAACATCACCTCCTCAAAGAAGCCTTCCCTGCGCATTCAATGTAAACACCTCCATCCCCCAGGGTCCAATCATCCTCCATCTTATCACTCCATTTTAAGTTATTCATAGTACTTACCACTGTCTAAATTTACCTGTTTATTTACTTGTTCACTTGATCATTGTTCATCTCCTGTTAGAATGCAAGCTCCACTGAAGGAGGAACGTGTCTGTCTTGTTTACTACTTGTGTCCTTGGTACCCAGAATAGTGCGTGGTGCACAACAGAAGCTCAATAAACTCTGGCTGGATCATAAATAAGTTTGCTGTAATTTCTCCATGTCTTTGTTTTTACTGTGTTATATTTATACTAGAAAGGGGAACTATAACCGTAGATCGATGGGACTTAAGGACTTTCGATTTGCCTGAGTTGGGTCAAAGTGAAAAGGCATCTGAGAGCCGTGCTGTAGAATATCTGGGCTGTATGTATCCTTACCACAGATTAACTTTGGTACTGTTATATAGTCAACAGGGCAATAATTCCCCCATGTTAATTAGAAACTGCCCTTAGATGACTTAGATGGTTACATAATCCAGTCTGCTTTTGGAATAAAAATATCAGAGACAGATTACATGAGTAATTATGGTACATTTTTATCAGCCAGATAAAGTAATGTGAGGAATAATGATAGCCAGGTGAATTATTTTACTTATTAGTAAAGTCATAATGGCCCAGCATAATTAAAAATAAGCAATTTGCAAAGTCATACAAAGTACTCAAAAGCCACATAGAATACCATCCCCAAGGCACATGTTCTGACCTCTCCATCAGGAATCATTTTCTACTGCATTAAAAAAAAAAGAAAGTTTCTCGAATGTAATGTCTTCTTTTTTTGCGGAACGCGGGCCTTTCACTGTTGTGGCCTCTCCCGTTGCGGAGCACAGGCTCCGGATGCGCAGGCTCAGCGGCCATGGCTCACGGGCCCAGCCGCTCCGCGGCATGTGGGATCTTCCCGGACCGGGACACGAACCCGTGTCCCCTGCATCAGCAGGCGGACTCTCAACCACTGCGCCACCAGGGAAGCCCAAATGTAATGTCTTCTTAATAGTAAGACATTATCTAGTCCTTTCAAGTTGATTTATTTTGTGTCTGTTTGAATATTTAACTAGATTAACACACTGTTCTAAGGGAGAAAACCCACTTTTATGTCTAGGAAGAAACCTAATAAAATTGTAACCTTATAGAAAAATGTTACTCTAAATTGTAATGTTATAAAATCTTTGATGATAGGTACATCTTATCGTCATATAACCTTATCATCACATAGCCTTAAATAGATCTTATTTACTCTTTCTCATCTGAAGGAATTCTATATGATAATAAATTCAATGCTTGTTAGTATTACTGATAATTCTATATAATTTTTTAAACTTCAGTTTTTAGAGTAAAATTCCCTCTGATATAAGTTATCTTCCAGAGAGAAAGTATGTGTAGGGCTTAGGAGAGTGAATGGTGGGGGCAGGCTGCCAGGTTTGCAATCTGGGCTCTGACACTTTTTAGCTGTATGACCTTGGACAAGTCGCTTATCTTTCCTGTGTCGAGTTTCTACATTTGTTAAATGTGAATAATAATAGCAATCACTTCACAGAACTGTTGTGAAGATTAAGGCGTTAATGCATTAAAAGTGCCTAGAAAACAAATCTTGGTCCACGTTAAGAGATTTCAGGGGCTTCCCTGGTGGCACAGTGGGTTGAGAGTCTGCCCGCCAATGCAGGGGACACGGGTTCGAGCCCTGGTCTGGGAAGATCCCACATACAGTGGAGCAACTAGGCCCATGAGCCACAACTACTGAGCCTGCGTGACTGGAGCTTGTGCTCCGCAATGAGAGGCCGTGATAGTGAGAGGCCCGCGCACTGCAATGAGGAGTGGCCCCCAGTTGCCGCAACTAGAGAAAGCCCTCGCACAGAAATGAAGACCCAACACAGCCATAAATAAATAAATAAATAAATAAATAAATAAATAAATATTTTTTTAAAAAGGCAAAATTCCTTTAAAATAAAAAAGGTTTCAGGTATGATTCAGTATTTTTGTTTCATTTCATAAATTCATTTACCACAGAAAGAGGAGCAAATATTTGTTTATGGGCTAAATATTAAGTTGAATTACTGCTTAACAAAGAACTTACAGCACATTTTTCCCCCCATCGATTCTTTGGTTTGGGGCTATTTTCCAGCTCTTTAATGGAAACGCTGTAAGTTCAACCTGGAGATGAAAACTGAGACCCAAGTGAGTAATCTACCTGTTTGTTAGCATCACTGTAAATGTGTTAGAGGGGAAGAAAGTTGTCTACTTGATAAGAAAAAGAAGGCCCTTTGGGATCAGTATAATGAAATATACTTTATAAGGTCTTTACAATTGCTAGAGCGGAAATTTGATTTTGCAGTTCCTAGCATCCAAAGAAAACAGAAAATCTGATCTAAGTTTTAGTAGTATCCACAAAGAAAAAAAAATTCTAGTAACTCAAGAGAGCAATTAAGGTTTCTATGAGCAGAGAGGTACTACTCTGTGCATGTCCACTTTATAGGTAAGGGCACGGCAGCAAAGAGAGGTTAAGCGATTTACTCTAGACCCAAATGGGATTCAGAATTGGGTAGATCAGAACCCATGCCTTCAACTACTTCACTATACTCCTTCTGGTGCATAAAGCACACTTTAAAAAAACCAGACAAACAGTGCTTCATTTTCACATGGTCAGAACATGTTGGGACAGGCTTTTGTGCTTCTGCTTCTACTCAGGCTCCTGACTTGAGCCAGATGGTCCTTTTTTGGTAAAACCTAAAGGACTGAACCCCACCTGTAGCCTCAATATCGGGTTTACTCGGGCATCACTTTCTCTGCAGGTTCCCTGCCCATTCCCCTCCTTTCCCTGCCCCTGTAGCCAGTCACCCAAATCTGCACACCCTCCTCCTGCAAATTTATTGAATCTATGCCTTTATTGTACCTTCACCACCACCTCCTGAGGCCATCTCTCACCCAGATCAGTGTGATAACCTCCTATCTGGGCACTCAGAACAAACACAAAAGGTATTGTAAAGAACATTTTTTTGTCATTTGCTTTAAAAATCTATAGAAAGGCATTTAAAAGACATTTTAAAGAATAGTTGTATTCCAAAGAAGTAAATCCTAACACCTCCCAACTCAGAAAATTTTAATTATGTGGAAAGCATTAACCTGATATAATATTACAATCAGGATTAAATTTAAGATAACACTATAATCCACATTTGTATCCTAAATAACGCATTCCATAATATCTTGTAAATCTGTTTCTGAAATAATCATTTTACTATAAGGAAACAATATTTACAAATGTAAAACAGTGCCTAGTACTTCTTATTTAAAAATAAAGAAATAAGAAGAATGGTAAAGCTTATTTCTAAAAGGTTGCTTCCTTTCACTGTTAGAGAGACTCATCACTATGATTCTAAGAAATATTTTTTTGTAATCTCGGTTTGATCTTTGAACCACTTATTCAATTTAAAATTGCAACTAAAATTGGTATCAACTTTTACCCCCCCTCCCCGGGTTCTATTTAAATAGTATCATCCCTAGTATAATTTAGAAAACAATAGATAAGTAACTTTCCACTTTTTTTATAGGGAGTCAGGCCCAGATGATCAATCTAACAGTCAATCAATCAATCAATGAGTCAACCAATTATTAAAAATATTTCTTATTTCTGAGGTACTCAGAAGCCTAGTTATTTTCTCGTGATTCAGTCCCACTTCCCTTGACTTTGGCTGTCATTCAGGAAAAACTAGGAAATGTATACACCTTGAATAGCCTTTCCCACTTAAGAAGTAAAATATCATTTAGAACTGACATTTACATAAGCTGTGTGGTGATCCGTTAGCAGTCCACATGCCTCTTATGTTGGCCGTTCCCTCTGCTGGGCTACCTCTCCGACACAATTCAAGCCTTTGATCAATGGTTACATCCTCAGTGGCTGCCCCCTGGCTGCCTTCAACAAAATGCTACTCCTCATTTGATGACCCCTGATTAATTTTCTTCATTGCATTCATTATTCCCTGACATTCATTTGTTTGATATTCATCAGCACGTCAGCCCTATCAGGGCAAAGATTTTGTTTTGTGAATCCTGTCTCCCCAGTGCCTTGAGAGCTACTTCACACAGAATAGGAGCTCAGTGAATAGTTGTTGAATGAACGAACGAATGAATGAATGAGTGCAATTTAGGAAGCACTTTAAACTCTAGGAAGAAAGTCTTCTGGAACTGCAATGATACCATTATTATTATTGCTGTTGTTACTGGCTCTTTTGTAGCATTTCTTTTCAGCAGGATAAGGAGATGGAGGTGATTTATAGCCTCTGTCCACCAGCACAGAGACTGTCACTCTTCTGGGAAAGCTAGAGGGGCAGCACATTTGTTCTCCGATGCTGAGAATTGTTAGGGTAACAACACTGCATGGCTTGGCTGATGCTGCTTTTCTGTTCCTCTACTTAATATCTTTCTCTGATGGCAAAACAGGCTACAAGTATAAATTAGCTACAATTGGATGAATAAATGTATCAAAGGCAACTACTGTGATATTTCTTGTGGGGACCCCCTGAACTAAAACAGACAACATCATAACCATATTTTCAGACAAAATGTATTCCTGGTTAACTCATAGTTCACTCTTGTCACCCAGTTCTAGGATTTAGGACTACAGTGGGAAGACATTTAAGAGATCATGAAGATGTACACTCTCACTTTACAAACAAGTTGTCAGGGGTTCACACAGGCTCCACCACTTCCCCAAAGTTACACGACAAGGCCAGTTGGCAGAGAAAGGACGATATGGCCCGACTCTCAATCCAGTGTTCTTTTCCCTTCCCCATGTATATCAACAACAAAAGTTGTTTATCAACAAAAATGAGTCACAGAGACATGGAAATATTCTCAATGAAAAAATACATGGCTTAAAATATCTACATTGAAAAAATTTTTTTCTTATTTTGCATTAATGACTATTATTTACAGGGAATCAGAATACTAGGTGGAGCAGTGTATGGAAATCTCCATGATTCCTACATATGACTACTGAGATAGGCAAAAGTAATAGAATATTAAATAAAGGGAAGGTGATAGGATGTGATTGGTATTTGGAAGGGAAGTTGAGGCTTTCCCATGAAAGAAGTGTGAAAATGACAATAAGTTTATTATAAGAATACAAACACATCTTTATCAGTATGACATCTATAAATATAATGCTCAATTCTAACATGTTAGTGTAGACAGTGGACAGGGTAGACAGAAGTGGATTTACCATGAAGCTCATGGAGCTTAAGCTTCAGGGCTCTGCACTTGGATGAGCACCTTCCAAGGCCTTGGGAGGAATTCTAGCAATGTGTTCACATGACCATGTTTTATAACATTTGCAACCAATTGAGACTGTTGCCTCCTTTCTTGACTACTGCCTTACCACGTTACCCTCATGCCAGGTGGTGTTGGAGTGGCCATGGCAGCTTTTGGGATCCATTTAAGGGGAAGTTGAGTTGGAGATATGTTATGTGTGTGTGATACAGTTACACAGTTATGCAGGTCACTTCTATTCCATAGTGCAGTCATCCTCAGCGTAGAAAGAGCTTCTAGGAACATGCCTACCACCCACTGTGATGAAGTACCTATGTCATCATGACTCAAGAACAGTGGTAATAAACTGTTCAGTGAGTGACATCAATTCAGAGTTGCTAAGATTGGTCACTGTGCAAGAGAAGTCAAAATGCCCTGCAGTCTTGTAGTTCATGCATGAAAGAAATTAAGACAGAGATTTTTACAATTTGCTAATGATCCTAAAGACGTACATGATATATCAGTAAGGAATTGTGAAGGTAAGATGTTAAATAAATGAAAAAAAAACCTCTGATCCACCAAGCTAGAGGCAGAATTATTTTTCTAGTCACTAGATAAAAATATTATAGAATTGTCATATGCAGAGGCAGTTTAAGAATATGCACCCAAAGGTTGTAAGAAAAGAATATTTCAGGCAGTTAACAAAGACGTTATGTTATATTTTTGGATTTTATGATGCTTGTGGTATTGTCAACTTCTAAAGATTTGTAATTTGTTGTGATTTCTTTTCTCATTCTAAATAAATATTCACATTTGTACCTAATTTTGAATGTGTAATTTTGTATTCTTTTCCTTAAAGACAACCTAGCCCTCACCCAAATTGTGTAAGGTTCAAACATGGACTCACAAAACCTAGACCCACCCCTGTACAGAGCATGCCCTGAAGCGTGTTCCTGCACATTTCACCAATGTCTTAACTCACACGGGAGCACCAAGGTCTAGATTACATGGTTCACTTTCCACTTTGCTTAAAATGGCACATTCCAGTGACAAATGTATTGTAATGCAGGACAACAATAAAAAGAGAATGAGAAGATATGATTCTTGAAACTATTTTCCTTCTCTATTACTTCAGGCAGATCTGGCTCAATTAAAATATTCTTAAAAGGAAACTATCACATTACAACTAGATTAGGATGGATGAAATGACTTGTAAGTAATTGTTTGCTTACATAAGAAACATGCCATTCATTTTTGGACTGTGTTGGAGACCACCTGAGTGAACCTCAGGAGCTCAACAAAAGCCAGTGAGAACCTGTACCTTCCAGGATTTACTAAGTGGAGTGTTTCTGTGCAGTGCTGGCCAGAAGGCTCTTAAAGGGCTGTTAGGGTTTATAATGCCAAGAATACACAAGCACATGAACAAGTACCAATTATGTGCTAATCAATGAAGCCCATATTAAGCACACTGAAAACCTGTTCATTGTGCAGTAGCCCGTTAACCATAATGTACATGTCTGGAGGAGACGCTAGGGAACTTCCTAGAGACAGCAACTTCCCAAAATTCACAACTAAACTTCTTCCTTTCTTCTCATCTCTCTTGGGTGGTTGCCATAAAAATAAACAACTTAAAAAATAGCTTGATTTAGTATAAAATCAAGACTACTTAAAAAATAGATATATTAGTCATTTATTCTATTAAGAATTCAAGAGTTACTCCCTTTCTCAAAATAACAGTCATACAAGTCCATAATCCCTTAAGGTAAGATAAACTTCAGGATCCAAATTACTTACTTATTTACTTAATTTACAGATTTCAGAAAGGTAACATGGTAAATATACCATATGTTATGCAACATCCCCAGCAAGGTCTGAGGCAATACCCTATAATGAAACATATTAATATTTCTACAGTGAAATACATGAGATTCACATAAGTAGTATAAATAAAGATTATAAATAGCCTTAAATCATTTCAAGTCAGGTCTGGCTGCCAAATGAATTCAGGTCATGGGAGGCTTTGCCATCGCATAACTATTAAAAAAAAAGGTTTGTGGTTTTTCTGAGAGTTTTTGTATTGTAATATGGAATTACAGATTAGGAATTGTGAGCCTGTGTCTCCAGTAGCCCTCTCTATTTCTTTATTTCTTTTTACTTTTATAGTAAAAGGATAAATCAATTGGTTTTAGTCTCCCAAGCCCAGGGTAGTTTTATTCTTATTTGGTTATGCCCTTCTTCACAAAGCCCCAGACTTTTCAAAGTAAATCAGAACAGAAACAATAGAAGGAGCTACTGCCTCTTGGGGGTTCGGTAGTGGTTGCCGGGAGCAGGCTCTTTCCTCAAAGCTCTGCCTGAAAAACAAGCTGCCTTTTTAAATGTGGCACAGGGCCACAGAAGGAGAGAAGTGATCTCGCAGAATTTATAGATGGGGAAAAGCACTGCCAGAAATCATGCCTCTAGATAGTGGAGCGGGACCCATAAATACTGAAGGCTCGAGGAGTGTCTGGACAGAGCCCTGCTGAGGATTCTTGCAACCCAAGCGCTGCTGCTGCCATTCCTCAAAACTCAGACCTCAGAGACAAGCAGGGTGCCCAGAGCTGCATGGAAACAACAGCATTTGATATAGAAAGATCATAAAGTGATGAAATCGATGTAATCAGGCTACTTAGAACTCCCTGCTAGGACTGGAGCAAATCTTAGCAGATTCAAACCATCCTTTCATCTTTTCAAGGTAGATAAATGGAGGACAGGGCCATTAACTAGAGGTTGTAGTGAATGGAAAAAGAGAAAGAGATGAATGGGGAACTTTTAGAGAAGCTTTTCAAAGCCAGACACTGTCACTCCCAGGGGATGTTACATGTTACTGTAGGCTAAGGCATTCAACAAAGGGACTTGCCTCATTCTATATAGTGAAAAATGTGATGAGCAACATGAAGATATTGGTATAATAAGCAGTTCTGGCAATTATCTATATTTTTTTCCCCCAGAGAGATTTTTAAGGACAGTACTACTCACTACGGAGAAAAGGCTCATTGTATCCACAAGCACTGAGAAACACAGTAAAAGCTTATTTGCCACCGGGCAATTCTTCTAAGTAATTCTGCCACAAGCAAGTCATGGACCATTATTATACAGAAGACCAATATTTTGATAGTTGCACAAACTTCTTCTCAAATATTTCACTGGAGGCAGCTGTGCATGTTTATTTTCCAGTAACAACAATGATGTAGAACAATGATTATACTATACTTAGGTTTTTATTTCCTTCATTACCAAGTCTTCCAGAAAAATCCTAAGGGTGTTAGCTCTCTCAGCCCATGGCATCAAAACAACCTACCATAAATAGAGCAAAATCTTTGTAATACGGCCAGTCTAGAAGTACTACCTAATACACGGGACCTAAATTGTGACTGCCGGTTTTAAGCAGATAATGCTGTAATTTCCAGGATAACCAGTTTTATATATTTCTTAGTTTTCATGTTTGTTTTATTCCTCTCCTAGTAGAAGAACCTAAACTTGATAAGATTTTATGTACCTGTTCATACTATTTTGTAATGTGGCACATCTGTATAAATCTGTTTCATTAGTTTATAAATTTTGTAAAAACTGTAAGCAAGTTTGTCCTTTAGCAGTGAGTTAGCTTCTTGCCTGGTTTACCCTTTGAAGCCAGTTGTTTTGGTTACTTATTACCTTCATGTACCTCAGGTATCCACAGAGTACTTGGATACTGTTCTTGGCTGAGCACCAGTCTCCCTGGCTCCTCTGAGGCATTCTAGTAGCTGCTGTCCCCACATCTAACCCTGCCCACACATCCTGCCATACAGCACTGCTTCAGGCTCTCATAAAATACAGGCTCAATTCGCCTGGCCTGTGCCTGCACAGAGACAGCAGCTCATGCCTCGATGAAGTTCAGAGACTGTAGCCAAAGGGGAAGCAGTCTGATTTGTGGGTAAGAGGCAGGGAAGGAAAAAATGGTTACTGTATCGGATAATGCTTTGTGGCAGCCCAGGCGGGACACATCCTGGGGCTTCTCAGTCCCAAATGACAGGGATGGGAATTGTGACTGAAAGGAGCCCACAGATATTACTTTAATTAAGAATAGTTCCATTCCACACAAGAGGAAATTCTCAAATTACTCTTGGATCTGTCAAGAGCAAGTGAATTCAATTTTGGTAAAATATGATGACCGAAGTTGAGATAAATCATTATTTTAATAATAGAAATTGTCGGTTTAGAGAAATCAACATGTCCAAAATCTTCGGCTGCCCCAAAAGATCAATTAAGCAATTATTTGAATATGAAAATCCAGAATTTATGTCTATAAATCTGTTTTGCCCACCAAAAAAATACCTTTGGGGGGAATTAAGCATATTTTTAAATGAAGAAATATATTTCAAGGATAGTGTTGCAAAAAGGACCATTATATGAAAGTAAAATTTCCATTTTAAGCATCTACTAAAAATTGATATTAAGGATTAAGAGAGGTCAGATAAAGTAACAGTAAAAAAATCCTCACAAATATTCTATATTTATGCTATACATAGGCTAAAAACATGCTACCTTGAATGAAACTCAAAAAACCTCTCTCATAAAATATAGAAAAAGAGCCAGGTTTTAAAAGCAACTCTTCTTCCCCTTATGCTTTATATTTATTTTTAAAATGAGGCTACTAGTAATAATTTTTGTTTTGACTGACTTTATTAGTAAACAGGCTATTAGATCTGCAAGCCTTTCCTTCTGAATAAATGTGACAGTATGTGATTTATTGTACTTAATATTTTGCTCCTTAGTCACTTCCTTG
The DNA here is from genome assembly GCF_005190385.1 of Monodon monoceros. Taxonomy (NCBI): domain Eukaryota; kingdom Metazoa; phylum Chordata; class Mammalia; order Artiodactyla; family Monodontidae; genus Monodon; species Monodon monoceros. Next base: position 19,111,831 of record NW_021703776.1, on the reverse strand, counting down.
GCTGAAATTCCCAAACCTCATTAGGTGACTTCTTTCAGTTTATGGCAGACGGACAATGACCACAGGATATAAAATGAACAGCTGTCCTCCTCCCCTTTGTACCTTTCTCCCTTTCATTCCTATTCCCCATTCCCTCACTTCCAAAATATTTGTATTTTTTCCTGCCACTCCTATAAGAGAGAAAGGGACCAATTCCCTCCTGGTTTATGGAATGCCATGCCATTTCCAACCAATTTCAGGTGCCCAGCCCTTTGCAAGTTCCCTCCCAAGTCCACAACATAGAGGTTTCATCAGATCTTATGTTGAGAAAAACACAAGGAAGACAAATGCAAAATGTGTCAGGCTTTGCCAGGTTCCCTGCTGAGCAGCCCTCCTTCCCTGGGGTGGAGGCCATAAACCAAGCCCTGGTGCTCAGGCTTGGCTCATTTTCTAGGAGGACTGATCCCCACCTTTGGCAGCAGGTGCTAAATAACGTCCCTCTCCACCCCCAGCAATCTGGAGACTCAGCATTACCACCCTTGTTGCAGTTCGGGCTTTGACCTTGGTCTCAAGGTCTTAGAATGGCCACTGCCTTATCTCCCTGAAGGGAGCCATCGCTCTAACCTTGCTTGTGATGCTGAGTCTCTGGGGCAGTACCACACCTGCTCTTGTCAGTCTCCCTCCCAAATGATAAAGTCCTGCCTTTGGATCTCCCTCTTTCCTGGACTTTCCAACAGGCTTCCCTCTCACCCTCCTCTGTGGTCTGCACCCCTCCGTTTCTTCTCCCACATGGACTTCCCCTCCCCCACCTCCACCTATTTGATAATAAACTCCTGGAAGGCTGGGCAGTTTCTTAGATTTTGCTTTCCCTACATTGGATGTATTCACATCCTAAAGATCTGTGATAAAAGAATCCTTGATCAACAGTCCTTGATTGATAAGAAAGGGAAAACTGCTGGCTCAGACCAGGTTTTAATATTGCCCATGGATTTCATTCAGCAGGGCCCCTTGCCTCAGCAGTCAAGAAGGGTCTAGTATTGAGCACCAACGTGGAACCTCACTAAATCTCTTTCCTAACCTAAGAATAGAATTCAATTCAGTTCATATTTATTTAGTTCTAGTCGTGAGTAAAATTCTGCCCTAAATACAAAGAGGGATCCTTGTACCCTCCTTAGTCCTCACGGAACATTTAAGCTATAAAGGGTGAAAGTGGATGTGCATGAATGGCCAGAGTATATAAATCAATGCAGAGTGAAGTAGGCATCGCAAAATAAATACAGAGGAAGTAGGGATTCAGAGATAGGAGGATGTGGCAATGAGATGAGTTTTCATGGAGGAAAGACCATTTACTCTATATCAATGATCAATTTCTTCTCATCCTATTGTTCACTGTTTTATCCCTTCTACTAGAACAGCCTTCAATAAATATTAGTGAAACATATTTATGAATGAATTATTAACATTTATTTTTAAGCCTCATCAAGATGAGTGACAATGAAATAAATATTTCAAAAGAGAAAGGGTACAGTATCTTTCAAACTGTATTTTAATTCACGTAAAGACAACTCTTTAGTTATCAGTTTCAATAATGCAAAGACATAATTAATCTCAACAATCTTTGCCAGAACCTTATACTTAGTAGCATCTTACACTATTTCAGAATATTCCCCTTTATTACGTAAGATAGGACTTAAGAACTTGGGGTGAGGTGGATTTGAAAAATATATAAAGTTCATATAAACTGGTCTTTTAAATATACATTCCCTAAAAAGGTCAACTCCAGGATGAAGAAGAAGGATAACCTGAATTAAAATCAGTTCCAAACTTTAATTATTAAATAGATAACCCAGAAGTGTTCCATATATAAATATTTCAATTTTTGTGTTAATATAGATTCCTGAAGATCTAAAACTCAAGTAATAAACAAATCTTATTTTAATATCTTTTATATCCAAGAATCTTAAACTCACATAAAACATGTATTTAACCTTAAAAGCACATGTGTTAAGCTAATTTTACCATTAAAATTTTCTAAACTTCTGTTTTTATTTATGTATGTTTTGAGCTCAAGTCACCAGAGATTTTTTTAGCCTCATACTCAGAGATTCCCGTGTTTTCAAAAGAGTTTTTCATGACTTCATAATAAATTCCCCAAGGTCTTACTTACTTACCAAGGAAAGTGACTCTTAAAAAAAAAAGAGAGTCTGATTTAGAAATACATCTCAGGATATTCACAACAATTCCTACCAAGACATAAGAGGGCTCAATTTCTCCTCCTTCTGAATTAGCTGTTCCAGGAGTTGAGGGACAGTTTCTCTACTGAATTAAGTTCTAAGTAATTAAGATGTTTGTGAATCAGGCTCGAGGGAAAAACTTCCCTCATGCTAAATGCAATATAATACCTCTTATAAGTGGCATTTTATTCATTACATCTATTTGAGAAAGATCTCTTTTCTTTTACAAAGCAATCTTCCAATTCAGCAATGAATACCTCTAACTTTGTAATTTTCTAGTTTTTATTTTTTAAAATAGAAAATGAGTAGCTCTCATTTATCTCAGAGACTCGGTAGCATGTACAGCACAAAGGAGAATAATTCAGGCCTAAGAACATTTTCATATCTTAATCTGTAAATATAAAACATTTATGATATAATGCCTTTCCTCTGCTTGAGGTGATAAAAAACAAACAAAAAAGCAGTGAAAACAAACAAACAAACAAAACCACACAGGACTTCCCTAGCAGTCCAGTGGTTAAGACTCCATGCTTCCAATGCAGGGGGCCCGGGTTCGATTCCTGATCAGGGAACTAAGATCCCACATACCGCAACTAAGGGTGTGCACCACAACTACTGAGCCTGCGCACTCTAGAGCCCGTGCGCCACGACTAGAGAAGCCCACGTACCTCAACGAAGACCCAGCGCAGCCAAAATAAATAAATAAAAAACACACGCACACATTCCCACAAAACCCAAAATCTTTAGGATATTTATAAGTAAAACCAAAGAAAAAAGATACTAACTCTATAAATTATGAACAAATAAAAGATTCTAGGTAGTTCAATAATAGCAAACTGATAAACACATGCATATGTATTTTCATCTACTGGCTTCACTAGAAGCATAGTTTACTGGTGATTCTCTGTTTCCTTCTGGGTCATCTTTTCCATTGACTGAGGTCCTCAGATCACCTCCCCCAAATTTCTTGGCGTGAAATGTCTGCATCATACCAATTTAGCACTTGGCTACATAATATTACAGATGTCTCTGTAATAGTTACTTGTCATTCAGGCAAGAAATATTTATGAGCATCTACTAATTTTGAGTCCCTAGGCTAGGGGCTGAGAATAGCATGATGGACAAGACAGATTTACCTCCCATAGCAAACTGTTCTTCATAATGTATGTTTTTAAATGCTTTACTTTCAATCCCCATTTAACCAATGGATTCTATTAATCTGAAAAAAAGAGCTGGGCTAAACTGAACAAGCATATTACTTGGCAATTTCTTGTTGAGTGAATCAATGCAGATTTACATTAAGGAAGAGACAAATCCATTCTTAACACAACTGATCTTTCTTAAGGAAGATCACACACACATTGAGAATTAATTTCATTACATTTCTTTATTGCTCAAGAGAGAAAGAGGTCCTTTTCCGACCTCTATTTCCTTCTTAAAACTCCCAGCTGATGCAGATTAGCTCTTCAGATGGACACAAATGTTGTGACATTTCTCACAGCCACCCCAGGCGGTCCTCCTGCTCTAGGAGAGCACTCACGTTCCCAGCCTTGCTTATGTCACTCTACCTCCTCAACTGGAAAAACTTTGTCCTTTCCACTGACTCATGCTGTTGACTTTCAGGGATTCTCCTCTCTAAGAAGCCTTCCTGAATTGCTCTACTCTGCAGGACCTAACACCACAGGGACGTGTACACACGTCCATCTATGTTTATAACAGTCTGGCAATTCTCTAGATGTTCCATGCTCCATATGCATCCAGAGCCTTCTACCACACCACTAAACACTGTAAAAATGTTGTTTTCTCACTTTTTTGTCTTTCCATAGTTAACGTTGGCTCAGAAAAGCCTAAGAAGACAACAAATAGTCAGTGAAATTTTGTTAGGTGAATAATGGATCCAAAGCACTACCAGCACTTCCCTTGGACCGAGATCCCTGCCTGGGAAAACAGAGTTTGGAGGCATCTGTAAAATAGTGGTTTACAAGGGCATCTTCTCAAACTTTTCTTCCTGTCCCAGAGGAAATCTAAAGGAAATGGGTAAATGCCCCTAAGCTTACAACCATAAATTCCACAACTTGAATCTAATGAATCAAGTGAGGATTGTAGCAGATTGATGCCTCAGCACAGAAATGGATATGAGATCTTTCACTGGAATGGAAAAATGAAAAGTTGTTCTAAGAATATTTTAGGACATCTTTCAAGATGATTTAGCTGTTGATAACCTGGTACATTTCAACTTGCAGAACTGTGTTTTCAGGATGCTTTAACTTTAAAATTCATTGGGTTAAGATAGCCTGTATATTTATATGTATGTGTGTGTGTGTGTGTGTGTGTGTGTATTTAGAAAGAGTTGGGATAGCATTGGTGCTAAACATTGGCATGATGGAGTTTATTTGAGACACTCCTTAGTAATTCAAGACATTTCTATATGGACTATCTTGGATAACGCTTGTGATGAAATTAAAATGTTTATAAGAGCAATATAAAAATATCAAGGCAATAATTTATTCAATTGTGGTTATATAGCCATAATTATGAACATACTTATCATTGAGGCCATCTGAATCATCATGATATACAATGAACATTTAACATCCCAGAGGACTCCTTAAGGAGTGACTCTGACTGACCATATTTAACCACACTATTTGAATAGATTTGGAAAGTTCCACAAGGCACAAATAAATATAAATGTTGAACTGTCTATACACAGTGTTTTTTTTTATAACACACTTAATATAATTTTTGAAGAGAATATAAGTTCATTGGCTACTTGGCTGCGATTGCTACTTTGGTTACTGTGGGGCTTGTAAAGCTCAGGATGAATATACACAATTATGACGTTTCTGGAATTTGTGTATGTGCCCCAGTCTAGTCCTCACACCATACACACAAATAGAAGAATACTACTCCAAGCATTCATCATGAGATACACAAAACCATTTCTGGAAAGTTCTGCCCGCTATGCCTATTTACCATACAACACCATACAGCTAATGGTTTGCCACTACATTGTTTCTCAGCCACTTTAATACTTCTTAGTTCCCAAGAATTTTTATTCTCAAAATGCAGTAAGCAAATTCCCCAATGAAGTCGCTAGGCAGTAAATTATAATTTAACTAAATATTTTGTTTTATTCCCAAACAATGACATGTTAAAATTTCACTTTTTATTCTAAACCTTCCACTCAAAAAAGATTTCTAAGTGTATTTTTTAGTTATAAACTTGACATAGCTAGCTATCTATCCATCCATCCATCTTTTTGCAACTCCCTGATTCAGTTACTCTTCCAGTCTTCTAACCTGGTATTCAAATCCATGCTTTGTATTAATACAAGCAACTCTCTGGCTCACTGAGCTGCAGCCCTTTGGCTTGCGGGGAAATCAAGGATTCTTGCTAAGTCACATTTTTGGGTCTAGTCTCAAGCCTTTGGGCATGGTGCTTGCTCTGGGTTTTGGGTCTCAGGCACCAAACCTTACATTCTCTGATAAACACACCTTCTTGGTCCTCTTTCATCAGCTCTATTGTTGATGGTAGGGTGCTATTGAAAGGTGAGGAAATGAATCTATGCCAGCTCCACAGTATACTCTTTACTATTTACAAAAATAGAATTTTTTTTTCCTTTAAGGAAGGATAATTTAATTGGTGCTGGATCTCTGCTACCATGACTAAAATTTAAATATAGTAGAATTGTGAGGCATATATTTTAAAGAGGATTCTCTTGTATTCTTTAATTGCATAAAGATATTATCTGAAATTAATATTCAAATAAATGCTCAGAATACAGATAAATAAAAAATATAGCTTATATTTTATATTAATAGCATAATGAATTTAAACACATTTGTTCTGGTTAAGAACCTCTAAGTTACACTAGCCCGTCATGCTAGAGTTTTAAAAATCTGTTTTTGTAGCACCACAACTTTTTAAAAATGAGCTTTTTTTCTGATTATAGAAGTGTTACACGCTCATTATAGAAAATTTAGGATACACTTGTTAATAGATCAAAATTTAGGATACACTTGTTAAGAGATCAAAGAAAATCCTCTTTACCAAAAAACGCATTATTTTGTTTTTGCCAATGCTTTTCTTATGACCACATATGGACTTCTGAATAGTTTGTAAATTGTTATAGGTAATGCTATCAATGTTAGAAGAAGAGTCCAAACCGTAGTCAGGCAGGTTCGCATTTTTACTTACAGAAGCTGAAAGGAGGCAACCTGAGGAAAAAGTGACAACTACAATACATGACTTGAAGAAAATTGTTCTTAGGCACAATCAACCACAGTGGGCTGTGAGAGCACTGATTTGCAGTTAGGACTAGAAGGCTAGTGAGGGAAACAGTCCTTTCGCTAATGGGGGATGCCCAAAGATATGAGGGTGAAGACAGTGGAAAGTGGAGGATGCTGTCTCAGGGGCATGGCTGCTAGCAGTCCTCATGTCATGGGGAGAGGCCAGGAGGTTTCCATGTTATGGGACCAAGACCAATAAACTAGCCCCCATCTAGATGGCAACATCTTTCTTTACCTAGAACATTCCCTTTGGAAACTTGTGTTATTTATTAATATACACTTTTGAAAATTCAAATGGAAAATAATATAATAGACAGCAAAACTATAAACACTTGATCAAAAGATACCTGATTTTACTGAATGCTTTGGGTAGAAATTTTTAGCTCTAATACAAAGGCACTTAAAAGAAATACTGCCAGATACAGTCATTTTAAAATTATCTGTGTCTGAATTAAACACAGATTATTTATGTCAAGCATGAAGCCTTAATTGGTTTCTCTGAACCACCAATGATTATCTTTTTCACTGCCATTCAGTAAGAATGCAGGAAATTTAACAGATTTCAATCTTAATCTGAGGAAAACATTACTAGTAAGGTAATTCTGTATAATATAAAAACCCAATACATTCAAAATCCACATGTAAATACCTTTAAGATGTTTCAGATTATTTGGATTATTTTTAAATACCACTTGCTGCCAGAGAGAAGTGAGAACAGGATGTAGCATTTACAATTTTTTAATTTCACTTCAAAAATGTTTTAAATTATTTACTGCAGTGTTAAGACTTACTCTCCTCTAAATCTAAAAGTATTTGGCACCATAATCCTGCTTATACACTATGATTAAACAAACACTTCCAAGTTAAATTGCTTAACTGCTAAAAAACTTACCAATGGAAAACTGGAGGACAGAAGCTGTTGTTGTATTAAGGCCTGTGGTAATCTAGAAAAAGGAATATAACAAAATAAGACAAGATAGAAAGAGAGGAGGAGAAAGAGCAGAAGATTCAGGAGGAGGGAGAGTGTAAAATATAGAAAGGAACCATAAACAGAGGTTACGTTTATCCAGCGGTTAGCTTACTTCTATCGACATGTCAGAACACAGATGTATTTCTCTGTGAGATCCTCACTTAGGCACTGCTGGTACATTTCTCAGGGTCCTATCGAAAACTCTTTTTTAGTATAATTTACCAGGCACATAACACAGTCCCCTCCACTCACCCCACCACCTCCCCTCTGTCCTCATCAACAGACCTGGGGCCCAAGAGAATATCATAAAAAGTGACCGAACAAAAATTGGGACCAAAATTAAGAGCAAATGAAAAGAGTAAGAACTTTTTGAAAAATAAATAGAATTACAACAGGTAGAAGGTGCAGGATATCTTTGGGGGAAGATGAAAATGTTGTAAAATTGATTGTGGTAATGGCTGCATAATTTTGTGAATAAAGTAAAAACCTTGAACTGTATACTTTAAATGAATGAATTGTAGAATATGAGGATTATTTCTCAATAAAACTGTTACTTCCCCAAAAAGTAATCAAATTATGGGCCTAGAAATACTCTTCCAACACATTTTTATTATTTTCTCTTAGTTTCATGAAGAAGAATGCCTAAATAGTTTTCCCCCTTTTAAAAAAAGGAATGGTACCTTATTTAATTTTAAATAAATTAAAAATTTTAAATAATTAATTAATTAATTCTTTTGTTCATTCATTCATTCATTCTATGGAGTAGTGACTTTGACCCATACCAGCTTAAGTAAGATGGGAAGTAAGGTTCTCATTTTCAATGACTCGTTTGTTGGGTTTCTGACCCCATAAGGTAAGGTATGGGATGCCTCCCATGACTGCACCTCATAAAACAAAAAGTGTATAACTGTGTTTTCAACATGGCAGAAGCAGTAGACTTCTTAAATGTCAAAATAACATCCTTAGACTTGTCCCTGCACTGTGTTAGCCCCCATGTGATGGAGCCCACAATGCAGAAGAGTCAAGAGATACCCAGTTCATGAATCGCCATGGGAATTCGTGGACAAACAGTGAGCCAGCCTCTTGAAGTGCTAGAATTCAGCTGAGATGTGAATATCAAAAAGTTGAATGGCACTTCCCATTTCTACAGCACAATTTGGAAACATGACTGAGCATGTGTTTTAAATATGTGGCTTTAAAGTTCATGAAGAAGCAGAAAAGGTAGTAGAGGGGAGGGCAAGACAGCCCATTTTGTAAGTTGTCTAGATATCAGTATAGGTATCAGTTCCTAATTGATTTTAACCATAGCAAAAATCACTGGTGTCAGGATGTCAGGTAAAATTCTTTATTTAAATCTCTCATTATCACAGAATATTTAAGAGAAAGCTGGCCCACCATGCTCGGAACTGTTTCCTACTTCCTTCCTCTCACCAGAGTCATTAGGGAAAAATGCACTAATAGAATTTTCTTTAAATAACAAAAATACTAGCTCCTTTTCAAGATTCCTTTAGAAAAGGTTAGCAGACATTTGGTGCTGTCCAAAATGCCCAAAAGACATTTGGTCCACTACAAAAAGTCCTTGATATTTGGTCCTGTCCAAAGCAATTTGATGTGGACCAAACAAGCTCATGGATGTTTTGGATAGATCAAACTTCAAGGACCCTTTGGTGTGGACCAAATGTCTTATGAACCAAATGTCTCACGGATGTTTTAGACAGAACCAAATGTCCTGCGAGGTTAAAAGAAATCTGTTTTTTTTTCCCTCATAACTTTTAAAGTAAGTTCAACTTCTTATCCTCATGGGTGTTCCACTTGGAAATTTTGATCTTAAAGTCCAAAGAGGCACATGGAAATTTTAAAATTTTTTCATAAAATTGAATGAATGCTCTTTTCCCCCTCTGATTTTATGTAACTGAGTAGATTCCCAGATGAGTTATGAAACACTCCTGAATATGAGTTCTTTGAAACAATGGTATGGTATTATATAAGTTAAAAGCACCACGGCTATTGTTATTGCTAGTGCATTAAACAGACCAGAGAGTCTTTGATACTTATGCTGGGGGTGTAATAAATGATGCTTGTGTCACCTGGGTGATCAAGTTTCACAGCCGTGACCTCTGCTAGCAAACAGTAAATCACTTGAAATAGTGCCAAATTTCAATTACATGTGCTAACTGAGGGTGACCCTAGACTTCGATTAGTCATTGATTCCACACTTTTTTCTTCACTGGGGAAGCTAAGGACTGTTGACTCCCATTCTTTTACCTTTACCCATTTAGTTTATTAGTAACATTGTCAGCTATGAGAAAGAACAGGAAAGATGAAGAGAAAAAAAACAATGAAGCATTGCCTATAAAACCTATTCACCTATATTCACATTTGAGTATTATAAATTATTTATTATTCTTGAGTTCAAATATATGATTTCAGTCTGCAAAGTTATTAAGTCTTTACATGGGACATTCTGAAAACTAAAGGACCTCTTAAAGAGATTTTGATAAATATTACAGCGACTATGAATGTCTGAGAGAGAACTTTTTCCCTACCAAATCTCACTGCTCTTAAATTATCAAATAAACTCCAAATTATAGAAGATTATAGAAAATTAATATGCTGACTAAATGAATCTGAATAATTCACTGCAGGCTGAGGCTGTTCATTCTACGCTTCTTCGCTGCAAATTTTTACTGAGTTTAATCCTGTTTTAGCCCAAACTCCTCCTTGTAACTAAAATGCATTTCCAAATATGAGAGAATAATTGAGCAAATATTTTATTTTTAAAAAATGAAAAGTAACATGATTACTTTTGTTTTAAGCTCTGAGAGAGCACATTTTCTCTTAAAGGAGTGGGTAAATGAATTCCTCATTACCTTCATTTCAGACTAGCAAAATGAATCAAGCTAGGTGCCACCCCCTGAAATATGGAGACTTCCCTGAAGTAGTGAAACGTGTGAGGGCTGCACAGCAGAGCAGCAGTGGAAACTGAAATGCATGGTGTGCCCATGTGTAAGCAGGTACCACCTCTCACTGGCTCTGGGTTTTATTGAAATGAAATAGCCATTTGACTAAATTCACAAAATGGAAATGCTCTTTTAGGCATTTTAAAAAATAAAGCATTAACCTACTAAGTGGTCGGTGGTTCTTTGTTTCACAACTTCAGTAAGAATTGGATTTATGAAAAATTTTATAGATTATTTTTTTAAAAAGTGATGTTTGGGGCTGATAACTTTCATCAGTTCTCACACACCACTGTTTTAACTGGATTCAGTTTTGAAGTGCCGTGCAAATATTTGAATTTTAGTGGACAACAGCGTGTTTACTGACCACTGAATTCATCACTTTTCTTTCGATTGATCTTTCTCTTGTAAACACAACTTGGGTACAATATATATTTCTGCTCCTGGGATGCCAATATGGTATAAAAATTATTGGAAATTAGAAGTTGCCAGTGTGTAAAATGTAGATGTCATCCTTATCTTTGTTAATGTATCTTCATTCTATTCCCTTTGAGTCTACAACACAATTCATCCTAGGAAAATACTTATGACGAAATATAAATCTGTATATGTTTTTTCCTTTCTTGGATAAAGAAAATTATTTTGAATATTTTCCTTTTTAGTTGAAAGGCTGATCTCACATTAATTATATAACACAATTCAAAACTAGCCCACTGGGTGTATAAACTCTAATGCTAAATAAACTGGGATACAGTGAAACCTTCAGGATTAAATAAATTATATGGGATCAAATAAACTAGATACTTCAGTTTCTATGCTACAGAAATATGAATTCTGGTATTATATTCTTAGATATGTTTATTTCTTATTAATCAGAAACAAAAAAGAATTTACCAAGCATTTCCAGAAATATTACTGAATGGGTGAACATTCTAAAATAGGCATTTATTCTAAGCTTGATTAACTATGACAAAAATTTAATTTTGTTTTAAGGTTTATAGATAATTAATTCAGTCATGGTACATTACTTAAGATGTACTAACAAATCTATTTTTTCAAGGAGAATTTCACTACAGAGTCATATTTGCCTGCAGGAATGTTATAATATCTTGTTAAGAGTTGAATTATGAGCACCTATTATTTTAATTTGCATCCAATTAATTCTGTTTGTGTTTTAATTTCAACTAAAAACTCTTCAATTTATCAATGTTCTGAAGCTTGTATGTTTAATAGATTAAATTTATCTATTGCCATGAAAGGAGTATTCAAGTAGCATAAAATAAGAACCATGTTATAAAAACTAATTGACTTTCACAATTTGATAACTAAATCTTATTTTAATTACCTAGCAAGGTTTTTTCCTCCTTTTTACTGTGTAAGCCAGTCTTTTGGCCACTTTTTAAATTAATGAATTGGAAACATAACGTGTGATGGAGGGGTGAAAAACACAACTTTGTTACTAAAAGCTCCATCATAAGGAAGATGTGGGACAAAAAAGGAGAGGCATTGAAACTCAAGTCAAAAAGCAGAAAAGCAAAGCAAAAGAGATGTTGCGAAAAGAAAATTAGATGCAAAGAAATTGAGCTAGAAGTATAACACAACAATTGCTTTTATATTGTTTTTCAAGAATGTGAAATGAAGGTAGTCTTGGTGCCAGAAAGAAGTACCAAGTGACAACAAAAGGCTCACTAGCCACATGCTGATGGCTAGTGGTTTTATTGCTTTCAATTTAGAATGCTCATGTTTCATTTTACATATGATCCAAGGACTTACCTTTGGCAAGCAAAATCTAATCATCTAAATTAAAGTAACCTACTACTGAACAATTTGGCATAAACCAAAATTTTAAAAAACTGGTTTATTCAGTGTGCTCTTTCATTTAAAAAAAACTCATTAAAGTTCCTAGGTGGTTAGGAAACAAAGTTTAAAAATAATGTGATAAAATTGCTCATCTAATATTTTTGGCTTGCAAGGAGAAAATAAGAAGTGTAAAAGTAAAGCTTTATACAAGAACTTATAGAGTCACAAATTATTTAGCTATGATATATATATATATATGTGTGTCATATATATATGTCATGCCTGTCATACCCATATTTTTAAAAAGGCATAAAATCACAATGATGCACCATGTTTAATGAGATCCACTGATGCTGCCAATTTTATTACTGCATTCTTTATTTTTTACATTTGAAAATAAATTATAAAATCACTGCTCCTAATTTTGAGATATTTGCAATAGGACTCATAAATAATACTGCAAATTTTCATCTGAACTGGAATTGGGTAGGAAAACCTTTTGTTGGCAAAAAGTTCAGTAAAGACAATGTATTTGGAATAATGTACATAAATAGCACATACTTACCAATTCTCTTGGACCATATGGCTCACAGAAGGTGACAGCATTGCCATGCATAATTGCACCACACTGTTCTCCAGTCTCACAGTTGTTACATTCAACCCTGTGGGAACACAGAACACAACCTCAGGCTGTGAACTAAGTAGCACAATGTGGTTTATCACTCAGGTAAAGAAAGATGTAATAGTTGTTGTTATTCAGTTGAAATCAACATTTCAAGGAAGATAATGGTATTTTGTACTGTGACATGTTAAAGAAACATAAAAACAGAAAGATTTGAACTTCAATCCCAATTCTTTCAGTTACTCGTAATGGTGGGCAAGTTACTTAACCTCCCAAAGTTTCAGTTTTCTCATCTGTAAAATGAGGAAAATAATATGGACCTAAATATCACATAATTATCATGAGGATTAAATGAGAGAGTGTATATAAAACACAGAGTACAGAACCAATCTCACAGTAGGCACTTAATGGCCACTGGTATTATTATCAATCATTACATAATATACTATGCCCAATACAAGTATTTTGCTAATATGAAAGATAAGCAAAGTAATATACACTTATATAATGAACTAAAACCATATATCTCTGAAATCAAAAGGTGTTTTACAAATTTTAAACCTTTTTCTTTTGAGTTATGATTAATGTCAATGTTTAAAATAACTGTCCTCAAATAGATTTGCATGTCTATGAAATATACTATGTAAAAAATAATGGAATCAGATTGTACTTAATCCACATAGTAATATGAAATAAACACAAATTCTAATTCAAGCATATTTTGGAGACTGAGTTAATATTAACCTTGTAAATAATTCAATTAGTTGCTTTATTATTATAAAGTGAAGTGGCTAATAAAACCTTAGAACAGAATCTCAAAACTAAATATATTCATGTCTTCAGTATAAATTGACAATATGAATATTCTGGATTTGACTTTGCATATTTACAATAACAATGACAATGATTTGCATCATGATACTTCAACCTAGAATCATTACATGTACAAAGAAAGAATTATGTTTCCTCAGTCTGAACCTCAAAGCACATGAGAGCTGTATTTCATGCAGAAAGGACATTTTCAAAGACTTTCACATTCTAGGTGCCAAACATTATGGAAAGGGCACCATGCCCTTTGTTTTTGAAGATCATTGTACCAGGCCCTTTTAGCTGTTTGCTAATCTCAGAGAAAAAAGGGAGCAGGAAGCCCTATTCAAATAGGAAGAAGACAAAAGTGTGAAAAGATACCAGGTAGACCATAAAGCCAAGAGGCAGAAGCACAATGAGGAAGTAAAAACGTGGCAAAAAAATTGAAGTATTTCCTATATGTGTATTGCATGGAATAAATTATTCTAATCTTTTGAGCTGTGTTCCTATACAAAGGAGATCAACAATGTCAAGAAGCTTTGCTTTTTTAAGAATAAACAGAGAACAACTTCTGATATGGAATTTTTAAAGGTAGTACCTCAAATCTTAGTAGGAGATTTAAATTTTCTCTTGATTACTGTGAAGCAAGATTCTAATAACATGTCCTTGACATTAGAAGAGGCATAGTAGTAGCTTCATAAAGGCAACAGATATGTCTCTTGTTCACCATTTTATGCCTGGCATGTTGTATTCCATAAATATTTGTTGGATGAGTGAATAAATATAAGGCAACTTCATAAGCAGAACTATTATTAGGGCCTGAGATCTAAAGCACTTCAAATAGAACCTGGCATACGTCAAATAGAGCAAGCATGATGTAAGCGTTAGCATAAGTGTTAGCTATTATTATTATTATGGATTTCTACCACTGTCATCCAGAACAGGTATATTAGTTTTTTTCCCCCACAGGGAACCTACTACATGAACTTCTTACTACTGTTTTTCTATTCTTAAAACTACTCATTGGGCTTCTCTGGTGGCGCAGTGGTTGAGAGTCCGCCTGCTCGATGCAGGGGACACGGGTTCGTGCCCCCGTACGGGAAGATCCCACATGCCGCGGAGCGGCTGGGCCCATGAGCCATGGCCGCTGAGGCTGTGCATCCGGAGCCTGTGCTCCGCAACGGGAGAGGCCACAACAGAGAGAGGCCCGCGTACCAAAAAAAACAAAAACAAAAACAAAAAAACTACAGATTAATTTTTCCCAAGGAGTGTGATTATGATAAAAGTACAGAGAAGTAGCACTGAACTTATAGTGTGCTTCTTACTTATTGATAGATGAGGATTATTTGGCCTCCAAGGCATTGTGAAATGGCTCAAAAGAAATACAAGCTTTGACAGAGAGAAATTAAAAGATTGCTCAACCCGCACAATGACTATCTGCCATTTTCCTCCAGTGATTCTAAACTAAAAGCATCATTGTTGATGTGAAGTCCGAGGTCTGACATTTGAATCCTCATAGCAATCATTCGATCCATAAATATTGATCAGCACTCCCCAAATCAACTGTATATCAGAAAAACTGTATCTGTATAAATACATGTATTACAAGTCTCCATCACCTACAGTTTTGATTAAATAGGATTCATGTGCAGCCTAGGTATCTGTATATTGTTTAAAGGTTATTCTAGCATAGGTAGCCTACAGCCTGGCACTCAGGAACCAGTGAATGGACCACAGATGTTTGATGTGTTAGGAGAACCACTTCTATTTTGTGGAATAACAGGAGTTAAAAAAACAATAAACACAAGAAAAAGGCAATCAGATACAGCTTTGTCCCCACTTGGCTCAAAGACCCCTCTGGACCTTTCTTTGTTGTGCTGTATAGCTCCAGAAACTTAAAATAAAATTACAAAGGCACTGGTACCCTGTTGAAACTTAAAGATTCAGAATTACCAGCTATTATTTACTAAGTTGATGCTACCTGGAGGTACAATGGCTTCATCAAGGATTGATGAAACAAATCCGTTAGCTTCTTGTCAAGGTCTTTTAAATGTCCTTTGCTTGAATTTCTCACAGTATGTCTGGGTTTGTCAACATAATTTATTTTGAAAGCACATCCCTCTGGGTGGTCAAATCCAACCCACTCTTAGATGCCAATGGTGTTATTTATTCATTTATCATTCATTAATTCATTCTTACAATTAACAACCATATGTTGAGAACCTATAGGCAATATGATGAGCTTTAGTGGTACAAAGACCAAAACAAAAACAGTATTATTTTCTTCCAGGAGTTTATACTCCAGAAGGAAAGGCAGGGAAACAAGCACACAATTAAAATATAGGGTGCCAACGCAATGATAGCTATTTACTGCATCCTATTATGTGCCAGATATTCTAAAGCCTATTTGAATCTTTCAACTTCTCTATAAGATAGTTTTCAGTGTCCTCGTTTTACTAATAAGAAAACTGAGCTCCAAAGAAGTTAAGCATTTGCTCGAATCCTACAGCTGTAAAGTTGACAGACTGGCAATCTGGACCCAGGACTTGCTAATTCCAACACCCATCACGTTTTCCATAGCTCTTCACTCCTTATAACAGGAGTACGCGCTGGCTGTGATGGTACCTAACTTAGACTAAGGAAGTAAGGGAGAGCTTCCAAAGGAGGTGGTCCCAGAACTGGTCCTGAATGAGAAATAGGAGTTAGTCAAAGAAGAAAGGTGATGGTGTCATAGGGCACAAGGAATGCAGAGATTATGATACAAGTGAAACTGCTACTTCAGTGTGTTAGTGTGCCTGGAACCACACTGGTACATGAAGAGGGTGGCAAAGGATGGGGCTAGAAAGTGGCAGCCAGTTCATGGAAGGTGTCATGCGCCATTTACCAAGTGATAGATACTGCACTAGGAACTCTAAAAACAATGCCTCAATTAATTCATATATCCCGCCTTTATTTTTATCCACATTTAGAGGACGCTAAAACTGAGATTTAGAGACATTAAATGATTGTCCAAGGTTACACAGATTGAAAATTATAGAACTGGGATTCAAACCCCCACTATTCTGCTTCCAAAGTCATGATACGATCCAACTTTTAGGAAAATTACTCTAACAAATAATGGATTAGCGGTAGAAAAGACTGGACTGTTGATATAACACAAGTAGGACACAATAGTGCCTTGAAATAAGGTGGAGATGAAGAAAAGAGTATCACTTTTTAATAGAAACATAATATGATCCACATATTTAATTTTCAACTTTCTAATGGCTACAGTAAAAATAAAAAAGGATAGGTGAAATTAAGTTTAATAATATGTTTTATTTAACCCAGTATACTCAAATTATATTTTAACATGTAATTATACAAAATTATTAATGATATATTTTACATTCTTTTTTTTTATAAAAAGTCTTCAAATTATGGGGTGTATTTACACTTACAGCACATCTCAATTCAGACTAACCACAGTTCAGGTGATTAATAGCTGCATGTGACTAGTGGCTACCATACTGGACAGCTCAACTCTAGGGAATTACAGGGCTTGGAAACTGACTGCTCTTCTGGTTATGCTGACAACTGGAGATGACCAGCTGACAATGATTATATGTATTTGAACTTCAGGGAAAGGAGACCAGCACTGACAGGACAATTTAAGATATGGCTGAAATCATAGGAGTGCATATTATTGGGGGCCAGGGGGAGAGGGGAGGATATACTAAGTGAGAAAAGTAGAGGTCCAAGAATGGATCCCTGGGGAACAACTATATCCTTAGTCTGGTTTCTGGAAAGCTCCAACTATCATCGTGACCCTTCAGTGTGTATCAATCTGAGGCTATCCCTGCATACTTTTCCATGATTATTGGCAGTGGGTTCATTTCTGTTCATGTTCCTAACAATCCTATTATTTTTGTGCTGCCCATCAAGGTGACTTTTCTAACAGTGAGTCTATAATATGACCTTCCTAATATTTTTTCTACCATTAAAGTTAAGCATTGTACAACCACTTACATGAATGCCATCATCATAAAGGAAACGAAAAATCACAAATTCATGATGAACACAATGACTCTGATGGAGGCCAAATAATACAAAGGGCAACTAGGAGTCATGGCTTCCCAGAAGGAAATAGTGATCCATTTCAGAAAAACAAGGTAAGTTTTAAAAACCTACACATGTTAATAAGCATCCAAATTTCAAGAACAGGAATTCTTGGCTCATCCCGGAATCTACAGCAATGCCTAAGTGCTCTGAGTTCTGCCCTCATGTCTTTCTCAGAATGCCCCTGCGTCTAACAAGTTAACTTGGTTGAGTAGGGTTAGGTACCTAACCCCAATGGGTGCTCTCTGCAAATAATACTAGTAGTCTAAAATTCTACTCTTCCCTTATGAGTCGTTCCTAAGAATAAGGGTTCAATTTGCTGGATAATGAGCAGTCCAATTTTCTTTAGGCTCGGAGCAAAAAAAAAGTGCTATTTATTTCTAACATTTAAACTGTGGTCTCCCAACCAAATTTTCTCAAGAAAATGATGGGCTCTATAAAGTTAGGTAACATATTCTTCAGAGATTGGTGGGAAGAAGAAGTTTTAAATAATCCCAGTTAAATAGACTTTTATTTTTCAATTTAAAAGGAATGTGACCTCCCAGGCTAAGGATTAGAAATGAATTGCTTCTCTGCTTAAAAGTAATATCGAATATTTCTCTAATCTAAGAAAACTTGCCCCCTCTTTTTCTTCTTCTCAATATGAAAAACAGAACATAAGAATCTGACAAATACCACAGCCCATCATACGAATCGCCCACCTCAAAATATAATCTGCCATGAACAGTATGATTAAAAGACAATTTAAGGGAAATGCTTGTTATCCCCGAAGACCAGGCAAAGCCTGAATATATTGAGCCCTCTCTGAACCTATTTATCACATGCTTAGGTACCACATGAATCTCACCTATTACTACAGTTCACAAGTCATTGGTCATTCGAGTTAGAGGGCATCTGAAGTATCACCGAGTCTCATCACCCCCTGTCATTTTACAAATGACAGAACAGGACTAGAGGCTAGATTCCCTGACTCCTTGTCCAATATTCTTCCTATTCCACTCTAATGCAGCCAAGAAGAGAAAAGAACTCTAATTCTACAAAACGCACGTGCATTTCAAAAATGTTTGTCATCATTTTTACTGTCAGAGTTTATCTGGAAGAGCTACAATGTCTTTTCTTAAAAGTTCTTTTTTCATTTATAGGATAAGGGATTTTGCTTTGCTAATGAAAATGTACAAAAATAAGAGAAATGTCATGGACTTCACAGAAAATGTTCAGAATGAATTCACTGGACTAAAGTACATAATCAAATTCAATATTCCTTTGGTTATGTACATCCTTACATAATTCATCCCTATTTTATATACACACTATCACACTACCATTTTTTCACTAACAAAAACATAAAGGAAACGAACAAACAAACAAAACCATAAAGGAATCAGTAAGGATGAAGGCAGGTACTTGTTGACCAGCACATCTAGGGTCCAACTGGAAACATAAAAGAAAAAGAAATGCTTTGAACCAAGATTTGTTTTTCACTCTAACAAGCTCCTTGGCAGTTTGAAACTTATCTTGGTGTCAATTCTCCGTCTTTGTTTTTTATCATTTAGGTGGCTGTTTCTGTTTAGGAATTATATGCAATGTGCATTTGTGTTATAGAGAGCACACTTCTGAAGGTATAATTCTGTTTTTAATCATGACTTTAAAATTAATAGGCTGGAAAACACACCAAAGCCCCTGTTCAGGAGGCACAGAGGAAGCTGGAGTGAAATGTCCCTGGAGTGCCCCACAGTGCCCATGTCCTGCAGTGACTCACACAGGACTTTCAGGACACTGGAAAGAGGAGGAGGATTAATGAGAAAATTGGGCTCCTTCACACAACCACAGATTTATGAATGGATGGTGGTGACATCATCCTGATAACAATAAATAAATAACTAAAATATTATTTTCTCAAGAGCAGTCTCATTACGCAACTCATTCTTCTTTTTAGATCAGAGTGAAATCACTCAGCCTTTAGTCAGTTACTCTGCTGAAACAAGTTAATCACCTGGAAACTCAGTGACAATCAGTTATCATCAAATTCTCATTTGAGATACATGCCGTTTGTCCTCAAGACTGAGGACATCGTATTATCTATCCATAGTTTATTGCCTCTGAAGGATTCAGTGTCTGGTATTCTATGAGTCGGAACTGTCTATTCACTAGCATTTCTGAACAGAGATATTAAAATAATTTTAATATTTGATCTGATTATAAAAAGTATATTAAAAAATGGAAAGAGAAAAGAGAAATCTCTTATAATTCCTGACCCAAAGATAACAAGTCTCTTCCCCCAGTTACAGCTCACACTGCATGTGTTGACACCATCTGATGTGTGGGTCTGCACAACAAGGCCAGATCAGGGACTGGTGTATCCACCAAAGTAAATAGGACCCTGCCAGCCCTGTGGGAGCTGGGCAGTCAGCTGACTTCTGGAGACGTCGGAGCTCCTTGTAATTTCCACTCAAACCTCAACAAGGAATCAACTATATACTCCAATAAAAATTAAAAAAAAAAAAACCTCAACAAGCAGAACACTCAACTTTTGACCATATTTTATAGCAAAGAGACAATGTTTTATAGTAGAAAGGCATGACTATTGTGAAAGATCAAGCTTAAAAAAAACCCTCGTGGGCTTCCCTGGTGGCGCAGTGGTTGAGAGTCCGCCTGCCGATGCACAGGACATGGGTTCGTGCCCCTGTCCGGGAGGATCCCACATGCCGTGGAGCGGCTAGGCCCGTGAGCCGTGGCTGCTGAGCCTGCGTGTCCAGAGCCTGTGCTCCGCAATGGGAGAGGCCACAACAGTGAGAGGCCCACGTACCGCAAAACAAACAAAACAAAACAAAACAAAAAAAACCCCTCGTAAAATCCTCTTCTCTTTGTAAATGTGGAATATTTTTAGAAAAACAGCAAGGAAAGTTCACTCTATAAGACTGAGAATAATATCACCTTCAACAATGTCATGCCTTTTTTCTAAGGAGCTAACAAATGCTCTAAATGTGAAAATGACAAACTCCATTTATAGCTCATTCTTTCTCATTACTTCTCACTGAGGAAGGTAAGAAAACTCTTCCTATTTCACCAGGGAGTTTAAAAATTTGATCTTTCCTTTGCTAGCAAGTATAATGGCAAATATTATTTGGATTAAAAATAACTGTTCTATACCCTACTACTGCATGCAATATTCTGACCTCCTACTATGCTGAATTCCACTACATACTGCTTGAGGAAATATTTTCTCACTTGTTTCAAATGTACTTGACATTTAATTCCATTGAGTGAGTTCTTATTTTTGTCATGTAAAACAGATATTAAAGAAGGAAATAATAAGCCTCCAGATTCACACCTTATTTTATTAGTAGGACACCTCCTGGTTAACCTTTCTATTGTAGATGAAGCTTTCCCCAGAGCAATTACATCATGGTAAGAGGAAGGAGGGGGAGGAAGCAAGAGACGAAGGTTAGAGGAGAGTTTAATAATAAGAGAAAAAAGTTATTAACAAAAGAGAAGAGAGAGTGAGAGAGAGTAGAAAAAGGTGAGGTCAAGAGGGAAAAGATGAGAGAAAAAGCAGAAAAAGATGCACGTAAGATCAGAATATTGGACCATTAAACCCTAAAAATCAAATTATAATTCCACAACCCCAAAATACAGTGATATATCAGAAGTACTGGCAAAGGTGTGTCATCCGATAAAATATTTATTTTGCCAGACTTTTCTCACCTACTCACGATCTCCTGTAGTCACCTGGTCTTGAAAACTTGTAAGGTGTATGTTCCATGTTACATGGGTAAGCCTATTTGGTGATATGTCTTCCAAGTGATCAGTATTACAAAAAAGTCCCTTGGACGTCCTTCAGCAGTGATGTGGAGCCTTTGATGCCCGCGGTTTGTGTTCCCCTTCACCCAACACTGTCTTCCAAGTCTTACTGCCCATTGGCCTGGTGGACATTGAGCAAAGTGGATGCACATTTTTTTTTTTTTTTGCAGTACGCGGGCCTCTCACTGTTGTGGCCTCTCCTGTTGCGGAGCACAGGTTCCGGACGCGCAGGCTCAGTGGCCATGGCTCACGGGTGCAGCCGCTCCGCGGCATGTGGGATCTTCCCGGACCGGGGCACGAACCAGTTTCCTCTGCATCGGCAGGCAGACTCTCAACCACTGCGCCACGAGGGAAGCCCGTGGATGCACTTTTATCCAGTTTTTTCCCAGTGACATTGTTCATCAGACTTATTAATACTTTGTTCTGATTACCTGGAAACTCCATTTACATTGTGGTTCTCATACTTGGCTACTAAATGGAGTCCCCTCTGCTGTAGTTCTCAATGGGGGCTCCAAGATACTAAGGAACTTTGAAGTAGTTTTACTCTTCACTTGACTTCTTTTCTCTTATGAGCTAATCTACTAATCACTGAATAAATAAAGCTCCAGCCAGAATAACTCACCCCTGAACTAAAATTTCAGTCTTTTTAGAGTCTTTATTCAGATAATTATTTTTCTCAAAGCAAATAAACTTTAATAAGCCAAGTCACCAAACTTTTTGCTCCATTTCTGAATAATTTCTCCAATAAATCTGTATTTTCAAGAAAATATTACATGCAGCAGAGTCTGTGATCTCAATTTCTCTAGTCCTGTAGTATGATCTTTTACATATAAAAATGGAGATGTCCTAGTCTTTTCTTGATTCAAGCAACCCTATGCAATGCCAGCCACAGCTTTAGCTTCCTTAGCTGTAAATTGTGGGGCTTTCTGTATGATAAGCCAATTGACAGACATCTTCATTTGCCATAGGATCTGAGACAACTTCATCTGTGTCTTTCTTCTTGATTTCTCATATCCCTGTTGGCATCACAACTTATTCATCTAAGATGCTTCTTCTGACGAGCGATTCTTGTTCTTCCCTGATCTCTGCTGAATAGAACATCTCTGCTATTATTATTGTGCTGGAGGGGAAACATCTGTTGTCTTCTAGTTGCTATTTGTCATCATGTTTTCTAACAGTCCCAACATTTCCCACTAGAACATCAGAGCCTAGTGATATTATAGCTCTGGATGCCTTCTGTGATCTTCAGGAAACAAGCATTAAAGGGATAATCTGTTAAGCAAAATGAAGATTCCTTCTAGACTTTGTAAGTGCTTAGAGAGTAAAGACACCTCTTAAGAAAACTTAAAATGTTTTTAAAAATTCATTCACTTTTTTAGTTCCTTTAACTCTCTCTCTCCCTCTCTTTGAACTCTTTTTAACCCAAGTTATGAATCAGAAATGTCTCCTATTTCTTAACTTTTCTCACTGTTTTTTTCATTACTGTTGAAATTTTTAAAAATTTATTTATTTTATTTTTTTAGCTGTGCTGGGTCTTCGTTGCTGCGTGTGGGCTTTCTTGCGGGGCAAGAGGGGGCTACTCTTTGTTGCGGTGCATGGGCTTCTCATTGCAGTGGCTTCTCTTGTTGCGGAGCATGGGCTCTAGGCATGGGCTTCAGCAGTTGTGGTGCATGGGCTCAGTGGTTGTGGCTCGCGGGCTCTAGGGCGAGGCTTTGTAGTTGTGGCGCACGGGCTTAGTTGCTCTGAGGCATGTGGGATCTTCCCGGACCAGGGTTCAAATCCGTGTCCCCTGCATTGGCAGGCGGATTCTTAACCACTGCGTCACCAGGGAAGGCCCTGAAATTTTTTATTGAGGTAAATTTGCACACAGTGTAATATATGGATCTCAAGTTTTGACAAAGGTGTACATCTATGTAACCCATGCTCCCTCAAGATTATATATAATGTATTAATCACCCCAGAAATTTCCTCATGCCCCTTCCCAGTCAATTCCCCATCCCTGAAACAATCACTAATCTAATTTCTAGCACTTTAGATAATTTTGTCTATTATAGATTTTGTATAAGTGAAATCATACAGTAAGAACTATTTTCGGTCTGCCTTCTTTCATTCAACATAATATTTTTAAAATCCAACCATGTTGTTTCAACTATCAATAATTCATTCCTTTTTATTGCTGAGTAGTAGGCCACTGAATGGATGTATCATTGTTTATCCATTCTCCTGTTTCTGGGTACCTGGGATGTTCCCAGTTTGGGGCTAAGAGGTGTATTTCTTTTTAATTAAAAAAATCAAGATTTCTCTCCATTCATGTGGAATACTGGCAGTGTTTATATCATACTAAAATAGTTAATACATAAAAAGAAACTATGGGGACTTCCCTGACAGTCCAGTGGTTGGGATTTTGCCTTCCAATGCAAGGGGTGCAGGTTCAATCCCTGGTCGGGGAGCTAAGATCCCACATGCTTTGGGGCCAAAAAGCCAAAACATGAAAAAAACAAAGGCAATATTATAACAAATTCAATAAAGATTTTTAAGAAACTATAAAAATGGGGGGCTTCCCTGGTGGCACAGTGGTTGGGAGTCCGCCTGCCAATGCAGGGGACACAGGTTCGTGCCCCGGTCCGGGAGGGTCCCACATGCTGCGGAGCGGCTGGGCCCGTGAGCCATGGCTGCTGAGCCTGTGCGTCTGGAGCCTGTGCTCCGCAACGGGAGAGGCCACAACAGTGAGAGGCCCGCGTACCGCAAATAAAACCCCCCAAAAACTATAAAAATGTAGTTGAGACACAAGTAGTAAATGCTTAAGTGAAATGTTGAGATAGAGCGTATTTGTAGGTTCTTTCTAAATTTAGTTATATGAGGTTTTTCTTCCTACCTTTTTTTCTTTTTGGTTGTAGGGCTGTCTCTATAGGAACAAGACCTTACTGATCCCCCTCCACCTTCAGGAGTGTAGTCACACTGAGCACACTTGATAATGGAGAATTGTCAGTAGTGCTGGTAAGTTGGTGTTGCTCCATCCACACTCTCTCTCACCCCCTTGGGTTCAATGGCACATTTGAACAGAAGAAGTTACTATTGTGGTTCAGAGGTCTACCTGAGTGCAGCCCAGCATCAGGGCAAAGTTAAAGTGGAGAAGCCTCACTCTCATCAAGCCTAAGGTGCCACTATATTCCCATGAAGGGGTTTTGCTGTTGTCTTCATTTGTAACTTTACTTCTCATCTTTCATTCAAGCAAAGCAATCAGAAGTGGCTGAGAGAATGGGAGATAAAGGTCACTTCTCTGGCAGAGCCCCAAAGAGATCTGGGGGGGCAAAGAGCTGAAGGATCCTATACTCTACATCTCAGAGAGGCAGAAGGACCATAGCTGCATGAGAGCACATCAGAGCATCACAAAGACACCCACAGTCCAGGCCCAGAAGCAGCAGAAGCTTTCATGCCCTCAAGCAGGGCTCAAGACAGAGCAATTGCCATGAAGGAGTGGTTAGGACAGGTGCGAAGGCTACCTGTGCGGACCAGTAACCAAAAACTGGATGAGATAGGGAAGACTCAGTGAGCACCTGCAGGAACAGAGGACTGGGGGACCAGAGGTGCATCCCCACCCTACCCCTTGCTTTTGAACTAATAAGCTCTCTGAAACTTAGCTACAACACCAGAAAAATGGGAGAGGGAAAGCCAAAGTTGACTGAAATTAAAGTTTTCACCACTGGTAAAAGGGGGACAATGAAAAGAAATTAAGTTGGATTATAAAAAAAATAAAGTTTTATTTCTCTGATACCCAAGTTTGTAAACAGAATTCATAACTGGGACACCTGCGTAAGCCTAAACAATTTCTGGAAGGACTGGCAGAAACTGGTAACAGTTGATGCCTCTGGAGGGAGGGAATATAGATCTAGTGTAGGAAGGTTTATTTTTATTATTTTTTAATATTATTGAACTTTTCACCAAGTACATTTAATTTTTAAATCAAATCTAATATTTAAACTAAGCAGAGAGACAATACATTCAATATTGAGTTGGTGTAAAAAAGTTTCTTGGCTCTATTCCAACTGCCGTCATACACTTGGAATAATAACTTGGTTGTTACGTTCATTCATAATAATAGTAATATAATTTTATGTTCCTTGTTTTTTGTGTATAGTCATTTGTACAGAAGATAAGAAATTTGGATATCAAAAATTACATGAGGGCTTCCCTGGTGGCGCAGTGGTTGAGAGTCCGCCTGCCGATGCAGGGGACATGGGTTCGTGCCCCGGTCCGGGAAGATCCCACATGCCGCCGAGCGGCTGGGCCCGCGAGCCATGGCCGCTGAGCCTGCGCGTCCGGAGCCTGTGCTCCTTAACAGGAGAGGCCACAGCAGGGAGAGGCCACGGCAGGCAGAAGCCCGTGTACCGCAAAAGAAAAAAAAAAAAAAGTTACATGAAATGAAGTGGAAAAAAAGTTGATTTCATTAGATGAAGTCAATGGAAGCAAATAAGCTGTGAGTGATTAACTTTTAAACTGATCTCTCTCCTCATCATTGCACAGACGGAACTTTAGTTTCATAATTTCTCCCTTTGCTTATCCTTAAAAATTACAAGTTAAATAATGCATATGATGCTTTTCAAATTCCATGGAAAAAATATGCTCATAAAAGCATGTTTTTCTCTTGTAGCAAATTATTGAGTGATTATTGAGTCTCAGGAATTTGTCCAAAAGCAGCAAACCAGGCCTCATGCTTCTTTCTATCTGGCGGTGAGTGGTAGTGGCAAAGAGTTATAAGTTGTCAACAAGGATTCTCCTTTTCAGTTGCCACAAAGCTGCCCAGTGGTTTCTAATTCCATGGGGTAAAAAAATCAAAGACAATATCATAGGGGACAAAAGTCACATGTCAATATGTATAGCAAGAGAACAGAGATGTCAAGAGAGTGAAAACTGCCTATGAGATTCCAAAACAACATAGGACTTTGCTACTTTATTGGAAACATTTCACTGGAATATTTGATTGTATTTGTTTCTAACTTTAGGGAGCTTATGTCTATTTTAAGGGGGCTTAAGCATCTAATATCCTCATTTTCCCCTTCTCTCTGCTATATTGTCATTAATATATATTCCATATATTATATAATACAGATATATTTAATTTGAAGTCTGTTTTTCATCCAAATACAATGAGGGAAGACTTGGGGACTCATTTACATAAATTGGCTGAAGAGTATTTTAATAATAATGATTTGGGGTCATATCTGGGCTTAGGGGAGGCATGTAGACCAATGTGCAGATATTCCACAGGAGGAAGAAAGAAAGGGAAAAAGGGAGGGAGGGAGGGAGGGAAGAAGACAGAAAGGCAGGGAAGGAGAGAGAGAGAGTAAGAGAGGCGGGGAGGGAACTGATTTGTACTGAGCAGCGTCAATACACCAGGTGAGGTGCCAGACCTTTTCAGGCTCATCAGACTTTAAAACAATGCTGTTACGACAGTATTTGGCTCACTTTTACTGACAAGGAAACGGAGCTCAGAGTGGTAAAGCAAGCTTTTTGCTTTTCTCAGATACCCAGCTGGCAAGTGATTAGCTCAAGAGTCAAACCAGACCAGCCTGATCTCAAAACCCCTGCCACCTTTGTTCAACAAAGCCATCTCTCAAATGATGAGAGCTTCATGGTTTTTGTTTGTGTTTGTTTTGTTTTTTTAACCTTAAAGAGGCTAGATGAAGGAGATTGTGGGCAATAAGGGATAAAGTAAAATTACTCTGAAGCACATTTGATAGAAGACAGAAGTATGTAGCTTTTTAAAGTAAATAAAAGTTTTTTTAAAACATTAGGAAAAACCATAGCTTAAGTAAAAGGGACATAAAATCCATAACTTCGGTCAAGAAAGCATCTATCAGATCAGTCATGAAAATGGGTGAAGCAAAATCAATCATGTTTTATTGATTTTAAAAACAGCAGAATTTGGACCACATAAAAGTCACATTTTGTATTTGTCAAGAAAACTCACTGAAGAAAATGAATTAGCTTGACAGAAATGAACTTGCCTTGAAAGAAACAAATCATCTGATAACATTTATACTAATGGGATATAAAAAAGCCAAATGTGAGGAGAACTAGATAATTTTTCTTGGGTAAAACTAGTGCTTAGAAAGTTCTTTTTTTTGGGGGGGGGCTTTTTCTTAAAAAAGATTTTCAATTTATTTTAGGAAATTTATATTTAGGATATGTTCAGAGGGAAGTGAAATTTTGTTGATAAATTATTTCTTTAAATGGCATATCAATTTTAAGACTTTATATCTCTGTCTAGTCTGATTTTTTTGTGTATTTACATTCTCTAGATCTATATTTCTTTCTAGAAAAGACATAAAAAGTTTATCTGTCTATATTTAAGCACCAACACTCTCTAAATCTGTATTTCATCTTCAACTGTCAGGTCAAGGACCACTTTCTCCAAGAAACTCTCACCAGAGTCATCCCTCCTTTTTCAGAACTGCAGTATGCTATTTGTAATCCTCTATTACACTTAAGGATTTCTATCCTGGATTATAAGCTTTTTAAAAATATGTTTTTAGTGTCTCCTCTACAGAACTATAAGCTATTTGAGAGAAGGAATCACATCCCTTTTTAATGTACTATATAAATAAAATAATTACTGCTTGATATTTGTTAAACAATGAAAATAAGGAAAAGCAAATGAATATCATACTCTGACATTTGAGGATGAAATGGTTTTATTCTCTTTCTAGTCTTGAGTATTGCTTGGATTTTGGTTGCAACTTGATTACATTAGAGTTTCTAATTTATCTTGAACTCTTAATCATGTACACAAAAACAGTTAGCACCACAGAAAATCCACATTCATATATTCTCTCAAATTACGCAGACTATAGGTCTGGGTGGATAGATGCATTTCTTCAAAATCAGCAAAAATACAACAAACTGCCAACAAATTCATGCATCCATTTATGTGTTCAACAAGTTTCTAATGAATGCATTTTGGTTCATTATTTCTTTGCCCTCCAAAATCCCATGGAGTTGCCCCTAAACAGTCTTGGAAGGAAAGACTGGAGTATAAATGAGGTAACCCAATAACATAGAAGCTGTTTGGAAGTATGACTCAAATCATCTGTCATTTTCAGATAAATCATTTCCCTTCTTTCGTTTGGCAAAATGCAATTAATAGACATAGTAAAGCATGATGTTTTCTATGTAAAGAACTTGTACAACTGAAAAAAAAAACTGATCACACCCATGGCTTTGAAGGACACCTAGATTCAGTTCTTAAAGAAGTTAAGAAATAGACATTCTTCAGCTAGGTGCTTTGTGACCACCTAGAGGGGTGGGATAGGGAGGGTGGGAGGGAGACGCAAGAGGGAGGAGATATGGGGATATATGTATATGTATAGCTGATACACTTCGTTATAAAGCAGAAACTAATACACCATTGTAAAGCAATTATATTCCAATAAAGATGTTAAAAAAAAATAAAATAAAATCACCATGCTGAACTGGAAAAAAAAAAAAAAAAGAAATAGACATTCTACAGGCGACAGTAAGCCCAGTTCCCTAGTTGAACAATTCTCACTGATACCTTAGAGCTAAAGAGCAGTTTCATTTTATGTAACTACTCCAAAGAAGCAGTCAGAATCATTTTTTAAATTAAAAAAATTTTTTTTGCATTATACAAACCAAAGTGAGGCATGTTCGTTTAACTTACCATATGTTTGGATTCAATTCCTTTTGGTGGTAGGAGTCAAAGTCATCTCGTAGGATAATACTGTCGCTATGAATTTCAGCTAAAAGAAGAACAAAAATTTAGAAAAGGATTATACTAAACAATAGATTTAGCTACACAAAAGAGTCAACATGCTGCATTTATGAGGAATAACAGTATTTTAAATTAAAACTGGATTTTAAATGAGCAGATGATTGTATTTGCTTTGTCCCTAAACTACTAAGTGAAAGAGTAACTCTGTTGTTTAGAAGTCTGGAAACCAGAGCCCCCAAAAAGAACCCTACCAAGGTGTCACCAGGCTGGAGAGGTGGGAAGACCAAGGTCAGCACTAACCTACAAGGAGATGTCACCCAAGACTTGCCCCTCATAGCTCGACACACCCAGAACAAGGTCAGTGTCTAACTCATTTTAGAGCATTGAAGGGAACAGAACATTGTGACTATTTATTGTCAGCTAACACTGCTGGTATTTACTAACCCATTTCCTCTTCTCTTTCCTACTATCCCTCTTGCCCTGGCTTGCTTTCTCTCATTCCCTATATTCACTCATTTTTTTATTTAATGTGTTTCAAATTGTTAACATTTTTCCCCCTTAGAGCTGCACAGGAGAAATTATCTACATGAATAAGTAAAACTCCCAAATAAAGTCATGTTAGAAGTCAGGAAGAATGCCAGGGAACCATCCATAGTCTTAAATATATTCTCATTACACTTGAGATTGTATTAAATACTTATTTTTAAGCTACAGAAGAACTCGAGTCATGCCAAAAGCAAAGAATGTTTTCATAAACTGTAGAGTATGTGATATTTCCACTGAACAGAGGGTGGACAAGTAAAAACAATTTCATGACCAACTACAATGTAAGTAGGCTCATTTTTAAGGTTGTATGAGGAATGATAATTATTTCTACTAGAGTTGTAAAAAATGAATTTAGTGCTCAAAAACCTCCTCATCTGATTCCCATGGTTTGCTGGGGCAATTTGTTTCAGCTAATATAAATTCTCTGGGTCTGTATAAATTTGTTTGGACTAGTTTACACATGCTTTTCAGGAAAATTAAAATCATATGATCTGATTAATAAAACAACCAAAATTTTTTAGTTTTTTCAAAAGTGACATTTTACCCTTTTTGGGGGCTCACTTGAATATAATTCACTGAAATCACTGGGTAATTAAAATCACCTCCAAATATCAGGAAGCACACTTCCAAATTCTCTTTGCCACCTGCAGCCATCCTCGCCCTCTTTATACCGGGTATGCCAGCAGGTAAGCACAAAACAAAGTCCGGGAAACCAGTGAATCAGCATGTATTGAGAGAAATGGCTGTTCAGACTCGAAGCCTTAGGCCTGACAACAGGGAGGATACGGATTTACACTGGAGAGAACACTGTGATGTCTTCTGTGCGTGGGAGTGATTTAATGACTCCTCTGAGCAATTAGATGCAGTGCCTGAAATGCCTACAGGGTACTGCTCTCTCAAATACCCAACCTGGTCGTGGCTCAGCTGGGCCACTGCGGGTCACCAGCCTGCCTCGGCTGCTAGAAGGCATGCTTCTAAGTGCTTGCGTTCATCTGCCAAAGAAGAGGAGCCCCAAGCTGTAGTATTACATAAAAGTAGAGCTTCTCAAGGCAGATTTTCCAAAGAGAAAAATAAATTAATTGGGTTTATAGGTTGAAAGAGAAAGCCCAAGAGACAAATACTGACCCATCTGCAAGTCCCACAGTGAGAGACATCTGAAAAAGCTGGAGCCAGCTAGGATGACTTCTTTTCATTTTTATTAAATAGTGTGTGTAGGAAACTGCTTTTAAAATAAGTCTTCACTGTCACCTATGAGAAATTTAACTCTTAAAGATTATTTACTTTCTAGAGATATTTTTAAAAAGGCATGGGTAAGCATCTATGGTTATTTGTTCATGTATTTATTTCTTTACAAACATTATTATATCATTGACTATATACTTTACAAATATGAATTCATTTAATCCTCATAACAACAATAGGAGGTAGGTACTATTAAGACTTCCATTTTATAGATGAGGAAACTGAGGCACAGAGAGGTTAAATAACCTGCCCATTATCACGTTGCTAGCAAGTGGTGAAAGTGAGATAAACCCAGTTGGTTTGGCTTCAAATCTGTGCTATTAAGCACTATACAACCCTGCCTCAAGAACTGTGGCCCACTAAGTACATGGCAGAATGAAAAGATCATGAGAAAAATGAGAGGTGGCAACTTTACATGGTACCATTAAAAAAAGCATTTAGTTATTTAAACAACCTCATTTTAATTTTTGAAGAAATGGCCAAATTATTTCTCTTTTTACAACCCAATACTACTTTGAGCAG
Source organism: Monodon monoceros (assembly GCF_005190385.1). Taxonomy (NCBI): domain Eukaryota; kingdom Metazoa; phylum Chordata; class Mammalia; order Artiodactyla; family Monodontidae; genus Monodon; species Monodon monoceros. The sequence goes on along the minus strand of NW_021703776.1, from coordinate 19,080,229 downwards.
ATATCTCAGACCTGAAAGATCTCAACTCCTCCATACTCATAGCTCCTTGCCCATTGCCTCCATGCTCTACTATTTATGATGGGTAGGGGCTCTGGGGAAATTTCAGCATTAGAACACTGTGTCAAAAGATCACACTCAACAGGGTCCCAAGGATAAATGTACTAACACGTTCAAAAGTCCCTCCATTAGCCCCAGCTGGACAGCTGGATCACCTCATAAGGTGAGGTCCCGGGTTCAAGCATAATCTGGACCTGAGTCTGATTTCAGTGATGATCAGCGAATCAGAGAGGGCAGAGAGTTTCCTCACCTCTGTTTCACCTGCTCACATGGCAGAGGACTGAAACAAGTAGATCTAGTACTAAGGTCAGTGACATCGGGGTCTCAAACACTTACCTAGATGCGGGTGCATACTGGCCTCTGTTGGAGCTGGACCGAGAGAGAAAAAGGGAAAGATGATTGATTAGCAACAAGAGCAAAATCCATTAATAAATAATCACAAATACAGTTACAAAACTTAGTCATACTAAACAAATTAAATGGCTAGAACCTTTTTAGAGGAGTAAGAAGAAAATGCCAATTAACATCCTAAAGTAAGACGGCCAACTCACTATTCATTATATTTAAAAGTCAAAGTGAAAAGTAGAACCCCTTACATACAGGGCAGTTATTTATTATGCAAGTTAGTCAGGTATCCCTTGAAACACACAATATAAATGTGATGTGAGCACCCATTACATGACATGGGCTGTTGTGGGTGTGAGGTATAGAGACAAAAAGCACCATCCTTGCCTTCAAAGAGCTTACCATCTGGTGGAGACAACTACAATATAGTGTAATAAGTGCTATGGGAGAGTGTTCAGAGGTCCTGGGGTGAAAAGGGGGATAAGGAAGGGATACTAATTCCAGGCTGCCCAGGAGAAGAGGGTTGTCAGGAGGGGCTGCTGAGTTTTGAAAGACTAGTAGGAGGAAGATAGGTGGGGGTAAAGGAGGGGAGATATGCTTCTTTCTGGAGTGAAAGTGAAATGGCATTGAGAGGTAAAAGAGAATGGCCTTTCACAAGAACTACAACAATTTCAGCATGACTAGAAGGAAGCTTAAGAGGAGGGGATGGAAAAGTGAAGTTGGTAAGATTGGGAGGCCAAGATCATGGAATTGAATGTTAAGGAATTTGGATTTTACCATGGAAGCATGATGATCTCCTGAACATTTATCAGCAAAGGAGTGCATGTTCAAATATGCATTTTACAAAGGGGTGCTCTGATAAGTGTTAGGAAATAAGGGACACTGGCCAATTAATACTTTGGTTATGTTTTTTCCTCAAAGGACTTCCATATCTATGAAGAAATATTGCCAATTCACTATCTAAAAATTAGAAATCATGACAGATATTTTAAAATCTTTTACATTCATTAAAGAAGAACTTCAGCTGGATATTAAAAAAATTAGTTTCTATCACGATGGTCAGTGCTTCAGTTATGTTAGATGAAAAATCCAGACTTAAGAGCATTTTAAAACTAGAGACTGATGTTTGTCTTACTGCTGCATACCAACATATTATATATATTGAAAATACTTGTGCTCAGCTGTATGAAATAGATTCTGTGGAAAGTGTCATAGATACAGTTGTTAGAATACACATGCAAATGCTCTGAATCATCACTAGTTTACAGAAATCAAGAAAAAACAAAAAACCCAGAAGAAAAATTTAATGATTTTGTGTTTTACGCCGAAGGTTATTGGCTATGAGGAGTTTTACAAGGATTCACTGAACTGTTAACTCTAAGATTTTTTTGAAACAAAAGGAATAATTGCCAATCATCCAATAACCAATGACAAAAACAAGGCACACGGATGCACGTTCCCTCACTAATATCACACTACATATGTGTGAACTGAACTTGAAGCCTCAAGGAAAGCAAGAGTTTACTTGCAAGGTAGTTGAAAACTTAAGAGAATTCATGTTGAAACTGAAACCTCCAACACACAAATAAATAATGATTTTACATATTTTCCTAATATGATCAATATGCAGATTTTAATTGCAATTGACAATTTTCTAAATTGTCTGCAAAAAAACTCCAAAAATATTTGAAGAATTTCTCGTTGATATTGATAATTTTGGAGTTGCTTTTCAACTTACATAATATCCCTGTGAATCCCATGTTAATAATACTAGGCTGACACAAGAGTAAATGAATTTACTTGAACAGACATAGTTTTCAAACTGACATGTTTTTGTACCAAAGTTAAATCAGCTCTTCTGAAAAAAGATGGACAAATCTTGTCAAGGTGGGTGTGGATATTAAAGGAAAATAATTTTTTTATATTCGACTCAGTTATTGGAAGACCTTTAAGTAGATATGGAATACTTTGATAGGTCAATCCAGTTTTCAAAGGTAAAATTTACAAAATCTTAATACAGGGCTCCCCTGGTGGTGCAGTGGTTAAGAATCCGCCTGCCAATGCAGGGGACATGGGTTCGAGCCCTGGTCCAGGAAGATCCCACATGCTGTGGAGCAACTAAGCCCGTGCACCACAACTACTGAGCCTGTGCTCTAGAGCCCGTGAGCCACAACTACGGAACCCACTTGCCACAATTACTGAAGCCCGCATGCCTAGAGGCCGTGCTCTGCAACAAGAGAAGCCACCACAATAAGAAGCCCGCACACGACAACCAAGAGTAGCCCCTGCTCGCCGCAACTAGAGAAAGCCCTCGCGCAGCAATTAGGACCCAATACAACCATAAATAAATAAATTTATTTATTTATTTTTAAAAAGATCTTAATACAGACCAAGTATTCCAATACTTAAGATGTGCTGTAACACTACCATATACAAAATAGATAAACAACAAGGTCCTACTGTATAGCACAGAGAACTATAGTCAGTATCCTGTAATAAGCTGTAATGGAAAATAATCTGAAAAAGAGTGTGTATGTATATATATGTGTGTGTGTATATATATATGTGTGTGTATATATATGTGTATATGTGTGTATATATATATATATGGAACTGAATCACTGTTGTACACCAGAAACTAATACAACACTGTAAATCAACTATACTTCAATTAAAAAATGTGCTTTAAGTGTAAAATACAGACCAGATTTCAGATAATTAGTACAAAACTGTAAAATATCTCAATTTTACATTGATTATATTATATTGAAATACTTAGTATTTATATAATCTGTGTGAATTAAACTGCATTATTAAATTTACCTTTTTTTTTGGTTTCGTTTTTTAAATGTGGCTTCTAGAATATTTAAAATTACACCTGTGGCTCACATTATACTTGTATTGGACAGTTCCAAGCAATAGCTAGGAGGGAGATCTGTACTGTTCATCAATTAAGGAAGCATTATCACGCAGGAGGTGGTGAAGTCATGGAAGCAGACCAGCATGTTACTCAGAGAGAGCAAAAAAAAAAAAAAAAAGAGTGAAATGAAGAGGTAAATGTGCATTTCAGGGACTGGAAGAACAGGAGCTAGCAAAGGAGACCAGGAAGGACTGCATTTCATTATGGATATAAGGAAAAGAGAGAGTTTTAAGAGAGAAGAGGGTTAAAGGAGAGGCCAAAATAATCCTAATAATGCTGGTATCTACTGAGAACATTCTGTTACCAAGGCACAGTGTTAAGCAGGGTGTGTAGATGAACCCAGGGAATTTGGCCTCAGTGACAACTCTCTCAACTACTGTACAAACTACTTTTTCAAGAAGGTTCACTGCAAAGACAAGAAATGAGATTTTGTAGCACCTAACAAGGGACTTGGACCAAAGGGATGTTTTTTTGTTTGCTGTGTTTCTTAGGATATCATAGTATTTTACCATGTTCAATATTAACTACCTTACCAAAGGGGGTCTCTGTATTCATGGGATAAATTGTTAAGATGGGCAGGAAATAATACGGATATTTGTAAAATGTGTAACTTGAAAAAAACTGGGAAATAAGTTAGTTAAATTAAGTATAAAATTTATGGCAATTATCAGAAATATTTTCTAGTCAGTACAATGGGTAGATAAGTGTAACAAAATGTCTGCAGAGGCATCAATTAAATTACCTACTTGACTTTAAATGACTCTGGTGACTAAGGCCTGGATGCAATAAAGAGAATGTTATGTTTTAGTGTACTTTAATCTAAGGAGTCTACCCAAATTGATATCTCCCTTTCCGAAATTTTGGCACATGGCATTTTTCACTGAACCACCTCCAATCTAATCATCAGGGAGGGGCCATTTAGAAATGACCCTCTAAATCAGAATCTCTGAGAACGGAAACTCAGAATTTGTATTTTTAAAAACCTCCTCAGCTGATTCTGATAAAAAGCCAGCTTCAAAAACCATTGTCTTAATCCCCATAAAGTTAACAGCTGATTTTTCAGCAGAAACTCTGCAAGCCAGAAGGGAGTGGCAAGACATATTTAAAGTGATGAAAGGGAAAAACCTACAACCAAGATTATTCTACCCAGCAAGGATCTCATTCAGATTCGATGGAGAAATCAAAAGCTATAACTATGAGACAAGCAAAAACTATGAGAATTCAGCACCACCAAACCAGCTCTACAACAAATGCTAAAGGAACGTCTCTAAGCAGGGAACAAAAGAGAAGAAAAAGACCCACAAAAACAAACCTAAGTCAATTAAGAAAATGATAATAGGAACATACATATTGATAATAACCTTGAATGCAAAGGGATTAAATGCACCAACCAAAAGACACAGACTGGCTGAATGGATACAAAAATAAGACCCTTATATATGCTGTCTACAAGAGACCCATTTCAGACCTAGGGACACATACAGACTGAAGGTGAGGGGATGGAAAAAGATATTTCATGCAAATGGAAATAACAAGAAAGCTGGAGTAGCAATACTAATATCAGACAAAATAGACTTTAAAATAAAGACTGTTACAAGAGATAAGGAAGGACACTACATAATGATCAAGGGACTGATCCAAGAGAAAACATAACAATTGTAAATATTTAAGTAGCCAACATAGAAGCACCTCAATACATAAAGCAAATGCTAACAGCCATAAAAGGAGAAATCGACAGTAACACAATAATAGTGGGGGACTTTAACACCCCACTTACACCAATATTCAGATCATACAGACAGAAAATAAATAAGGAAACACAAGCTTTAAATGACACAATAGACCAGATAGACTTAATTGATATTTTTAGGCCATTCCACCTGAAAGTGAAGAATACACTTTCTTCTCAAGTGCACATGGAACGTTCTTCAGAATAGATCACATTTTGGGTCAAAAATCAAACCTTGGAAAATTTAAGAAAACTGAAATCATATCAAGCATCTTTTATGACCACAACACTATGAGATTAGAAATCAATTACAGGGAAAAAACAGTAAAAAACACAAATACATGGAGGCTAAACAGTGTGCTGCAAAATAACCAAGAGATCACTGAAGAAATCAAAGAGGAAATCAAAAAATACCTAGAAACAAATGACAATGATAAAATGACAATCTGAAACCTATGGGATGCAGCAAAAGCAGTTCTAAGAGGGAACTTCATAGCAATTCAAGCTCACCTCAAGAAACAAGAAAAACCTCAAATAAACAACCTAAGGTTACACCTAAAGCAACTAGAAAAAGAAGAACAAAGAAAACCTAAAATTAGTAGAAGGGAAGAAATCATAAAGAAAATGGAGAAAGTCCACATCTGTAGGTGGACTCTCAACCACTGTGCCACCAGGGAAGCCCCGTACTGCTTTTTAAAATTCCATATATATGTGTTAGCATATGGTATTTGTTTTTCTCTCTTTCTGACTTACTTCACTCTGTATGATAAACTATAGGTCCATCCACCTCACTACAAATAACTCAATTTTGTTCCTTTTTATGGCTGAGTAATATTCCATTATATATATGTGCCACATCTTCTTTATCCAGTCATCTGTTGATGGACATTTAGGTTGCTTCCATGTCCTGGCTATTGTAAATAGTGCTGCAATGAACATTGTGGTACATGTCTCCTTTTGAATTATGGTTTTTTCAGGGCATATGCCCAGTACTGGGATTGCTGGGTCATATGGTAGTTCTATTTTTAGTTTTTTAAGGAACCTCCATACTGTTCTCCATAGTGACTGTATCAATTTACATTCCCACCAACACGACAGGAGGGTTCCCTTTTCTCCACACCCTCTCCAGCATATATTGTTTGTAGATTTTTTGATGATGGCCATTCTGACTGGTGTGAGGTGACACCTCATTGTAGTTTTGTTTTGTGTTTCTCTAATAATTAGTGATGTGGAGCATCTTTTCATGTGCCTCTTGGCCATCTGTATGTCTTCTTTGGTGCAATGTCTATTTAGGTCTTCTGCCCATATTTGGACTGGGTTGTCTGTTGTTGTGATATTGAGCTGCATGTGCTGCTTGTATATTTTGGAGATTAATCCTTTGTCAGTTGCTTCATTTGCAAATATTCTCTCCCATTCTGAGGGTTGTTTTTTCATCTTGTTTATGGTCTCCCTTGCTGTGTAAAACCTTTAAGTTTCATTAGGTCCCATTTGTTTATTTTTGTTTTTATTTCCCTTACTCTAGGAGGTGGGTCAAATCCCTTGCTGTGATTTATGTCAGAGAGTGTTCTGCCTATGTTTTCCTCTAAGAGTTTTATAGTGCCTGGCCTTACATTTAGGTCTTTAATCCATTTTTAGTTTATTTTTGTGTATGGTATTAGGGTGTGTTCCAATTTCATTCTTTTACATGTAGCTGTCCATTTTTTCCAGCACCACTTATTGGAGAGGCTGTCTTTTCTCCATTGTATATTTTTGCCTCCTTTATCAAAGATAAGGTGACTAAGGCTTCCCTGGTGGCGCAGTGGTTGAGAGTCTGCCTGCCGATGCAGGGGACACGGTTCGTGCCCTGGTCCGGGAGGATCCCACATGCCGCGGAGCGGCTGGGCCCGTGAGCCATGGCCACTGAGCCTGCACGTCCGGAGCCTGTGCTCCGCAACGGGAGAGGCCACAACAGTGAGAGGCCCGCGTACCGCCAAAAAAAAAAAAAAGCAGTATGGATGAACCTAATGGCAGGGCAGGAATAAAGACGTAGACATAGAGAACAGACTTGAGGGCACAGGGATGGGGAAGGGGAAGCTGGGATGAAGTGAGAGCACAGCACTGACGTATATACACTACCAAATGTAAAATGGATGGCTAGTGGGAAGTTGCTGCATAGTTTCTAAGAATGAGAGACAACAAAAATATTCCTAAAGAAGTAGGCTTTGGCTTTGGAGAAAATAGGATACAACACACCTTTAACAAAAGTAAAGGTTTCTTCCAGGTGTCTCTGCATTGTGATAAGAAGACCAGGTCAGATGATGACCACAGATAGACACAAGGGAGGATGCACTGGCAGTGAGGGCCCTGGCAGTTGTCAGAGGGGATCGAACTGGAGAGAGGGGAAGATAGTTTGGAGTGGTTCTGTACCCAGAGAGGTGACTGAGGGGAAGTTTCATAATATGGTCCTGATTTAGCTTCACTGGTGAGACCCATAAGACTATATATAAAGGCTGGACGGAACTTTACACTGTGAGGCACTCACTTTTTATTTTAACACCGAGCTGTTAACAAATCTGGGTATTTCTAGATTCACAAAAACGATCAGTTGTACATCCTACACTATTGAAAAAATTCACTTCTGAGAAAAATACCAGGATTTCATTTTGGTTTACACAAACCATTGATTAGTTATGAAATCATTTACCTTCCCATAAATGTTGGGGCAATTCAGATTAATATGAAGTTTCTACCAATAACTTGTAAACTTTCATAAACAATGCAACAGTTAGAGGCGAAACTTTCAGTGGTGTTTTAGAATTAAAGTACAATGATCATGGGATACCATATCTTGCAGTTGGATTTCATTGATCACTCCAAGGAGCTCCATGAGTATTGGCAATGGATAAATAAATCCAACTCATAATTCTGAATATCTATTTATTTTTACTAATCCTAGGCAAGATGACAACATCTATGTTAACAGACGACATAACATAAAGAGTAAATAGATTCATGTTTCAAAGAACACTAGATCTCATTCAAAATATTAGCACATCTTTGTAATCTTTACCTACAAAGTTAATGTCACTGAAATCCACAAAAATGTAAAAACTATGTCCTTTGTAAAGCTTGACAACTTCAAGTAACCGGACTAAATTGGAAATTGAACTTAAGTTGTATCTTGATAACTTAAGGAGTATGCCAATGTCATCAAAATGAATCAACTTAGTCAAAACCACAGATATAATATGAAATGCTAAACAGGCAAGTTAAAATGAAGATTATATTTTGCTTAAAAAAATAAAGTAAAAGCAAGCCAACAGAATGTAAGAATCATGATGGCAATCTCACTAAAACCTCCATGTTTTTTAAAAGCATGTTTCCAGCAAAGCATTAGCAATGAAAGCATGGCATACTCTGACTTGGTTTTAGTTGAAAAAGCCAAACACCTTTAAAACTTTAAAATTATCAACACAAATTGGTAGCAATTTTCCCAGGAAAGTATTAAAAAATGAGGATCTATGTAATATCATTAGTCAAATATCTCCTGAAAGCAGGTAAACAAGAAAAAAAATGGGGAAACTTTTAATTTTTTTTTTTTTTTTTTTGAGGTATGCGGGCCTCTCACTGTTGTGGCCTCTCCCGTTGCGGAGCACAGGCTCCGGATGCGCAGGCTCAGCGGCCATGGCTCACGGGCCCAGCCGCTCTGCGGCATGTGGGATCTTCCCGGACTGGGGCATGAACCCGTGTCCCCTGCATCGGCAGGCGGACTCTCAACCACTGCGCCACCAGGGAAGCCCACTTTTAGTGTTTTAAGCATAATACAGTCCTTTCATACTAGATAGGTAACAAATGTTCTTAAGAGTCAAAATCACTCATAACTGTGCACTAACAATTTATTTTTCCAGATTCCTTTCAGTGTTTGTGATGGAGCCACTTAAAAGTTATTTGGGGACTTCCCTGGTGGCGCAGTGGTTATGAATCCACCTGCCAATGCAGGGGACACGGGTTTGATCCCTGGTCTGGGAAGATCACACATGCTGAGGAGCAACTAAGCCCATGTGCCACAACTACTGAGCCTGCGCGCCACAACTACTGAAGCCCGCGCACCCTAGAGCCTGTGAGCCACAACTACTGAGCCCACATGCTGCAACTATTGAAGCCCGTGTGCCTAGAGCCCGTGTTCCGCAACAAAGAGTAGCCCCCACTCGCTGCAACTAGAGAAAGCCCACACACTGTGACGAAGACCCAACACAGGCAAAAAAATTTTTAATTAATTAATTAATTTTTTAAAAGTTATTTGTCCTCCAAATTCTGTAGTAGGACCTATCCAGGTTATTTGTTTTGGTAAAATACAAAGGTTTACATCAATAATGAATATTCTAGGTCTTTGCTTAGTCAAACATTTTCCTAGATGCTAGGGTATTATTAAATGACCTGAATATTAGGTATATAATTTCACTAACGTTTCATGGGCTATGTAAAGAAGACAAGAATGGATCTTTTTAATTGATAAGTTAATACAATTGAAAATAAAAGAAACCTGAATCATTATTTTCAGAAGATACTGTAAAATTTCTTTGGAAAAATATATTTCTTGGAGAGCTTCCCTTTTACTTAGCTGTGCTATTCTTGAAATGGTTTACTAATCTCCATGAGTTATAAGAAAAAGACTGGAATTGCCTTGAATGAATACAAGAACTCATACTAATGCAAATTTGATAAAGATAATTATGCCAGGAATAGTGAATGTGAATGATTATTATGTGAAACAACTGTAAAGAGACCCCACTTACAAACAAGACAGTCAATTCACATCATAGAGATTGAGGAGGTCTAACCTGAAAAAAAGTAAATTCGGTAGCAAAGTTTTCAAAGAAAAATATGCTTCCTGATCTCTTTAAACAAGACTATTATTTATCTGTTTAAAGTACAAGTACAAAAAGCATGTACTGACACTTTGTTGAGTAACTGTAAAAAAGCACTCAGCCCACATATGTTAACACACCTTTGTGCTGGTGCTGGTTCTAGAGTTGGCAAGAGTTGAAGTTACTAAGGAACATGCTTACTTTTTTGGAGGGTGAGATATATTTTTAAAAGCTCATTACTTTCCACTCACTGTAAATTAATCTGACCTTCACTACAATATGAAAATAACCAGTATTCAATCCCTTTCCAAACTTTTAAACACAACTAATGTTAAATATCTATTGTTTGGCACTAGATAGAGTTATTCCATCAATACTGCCTTTCATTTACTAAATATATTTTCTCTATTATCTCCAATTATTTGGAGAATCTCACAGATTATAATTAATAATTTGTCCTTATGACACTAGCAACAGAGCACTTGCTGAACTTTGCAGATAGTCAAATTCAATGGAAGATCAGAAAATTTCTGTAAACTTCAACAGGAAGCAATTGATTTCATTTGGACCTTAGAGCTCACAGCCATCCTTTTCTTAATTACATTCTAACAGGTTAAATCTTTGGATGTTTTTAGAAAATATCACAAACATGGATCATTATATGGTTTCTCAATATTAAATCGAAGCAGAAATTCTTCCTATCATCAAGTCAATTTGTCCAAGAGACAAATTACATGCTGAAAGTAAAGAAAAGCTTCATTTCTTATAAAGCATTTCTGTGTTTATGCTCTTTCAAAGGTTGAGGTCACCAGCATCTCCTGAGGTCACAGCAACCTAAAATAAGCAAAAGAATGGGGTCGCATTTAACTCCTCCAAAGGCTGTTCTTTTGACAAGTGTTTTTCTTTCAAATGCCTTATTTTGGAGGAAACTTTTGAGTAATCATGTGACTCCAAAACATATTTTGGCCAATTTGTTCAATAAATTATTCACTGCAAAGGATGGAGATTTCAATATGCTGGGCAGAAAAAGAAAGGAATGTCTGGAAACAAATTGAGGGAATGGTTAATGAGCTTTGTGTTAATATTATTGATTTTTTTTTAAAAAAGCCTTTGAGTCAGGCAAACACTATATGGCGGATGATAGGCATTTCTTACAAATATAGGTATTATGTTATGGGAGCTATAGCTCCTGAATCATTTAGAATTCAAAGGCCCTAGGTAGTTTTGCCTCAGGTATCTCTTCACCTAATTTGAAATTCAAATGTATGAAACTTCCAAAGCTAAATATGACAAATTAGACACAGTCTGTGAAGTTACCATTTAATGAGCTATGAACCTAGACTTTCATCTCCCCAGGAATAATTTATTACTCTTTGTATTTTATTGCAATAAAGTACCATTTGACCTTCAAGTATGATAATTAAGCTTCCAAAAATGTTATAAATTTAGAGTGAGAATACTTCTCCCTGTGTTCAGGAATATACTTATGATCAGTATAAAAGATTACTTAATATTTAAAGACAGCTAAATTATACACAGAACCAGCAATATTAGAAAGCATTTTTCTCTTCCCTTCCTCTCCTATATCCCATCTCAATTTGAATTGTGTCTCATAACAACTTATCATCACTCATATTCTAAAATATATGGAATAAGTGCAAAATGAAAATATATCTTTATAACCTACAACTGGGGGAACAGAGCACTCTTTCAGGTAAGACTTATTTTACTAGGAGCTGTCAATAATGAGATCTTAAACACTGAAACTTGTGACTCATTGTCTTGCCATGCTCGTGCCTTCACCTTTTCTAGGGGAGATATTCATACACTTTTTCAAAACTTTGCCTATGTTATGAATGAAATCTTAAGTGAAAGATCAGAATGTAAAACAATATATCATCTGAATTGTTTGTGAATAGATGGAGATGATATATTCAAGATGAACTTGAAGAGATGAAGTTCATAGATGGGGCAGAGGAGAGGAAGTGCAGCTATAAATTGACCTGTAGCCTGAGCATATATGGCCTTTAAATAGCTTTCAGAGGTGGGAAGAAAAATCATTAGGATCATCATCATCACCAAATAATAATAATAATAACAACAGCAATATTAATACTACTACTAAGAAGAACAGGAACAAGAAGAAACCTTGTTACTAATGTTAGCAGAAATTTGTTAGAGGTCTACCAATATCTATTTCCCCTTCTTTTTTCTCACTGGACTGTGGCCCCCAGTTAGAGGTATATTTCTCAGTTTCCCCTGCAGCTCCTGAGACAAAGGAATCAAGTTCTGCCCACAGGGAGGTGAGCAGAAGTGACCTGGGTCACTTTCAGAGCTGGGTCATGCCCTTTAAAGGAACGGGCATGATTCTTGGCCCTCTACCCTTCCTGCTACTAGGACATGGCCCCTGGATATGGAAGCTATGTTCTGTACACAGTAGAGCCACTCCACCAGCCCTGGACCATCTACCCCCAGACTGGTTTATGACTGAGAAATAAACACACTTCTAGCCATTTAAGCCACCTGCAGTTTGAGGCACATGCCAAAGAAGCTTCATCTATATTCTAAAAGAGTTATTTCTTGTGGGCTGGGGAATGGGTCCCTATTGGGGAAGGGTATCCTCTCTATCTGTCATAATCCTACAAGGCCAGAGTGTAATTTAGAGCTGATAAGACTGTGAGTTCCTGTGAGTAGAGATTTCAATTTGTATTATCTCTGCACCCCCATGCCTAGCACAATGTTTGGCACACAGCTGCTCCAAAAATGTTAGTTGATTGGTTACTGATAACATCAATAAGATATTATTGCTAAAACCATTGCTGCTAGAAAATTCTAATGTTCTAATGCTCTCCTCTGTTCCCTCCCCTCTTAGTTACTTGTACATATGTTATCGTCTTCATTTTACCTTTTCACTTTCCTTTATATACTTAAGGATAAACTGTACAATTCGCCTTGTTCTAAAATAGATGTAAGGCAGCTAACAAAGAAAGGCAATCGAGCAAGACAATAACGTGGGAAAACAGGATAACAAATCAGGGTTGGAAAAATATATCCAGTGGAGATAAATATGCAAGATGCATGCTCTGACATTTTAACTTTGGCTCTGAAGCTCTAAAGTTACAGAAACTGAAGAGTTGAAAACATGAAAAGCACACATATTGCTTAGGAGAAGCGTGGCTATTTCAGATGCAGAGACTTAAGAGAAGCTTCTCCTGCGGTTGCTTACAAAGGGGACACTGAGCAGTGCAATGAACATCATTTAAAATAACATCCATCAAAAAAAAAAAAAATAACATCCATCCAACTGTGAATTTTATAGGGCTATTCCTAATAAAGTCCATCAAAGCAAAAGGAGCGCATAATGTTTAAGTATGATTGTAAAAACAGTTATGCGGATATAGGAGGTGAAGGTTGGCTGGCAATTAAAGAAACAATATTGGGTTGGCCAAAAAGTACCTTCAGCTTTTAAGTAAAAATAAAAGACACATTTTTCATTTTCCCCAAGAACTTTATTGAACAACGTATTCACCATTTTGTTCCACCACCTTCTGTCATTTTTCAGGCAACTTCATAATTCCATCGTCCCAAAACTTTTTATCTTTTTGAGCAAAGAACTGTTCCAGGTGCCTTTTACAGTCTTCCAGGGAATTGAAATTTTTTTCCATTAAAAGAATTTTGTAAAGACTGAAATAAATGGAAATCAGAAGGTGCAATGTCTAGTGACTACAGGGGATGAGTCAGAACTTCCCAGCCAAGCTGTAACAGTTTTTGCCTTGTCATCAAAGAAACATGCAGTCTTGTGTTATCCTGATGGAAGATGATGCCTTTTCTGTTGACTAATTCTGGATGCTTTTTGTCGAGTGTTGCTTTCATTTGGTCTAATTGAGAGCAGTACTTGTTGGAATTAATCGTCTGGTTTTCCAGAAGGAGCTCATAATAGAGGACTCCCTTCCAATCCCACCATACACACCACATCACCTTCTTTGGATGACGACCAGCCTTTGGTGTGGCTGGTTGCAATTCACTTCACTTGCCCCACGATCTCTCCCATTCCACATTATTGTACAGTATCCACTTTTCATCGCCCATCACGATTTGTTTTAAAAATGGAACATTTTCGTTCGTGTAAGTAGAGAATCGCAGGCAGAAATATGGTCAAGAAGGTGTTTTTCGCTTAACTTATGTGGAACCCAAACATCAAAGTGATGAACATAACCAAGCTGGTGCAAATGATTTTCAATGCTTGATTTGGATATTTTGAGTATGTAGGCTATCTCCCACGTGGTATAAGGTTGATTGTTCTCAATTAATGTCTTAGTTTGATCACTCTCAACTTCAACTTGTCTACCCGACCATGGAGCATTGTCCACAAAGAAATTTACAGCACGAAACTTCGCAAACCACTTTTGACACGTTCAATCAGTCACAGCACCTTCTCCATACACTGCACAAATCCTTTTCTGTGTTTCAGTTGCATTTTTACCTTTCTTGAAATAATAAAGCATCATATGCTGAAAATGTTGTTTTCTTCCATCTTCAATATTAAAATGGCTACACAAAAATTCATCAATTTTGATGTCTTTTTTAAAATGCACGCTGATATGACAGCTGTCACATACAATCTAACAGAATTGTTTCGAATGAAGTTAAAGACAACTAAGTGCTGCCAGAGCCATCTTACAGAAAAAAAAGAACGAAGCTTTTGGCCAACCTAATAGTAATTAGACAATTTGTGATAGGTATACCTGCTCTATATGGTTCATCCATTCCTTCAACTAATAGTTGAGTACCTACTAAGTGCCAGACACTGCCAGATTCTGGGAATGTAAAAGTGATCCAATATCTGCTTGATCAAGGGTTTCAAAGGGCAGGAGGAAATACATGTAGAAGTTAACACATGACAATGCAATAAGATAAACTAACTTCAATTTGTAAGTATAAGGTGGATTAGGGTTAAAAATACATATGATGGAGGAGGAGAGATTTGAACTGGATCTTTAAGGATGAGTGTAACTTCATCAGTAATATGGAGAAGGAGGTAATGTGGCGTGTATTCCAGGGAAAGAAACTGGCATATATATAAGCTACAGAGACAGGGGACAGGACAGCATGTTTGATGAAGTCAGTGCTTTTTACGGCTGAATTAGAGAGTTTGGTATTAGGTGAGGGTGGGGAATATGGAGAGAGCCTACATGCGATGAGGTTGGAGAGAGAGGCAGGGTCAGATCATGGAGGGCCTTGAAAGCAGGTTAAACTGGGCAAATGGAGGCAGTTATAGGGTTTGAGGCTGGGAGGAAAAAAATGAGGTTTGTGTTGAAGAACATTTTGATAGATGTGTGGAAAGCTTGAACCAAAGATATGGCTGTAGATGCAGAAATAAAAGCATTTGTTTAGGAGATATTGAGAAGATAAAATAAACTGGTCTTAGAGATACTGAGTAGACAGGGAAGAAAGAAAGGAATGAGGAAAGAAATATTACCTAGATCTCTGTTTACTGACTGAGTCGAATATGTCACTGACTATAACTGCAATGAAGGGGACCAGTTTGGGGGAAATGTCAAGTTCATTTTAGAATATATTGAGTTCAAGGAATCTAAGGAATCCAAATGTCAGTGCCCAGTAATAATAATGATAGCTAACATTTATAGAATATTTATGTGCTAGCCACAGTGCTATGCACATCATTATTGCACTTAATCCTCACAAGTTCACTAGGTTTCTTCTGGGCATAGAATATTGTGCCAGGCTCTTGGGAATGGGATGGGATGAGCAGAAAAGTAGGTACTATTATTTTCCCTATTTTACAGTTAGGTAATTGAGACTTTGAAAGATTACATAGCTAGAAAGTATCAAATTAGAAATTGGAGAATTCCCTGGTGGCGCAGTGGTTAAGAATGCACCTGCCAAGGCAGGGGACATGGGCTTGAGCCCTGGTCCGGGAAGATCCCACATGCCGCGGAGCAACTGGGCCTGTGCGCCACAACTACTGAGCCTGTGCTCTAGAGCCTGCGAGCCACAACTACTGAAGCCTGTGTGCCTGGAGCCCATGCTCTGCAACAAAGACAAGACACCGCAATAAGAAGCCTGCGCACCTCAACTAAAGAAAGCCCGCGTGCAGCAACTAAGGCCCAATGCAGCCAAAAATAAATAAATTAATTTAAAAAATAAAAGAAATTGGAACCCAGGGGCATATAGCTCCAAACTCTACTCTCTCAACCACTTTGCATTACTGACTCAGTAAGCATGAAGCAAATGGACAGAGTTCAGGAGATGAAAATCACAGGTGTGAGTGAGATCACCAGGGACAATATAAAAAGTCAAAAAGAAGCTGCAGGACAGAATCACTGCCAATCCCAGATTGTATCCATACGAAGCTCAGGAACTCATTAAGGAAACTGAGAAGGAGTAGGGATGTCAGGTAGGGTGAGGACCAGAGTCCTTTGGATTGGTTGGCACCTACTGGGTTACTGATGACCTGGAGGATGACTGTTTCCATAGATTACTGGCAGTAGAGGTCAGATGGCGGGGTTAGGAGTGAAGCCTGAGAACACACATGACTCTCTCAAGAAGCTGGAGTGTGAGGGAGAATGATGGCCAGAGGAGTACTCACAGTCAAAGACAGCGTTCCTGCTCAAAGTTGCAGTGGCTTTGGCATGTTTAAACCGTGAGGAGGAGGGGATGGTGAAGAGGAAGAAGCTGACGATATGGGAAAGAGAGGGCGAAACTGTTGACCAAGACCTCAGAGGAGATGGGGGGAATGCCATTCCACTGAGTTTATGTTTTTCCTGTAAATGTATTTTGGACTTTCTCTTTTAGGTTTGGACCAATATATGAACTATTTATGAACAGGATGTGAAACTGCCTTATATTGCCACACATTCCCATGCATCTGGTATAATGTTCCACATATACCCATAGGGGACACAGCATAATATGTGTTAATAGTAATGAATTCCAACTCTTACAAACATGATTATGAAAATCTGTATTAATTATTACATTAAACAACTGAACTTTCAATGTAAAACTACGGTTGGATTAATTGGTTGCATGAAATAATACTTCACAAGAGCCAAAGTAAAGTTGTAATTTACGTGTGTTTACAACAGCTTTGCTCTCCCCCAAGTAATTATACAGATGCAAACCTAGGCTTTTCCTCCAGAATGGGGGGTAATCCAGCAGATTACACACCAGCTTGAGTAGAAAGTGTACTTCTATGGGCATCCAAAAGAAGTCAATGTCAAATTCTTGTCAGGCATAAATCTTGGTGTTTTGACTCTGGACTAGATAAAGCTGTCAAGGGGGAATGTATAGAGCCCTGAGAGCTGAAAAGAAGCCTGTTTAAATCTGTGTTCAAACATCTTAGAGTAAACAGCACCAGCCCAAAATACTATTCTTTAGGAAATTAAAAAAGCAGTCAGACCCACCTAGAGCCATTAGCAAGGAATTTTACTGTGGCCCTATGAGTCAGCTCTTCCCCTTAATCTTGTCTGTTGTCAGGATCACTTAGGGACACTTTTTGCCCGCCACTGCCCCACGAGGGCTTCAGTTCCTTCCCCTGTTGGGTAGTTTGTGAGACCCTGAAGCAAGACTAGGGATTCCTGGATGATTTTACCAGAGCATCCTAATTCAGCTCTCTGTTTGTAAATTACAAAACATAGGATGTCAGGAACAGCAGTTGCAACTGCTACACTGACAAAATAGCCACAGGGAAACAGATGTCTTTTTTTTTTTTTTTTTTGGCTGCATTGGGTCTCCGTTGCTGTGCGTGGGCTTTCTCCAGTTGTGGTGAGCCGGGGCTACTCTTCGTTGTGGTACACGGGCTTCTCATTGCGGTGGCTTCTCTTGTTGTGGAGCACGGACTCTAGGCGTGCAGGCTTCAGTAGCTGTGGCACGTGGGCTCAGCAGTTGTGGCTCACGGGCTCTAGGGTGCAGGTTCAGTAGTTGTGGCACATGGGCTTAGCTGCTCCACGGCATGTGGAATCTTCTCGGACCAGGGATCAAACCCATGTCCCCTGCATTGGCAGGCGGATTCTTAACCACCGTGTCACCAGGGAAGTCCCAAAACAGATGTCTTTAGCTAGCAAAGGTTTTATGAATGGGAACATTCAAGTGAAACACATCATTCATTATTTTTCACTTCATCAGTTAAAGTGGATATGGTAAAACCCAATTCTGACGCTTAGTCAATTTTGACTTCTTTAGTCTGAATTAATAAAAAATTTACATTTCAGGATACTGGAAAGACATTTAGTAATACAAGTTACTAAGCATTCAAGGATAGCCAAGGGAAGTTTCTGGTAGATGTGACCTACAATTTATACAATATTTGGGTATAAAAGGTATTCTTTATTTTTCACCAGATTTACTGAGATATAACTGAAAAATAAAAATTGTATATATTTAAGGTATTCAACTGGATGCTTTGATGTGTATACATATACATTGTGAAATAATTACCACTATCAAGCTAATTAACATATCCATCTCGTCACATTAAAAGGCATTCTTACTGGACAGCTAAGAATGTAAAAGAATGAAATTAGAACACTCCCTAACACCATACACAAAAATAAACTCCAAATGGATTAAAGACCTAAAGGTAAGGCCAGATACTATAAAATTCTTAGTGGAAAACAAAGGCAGAACACTCTAGGACATAAATCACAGCAAGATCCTTTTTGACCCACCTCCTAGAGAAATAGAAATAAAAACAAAAATAAACAAATGGGACCTAATGAAACTTAAAAGCTTTTGCACAGCACAGGGAACCATAAACAAGATGAAAAGACAACCCTCAGAATGGGAGAAAATATTTGCAAATGAAGAAACTGAAAAAGGATTAATCTCCAAACTATACAAGCAGCTCATTCAGCTCAATATCAAAAAAAACAAACAACCCAATCCAAAAATGGCCAGAAGACCTAAACAGACATTTCTCCAAAGAAGATATACAGATTGCCAACAAACACATGAAAGGATGCTCAACATCATTAATCATTAGAGAAATGCAAATCAAAACTACAGTGAGGTATCACCTCACACCAGTCAGAATGGCCATTATCAAAAAAATCTACAAACAGGGCTTCCCTGGTGGCACAGTGGTTGAGAGTTCGCCTGCTGATGCAGGGGACGCGAGTTCGTGCCCCGGTCCGGGAGGATCCCACGTGCTGTGGAGCGGCTGGGCCCATGAGCCATGGCCGCTGGGCCTGCGCGTCTGGAGCCTGTGCTCCGCAACGGGAGAGGCACAGCAGTGAGAGGCCCACGTACAGCAAAAAAAAAAAAAAAAAAAAATCTACAAACAGTAAATGCTGGAGAGGGTGTGGTGAAAAGGGAATCCTCTTGCACTGTTGGTGGGAATGTAAATTGATACAGCCACTATGGAGAACAGTATGGAGGTTCCTTAAAAAACTAAAAATAGAACTACCATACGGCCCAGCAATCCAACTACTGGGCATATACCCTGAGAAAACCATAATTCAGAAAGAGTCATGTACCACAATGTTCACTGCAGCTCTATTTACAATAGCCAGGACATGGAAGCAACCTAAGTGTCCAGACAGATGAATGGATAAAGAAGATGTGGCACATATATATAATGGAATATTACTCAGCCATAAAAAGAAACGAAATTGAGTTATTTGTAGTGAGGTGGATGGACCTAGAGACTGTCATACAGAGTAAAGTAAGTCAGAAAGAGAAAAACAAATACCATATGCTAACACATATATATGGAATCTAAAAAAAAAAAAAACTGGTTCTGAAGAACCTAGGGGCAGGACAGGAATAAAGACGCAGACCTACTAGATGTGTGTGTTTGAAGAGGTTATGCCAAGCAGTTCACAGGCCAATGAGTATACGCCCACTTCTGCCCGTGCCTCCACCGTGATCTGTGCACACTGCGGCACCAGCAGTGGCCACGCTCGATACACTCACATCTGCTTGACACTTGCCACCTTTGTCTTACAAGGCCTCAAAAGTGTGTGTTCTCTCCTGGGTGTTCAGGGAATTAAGGCAGCAGTGGTGATCTTGTTTATTGACGTTGTAATTCCTAAGGCTTTTTAATGTTGGATTTTTAAAATTTAAGAATCTATTTGGTAAAATGGAACCCACCTTGGGCTGTGAGTCCAGCCAGAGATTTGGATTCTAATCCTGCCACTCGTAAGTGGTGTACAGTTTTGTCAAGTTAACCTTCCTGGCTTTGTTGCTAATCTACACGTAAGGAAGCTACAGAGCTAGGATCAAGAGCATACATTCAAATATTATTCCTCATCCTCTGTCTATACATACCACATACATTAACATTTTCAGCAGAAACTCTGTTTACATGATTCTGAGGAATATGGATTAGGTCTGCAGCTCTTTCTAGACTGTTTGACAATAATACTTCTTGCAAAAGACTGACTTCTAGTTCCTTTCAGGTTTTCAGTCAATTCTGAAATTGCCTCAATCCTTTGCTTTGATCACCTCTAAGAGTAGTTCACAAAACACTACCACAAAAAAAAAAAAAAAATGGTCATGAAGAACCTAGGGGCAAGATGGGAATAAAGATGCAGACCTACTAGAGAATGGACTTGAGGATACTGGGAGGGGGAAGGGTAAGCTGGGACAAAGTGAGAGAGTGGCATGGACATATATACACTAGCAGACGTAAAATAGATAGCTAGTGGGAAGCAGCCGCATAGCACAGGGAGATCAGCTCGGTGCTTTGTGACCGCCTGGAGGGGTGGGATAGGGAAGGTGGGAGGGAGATGCAAGAGGGAAGAGATATGGGGACATATGTATATGTATAACTGATTCACTTTGTTATAAAGCAGAAACTAACACACCATTGTAAAGCAATTATACTCCAATAAAGATGTTAAAAAAAACAAAAACAAAAAAAACCACTACCACATCTGTCTTTAAAATCACCTAATGACATTTTGGGCAATCCCACAGATACCTTCTTGGTCTTTGCTATGTTACTTCCCACTGAGGCCTGCCTGACTTACCTGCCACCCTATTTAAAATTGCAAACTGCCTTTCCCCCTTCTACCCAACTGTGTAATTTTACCCTGCCCTATTCTGAGGTCTTTTTTTTCCCTACAGCACTTGCCACCTTCTAACATGGTATCACATTTACTCATTTATTATATCTCATATTAATTGTCTATCTTCTCCACTACAATGTAGGCTCTAGTAAAGCAGGGATCTTTGCTCTGTTCACTACCATATCCCAAGATCTAGCTTAGCCTGGCCCATGGCAGGCATTCAAAAATCCTTTGTTGAGTACTGAATGTTAAATGAATTCACTTCTTTATTCTCTACTGCTGGTGAATGAACCTAAGCATCTTCCGCTTTCAAAACAATTGGGAGTATACAACCTGGCACCCGCCTACCCCACACCAGACTGCACATGAGAAAACTCTGTTTCCTCGTCTGTACTACCTTGTCAGCAGAATTCAGCTGGATATGTGTTTATAATTACTTAGGAGCTCAGGATTCAAGGTGAAGACATAAAATCCCCAAACCTGATTTATGTCCCAAGAGCATTCAGGGGACTCATTAGTGTTTAGATGGAAATCTGTGAATAGTTTTCAGATTTCTTAACGCAATGATTCATCATTTTTCAACCTGAGGTCAGTGTAGAGAATACTGCTTTGGTGACAGCCACACTGCCTCATGGTGTTCCGCAGCAAAAGTTCAGGGTTAAAGAAGATTTTTTCAAGAAAGACAGAGATTTTTCAGATGTATAATGTTTAAGGTGATATTCAGCAAACATTTAGAGTGTCTGTTTTATGCCAAGCATTGTTAGATGTTAAGAAAAACAAAAAATTAAGTCATGGTTGCTGGGCTCAAGAAGCTTCAAGTCGGGGTGATGGGGTGGGCATGAGTATTTAAACAAATAATTATAACAACATAGACCAATCACGTTAAGGGAGACAGGCAAGACCTCACACAGGAGGAGACATGGGAGTTGTAATTCAGAATTTTCCTTCAGTTCTTAGAAGTGATTTATTCCACCTGCTTCAGCAGAGTTGTCCCTCCTTCTTCATAAGTATAACCTTATATTTGTTGTGTTTTGGGGAAACATATATTATAACCCAAATAATATAAGCTCACTGTAAAAAACTATTAGAAAATACAGATAAGTTCAAAGAAAAAAATTAAATGTCCATAATCTCACCACACTGATCTACTTAGTCTTTTTATTTCCTCCTGGCTGACCTTGAATAAAATTTTGCTCCAGCAAGATGCCTTCCCTTTATCATTTACTGAGCTTGTACTTTGTGCTAGGGATTCTGGAGAGTATGGTCACACAAAGCCTGGATCGAGACCTAATTCTCTATGATTCAAAAGTCCTCGTAAAGGCTAAATCCAAAAGGAAATGACTGCCTCTTAGCATCATTCTCCCCTCAGGCCTCAAGAAAGGAAAAGCAGCTCCTGACATCCAGGAGCTGGCCTGGCACTCACAGCTGGGCCTTGGTGCTCTTCCAGTGAACAGAAACAATTTCACAGAACATCAGCTTCAGACAAAGCCACTCTGTTATCATGATGGGTCAAGACAGACAAAGGACCACTTTATAATCACATCTGAATGCAAGCACAACCAGAACATTGTCCAACTCACAATATACCATGCATCCCTCTCTCCTGGCTGATAGGAGTAACTGCTGCTTCTTTATCAATTACAGCCTTAGCCTGGCTCTGCTCTGCCCTCCCTATGGGTAAGATTTATTGAGATCCCCAACCATAGAATATCCACACTTGCTAATAGCATCCAATCCAGAGCAAAGCCCCACCTCCTTAAACCTGAGCCCAAATTACAAAATATAGGCCCAAATATCATAATGATTCCTTTTATAATTTCCACTTACTGACCCACACCATAGTTCCCAATGATGTACCTTTTCCCATTCTGGAATGAGCACTAAACCCCATCTGTTCAACTCTAGGTGTGCGCCTGATGGTCTTTGTCTACAAGGCAGTGAAAGTCTATAAATACTTTGTGTGTGTGTGTGTGTGTGTGTGTGTGAGAGAGAGAGAGAGAGAGAGAGAGAGAATGAACCCATCTTTCCCTTGAACCTGCTTTCCACTCGGGCTGCACTTTCTCTCCTTCCTTTTAATCTTAGATTTTTTCAAAGCCTCAACTTTAAATACTTCTCAACTCACAACAATTTGTCTTCCCTTGACTGTCTGACTCCAAACCCTGGGCAAGAGCTTTCCAACCTGTAAGGCTTTAATATGCTTAGATGCTCATGTAGTCTGGCCTCTCCTGAAACCATCCTCACTTATAAATTGCCAATGACCTGTTAATTGAAAAATCCTATAGCATTTTTCTTGTTCTCCTCACCATTCTTTTGGAAGCCTCTGTCCCTTTTGAACGCCTCTCCCATGTTGAAAATTCTTCCTTAGTACCCCTATTTCTGAAGCTTGCCCCTTCTCCCAGAGTTCCCTCTTCCGTCCCTGCAATGGCTAGCATTCCACACTGGGCCCCTTCCTCCCTTCTCCAGGGAACTCCCTGGATGAGTACATTGCCTCCTCAGCATCTATATCCTGATGTGTCTCCAAACTGCCTCTCTACTCAGCAGGCTGCTGGAGAGCCCTGTGGGATGGAAAGCAGCTTCCTCAGGCCAACACGTTGAAATCCAACCACTGTACTCCAACTATTCATTCATTCAATAACATTTATTGGGTGCACACTATGCACTGCACATCGTGGAAAGCTTTAGAGATTCAGCAATAAAGAGCACAGTCCCTACCCTCAAGGAGCTTATAGTGAACAGCAGACAAGGCATGTGCGTTAATGCTCTTATTACAACACACAATGAATAGTTATCAAATGAACGAATGCATGCTTAAGGAAGAGATTTCTTTGAAAGGCAATGTAATATGAATGCTAATACCGTGGGCTACTGGCCAAACTGCCTGGGATCCAATCCCAGCTTGGTCAATTTCTAGCTGTGTGACCTTAAGTTATTCTCACTGTGCCTTTGTTTCCTCATCTGTCAAGTGCAGATAATAATAGTTCAGGGGGCTGCAGTAAAGCTTAAACGAGTCCATGTTTGTGGAGTGCTGAGGGTGCAGTCTGGCACATAGTAGTGCTAACAGTGTTTCCATTTGCATTATTCCTGCACCTTCAGAGTTATGTCACCATGCACGAGAGTCGCCAAGACCAGATAGAGGAGGACTGTAAGGGGGATCAGAGACTTTTTTTTCAGGAGGAGGTAATACCAAAGCAGGGTCTGAAAGCCTGAGCTAGACGAAGAAGACAAGAAGATGAAAAAGGGTCGACCAGGCAAAGAAGACAGGGAGGGTATAGAGTACCAATAACACTGGTGATCAAGTGACATGCATGCCAGGAATTTTAAGGAGAAAAGAAAGGATGACAAGAAATGAGGCAGGGGAGGAAAACTGAGGCCAGATTGTAAAGGATTTTCCTTGTATAGCAGTAGGGATTCTACTCTGAAGATAAACTGTTGCCTCTAATTGAGATATTGAAGGGTTTTGAAGCAGGGAAATGATAGAATCCTATTTCCACGTTAGTAGCTCTGTATAGAGCACAGAGAAAGTGGGAGCAGGGAAACTAGGGAAGAGGCTAGTAAGCAATTCCCAAGGAGGGGATGGGTCCTCATCTAAGGTGGGTCAGTAGCAATGGGAAGGATAAGAGAGATGGAACCTTCTCTCCTATTTTTTCTTAAACTGCGGCTGACCCTTCAGGACTTGATCCTCAGGATGTCTTTCCTAACCACCCCAGGCGAATCTAGCTACCTCTGTGATCCCAGCCTTCAAGAACAGGAAATGGCTGTTTTTACTTTTATATCCATATTTAGCACTGTGCACTAGGACAGGGGCTTGCAGGTGCTGGATACATGTTTGCAGAATAAAATCCTTCACTGAATGCCTTTTAAGGAAGGGGATCAAGATTACATGCCATCTAAGACATCATTAGTATGTTTTCTGATTCTTTTACTTTTTTAATATGCTTAGATGCAAACTATTATATATAGGATGCATAAACAACAAAGTCCTATTGTATAGCACAGGGAACTGTATTCAATATCCTGGGATAAACCATAATGGAAAAGAATATAAAAAAGTATGTATATATATGTATAACTGAATCACTTTGCTGTACAGCAGAAATTAACGCAACATAGTAAATCAACTATACTTCAATAAAAAAAAATAGATAGTATGTTTAGCCAGCAATCATCTTGTAATAATAGCTATCCTCAAGCTCCACAAGCAAAATTTTTGTTTAAATTCCTTAATTTAATTAAAATCAACAAACCTACCAAGTACGTTGTGACTGAAAGGCATTGTCCTGTAGTAGATATATAGAGACTGTCATTTTACTGTCTTTAATACTTATATTAGATATTCCTCATCCAATGCATAGGATATTATTACATGTTAAATTTATGTTATTTTATTTGAGGAGATAATTGATGTTTTAATTAAAAGTGGAGAGGGCCAAAATAAATATATGTTTTATAGCACCAATTATTTCCCTTATTATTCCCGACAGCAGGAAGCAATCAATCTTGTTAGCATCCTTTCCACCCTATCTTGGATGGATTGATATGATTTCAATTGATTAGGTGCTGTTGAAAAAGCTCAATGTTTTCCTCTGGTCCTGGGCTGAATAGAATTTTTAATAACATCCCAGTCTACCATCATGTAAATCATGGTCATGTGTAACATTACTATTATGTAAGGCACTTTTTTCCCTCACTGGTTGAGAATCTTTTCCCACTGATTTTTCTTGTTTTTTTCTTTTCATTTCAAATGAACCCAATCCCAACAATTCATTTACAACAGAAGAGACTCAAAAATTCAAGGCTTAAAAGAAATCAGCTTTTAGGCAATGATAAATGTCAGTAAAATTAGACATGTCTTTTCCTGACACTATGCAGTTTTCAGGATATTAATGTTCACTGCTATATGGTGTTCTATATCTTCAGTAACGTGAACATTTTTATAGTCTGGAAAAAGATTTACATTGTGGTAGATTTCTTGAGCCTACACAAAGGCTATCACACTTTTGCATTCTCAAAAGTCACAGAATACAAATCTGTTCAAATAAACTAAGAACACTGATAATATATGTGAAACTAGAATTAGAATGGGGTTTTCTGATTCAAGAGTTATTAGGTAAACAATCAGAAGTTTGCCAGTAATAGTCATCAAGTGTCTCATTACTTAGATAAAGCCATATTGATGATATATATGACTATAAATAATAAATGGTACTTTCTGAAGCCTTTCAAAAACCCACATAATTTTCCTAATTTCTGTCTTAAACCCATTAGAGTCTCCTTAGCAGAGAGATAATTAGTAGAAATTTCCTTTACATTCAATAATGTAATTCTTAAGTTAACAAGTTTCCTCCAAAATAGAACTCTGTAAACAAAAATTGATAATATGCCTATGATAATGGTGAAAATGGGATGACATTTTTTTCATTGTGTGCCTGTGCATACATTCCCATATGTGCATCTATGAGACTTTGGCATGGGTGAGAGTCTGGATGTGTATGAGGCAGTCACAAAGCTTAATGTGACTACTTAATGTACACTTAACACATCTAAAATGATGTTGCATCTGAAATTAATAGCGCACACAGTTGAAACAAGCATATAGATACTACACACATGATCACCTATAACACACTCAAATATTAAAAGCTATAAACAAATATTTTCGACAAAGTTAACAAGAAATTTAAGTGGTAAATTACGCAGATGTGTTTCTGTAAAATTCTAAAATTAGTAAGATTTATATTTCCAGGACAACTAAATATAAATCATTAGAAAAACAAACTATGAAAAGAATATAAATTTTCTCTGGCTTATTTCACTCACACTTAGTATCTTCAGAACTCTACAGATCTTTATCAATAAGTAGTAACTAAATAATTATTAGAGATATTAAGGGGTCAATAATTCCATTTTTAAAGTGTCATGATCAAGTAATAGTCATGAAATGCTTACTCAGTACATAGGACCTACCATGAATAATTTTGACACAACCAATACGAAGAAGTCAAAGATGATTCTTACCTCCTTGTTCACACAATTGCTGGGCCAAAGCATCTTTGAAGATAATCTGGCCTTTGTGTGTTGCTGTAGCCCTGAAAATGAACAGAAAAAGGTTAATACAAATCTTGTAATATGTTTGGTGATAACAATGTATTTTTAAAACTTTTTTAAAACCTCTTTTTTTTTTTTTTTTTTGCGGTACGCGGGCCTCTCACTGTTTGTGGCCTCTCCCGTTGGGGAGCACAGGCTCCGGACGCGCAGGCTCAGCGGCCATGGCTCACGGGCCCAGCCGCTCCGCGGCATGTGGGATCTTCCCGGACCGGGGCACAAACCCGTGTCCCCTGCATCGGCAGGCGGACTCTCAACCACTGCGCCACCAGGGAAGCCCTAAAACCTCATTTTTAAATGTTAAGTGGATATGATTTTTTTTTTTTTAAAAAAGTGCCTCTGAACAGAGATAAAAATGAACAATAGAGTCAAGGCTTAAACCAAGTCACCTGGGTTGAGAATTATCTTCTGATTGGTTTTATTTTGTAAAGATACTGTAACATTTGTGGGCTTATTCTGAAAACTGCAGATGTGAGCAAATCTCGGGTAGAAGAAAAAGTATGGAAAGGATGTTTATTAAAATTTATTCTTCAGGAGACCTTGATATAAAATGTTTTGTGGTGCAATAATGATATTAACACTGGAGGAAGATGCTCTTAATGTATATTTTTCTGAAATCAACAGTCACCATAACACCATAACAGATTTGAGACGGAGAATTATATTTTTAAAGTTTTTTTTTTTAAAGAGGCCTATTTGGAGCTTTCATAATTACAAAGTCTGTCATAATAAAATATACCTTTTCCCCACTGGGTCTAATTCACCACCTGAAGGAGATGTGCATCTTTTACTTCCTCTAATCAGAGCTGTGCACATGGACTGGTGAAAAAAATAACATCCTTGCAGCAGATGTGTTATTCAATGGTTATAATAGGAACTGTCTTATTAAAGGAAGAATTATTTATGCTTTATATTTGAAGTGTTTTTCCTTAAAAAAGATTCTTTTCCGGCACAAAAGGTATTATTTAAATGAATTTAAAACAGGAAATCATGCCTCTTTAAAAAATTTGATTTCAGAAAATAAGCCATACAAAATCTTTTTAATAACTAAAATATATTAACATTAAATCTCAAGTTTAGTTCTAGCCAAAACCAGCCTAGGACAAAAATAATTTGATTCAGCCATCACTTACTGAAGATGGATTATGTACAAAGCACTGGGCTAGGTCACAAAAGGCAACTTTTGGCCTCTGCAATTCCCCTCCATATGTGCACCCCTCAGTCAACATCTTGCCCTTTGTCCAGCCCAACAGGACCTCATGGTTGCCCACATCCCCACTCTGGTCTCCAGGTGGATGCACACTCCTCCTCCATGCTGCATACCTTTCTGATTTCTATCCCCCACTGAATTGTTACAAGTGTCAGTCTCCCAGGACTTGAGTCTCTGGAAGTAGTCTGATAGACTAAGCCATGATGAAGTGTTAATGGGTGACACTGCTCCAAGCTAACATATTTCAGCTGTGAAACTGAAAATATTATACTTTAACACACACACACACACACACACACACAATGACACAGTAGTGAGAGTTTTGAATGGTGGGAGGGAAATATAATTGAAGAGAAAAATCACTGGGCAGCCGTCAACTCACACTATATGTCAAGTTTATAAGGGTAATCAGCCCTTGTTGTTGCATATTAATCATTATTGAAATTACAGATAAACAGATGCTACCACTCTCCCTATATATTCACATATGTTTATAGGTTTTCCATTGCTTTTAGCAAGGTGAACATGAGAGGGACTAAATTTAGGGCCAATCTAAGCCATAAACATGACCCACAGACTCATCAGTTACAAGATTTATTTCCAAAGAGAACATGGAAACTTGATTTACCTAAATATGTTTCATTATTCAAATCTCAATCAAGTCAAGAGCTTTTTCTTTCTTTTTTTTTTTACGGTACGCGGGCCTCTCACTGTTGTGGCGTCTCCCGTTGCGGAGCACAGGCTCAGCGGCCTGTGTTCACAGGCCCAGGCTCAGCGGCCATGGCTCATGCACGGGCCCAGCCGCTCCGCGGCATGTGGGATCTTCCTGGACCGGAACACGAACCCGCGTCCCCTGCATCGGCAGGCGGACTCTCAACCACTGCACCACCAGGGAAGCCTAAGTCAAGAGCTTCTGAGCTCACATATACTTCTGATAGCAACACGGCAACCATAGATGTATAATTTTAATTTGACATTTACTTTGCAAGGGATATATTTTCTGAAATCACTAACCACCAAGAAAAGCCCTGCAACATACAATGTTTAAATAATTGTTCATTTTAGTTGTCTTCAGATTTTAAGTATATACTATTCCTACAGTAATATTTCTCGGTGGTCCACAAACTTATTATCATTGTGCCAGTGTATGCTCCCATGAACACAAAAAAACCAAAGTATCCAAATAAAATTCATGTCACAGAGGTTTTGCTTTTTCCCTGGCTATCAGAGATACTGATATATACGGGTCACTGCATAGCACCTTGTGAATCGTCCATACTGCTTCCCCTATTACTCAGTTTCTTCAGATTTAGAATTTCATTCATGCTTTTACTTCTTCTACTGTGGTTCAATGAGTGCATTTCTGAGAACTAGAGAACTGAAACTGAAGAAACTTTTATCATCTAGTCAAAATTTCTTTAGCAGTGGTACTCATTCTTCAAACAAATATTACAGAACTCCGATATATGAACAGGGGAGCCCTGTTGGAAGTTGCTGGATTCCCTCTCCTCACCCAGCATGCTCCCTACCACCCACTCCCCAAAAGGTCCTGGTGCACTTCTCTGGAACACTTGGGAGTTTGAAGTGGAAGAGTTTGAAAACCGTTGAACTAGTCTAACTCTTTACAGTGTATGGATCAGAAACAGAGGACCAGGGAACCTGCTGAAGGTCACACAGCCTGTTAATGGCAGACGGAACCTGATTCCAGGTCTTGATGCCAAGCCTTGGATTCTTCCCACCACATCAGCAGTTTTCAAAATGTGCTCCATAGTGGTACCCAGGGGTCTCCATGGGAGTCAGAGGGATGGACAGCAGGGAATGCTTCAGGCACCATTAATTCAACCAGAGCACCTGGTTCTAATACTTGTTCTAAGTATTTAATGTTGTTTGAAGAAAGGGCTCAGCAGTTCAAAACTGGATTGAGAAGCATACTATGTGCTCTCAGAAAGAGAAAGACAAACGCCATATGCTAACACATATATATGGAATTTAAGAAAAAAAAATGTCATGAAGAACCTAGGAGTAAGACAGGAATAAAGACACAGACCTACTAGAGAACGGACTTGAGGATATGGGGAGGGGGAAGGGTGAGCTGTGACAAAGCAAGAGAGAGGCATGGACATATATACACTACCAAATGTAAGGTAGATAGCTAGTGGGAAGTAGCCGCATAGCACAGGGAGATCAGCTCAGTGCTTTGTGACCGCCAGGAGGGGTGGGATAGGGAGGGTGGGAGGGAGGGAGACGCAAAAGGGAAGAGATATGGGAACATATGTATATGTATAACTGATTCACTTTGTTATAAAGCAGAAACACACACACCATTGTAAAGCAACTATACCCCAATAAAGATGTTAAAAAAAAAAAAAAAGAAGCATACTATGTGCTCAATGCCATTCTCTGAAGTCTTTTGCTTGGGAAAAATAAAAGTAGTAATAATAGTAAGAATAATGTGACTGGTAGAGGTATATATAAGGCATATATATATATATATATACACACACACACACACACACATGTGTCATGTATATATATAAAGCATGCATATATGGTTATTACTATTATAACACATATTATGAATTGAAACTGACCCCCTGCTAGGCACTGTTGTAAGGGCTCTACATAAATTAACTCAATTAATCTTGACAACAACCCTACTAGGTAGATACTATTACCTTCATTTTCCTGGGACACAGATCTATTGTTTGATTTGACTAATGTCATGTAACTGGTGCTAGGCCAGGATTCAAACCCAGGCAGTCTGAGTGCAGAGTCCTCACTTTTAACTGTTAACATTAAATTGTCATTGATCTGGTTCAAAGGTGGGATGGTAGCTTGTGATGTCTTTTCAGAGGGAGAGCCTGCTTTCCAGGCCTGATCTTTAAATTCATGCCTCCTTGAGACTGTGCTCTCGACTCCAACTTTTCAGTACATTTCTCTTGATTGCTTCTCCTACAGTGTTCTGAGTCTTTGGGCTTCTAGTCAGCTCATTGCAGTTCCCTTTCAACTCTATCACATTTCCTCTATCAGCCCCCACATTCCTTGCATTGCTCCTTTTCTCCACCAAATATAAGAGCGCTGGATGCTAACCTCATCAACATTGCTGCGAAAACCCTGGAAGGATACACAGGACACACACACACACGTGTTGACAGATAATCATCATGTACATCACCTTCTTTACAAACCTTTAAATCCCTCAGATCACAGTTTAATATAAAAATGCCCAACCCTACAGTAGGTGCATGGTTAGTGATTTTAAGGGTCTGCTTATTAGCACCTTATCTTTGGGGGAAGAAAGAGCAGAAGCCCAGGTGACCACCAAGAACGTAAGTACCATTGCTTTTACCCATGAATGTGTCTGCTGTACATGCCCCAGGGTGTGACATGTCAATAATGGCAAGTCTACTTTGAACACATTTAGAGCTATGAAATAATTCATGGTGGTTTACTTACAGAAGCACAGTACTTACTTCAAATATTCTACAGAAATATAAATATATATTTAAATATAATATGTAAATATATAGTTTAAATATAAACATAAATATATACATTTAAATATAAATATAAAAATATATTTATGTATTCAAAAATTGCTAAAGTCACAGTAACTCAGAGTCAAAAGTCCCTAGAGGTCATGTCCTCCAATTTTTAACCCATAATATATTTTTCTTTTGTTATAATAAGATACAGCTATGATATATGGTGACAGGCCTTATTTGTTTTCAGAATTATATTATGCAATTTATAGCTCTCTTTTTGGAGGACGTCTATCAAATTTGTGGTGCTAGTAACTATGTTGGTACTACCTTGTACTTAATTTTCCATAATTACCAGTAATTTTTTAGAAGAGTTCAGAAGCTATCCTCATTGTTCACTGTCCTGGGGAGTAGACCAAATTTCTTAAATAAGCTTCTAATAAGTACTTATCTTCTTGGGAGATGCATAGGTTTCTAGAGCAAGTTTGCCAACAAGAATCCCTATTACATAAATAATTTTAAAAGTTAGGGGGGCTGTTATGATCTATCATTTGAAAAGCTCCACAGATTCTGCCAAATGAAGAAAGTTCATTATGATCACCATATTCAGAGCTTGAAATAGCCTGAATTTAAAAGAACACGCCATACTCTAGTTTTTACTGAACTCCTAGAGCAACTGTTTGTCCAAGCCATTTAACAATAAGTATTATTGTAATGAGGCACAAAGCTGAAGCTCACAGTTCCTGGAATCAGAAAGACCAGTACGTGACCACAGTGAGCTGCCGCTAACAAGCTGTCTTCGTACTTCTTTATTCACCTGAGGCTTCAGATTCTCTATATGAGGATAGGGTTAATAATAACAGTTATTTAAAGACAATAATATTCACTCTTCTGATACTTAAAGTCTCTCTACCTAAACGGATTTCAAGCTTCTGGAATAGTAGGAATAATTAAAATTATCTCCCACCAAGGCACCTGTCATAATGATTTGAACATATAAGGGAATCAAAACTATATTTTTTCAGCTCACAATTGTGCAATATTGCCATCCAGTTTCCAAAACAGGACTAAAAAGGGGTTTAAATGTAGTTGCTACAATGCCTACCCAAGTGTACTGTTTCGTTACTTCATCAATCAATTTGCTCACAGATTAATCTATAGAATCATTTTTAAACCTAGGACGATGTGCTTTACATCTCCAGTGGTGGGTGACTTTCCCACTTTTCTCCCTGATTTACTAATGCGGTCTGATATGTTCCTGTGTCTCGTCCATTGACAATTGTAAAGGCATTCATCTGTCAGCAACATGACGTTAATCTAGTGTAATATCAGCGTGCCTGTGCCAACTACCCTCCAGGAAATGTCAATAAATATGTGGAACATGGGAAAAGAGAGAGCGGTCCAAGTTTGGTCAATTTGATCTTCAAAGGAATCAATTCACTTACAAAGATTCTTGACCCCTTTTCATAAGCAAATTACTGTACCTTCTAATTAGGTTGAGGATTTAGCTTGACCGTTATTAAAACAAGAAAAAAATACCAAATTATTTAAAACATGTAAAAAGGAGTAATGAATAACTTCAGGGAGAAATTATTTTTATATTAAACTCTCAAACCACGTCAAGGCCATTGCAAAATGATTTTAAAAATGTGGATGTTTTCATAATGCTTTTGCTTTTCAAAGCTTTACTGGGCTCTTTGTTTTTATAATTACATCTTTTATTCCTAAGTCATAGCATTTTCCTTCTGTTAAATGTATAAATACTTTCTCTCCCTCCAAACACAAATTTCAGCCTTAATGTTTTTATGTGCTTATCCAATAATCACAAAGTCTCCATGTTCTTAAAAATCACCAAATATATGAATTTATGATATTTTCTGATCAAGGTATAATTTTCATCAGTAAAACAAAGAACATATAAATAAAATAATTCAAATAGGGCTAGTAAGTTAATGGTTAATGGCAACCATAATGGTTAATCCCTTTCAAGAGACTCAGCAGAGCTAACTACTCAAATTAAGAGGTAGCATGTTGGGCTTCCCTGGTGGCGCAGTGGTTGGGAGTCCGTCTGCCGATGCAGGGGACGCAGGTTCATGCCCCAGTCTGGGAAGATCCCACATGCTGTGGAGCGGCTGGGCCCGTGAGCCATGGCTGCTGAGCCTGCGCGTCCGGAGCCGGTGCTCTGCAATGGGAGAGGCCACAACAGTGAGACGCCCGTGTACCGCAAGATGTAGCGTGTTAATCAAAATAAAACCAGCTAGTTCTATTACTTTGGGAGGTAACTTAACCTCTCCTGATTAATTTCCTGATTTGTTTAAAAAAATAGTTAACAGATGATCTTCAAAATTCCTATAAATTCTAAACCTCTATGATTCCATGATTCAAGATTAAGTGAGCACATATGAGCATGTACACACACACACACACACACACACACACATGCTAGCTGCAGCCTCTATCGAGAGAAGTGCTTCCCAAAATCACGTGGCACAGGTAACGGTGTGCTACAGCAAGCTTGCATCACCTCATGAGAGCTTGTTTTTTAAACAGTTATATTTTTATTTTAATGTGAAATTTAATATATGTGTGTGTGTATAAATTGGTTTTGCATGTATATACTATAACTACTGCAGCTATATCCCCTAACTCAGGTAAAAATATAAACTTTATCCTAGTCATTCAAGTCAAAAAAGTGAGTCACAGACTTAACCTCCTCATTCATCAGCAAATTCTGTCAATTTTATTTACTTACTCTCCAGTGTACCCTTTTTCTCCATCTCCACAGCCATGTTTTAATTCAGGACTTGATAATTTGTCATCTGATAAGCTGCAACACTCTCTTGATTGGAATCTCCCTCCAGATTCACCCCCATGCCAATGCAGCTTTCACATTGTGCCAGTTTTCTTTCTAAGATTGCTAGAAATCCTTCTGCAGCTCTCCAACACTTAAAGGAGTCTGTCAAATTCCTTAGAATGGCATAAAAGGTTCTTCAGGTTCTGGTCCCTGCCTGTGTATCCAGCCTCACCTCCCACTGCACCCTGCAATTGAGCCACAGAGTAGTCTTCACGGGTTCTAGAATGCACGATTTATTTCATGCCCGCCAAATTTTTTATGTCCTGTCCCCTGTGCGTCAAAGTCTTTTGCCAAAAATCTTTTATTCATACTCTAAAATTTATCCAGGAATCTCTTCCCCTTACAAAACCTTCTTAGATCTCTCAGGTAGCATTAGACACCTTCTCCAAGGATAGCACAGCCTATTTTCTCAGCTCTGACATAGAAGCTTCCTAATTTAAGGTGATCTGACTTGCAGCCCAGCCCTCTTTTATCACAGTCATTCTTATCATAAATTGAAACAACATGGTAAGTAGCAAATTCGTATTCATGACTGCCTAACAACCTCAACTAACACAAAATCAACGTTGATGCCTTCCAAATCCACCAAGACTAAGCCTCTACAATCCACAGTAAAAGGTTAATACTATGGAAAATTAATCAGATTAAAAAGGAATTAATTGCCTGAGTACATGATAAGATGCTATGAATCCACATATCTCTGAACCTGGCAAGAATTTGGTCAAAGGCATTGTCTGTCTTTGAAATTTTAACAACATGCTTAATTGAAACATTAAATAAGGAACTTTCAGTGCTACAAAGGATGGTTTTATCTATTCAAAGAGAGAAGTAGTTTGTCTATAGTCAGATTTCTGGGATGGAGTACTAGCACTGATATATAAAAATGAAATATTTTTCCAGAAAATTTAACAGGAAACCATAGAAAAGAAAGATTGTTGTATATAATAGGAGTTTAACCTCCATTAAAAAGTGAGCAAGGCAAGGCTTCCCTGGTGGCGCAGTGGTTGAGAGTCCGCCTGCTGATGCAGGGGACACGGGTTTGTGCCCCGGTCTGGGAAGATCCCATATGCCACAGAGCGGCTGGGCCCGTAAGCCATGGCCACTGAGTCTGCGTGTCCGGAGCCTGTGCTCCACAACGGGAGAGGCCACAACAGTGAGAGGCCCGCGTACCGCAAAAAAAAGTGAGTAAGGCATAACTAAAAAAGATTCCATGAAGGATCTTCCTTATCCAACATTTATCATTCAAAGACTTTCAGAAGCGTCCTGCATATTGAATCAATAATGGGAATTCTCCAAAGAGTGAATTCCAACTTTAAATGTAGTTTGAAGTTCCTTGGGAAAAAAAAAAAAGAAAGGAAGGAAGGAAGGAGGGGGGAAAGAAAAGAAAGAGAAAGGAAAAGGAAAAACAAGAAAAGGGAAAAAGAAAAAGGGAAGAAAAGTCTGGGCTTACAAGAAAAGAGCCATTTTCTCTACAACTAACATTAGATTTAGACAATGACAAAAAATTCTCCTAAAGGATATTTACAATATAGATTTTAGATGCTTTGCTTTTATACATAGTAATTTTAAAGGTATGTGTTTGTATTTTATTTCTATACACAATTTTGATATTTTTAGTGTGTGAAAAGAGATTTCAGGAATGAAAACCCAACTGATAAACTTAGGAGTTTGAATTGAGATAGTCTGGCATGAGACCAGGCCTAAAATCCTAACTCCTTTCCTTCTTTTGATAACTTTTCCACAACAATTTTATGTTTCTGATATCTGGGAGCATCTTACTACACACATCAGAAGAAATTCATCAGCTTCCCAGAAGAGATGTGGGTTGTGACATGACCACCACTGCCTGCCTATGTGGGAATTTGGCAAAATATAAATGGTCTATGTTCATCTGGCAGTTATGTTCATCTGTGGTGTTGTATGCACTCAACCAAATGTAATTGAAACCCTGATTTTCACTTAAAGTATTTTCAATAACACTGCTATGTGATACTGCATTGAAATAAAGAATAATCATTTTGGTGAAAAAGCACTGATAGTTGCAGGATATATAACACTAAAGAGAAGCAAACATTTATCACTGGCAGAGTTTTATCCTTTGTTTGCTTTGTAAATCAACAGCAAAGTGGATTTAGGGAGGGAAGATAACCTCTGAGCAGGCAAAACTATGTTTTGTCTTGTCAGTGTGCAAAAGGATTGCTCTCAACAACTATTAAAAGAAGCAGAGATGCCAAACTTCTCAGGATTGATCACAGAATTTTAAAGTAAGGGAAGGCTGATAGGACTGATTCATGTAGCAAAAAGGATTATACCCAGGTGCCAAACATCTTCCAAAGCTCCCAACTCACATGCCACTTTTTAAAAACTGAATGGAGGAGTGCTGTACACCAAAATGAAGGACTTTTTATTGTCTAAATTCTAAATAGCTTGAGTTTAATCAAGAATTGTTCTGGCTCAGAAAACCACAAGTACAACAAGAAAAGACGTACAACTTTTGTTAATAAAAAGATCATGTTCTGTCTGCCTCCACTAAATAATTATTCACAAACCCTTAAGGATTATGAATTTGATGAGGTGCTAAGGTAACAGCCTGCTTTAGGTGCTCACATTTCTTAGTCTGGCCCTGTTGACATATGATAGGTGCTCAGCAAATATCTTTTGAGTTAATTTGAATTGTGTCTTCTATAGTAGGCTACGTGTATACTAGGCACAGGAATTTTTGTCTATTTATTTTCTTTATATTGTGTTCAGTGCTTGACATATGGTAGCCACGCAGTAAATGTTCATGGAATACATGAATGATTAGTTTGCATTATGATTACTATACAATGTTAAAATGCTTTAATAAGTAACCATAAATTATGCATAAGAAACACTTAGAGAAAGATGGTTAGGTGATAATAATAGATCGTCAAGATAAACATTATTATAAGCAAGATTTATCCCAGAAATCAGTTAACAGCAAGAGCAATAAAAGTAAATAGGCTAATGTATTTGTTTTACTATTGCAACATGTTTTCATGATGTAACATCTCCCAGAGTATTCTTAAATCACCTGTAATCCAGAAATGCCTTCTAAAGCTTCAAAACAAAAATGCTTTTCATACCACCTTTTAAAATCACTAAAACTCATCAAAGAAAAGAGTTTGAGTGGTTTTGCTGCTTTAAATACCTTTTAACTAAGTAAGCCTGTGTCAACTTGCTTCAGAGGCATCCTTAGGCAATGCAAGGACTAAATTGGTAAAATAGTAAACCAATTCTAAGAAAACCTTAGTAAAAATTGGAATTTTTTAATTCATTGGATAGTGAATTAAGGAGTCTGTATATTTGTTGAAACATTCATGCTAAGTATTTAGGTATCATCTCCGAGGGGACAGATAGAAAAAGTACTAGTTGCAGATACAGAAGAGGAGATTGTCCTAGGTCTGGCGCTCATTATCTACATGAATTAGGCTGTATCACTTAGCTTCTGTGTGTCTCATTTCTTTAACCTATGAAATAAACTGACTGGACTGGATAATTTCTAAAGTTCAAACAGTAGATCTGGAATCAGAAGATTTGGGTCAGCACCACAACTCAATGGTTTATGTTGACCCTAGACGAATGTTTATTTTTTGAGAGAGGATTTAAAAACTTGCACTACTTCTTGTTCAGGGCTGTGGTGAAAATCAGAAGAAATCAACTCCATGGAAAGACTGTAAAAAATGTGAGGAATTATGATGATGACATTCTGTCATTTTGGAAAATACTGGCACAAAATTGAAAAAGAATTATGAAACATATAGCCCATAGGAAAAGTCACCCCCTTATCCTCCAAAAAAAATAAAAGGGCTGTAAACTCTAAAATGTTTTATGGCTGTGAGAAAGCTGATGAAAGCTCTAATGAAGCACAGGATTTCTAACCTAGTTAATTAATCATAATGAATTAGAACAATATTGGTGTATTGATATAATACTAATATTCTTGTAAAATCCTGCCAAATTACATACAATGGTTACTTTGGAGGAAACAAGTTATAAGGCAAGCCTCTATCATAGGCAACAGTATTTAGTATTTTTTTCTGTTCTAAAAATAATTTCTGTGTATTATGAAAATTTTAAAATACAGGAAAGTATTAATGTGAAAATAAAATTACTCATATTCATGCCTAGGAGAGATAATCACTATTAACATTTCAGTAAACTATATATAGTCTTCTAGTTTTAAAAATTAGTTTATGAATACAAAGATTTTTAGAAAATTACTTGCCTAAAAAGTAGGTTTCTATTCCTTTATACTTAATATTTATTATAAATAGTTCCTATATCATTAAATATTTTTAGAACAAGATGTTGATAGGCTAAATAATATTCCACTGTATGGCTATATCATAATTTATTTATTATACTATTGTTGGAATTTTGTTTCTGTTTTTTAATATTTTAAATAATAAAATAAATAAGCTTTGATCATATCTTTTATTTTTACCTCTCATTTTACTGAGATATAATTGACATGTAACATTGTATAAGTTTAAGAAGGTGAAAGGTATTAATTTGATACATTTATATATCGCAAAATGATTACCATTAGCGCATTAGCTAACACATCCATCCTGTCCATAATTATCATTTCTTTTTTATGGTGAGGACATTTAAGATCTACTCTCTTGGCAACATTCAAGTATATGATACAGTATTGTTAGCTATAGTTGCCATGCTATACAAAGACCCCCAGAACTTGTTAATTTTGTAACTGGAAGTTTGTATACCTTGACAAATATTTCCCCATTTCCCCTACTCCCCAAACCCCTTGTAACCACCATTCTACTGCTTCTCTGAGTTTGACATTTTTAGCATACCTTGCATTTTAAGATGGATTTCCAAGACTGGGAAACTAAATTAAGGGCATAAACATGAAAGCCATAATTCCAAATAGCATTTAAGGAAAGGTACATGTCCCCATCAGCGTCCTAGAGAGCACCCATCCCACAATACCTCTGATGTCAATGAGCATTATCAGTCTATCAGTTTTCATTTCAAAGCTGTCATGCTACTTTTAATTTCCATCCCACTGATTATTAGTGAGGATACTTTGCATGTTTGTTGCTTACATTTTTCAGCTTTGGGAATTATATATTCACATCCTTGCTAATTTTGCTATGGGTTTTGTTTTTGTATTGTTTAATTTTTTGGCCACACCACATGGCACGTGGAATCTTAGTTCCCTGACCAGGGATTGAACCTGCACCACCTGCAATGGAAGCGTGGATTCTTACCCACTGGACTGCCGGGGAAGTCCCTTCTCTGGGTTTTAATGTTTTTCTAATTGATTTACAAGAGCTCTTTAAACGTTAAGGCTATTAATTCCATGCTATATTTGTTGCCAATATTTTGTATGCAGTTTATAGTTAGTCTTTTACTGTCTTTATGATTTTTTTATTTTTAAAAGTTTAAAAATTTTGTGTAATCAAATCTTTCAATCTATTGCCATCTAATTTTTTCTAGCGTTTTCATGCTTAGAAGCTCTTTACCATTCTAAACTCAGTTAAACAGATGCTTGCATCCATTTTCTTTTGGGAATTCTTTCTACTCATCTGGAATTTATTTTAGTATTCAGCCATTCAGTGGGGATTTAATTTTTTTTCATTTATTTTAAAATGTCTTTGCATATTTTATTGAATAATCTTTGATCAACCTATTTATTATGGAACCTTTTCTATATTGTGTTTTCAGCATATATCAGAGTTATTTTCTGAAATATCTATACAGTTCCATTGATGTGAAAGCCTTGGACGATTTTCCACACTAAATAATTTCCACACTAAACTCAATTACATGGATAGACTAATCAGGGACTTGGGAATAATGTTTTCTCATGAGTTCTGACTTGATCAGAAATAGATAATTCTTCTATTAGCCATAATTATAATCATGAAGAGGAAATGCACAGTGAAAATTTCAAATCCACAGATTATGCTTATTTCTAGTTGTTAAATATCAGTTGATTCAGATAATTATAGGGAATAATTCCTATGGCAGTCTGAGAATACAGACTTGTCGGTTGAGTATTTATGTGGGTGAAAAGGAATTAATTTGAGGAAAATTTAATAAATCTGAGTCTTCTTCTCTAGAAATATTGTATCAGAGAGTGTCTGGAATTTAGACATAAGGTACAATATAGGGGGCTGAAAAGAGGAAGATGGAGAGAAACGTCTGGCATGAAGAATTGGACTGCCACCTATTTCTTTTACTTTATACACATTATCAAGAAATTGAAAACCAACAAGGCTAAAAAGAGGATCCTGAAAGCTTCCAGAAAAAGGAAATAAAAGAACTTTCAAAATAAGAGAAGAATTGCATCATTTTCATGCACTCAATTACAGCACTAGAAGCTTTCAAAATTTTCAGAGAATATTACTTTTAATCTGCAATTCTATTTCTAGCCAATCTGTCGTCAAAAATAAGGAATCAAACATTGTACCTCCCATGTATACTTTCTCAGGAAGAAATTGAGAAAGTGATCCAGAAAAAATGACAGAGTAAATTAAGAAAGAGAAAAAATCATTGATCCAGGAAAAATGAAAAGTTGTTCAAGAAAGAAAAAAAATTATAATATACCACTTGGTTCTGCAGTGAATAATATTTATATAATTATTGATTGAAACACTGATGATTGATTTTATGAACTATGTGATACATTTATACTGAGAGGATGTGGGGGATAAAAGTTGTGTGTTTGGGGGGTAATGATGTAAAAGATGTATATCTTCATCTACCACAATGTGAAGTAACTTGATTTAAGTATAATATTTAAAAATATAGATACGAATACCAGAAGGAGCAGCAAAAAATGATTACAGTGACTTACTCTGGGAGCACTACCAGGAGGAGTAGAGAAGGAAAGTCTTCCTTTTTATTATGAGCCTTTTCCTATTATATAATACTTATAACTTTTTTTGTCAAAATAAAATTTCATTTAAAAAGAAATTAGGGGCTTCCCTGGCAGCGCAGTGATTAAGAATCCACCTGCCAATGCAGGGGACACGGGTTCAAGCCGTGGTCTGGGAAGATCCCACATGCCATGGAGCAACTAAGCCCATGCACCACAACTACTGAGCCTGCTCTCTAGAGCCTGCGAGCCACAACTACTGAGCCTGTGAACCATAACTACTGAAGCCCACGTGCCTAGAGCCTGCGCTCCGCAACAAGAGAAGCCCCTGCGATGAGAAGCCCACACGCAGCAACCAAGACCCAATGCAATAAAAAAAAAGAAAGAAAGAAATTAGTATCAAAGCAAGCAGAAGGAAGAAAATAATGAAGATTAGAGCAAAAAATGAATGAAAAACAGAATAGAAAAACAATAGAAAAAATCAATGAAACCAAAAGTTGGTTCATTGAAAAGAACAACAAAATTGACAAACCTTTAGCTATACTAATCAAGAAAAAGAGAGAGACAGAAAACAATTTACTAAAATCAATAATGAAGGAGGGGACACTACTATTGACTACAGAAATAAAAGAATTATAAGAAAACACTATGAATAATTAATATCAACAAACTAGATAACCAAGATGAAATGGCAAACTCCTAGAAAGACATAAAGTACTGAAACTGACTCAAGATTAATTGAAAATCTGAACAGACCTATAACAAGTAAACAACTGAATTGGTAATCAAAACTTCCCACAAAGAAAATCCCAGGTCCAGATGGCTTCACTGGTGAATTCTATAAAATGTTTAAAGAATAATTAACACCAATCCTTCACAAACCCTTCCAAAAAATAGATTAGGAGGGAATACTTTTCAAAACATTCTTCAAGGCCAGTGTACCAAAACTAGACAAATACATCACAATAAATACAAACTACACAAATATTACTTATGAATATGGACACAAAAACTGTCAACAAAATACTAGCAGATTGGAATCCAGCAACATATTAAAAGGATTATACACTAAAACCAAGGCAGATTTAACCCAGGAATGCAAGGTTGGTTCAATATACAAAAATCATTCAGTATAATACACCACATTAATAGAAAAAGGACCAAAAAATGAATGATCATCTCAATAGATGCAGTAAGATAACCTGACAACTTCTAACATCTTTTGATGATAAAAATCATCCAACAGGGCTTCCCTGGTGGCGCAGTGGTTGAGAATCTGCCTGCTAATGCAGGGGACATGGGTTCGAACCCTGGTCTGGGAGGATCCCACATGTCATGGAGTAACTGGGCCCGTGAGCCACAACTACTGAGCCTGCACGTCTGGAGCCTGTGCTCTGCAACAAGAGAGGCCATGATAGTGAGAGGCCCATGCACCACGATGAAGAATGGACCCCACCTGCCACAATTAGAGAAAGCCCTCGCACAGAAATGAAGACCCAACACAGCAAAAATAAATATATTAATTAATAAACTCCTACCCCCAACATCTTCTTTAAAAAAAAAAAATCATCCAACAAACTAGGAATACAAGGGAACACCTTCAACCTGATAAATGTCATCTGTGAAAACTAAGAGGTAATGTCATACTTATTGGAAAAAATGAAAGTCTACCCTCTAAAATTATGAACAAGACAAGAATTCTGTTCTTACCACTTTTATTCAACACTGTAATGGAGGTTCTAGCCTGGATAATCAGGCAAGAAGACG
Source organism: Monodon monoceros (assembly GCF_005190385.1). Taxonomy (NCBI): domain Eukaryota; kingdom Metazoa; phylum Chordata; class Mammalia; order Artiodactyla; family Monodontidae; genus Monodon; species Monodon monoceros. Next base: position 19,037,012 of record NW_021703776.1, on the reverse strand, counting down.
AAATACAAGGGATCCAGATTGAAAAAGAAGAAGTAATGTCATTGTGAATGACATAATCTTGTGTACAGAAAATCCTAAGGAATCCACAAGAAAATTATTAGAATTAATAAATAAGTCCAGCAAGGTTGCAGAATAAAAGACCAATATACAAAAATAAGTTGTTTTTCTACGCATGCTTAATGAGTAACCTGAAAGTAAAATTAAAAAAACAATTCCATGTACAGGAGCATCAAAAAACCCAGAATACTTAGGAAGAAATTTAGCAAAGTAAGTGCAAGTCTTACACATGACAAGATACAAAACATTGTTGGAAAAAACCAAAGAAGATCTAAATAAATGCAAAGAAATCCCATGGTCATTGATCAGAAGACTTAATATTGTTAAGATGGCAAAAATAACCAAAAGAATCTACAGATTCAACACAATATCTATCAAAATTCCAACTTGGTGTTTTCTAAAAATTTTGCAAGCTGATCAGTGGAGTAGAACTGAGAGTCCAGAAATAAACTTTCACATTATGGTTAATTGATTTTTGACAAAGGAGCCAGGACAATTCAATGAGGAAAGAGGTCTTCTCAACAAATGGTGTTCAGTCAGCTGGATATCGACTTGTAAGAGAATGAAGTTGGACCCCTACCTCACACCATATTAAAGAAATTAACTCAAAATGGAATACAGACTTAAATGTAATAGCTAAAACTATAAAACTCTTAAAAGAAAGCATAGAGGTAAATCTTTCATGACCTTGTATTTGGCAATGCTTTTTAAAATACAACATGGAAAGTGCAAGCAAAAAAGAAAATAAATAAATTGGACTTCATCAAAATTAAAAATTTTGTGCAACAAAAGATACCATCAAGAAAGTAAAAAGACAACCTACAGAATGGGAGAAAATATTCACGAATCCTGTATCTGATCAGAGACTTGTATCCAGTATATATACAGAACTCTTAAAATAGTAAAAGAGAAATAAACCAGTTTTAAAATGGGCAAAGGATGTGAATAAACATTTATCCAAAGAAGACATCCAAATAGCCAATAAGCACATGAAAAGATGCTCAATGCCATTCTCCATTAGGGGAAAAAAAAAAAACCCCAAATTGGGTTACCCTAGACCTACAGTAGGATGGTTAAAATAAGAAAGACAGACAACAATACGTGTTAATGAAGATGTGGAGAAATTGAAACCTCATGTATGCTGGTGAGAATATAAAGTGCTGTAGCCATTTTGGAAAACAGTTTGTCATTTCCTCAAAATGTTAAATATTGATTTACTGGATGACACAGCAATTCCATTTGTAAATGTATACCCAAGAGAATCGAAAACATGTGTTCACACAAAAATATGTACACAAATGTTCCTAGGAACATTATTCACAATAGGTCAAAGGGGAAACAACCTAAATGACCACCAACAGGTGGATGGCTAAATAAAACATGGTATATACATACGATAGAATATCATTGAGCCATAAATAGGGATGAAGTACTGTTGCTATAACATGAAACTTTCAAGGGTGAACCCTGAAAATGTGGTAAGTTTAAAAAGCCAGCCACAAAAAGCTAGATGTTGTATGATTCTATTTATATGAAATATCCAGGATAGGCAGGCATATCCATAGAGACAGGAAGTATGGAGAGATGGGGAATGACTGCTGTGGATGCATGGTGTCTTTCTGGGGTGATGAAAACGTTCTGAAATTTTTGATGATGATTGCACAACTCTGAGAATATACTAAAGCCACTTAATTGTATACTTTAAAGGGATGAATTTTATGGTATGTAAATTATATCTCAATGAAGCTCTTATTAAAAAATAAAATTGAAATAGATTCTAGAAGGTAGACAAGCTAATAATAGATAGGCATATAATCATTATTAAGGACAATCATGAGCGTTTTGGGGTTACTTCTGTTTTCTTGAGAATGATGTTTTAATGGACAAAACGAAGTGTTTTGTTGCTTGAAACAACCAGAGAACAGAGGTAAATTAGTATCTTTTTTAATGCTGCCATCCTTCAATGCTTCATTAAAAAGAATACAATAGGTGGCCCAAGGAAACTATAAAGCCTCAAACTGCAACCAAATTTCAATTAAACCAAAGTTTAATTTCTGCATATTATATGCAACTTTGAGCCCAGGGAGAGAACAATTTTTCTCTTCCAATGTATAAGTAGTGCTTCTCTTACCTGCCTCAGTACACATTTAGATGAAAGAAAAACACATTAAATTATTGATGTAATGATTAACTGAAAGTCTCCTTAATTGTCTAGCATACTTACAGCAAAGCTATTTCGCCCGATTCAGGCAACTACAACTACAACTCTTACAAGTACATTCAAAAGCAGTCATGTGTACCATTAAAAGAAAAAAAGAACTATACTATTGAAGTAAGCACAATGAATGCTTAGGATGTTGTCTGGATGAAGGCTGATTTTTTTCTGTGCCCTTCTCACCTAGAAATACACTCCTTTAGGTCAATAAAGAACCATATTTGGACTGAATCTCCTGAGTGTTTCAAGTAAATTCCAGTACTGCTGGGTTGCTGGGTGGAGTGTGCAAGTGGGATTCCTGGTGATGTCAACAGTTCTGTTACTAGTGAGTCTGATTTTGGAATAGCACAAATTTCAGCACAAATCTAACAATAACCATTCACTAGCCTAATCAGAAACAGTCAGTGGCCCCAGTGAGAAATATAAAATCACTGCCAAGTGTAAGACTCAGGCAGGTGCATTTTTAGGGCAAGCAAGGGGAACGGGAGATGGGAATGGACAGTAAGAATGGTAGTGGTCATCATGGGTAGGACAAATGAAATCTTGCTAGACAGATAATTTTTTTTTTATTTTAAGGGTGTTTAAAAGGCTGATTCTAAACCATCTAGATTAGTGCTTTCAGAAATCGGAAGCTTTAACAATATACAAGGCTCCCCTGGTGGCGCAGTGGTTGAGAATCTGCCTGCCAATGCAGGGGACACGGGTTCGAGCCCTGGTCTGGGAACATCCCACATGCCGTGGAGCAACTGGGCCCGTGAGCCACAACTACTGAGCCTGCGCATCTGGAGCCTGTGCTCCGCAACAAGAGAGGCCACGACAGTGAGAGGCCCGCGCATCGCGATGAACAGTGGCCCCGCTCACCGCAACTAGAGAAAGCCCTCGCACAGAAATGAAGACCCAACACAGCCAAATAAATAAATAAATTTAAAAATATACAGATTACCAGGTCCCATCCAAAAATTAAAAAATAAGATAGATAACCAACAAGGACCTACTGTATAGCACAAGGAACTCTGCTCAATATTCTGTAATAACCTAAATGAGAAAAGAATTTGAGAAAGAATAGATTCATGTAATATATGTATAACTGAATCACTCTGCTATACACCTGAAACTAACACAACATTGTAAATCAACTATACCACAATATAAAATAAAAATTTTCAAAAAAATTTATTCAGAATCTCTGGGCAGAGGGCTCAGGCACAGGTGGTTCTACTTGTAGCCAGGCTTTAAAACTACTGGTCTGAACAGTTACACTGCTGTACATTTTTCCTTATGAGTCAGAAATGTTTCGCTCTCCCTCTTAGTAACATCTTGCACTGTGGTAACAGCCATCACTATCAGCAAATTATTTTATTCCATCTTTCTCCAACCAAAGACCCTTTAGTAAGGATTAAAATGTATCCTGCTGATCCCGGCAGGACACTGCCCCTCATTTCCCCTCCATTTTTCAATGTCTTTGGTTTATGGGAATCACATGTATATTTCACTCACAACATTAGCCAGAAAGAGTAATTTTTCAGTGAAGAGGGATTCCCCTATTAACCTAAAACTGTATGAAATGCTGTATTTTTAGAGTTGTCTCCAGTATAGTCATTCACAAGCTGGTGTATAGGCAGGATTTCTCAATGTCAGCACTACTGACATTTGAGCTGGACAATTCTTTGCTGTAGCGGGCTGTGCATGGTAGAATATTTAGTAGCATCCCTGGTCTCTAACTACTAGATGCCAGGTATGACAAAAAAAAGTCTTCAGACATTGTCAAGTGTCCCCTGGGAGCATAGGCAAAATTGCCCCAGTTGAGAATCACTGGTGTATAGGTTTGTAAGAACTCAGCCCATATCAAAATTATAAGATTCACACTGAACCTTCTGTTTACCACATTGAATATCATCCATTTTGACATTTATACAAAGAAAAATATTTCAGATTTGGCTTATGTCTAGAAGTTTAATTATATATAATATCCCCTAATGCCAAATAGAATTTTCTATTGAAGTCAATTTCTGCGGAAGTCATAACTGGTTTCCTCCATTGCTCTGGGCAAAAGAGAAAAGTAAGATCCGACACACATTCTGCAGTAGATGTCTGTATAAATGGTCCTTGCTGGCTCAAACTAAGTCTCAGTTCTAGGAAAATTGTTCTGTCTGACTCACATTTTCTGTGACTTTACTCTTTGATTAACACAGCCCTTGGGGTTGGGGAAGTTGTAGTGGGTAGTGTTTTTGTTTAAAAGCCCTTTCCTGGAATTGAACACAATGTTGGTAGAGAAAACCCAGTGTGGATAAAAGAGAGTTCATGAAAATATAAGGCATAAACATTAAAGTTCAAAGTCAAGAACATACCACAAAGGCCAGGGATTCCCTAACAGAGCAAAGGAAATTGAGTAAATTAATCAGAAAATCAGGTATTTTACAGTGGAATCACGTGAGTCAGCATATTTTTCCTCCCTTTGCTAGGAAGACATGAACAAATCATCCAATTTCAGGAACTTAAGCTAAAAGAAAGCCTTCACTGCAAACAAAGGCAGAGCCAGTATAGTCAAAAGTGAAAAGTAAGTCATGGAAAATGAATATATTAAAATTCCTCTGGAATTACAAGGCACTGCCCCCTGACTAATAGCACAAAAATGATGGCCCATCATAATTTTGCCCACTATTTGAATTACATTCTGGGTAAAGTAGCAACAAGGAAGACCATTTTGACACAGCTTGGGTTCTTATAATGTCATTCTCTGCCTTCCTGTGAATATTCCATTTTTGTATAATGCTGAAGAAATCACATTTTCATTTTTCTATAGTTCATTATGGCTCATTGCTGTAGCAACTGCCAAACCAGTCAATTTGTACAAATAATAGAACAAGCTTCCATTGTCTCTCATCTGACACAGCGCCAACTAGTCGGGCTACCTTTTCCAAGAGGGAAATCATGTTTTTAAACTCTTTATCTAATTTTAATGTCCCTGGAGTCATACACAGTAAATTCTTTTGGAACACTGAACTGAGCGTTATGTACTCAAGCACTTACCCCTTTAAATTAGGTCATATAAAGACTACTGATTTCCATGTTGCCATTATACAAGAACAAACCCTATATGAGTATTTGAAAGCCCAAATGAATTTGTTTTCCTTCTGATATTTTAAAACAGTGGCAATTTAGTGATCTTGGTTTTTCTAAATTATTCATCTCCCAGCACATCAATTAGTGTTTGCTTAATTCAGATTTCTGGAATCAATCACCCTTCCCTGAAGAGGAAAAAAATGGCTGTGTGCTTCTTGTTTTGCAACTTTAATTCTCAGCTTGGTTTTTGTCTTTTAGCATCATTTATTGCAGTGAGAAGAACAGAATCAATCCTCTTACACTGGATACAAGTCATAGCATCCAAAATGTACAAAATAGAAACATTCAATGGTTAAATAAGCGAAGGGTCTGTAGAAAGCAAATGGGTACACAGCTATAGGGGCATCCTTACATACCTATATGATATGACCTGCATGCCTGAAATTCTTAAATAGAGATTTATTCCTTTGAATAGTAATTGATCCCTCTATAAGGTCCCTCTACTTTAAATGTTTTATATGTGGATTATTTTAGACTTATGGAAAAGTGGCCAACATAGTACAAAAGAGTTCCCATACACTCTTCACTCAACTTTCCCTAAATGCTAACTCCTCACATAATCCTGGTACATTTGTCAATACTTAGAAATTAGCATTCAGATTTAACCAGTTTTTCTGATAATGTCCTCCTCCCGCCCCATAAGAATCCAATCCAGGATACCACATCATATTTAGTAAGATCTCTTGTAAATATAAAAATTTCCAGGCAGTGTAATTTATTAAATTACAAACCAACTGTATTATGAACTCATTTATTATATAAATTTTCTTCTGGAAGGAAAAGATAAGGGCAGCATAAAAATCCTGGGCATGTGAGGATACATAAAGGAATTGTGAAAGGAAAGAAACGCTGCCAAGAAAGGAGGAAACAAATCAAAGCTTTGCAAAGACATTCAATTTTGCCTGGGGCAGGCCCCTGTGCAGCTATGTGTAATTAGCGTCCTCGATTACTACATCTGACAAACTAATTTTCATTTGAGAGAAAACGACAAATCATTAATTATGGTAATAAGTCATGGATTAAAATCTTTGTGTGTGGATTCTACATGCTCTGTGATTTGTGCCCTGGGTCAGCCACCATTTTGCTCTCTCAGCCTTTCCAGCTCCTCACTCCTGGGAATCCTGTGTGAAGACATCTCTGATTGCCCAGCCCTGGACAGCACCACTCACTGACTCTGCAGAACCAATTCAGAAGGAACTCTGCTACTGGGCATAGCAAATCCTCCCTGTGATGCCCTTAGTAGCTACAGTCTTTGTTTTGACAGCTACTTGAAAGCAGAGATGTCCTTTAAGAAGCAGCAAAGTGTTGTGATAAAGTGCCTGAGCTTTGGACTCAAATTTGGGTTCAAATCTTAGCTACCACTCAATAGACTTAATCTTGGGCAAATTAAATAACCTCCCCATACCTCAATTTACTCATTTATAAAATAGGAGCAATAATAGAACCTAGCTATCTTTTGGTGGAGACGAAATGAGAAGATCCCCATGAGTACGTAGTCATCCCTGACACCCATAAGGTCTATTTCATCCCTGTTCTTAAAACCAGTCCTGGAGTTAGGCAGGACAAAGGACATTGTTTCAGAAGTAGGGTCTCAGGGAACAGCCCTGATTCTTGGGAACCCATGTTGTTCTCTATATCTCCTTCACTGTCAGGCAGATCTGGGACCCTTTCCTCACAGGAACATCTCTCCTCCTCTCCCTTCCACACTGACTCAGTGGACTTCAGACTTCCACCTAGGCACATGCTCTAAGACCTCCTGGTTATAATGCCAGGCACTACTCCAGGCACCAGGGATAAAGCAATGAACAAAAGACGTTTTGTGTCCTCAAGAAGTTTACATCATAGTCTCCACAGCTAGAGTTCCAGATGCAAACCATCATTTCTCTAGGTTCCCAGGGTTGGCTGCCCAGATTTGTCATTGGGCTCCAATTAAGGGAAACTCCAACGTTAGTGTCCCTTGGTCTGTGCTGTCCCCTGCCTGACGTAGAACCTCTGGCTAGTCTCTGCCATAAAGTCAGTGTCTTGAGCTTTGGTGTCAGACCTATCCCGTCCTTTCTACTTGCTTTCCACATCTCATGGGTTGCTGTAACCACCACACCTAGTACAGAGTTGCAATTTATAAGAGCAATAAAAACATCCATGGGGCTACAACCTTACTATTAATAATAAACAGTGTCAGAATTATCCATCTTAAGTAAATGGTTTATAGATTTAAATACTTTGTACCTCCAGGTTTCTTCAATCTTGAACGGGAAACACTTGGGGAATGACATAGTTGATGATATTTCTACTTTTAAATCATGCATTGTCTATCAATAGTATGCATTTTAAATGAATATATCTGATTACATATAAAGCAACTATAATTAGAACTATGGCAAAGTTATATTGTTGAACAAATTGTGCCTCTGTGGGGAGAGACCACTGCTTCTGGAGTACATGCTGCTCTATCAATATTCCTTTATTACCTATCACATTTATGGCCTAAGGTCTGCTTTTAGTTCCTCTAACCACCTAACCATTTCCTACCTCAGGACGTTGGCATGTGCTATGCAATTACCTTTGGGGAATTCTCTTCGACAGGCTCAATCCTCGTCATTCCAGAGGCCTCACCTTTAACACCTTCCTCAGAAGAGGCCTTCATTACCTCCCCGACTAAATCAAATTCCTTGTTATAGCTGCTCATTATAGCTTTCGCTCCTCCTTTGTGGCATCTGTCACAACTATAATTATTTTATCTGTGGGACATAGAGTAGAGTGGTCAAGGGAACTGAATGCCTGATTTAAATCTGATTTCAGTACTTATTGGGGTAAATCACATGAATAAATGACAATTTCTCTGTGCCTCACCAATAACAGTACCTACCTCACAGAGTTGTGGTTAATTGTTAGCTACACTAATTATGATTTAATATAACAACAATGACAACAATAATAATACAAGTTCTATGGCAGGGACCAATTTTGTTTGTTCACTCATATACTTCTAGGGCTTGGCATAATCTATGGCACATAGCAGATGGTCAATAAACATCTGATGAATTACTGAATGGATGAGAAACAAAATAAATAAAAATCAAGTTTCTTCTTGGTCAGGGTTTACTGTTTAGAGGGAAAAGTTGCTCATGCATGAAATTAAGTAAGAAAACAAAGGCAAGAGCAACATGAGAGATCAATAACTTTCACAAATTCAGGGAGAAAAAAATAAAAGAAATAATTTATCCCACTCAAAATTTAGTCACAGGTTCTTGAAAAAACTTTTTAGAGAGAAAAAAGAAACAAAAATGATCATGTGTAAAAAATTATCATTTTCAGTAAAAAAAAATACAATGAGATATGATCAAATAAACAGAAGTAACACTGATATTTGCCTTACATGATGTTATGCATACATTCCTTAACACGTATATGAGGGTGTTCAAATATTAAGAGCACAAAGGAAGACTGCTAGTTAAAGGATTACTATTGTAAAATAAATCACAATCCTCTAATTGGTCTTTTTCTATAAACTTGGATTTTCACATATTGGATTTAGTCTTAGACCAAGGTTCACCAGAATTTAAATTAATTTAAATATACAAGTGCTATAAAAGTCACATAAATTTAAGATACCCAAATGTAAAATTTTGAGAAGCATTTTGTTTAGTAGCAAAGGATAATATTAGCACTGTGCATTAAATCCCTAGGAAAATAAACTAAGCTTCTAAGTACCAACATAATTGCAAGTCTTCTTAGGAAATCAGAGTGCCAGTTCCATTCAAACGCTTGGATTAGCTTCAGGAATAGGTATATAACTACATCTGAAATATCCAAGCAGGGATTTTGAAAAAGTGTACCTTTCATATAAAGTGTAGATACAAGAATTCCTGCAATGCTTGTTTTACTGAACAAAAATAAAGCCTCCAAAGTAACCATGGTCACGATAAAGCTATTTTAGGAATGCTGGCACTTTTTAAAATGAAGTAAACCAACAGCATTTGTTTCACATGGTAATATATCCTATAATGAGTTATTTTCAGATTTCCAATCAATATGTAGGAAGAACGTTCCCAGGCCCAGTTTCCAAGTGAGTTTAAATTTGGGTCAAAATGGAATCATCCACACAGATATATGAACACCAAAGTTTTGAGTCTCTCTTGTGGGTCAAAAAAGCTCACTTTTTTCCTAAAACCCTTTCCAGATTTATGATTATAGTACTAAAATACTCCATCTTTATTCCTACTCAAACTCACACTTTATAAACACATTCCCAGTTGCTGCTTTTTCACGTGCTATTTCACTAAAGGTATTTGTCTTTTGTTCATACCAATGACTCACAATGATAATGATTAAAACACCTATTAATATATCTAGCACTTTTAAATACATCCTAACTCTTTACTTATTCCATTCATTGCCTTCACTTAATGCCTCTTCATATGCTAGGTGTCTTTAATATACTTAGTGTTCTCTCCTCATATAATAAAATCTTACACGTTGAGGTGATTAACACTATGGGATAATAAAAGACACCTGACAGGAGTGACGATAATTGAAAAATCATGAGAATAACTCCATGACTTTGCCTAGTGCTCCAATAGTTGATTCCAAAAATATTTATTCTTTGGCACCTTCTAGATGTAAGGCTTTATGCTACATTCTATGGGGGATAGATACACAAACCTTGTTAAATTGCTTCGAGATTGCAGCTCGATATCTAGCTTCTAAGGCTAGAAGGAACTTAGAGACATGTACAATTTTACAGGAACTTCTGCAAATTATAATGGGTGAAGATCATTATGAGACTTGACGACAACTTTGACTCTTACATTTCCAGGACAATAGGAACAGGCAAGATTATAGGCCTTAGGATGCTGTCATTTTTTTCTTCTGCTCCTCTCCTAGCAACAGATGCAGTTATGGGAAATGCTTTAGATATTGGGGTTCATTAGCTATTTTAAAAGGTGGAAACTTTTATACAGGGGGGAAATCTCACCCAAAAAGATCTCAAGGCTATGAAAACCACTGAAAATCTCTTGAGTTCTGTGTCTAGGGGGAAAACTGCACCCCAAAATATCTCAAGGCTATATGAAAACCATTGAGAATCTTTGAATTCTGTGTTTAAGATCTTCAAATGATGTGTAATCAGAAAAAAGCCCTCCATCACGTAATTAGCTTTACCTTCACTCCTGCCGAGGGAGACAGAGTCTATCACACCCATTTATTTCCCCTTCTTGTATGGGAAAAAATTTCCTACTGTTGGAATATTTTTAAAATGTTCATATCTTTATTTTTGAGACTTGTGTCTGTTTACTGACAGTTTTGCAAAACTTGATTCCGTTTGGGGGTTAAGAGAAAGGTTATTTCAAGGACATATAAGAATAATTCTAAATTATGTCTAACTCAACCATCATGATTGATAATGGAGGCAAAATATTAATGAGGCAAAATCTCAAATTTCATGAGAAGTTGCTACACAGCTTTCCTATTTCAAATAGAATGTCACTAAATAGTCATCTGAAAAGAATCCCATAATTTATGCTCTGAATCTCTGACAAATTAGGAGTAATGCCTGATACACTATGCAGGTCACAGCCTGTCAGGTAAGCATTTCTTACTGTGTGGCAGCGACAATGCATATATTAGCTATGTAAATGTGAAATCTACACACAATTTCCAGGTTAGAATATATTTAAAGAATATGGTCATAAATAATGCGTAGTAATACCAACCCTGATTCTGCGATGTCTGGGCATCCACGAATTATTTACAAGGAATAAGAAGCAAATCTTTTAGACAGAGCTAATGAACTAATACATGACATCACTAAGAAATAATGCAGAAACTAGTGATAGGTTATTTCTTGCTAACAAATGAAACTCCTAAATCTTAAATACTAGTTGCCAAAACAAGTTAGAAAACAGCATCCCAAGTTACTCAGTGCAGAGTGGCTTTGCATAACGCATTTTCTCTCCATTCTTTTATGAAAGTCACATCCAGCCAAGATAGTTTTAATTTGGGGGAGTGAACAAATGGTCATGTTTGAAAGAGCAAGTATTGCTGATCCAGTGGTCTAGCAGGGACTTGGCTTTCATGAAAGAATTTAAGGTTGAGTAAAATAATACCTCAGCGTCAAGGAGTAATTCAAGGTCTAAGGAAAAAAAAACTAGACTTTGCTCTTAGTTTTGTAGCTAATAGTCTGGGCGAGTGAATCTGGGCAAGTAGTATAACTTGTCCAAGCACCAGCCTTCATCTGTAAAATGGGAGCAATAGCTGGCCTGCCTATTTCACAGGTTGAGATGGATATCAAATAAGGCAAACGATATGAAAGTGTTTTGTAAGCAGTAGAAGACTCAATACATGTAGAAAAGTAAAATCTAAATCCCCAAGAGTCAATGTTTTTTCCAACTCTAGATACATGAGTGTGCATGGCACATGGATACATAACTGTGGGCACACATGCATAAAAACATACAAAAGGCATATGTGCTATCAACTTTCAAATTTGTAAAATAGTCATCAATATTTGAACACTACCTCCATTTTCAATGTTCTACTCCTCTGGTCTAAGTATTTAAAACAATGTACCATGGTGTGTGTCAGAGGAAAGAGTCGGTCCACCCCCCAAGTACTTCTGAATATGCCAGCTAACTTCCAGCAATTTGGATTTTTTTAACAATTTTTTAAAAATTAAAGTATAGTTAATTTACAATGTTGTGTTAGTTTCAGGTATACAGCAAAGTGATTCAGATATATATGTGTGTATGTGTGTGTGTGTGTGTGTGTGTGTGTGTGTGTGTGTGTGTGTGTACATATTTATTTATTTATTTATTCTTTTTCACTACAGGTTATTACAAGATAAAGTATATAGTTCCCTGTGCTATACAGTAGGTCCTTGTTGTTTATCTATTTTACATATAGTAGTGTGTATATGTTAATCCCAAACTCTTAATTTATCTCCCCTCCCATCCCCTTTGGTAACCAAAGTTTGTTTTACATGTCTGTGAGTCTATTTCTGCTCTGTAAATAAGTTCATTTGTATCATTTTTTAAGATTCCATATATAAGTGATCATATGATAGTTGTCTTTCCCTGTCTGACTTACTTCATTTAATATGATAATCTCTAGGTCTAATCTAAGGGTTCTTCTAGTAGTCATTGGTCTGATGACGGCTTAATCTTGGGGTGTGAAGATTGTTCGCATTTTCCTAGGTCACAGGCTCTTTTAACTTATCAAAATGTGCTTTAATTGGTCACACAGCGACTTTTAAAATGAAGAATAAGCCAAAATGGTTGGTTTTTTTACTTAAGGGACATGCGGATATGGTCACAGAGGTGTCTAGAAAAATGCTGGATAAGCAAGGAGGAGCTGGAAGGGACATGGAATGTTTTCCCAAGTGTTTTTCTTATCAGATACTCCATGGGGATGAACACTGACTCACTATAGTTAATAAAACTTTTTATTTTTCAGCTCAAAAGAAAAAATATGTGGAAGAGAACATATGGATTTTGAGTTGCTGAATAAGGAAAAATCAAGAGTATATATCTTCAGGGAAATTTTACCCATCTTGAAAAAAATGCCCTACTTATTGATAAAGAAAATATAGTATGTATTTTTCGAGAAATTTAAATAAAGTCATGCTAGTTTTTCGAATGAGGTCATAATACTACAATATGTTTTAAAAATAGAGAAAGAACCGAACATTTTGCTAACATCTGAGGTAAGTGCTAGATAACCAGTGTATCTATAGTTACTGGAGAGAAGGAAAAGGGGACTTCAGTTAAGCCCACTGGTTAAAGTAATTATCCTTGGTATCAAGAGAGAATAGAGCTCCCTGTAAGTACTTTCTTAATGACAGCCATAAAATATAATTTGCCTCTTTCACATTCTAAAAAAAGAAGAAAAACAAACCGTGAATTGAGTAACCATCAAGAGATTCCTAAAAATAATCTCTTTTTTAAAAAACACAAAAATCAGTTTGTCTTTTTCTTGGCCTTAAAAATCAAGTACCACTGCAACCAAAGCCTTAAGAGTCAGTATAATCTCTTCAGGATAGATTTAAGTCAGGAAAAGTATCTCTTCCTTAGTATCCTAAGATCCATGCTCATCCATTCAGTTAATAAGTATTTCCTGGCATCTACTGTGTTACAGGCTCCAGCAAGTGCTAGAGACAGACGAACAGTAGGCAGCTTTCAAGTGAAAGACCTCACAAACTAATGGAGAGAGACACATGAAATGACAATTATAACGGAATGAGGTAAGTGCAAGGGCAGCACAAAACAAGGACTTTTAATCTGAATGGGGACACTGAGAGGTGATAGCTGAGGTTAGTTTTAACTGGTAACTGAGAAGTCGTCAGGTTTTAAAGATGGTGGATTGAATGCAAACATCAACTTCCACTCCTTCCTGAAACCTCACTAAAACACAGTACAAGATTTTAGACAAAGGCATAAACCCAAAGAGCCAAAAAGACAGGAGAGGTGACAACAGCATCAAAATTTGGGAAACTGGAAAGCAGATGGATGAGTTGCAACTAACCTAGCACACACTAAAACACTGAATCCGAAGCCAGCAGTGGAGTAGGCTGAAAGAGACTCAGAAATTAGTAGCACTAGATGCCTTCTGAAGTTAGAAACTCTTCGTTGAAGTCCTGTTTAAGAAGCTTCTTTTAAGAGCGCCTCTCCTCAGTTCTACATAGCTCAGTGACAGGCCCTCATCATACCAGCAGAAGACTGGAGGTTTACTCTACAGAAACCCTAGGCACCTTTGAGGCCAGAGCACCATGCTGCAAATAGGAATAAACAAAAGTTTACTACTAAGTGAGACGTGCAGCTTTTTTTCCCTTCTTGGCTCCCGTAACACTGCAGACCAGGTGTATACCCTCCCTCAAGAGACTGGAACATCCTTTTTGGAAACTCCGACTTGCGTGAAAGAAAAATCTAAAGATACTAAAATCTGAGACTCTCAGGGAATTAGCTAAGCCAGATAAACCTACAGTGAAAACAACTACCACCAACCTCTCTCACTACCACCCCTACCCCTCCTCACTTTCCCCACAGAAATTCTGGGTGATTTTATAGGGTCCTTTAGCCAAAGATCACAGGGCTTTTGAGGAAATTCCCCATTATGAAAGAGAGAGCAAACAAACAGGTAGAAAAAAAATAAAGAAAATAGATTACACATACCCACAAAGGAAAAAATGGTGCAGTTAAAATATTTCTATAAAAAATGGAAAGATTCAAAAGGAAAAATGTATTAAAAATTTGAAATATTGGGGCTTCCCTGGTGGCGCAGTGGTTGAGAGTCCGCCTGCCAATGCAGGGGACACGGGTTCGTGCCCCGGTCCGGGAAGATCCCACATGCCGCGGAGCGGCTGGGCCCGTGAGCCATGGCCGCTGAGCCTGCGCGTCCGGAGTCTGTGCTCGGCAACGGGAGAGGCCGCAACAGTGAGAGGCCCGTGTACCGCAAAAGAAAAAAAAATTTTTTTTTAAATATTATAGCAGAGCTGAAAGGCCAATAAAAGATTTGGAAGATAAAGCTGAGGAACTCACTCAGAAGGTAGAGCAAAAAGACAAAAAAAGATTGAAAATAAGAGCAAAAAGTAAAGAAAACTAGACGATTTGTCCAAAATGTCAAATGTCAGGTAGAGGCATACCAGAAAGAAAGTAGAGAATATGGGGATGGGGATGGGAATGGGACAAATCCTCAGTGACATAATTCAGCAGAATTTCCTAGACCTGAAGAGCAAGAATTTGCAGACAGAAGAGCCCAGTGAGGTTCCAGTACAAATGAATAAAAACAGAACCATAACAATCTATATCATCACGAAATTCCACAAACCCTAGAAGTCACACAACTTTATAAAGAAAAACAATTTTTCAAGAGAGCGTCAAGATTCAGAATGGCCTTGGTCTTCTCAAGCTATACTGGGGGCTAGAAGGTACTGAAGTATTGCCTTCCAATTCTGAGGGAAATATTTCCAATTCACAATTCTATACACAATCAACCTATCAATCAAGAGGTAGGATTAAGACATTTTCAGACCAACAAAGTCTCAAAACTTCGTGTTTTTCTACTCAAGAAATTACCAGAGGATGCTCTCTTCCAAACAGCAAAACCACAGTGACAAAAGTGGAGGGCTTGCAGGGAGTATATCAAGAAAGAGGAATATGTAAAATAAAGGAAACCAGAGAAGCAAAGCAAGAGAGAGAAAGAGGAGATCCCAGGGTACTGGCTGTGCAGCCAGCCTAGGGAGTGGCCAGTCCAGATCAGAACAGGCCAGAAGGCTCCAGGAGATTTCTTTGAGAAGTTTAAACTAATGGAAAACCTAATGGGTTTGATTGTGTTGAGAGAAGGTTTCACAACTAGGGAAGAAATACATACTCAGAAAAGAAAGCAAATAAAAAAGCAAGGAAATTATTAATTCTGGGGAAAACAAAAACTTAAGCTGGAAAGGAAAAGAAAATACAGTACAGTATATGACTCAGCTGTGAACGGTCTTTACATAATCAATACTATAGACCATTACTATTGGTCCAACCAAAATCACAATCCAGTCTCCCAGTGTAGCGAGTCGAGAGATAAAGAATTGGCAAAATAAGCATGCTATGTAGAGATATGGAGGAAAATTCTAAAGAATCAGCTAAAAGAGGATCCCTGTTGTGACCTCAGACAGCAGAAACACACACGTCAGGAAATATGTGACATTAATGACTTCCTCGGTAAGCAAAAACAGACTTGCAAAACAAGTCAGGTTTTCTCTTATGTGTAGTAAAACCTACTCCTAAATGATACAAATTCCGGTAGATACTGTTTACAGAAATTCGCTACTTTTAATAAATCCTTAATCTCACTGTTCATACAAGAAGGAACTACCTCGATTATCCTGCTGTTACTAATCCCCCTTCTTTAGTAATTTTCCCCTCTGAGGCACCCTATTCCCCAATTCTCCTACTTTCCTTCCCTTCTGCTGACATGCCCGAGGCCTCCTCTGCTCTCCTGGGTGCATTTACTCTGCCCTTTGCCCCAAGCGTTATGAAATCAATTACTTATTACACTACTAAGTAACAGTCACTTCCTCTCATTCTTTTGTCAGTGGGGCCTTGAAAGCAATAGCTCAGCCATCTTCTTTTCAGAGCAAGGCCCAAATAAGTGGATCTTAAAATCATCACGACCTCAAGCTAGGTCTAATCAACTGGAACGAAAGGAAGGAGGGGAAGACATTTGTGTCAGTTTCTTGCATATGTTGGAATTATTTTCTTTGGCAGGAACATATCACATTCTTTCTTTGTGACAGTCAGCAGAGCTGATTACAGGGCTCCACAGCGGGCCAGTGATGAGGCTCGACAACCTGGCAATCTCGCGATTATCCCAGCGCCCTGTCGCAGCACAGCTGGAGTCAGATTACCCTACTCTTTGGGAGAAAAAAATCATGTCTTCTGCATGGATTACAGTGCACTCACAGTGTTTGGTTCAAAGAATAAATATCGGGCAGTGTAGCAAGGATAACAACAATGCCAGTAAAATTCTCCTGACACTAGGAGAGTTCACTTTTGTCACCCTCTTTTTTTTTTTTTTTTTTTTAGGAAACTGACATATCTTGATTTCTATTTTCTGTACAGTTTGCTTCCAAACAAGCAAGGGACTGACTTTCCTTGCAGTAAACTGTAATATTTTCCTTTTCTTGGGCTGGACTAACAAGGAAAGATAAACAGGCCTATCCTCCCATAGTTAGTTATTTTTAAAATTATTACTGAAAAGAAATTTTAAGGCTTAAAATAAAAACTATTTTGACACAGCATGAATGTTCCATTTTTTTAAAAAACTTGTGCAAAAAAAGATTAAAAAATAAACTGTAGTTATTAATTCACATTGAACTACTTAAATAAAGAATATACACGAATTACAAACTCAGAGCAACTGTTTTTTCGTTATACTTCTCTTAGTGTTACCTTCTAAACCATATCCCACTGGTGGGGCAACAATAGAAACAAGTCATACCTAAATCAAAATAAATTGCATTTATCTGAAAAATGGCATAGTGTAGAGCAACCTATTATTTTTACCTGGTGCATAGAGTCATATGGAAAAGCCTGGATTTAATCACAAGAAGTGCTGTAAAATACATTTGTGACACCCTCTAACCTAACTCATGCCTACATGAGAGATTGGTACATCTTATGAATTAAACATAAGTCCTGATTTACGTTCAGTTATCCCTCATATCAAAAACTACAGTAGCAGAGCTCTGTCACTGTGAATTCATTTAATGATATTGGTGAGACAGCCAGCACAGAGACTGAAAAGTAACCGCCAGTGCATAGCACGGCCCTATAAATCACTCCTGAAGAGTGGCTGAGCAATAAATAACAAGTCATTAATTCACTGTAAGTTATGCTAAGAAGCTCAAACTACATATGTACCAGGTTGTAAATAAATGTCTCTGGTACAATATTTGGAACAGGCAATGTTTGGCATTAAAACAATTTTATAAGAGCAAAAATTCATTGAGCAGAATTAATTCACTGTGAATTTCCCTTAGCAGACATAACACAGAATTTAAAAAAAAAAAAAAATTCAACCCCAAAATTTCTTTCATCCAGAGTGAAACACATTTCAGGTATTAAAATCCAATGGAACTTTTTTTAGTGCCCCAAATTATGAATCTATCCCGTGAGTGATATAATGGTTCTGCCATAAAGCCCCTGAATGAGCTAATAGCATTTCTGTAAATAATAAACTGGTAAGAATGAGGCTAGTTATTCAAATGGTTTGCCTTGTTGCCTCTAGAGGACCAGCAGAAAACAGGTAGCTCTTTACCACTTTGCTTTCTTAGGTGAGTCAGAAAACGTTCGAGTTCAAGTGACTTTCACTAACCTCTTCCTCACCCACCAGCTCCCACCTCATGAGAGCTCTCCAGCTGCTTTCTCCCTAGCCCTCTAGAAACAGGCTCTCAAGCTGCCCAAGGGGACACCATCTGGCCGCACCCGGCCCTTCCGACCTTTGTGCAGACCCCAGGGCCACACAATTGTCTGTCCTGCCTCCTCTACTCAGACTCCTGCCTCTGCCACTTGACTGCTAAAGAGTCTTTCAAACAAATTCATTTCCAGATTTATTCTTTCCAGGTAATGAGTGTACAATTTAATGGAAACAGTTAGAATAGAAGCCTAACTGAAAGTGGCGGATCTAAAGATGAGAATCTCATGCACTACTGCAGACAGGTAAGGGACATATTTTGAAGGAAAAGAAGCCTTTTTTTGTAGTTTGTAGCTGCCTAGCGCTGGATTTTCTTGGGCTTGCATACATATAACAAAGACTGATCTTTCCTTTTTCTTATTGCTTTGTAATCTGTAATCAAGGAACTCTAAATGAGGTCTCATCAGCAAAGACTGTTAATCTGATCCTTTATGCAGAATCTGAATACAAGGGTCCTAGATACAGTAGCATTTTAACTATATTGCATTTCAAGCTGATATCTAATTTTCTGCGTAAAATCACCTTAAGGCGATCTTTTATGACCATTGCATTCTAACTTATCTAATATCAGTTTTTAAATGACTTCCTCCCTAGATACATCTGCTTGCATTTTTCAGCTTCAATATTGTTGTTATTTCCTGACTATCTCTAACATTCTCTAGGGACCTTTTGAATTTTGTCTTCTCACTGGTATTTAGTTACAAACACTTATCCATTTAGCATCATCTGAGAATTTAATTAACGTTTTCTCTTGTTTCAGGTCAATAATGAGGATGTTAATATAGATGTGACATTAGTCTCCCCGGAAGGTCACTGGGAACCTGTTCTCTTGCTACACACACAGCCAATTATCCTCTATGATCCTCTGACCAGTTGTTTTGTTTACTGTTATGTGGTAACATCCATATCCTTGTCAGTTTGAAGTAAAACTGCATGGGAACTGAGAAAAGATAACAGACTACAGACAACAGACTGTAGACTACAGACTTCATGTCTTTACGGTTACTGACACCCAGGAATATCAAAGGAGGCATACACTGAATCTTTATGATTTTCCCTAAATGATTTAGGAAAATGCTAAATAGAAGTAACTTTGTCTCCAGATAAGGAAACTGAAGCAGAGACGCCAATGACATCAGAACTTTAACAAGTCAATCTGATTACTTTTGTCTTTACTTTTTTTAAAGGGAGGATACATAGTATTTTTAAAAGCCAGTATATACATGTATACAAAATGCTCCATTATTTAGACATAGTTGGAAAATTGGATTTTCCACATAAGCAAAATTTCCAGATAAGCCCAGAAAAATGAAGCTTATGCCATGAGCATAGCAAGAAAATCTGACACTTGGAATAGTAATAATGTATCAGGAAGAAGGTCTTTGAGGAAAGGAGGAAGATTGAAGATCTCCTTTCCCTGTATTTTTCTCATCTTTTTTTCTCTATTTTTCTACCAGTTTTGACTCCTTCAATGAATCAGAAGACCATGTCTTTTCTTGTATTTAAATTTTTTCTTTTCTCTTTTTTCTCCAAATAGTGGTTTACCTAAACACACAAAATAATACTTCTTAATAATTTATTAACCATTACCGTATAAGTGGACTCCAAACTGTAATATTTTAAAGAGGGTTTTTTTTCTTGTTTGTTTGTTCTGCATTTACATATAGTAATGATCAACTTTGTGTGGTCATTGGAAAAGCATCAGTTAAGGGCCCATATTAGCCCAAGCTAAACCTGAGTTGCAATCCTGCCTCTTACTAGCTATATAAACTAGCTGTGTAATGAGAAAGCTATTTAAGTACCCCAAGTTTCTGATTCCTCATCCATAAAATGGGGATAATAATACTGCTTATTTCATAAGAGTGCTATGAAGATTAAATAAGAAGAATGAGGTGAAGGGCCTAGCATAGTGGATGGCACACAGAGAGACACCTAGGGAATCATGTATTCTTAAATAAAAATAAAGCTGCATAATCTGACAAAAGATTTTCTTCTGATTTGGAAGTTTATTCTGATTGACATTTAAACAAATGAAGATTAAATTCTATACATTTATGAGTTAGTGCTATATATTTAACAACTGACCTTATTGGAAATAATACAGTTACATGAAACTGAGCCTGTCCCAGAAAATGCAGGATATAAATCACAGTCTATGTAGATTAATAAATCCAAATAAAATATCCCCATTTTCATCAGTAATCAGGGATAAGTATTGGGTTTAAGTGTAACTCCTCACTGTCTTTGCTGCATTGTTAATATGTGAAGGAAGGAAAGATGGAGAGCAGAAGGGTGGAGTTCAGCCTGCAATGCCCTCTGAGGGACCAGAGGACCAATGAGCTGAAAGATCAGCATGGTGTGGTGAAGAGGGACGGAAGCAGAAGCCTTGGGTTCTACTGCAGGCTGTCATCATCTAGCTTGGTGACACTGAATTAATAACCTCTCTGGGCCTCAGTTTCCTCACCTTTAAAATGAGAGTTTAGGTCTTTCTAGCTAGTCTTAGAACTTGAAGTTTTTCCATGCTAAGAAAACTCTCCTCTTATCAATAATACAACTTCTTAGCAATGTTTCTAAAAAGGTAGCTTTATCCAAGTTAACTTACACATCTTTAATTATCCAGAGGAATGGCCAGTTGAAAAGGTAATTAAGGATGGAGGAAAATGAGAAAGAAATTGTAGGATTTTTCATTGTCAACTTTCAGCTGCCCAACTGTCATGCAAGCAACTTTATATACTGAAAAGATTTGTTCATGAAAGTGACTGAATTTGCAGTAATGCAGACAAATATTATTACAGAGCTATTTCTGACTTGGTTTTGCAATGGAATTATTTTCCATCTTCAAATATTTATTCGAGAAATTCAACTCAGCCATATCATCATATTTTTGTTAATATACGACCTTGTAAACTTTTACACATTTCATGATAACATACAAAAGTTTTACTCTTTCCAGGTAAACAAAATAAATCTTTGCATACGTGTTGAAGTTTCTAAGACAGGCAGCTGGGTGGATGTCTTTAAAATGTAATTTTCCTTAGATTTTAAGTAAAGTCA
The DNA here is from genome assembly GCF_005190385.1 of Monodon monoceros. Classification (NCBI taxonomy): domain Eukaryota; kingdom Metazoa; phylum Chordata; class Mammalia; order Artiodactyla; family Monodontidae; genus Monodon; species Monodon monoceros. The sequence goes on along the minus strand of NW_021703776.1, from coordinate 19,015,609 downwards.
TGAGTTTGACTTGATATATCAAATGAAAAGTAAGTTATTTATGAAACTTTAAGTGTATGAGTATCATTACTGTATTTAGTACAGTTTTATTAACTGAACCATTTGATTTACCAATAATTCATACTTCTTGGCCAAATACTGTTATTGTGACACTTTCACACTTAAAAATGAAACTTCCACTTGTGGATTAGCATTATTGGTGGTGGGAAGTCATTCCTGTGAACTGGCAGAGGTGCAACAAAAGTGCCACAAAAATAACAGCTTTGGTAGTTACTTTGTAAGTTAAAATTTTAAACTCAAAGACTAAAAAATTGGCACACCAAAGTATGTTACTTTGAAAATCTCCATGAGAAAACAGCAATTTTTTTGAGAGATACTAATTATCCAAGGCCATGCTCATTCCCAACACTGCCGTACTGAAAAGCTCTGTGTAAAAGGATCTGAAACAACAAAAATGTATTTCAAAGGTGTTTGATATATAAGTCCCCTGATAAAATCTTTCATTAAAAACACTTTGTTTTTAAGTTCAATCACGTATAATGGCTCATAAGTTGAACTGTTATACATCAAGTTCTCCAAAACAGAATAAAAGGCACTTCTGTATGCTCTAGAATTTTATCTTTATTTTCTCAATGTAGAATTAGCAAAAGGGGGCTATAGCTCTCAAGACAGGTATCATTATGCTAAAAAAATTTAAACCACCCTTTATTTTGCATAAAAATATAAAAAGATCAGATGCAGAAAGTTATCTCCAAAAGAGAAAAAAAAGCTGTCTTATAGTGGCTTTCCAGAGACTTCTTTCTCTGAAAAGACACACACACACACACACACACACACACACTTGCCAACGTCTCTCCATCAGGACTGATATCATATAGACTCCATATAAATATAATTTTATCTGACACTGCAACCACTCTTCCTGGGACTGCTGCCTGTGAGACCATCACTCTCTTCTCAGTGGCACTTGAGAGGCTTCCCAGAATTTGGAGGATCATGGAAACCACAAGAACCCTGTCTGAAGTTGGAGACAGAGTCCACGATTGCTTCTAGGGTCTACCTCTTGGAATAAAACTAATAACTCACATATCATCATTTTGTAATAACAGCTGAAATTCTATTTCCTCTTACATTTCTTTAATTTGTCTGCACATTGATACCAATTTTGTCACTCTTCTGCTCACTCATGTTTACAATATCATCCTACAATTTATACACATGAAGTCAGCACTTCATTCCCTGGAAGAATCTAGCATACCCATAAACTTGAATATTTCACTGTGAATTCTCACTTCTAGGTGATTTATACGTCCGTGTATTGAGACCAAGGGTAGACAGACATCCAAAGCTGAAGGCCACGGTTCTAAAAATGTGGCCAGGCCCTCTCTATTTGATGCAATGCCTTGTTTTTGATATAGCAGTTGCAGAGATAAAGGTGAAAAAGGCATTACCCCGATGAAAAAGACATTATTTTACAGATTATTCTACATGGTTAAAATGGTCAATATTAATCATGCTCACACTTGTGTTTGTATAATAAACTATGATGTCTAAGAATCAGTCTGTAGGATTTCCTTTGGGAAAAGCTCAAGGATATTTATATTAAGAATTTACTTTCCCAGTAAAGACTAATTAGAATATGGAAGAAGGGACAGACAATGACAATGCTATAAAAAATACAATTAAGAAATAGAAAAGTGTATGTGTCATCACTCATGACAATTTTAAAGGCTCTACTATGGGCCTATAACCATTAAATAATTAAGAATTTAGAAAGTGAATATTTATATAATATAATAAAGCCACTCTCATTTATTAGTGAAATTTACATTCTGTATGTTTTCCTTACACAAGAAAAAATGGGAATGTTACATTCAAATTATACATCTGAAATAACAAAGATATTTAAAAATATATAAACATTAGACTAAGTGGCTCAGTCACTACCAACAAGTTAGTTGCAAGGCTATGCATTCCAGGGAGCTTCAGGAAAGGGACTGAATGTGTTGTTTTCAACTGAATTAGTTTGCTTTATAAAACAGACATTTAAAAGGCATTTAACAATGGAACAAAAAATATTGCAAAGTGAGAGACGATGTTTGTTTTTTTTTTTTGAGACGATGTTTTCTTAATTAAAGTGATGACTAGATAGAACAATGATAAGGAAAGTGACATTTATCTTAATCTATCAATAACTATCAAATATTATTCTATAGAACTACTACTGTTCAAAGTTGAAAAGTTAACTACAATAAGTCTTTGTGATGCCAGCCTTAGTACAAAAATCATATGATGTTATTTTAATCAGGTTGACTTCATAGCTTAACTTTTCATTTTAATCTAGTTGACTTTATAGTTTAATATGAAAATAATATATTTTCATAATTAGTAGTGTGCAAAGAGCATTACCTATAAGGTTGTTCATCATAAAGCTGTTACAGTAGTGGACACTGGAAACATGCAAAATGTCCATAAACAAGGGATTGATTAAATACATTATAGTACAGCCATATAATAGAATACTATCCTGATAATGTTGTAGATGGATGTTTATTAGGAAAACATTTACAGTGTAACACTAGGTTTAAAACAAAGCTAGATTAGAAAATAGAATGTATGACAGAACCTCAATTTTATAAAAAATAAAACTGAACACATATATAAATCTAGAAAAATATACCCCAATATACTTAGTATTCTTATTTGTGAGGTAGTAGGAGCATGCATATGTGTGTGTGTGTGTGTGCGTGCATGTGTGTGCACACGCACGCACGCATGCAGGGGCACAAGTGTCAAGGTGCATGTATGTGTGTATACAAACATAGGTATTCACCTAGCTGTAGTTTTAAATGCTTTCTTCACTACATGAGCATTGCTTTCACAATTATAAAATAAAATTATTTAAAAACATTTAAAAAGAAGTCGTTTTTATTGTCAAGTTTAAGAAAAACAAAGCCTGTCTGCAGCATATATTTATTTACTGTCATTCTTTTAAATCGTAAGTCCAAATCAAGGCATTTTTGCATTCTCACTCAAACATAAAATACAGAAAGCCAAAAAAAATTAACTTGACATTTTTACAAAAAACAGTGTCTGAAACAAACAATTGGAAGGAAAAAAGCATATATTCCAAGTATAACGCTTGGATTAAAAAATATATCTATTTTTTAAAGTCCGATTTGAAGTTACCAAAGGGCAATATGGAGTCGAAATTACAGAATAAATACTCCTTGAGAGAAAACTCTGATTCCCTTTGATCTTCAAAGAGGTCATCTCATGCTCCAAGTGAGCTGTTGAGAAATCTCCCCTTGCTATTTATTTGTATGGGATACCTGATTGCACAACATACCTAAGATCCATTGTACAAAAATTTTAAAACCTATGTTTCAATGGCAAAATATAACATTTTAAAATCAGGAATTATTTCCCTTGCATTGATGATTTACTACAGTTATTTATATTCTCAGTTTCTTCTAATAGATTTCTATTTTCCTGTAAGTCCATAAATATTGCTTTAATTCCCTGTATCCAAGATCTTTAAACAGAAGCAGACACTAAACCCATTCTATTTATAAATTCTGATGACATATAGATAACATAGATTCAGTTGTTCATCTATAAGATATACAATATAAAGATCCTTGTAAAACTATCCATTTCAACATATTTTTAAAAATTTCTCTACTGTGGCATTTATTACCAACTAGAAAGTCTGAAAAATATCAAATATTTTATTTTAATTTTTAGAGTTAAATGTTACCATTTAAAATGCCCTGAGATATATTTACTTAGATTCTTTATCAAAGTATAAAAATAGTAATAGCATTTAACTTTAACACCAAAAACTAATGAATGTCATGGTTGGTATAATATTTAAAAGACTTTATGTTTTCACCTAACATGCTTCTAGGTACATTTTTCTGTTCCATTTTTCCCTCCCCCACACAAAATGATTCCATGCCAAATCCCTTAAATTCCTCTTTTGAAGTTTAAAATTAATTCCCATGGTTACTCTTCTATAATCTCCCATCTTTTTGAAAATACAAAATATGCTTTTTGAGAAATCAGATGAAATCCCAAATATCCTATGAGTATGTATTATGCTTTTAAAAAGGAAAAAACACACACTCATTCTCTAAAAAACTATTCATCAAGGAATCTAATTCTGTAATTAAAGGAATGAGGTAACAATTTGCTTTAAGTGTCCACTCATAATGTTAAATCAATGTTAAATTATAAAGAACTTCCATGGAAATACACAAGACATATACGTTGATTCTAAATGAAATTCATTATAAGCAGCTCTATTACACTGAATGGCAAATGAATTCTTAGTAATGAGGCACTTGATGTGTTACCGAGAACTGGGATTGACAAAAAAACCACTTAGCTCACTTTCTAATAATATTATACCAAGTTACTGATAAAGCACCTATATTTTTCAATTTGGAAGAAAAACTTTAAAGAGGATGATGTTTTACCTAACCTTTTTAATATAGTCTGCTTCCTGTACAGAGTTTTCAAAGGTTTTGCTCTTTTATAAGCTCATCTTGCCCATACCATCAGACGTCCATAAGAGCCGATGCTGGAATAATTAAAAACCTATCACTATAGACTCTTCCATCACATCACAGACTAGGAAAATGAAGGCGGTTTATGGGTGCCCTTGTCTCACTTTATCCACCTCTTCATGGTTGAGGTGTAAGCTTTAATGTGCATCCTTGCACCTCTCCTCCATCAGGAAGCCTGTCTCTGGGGATCACTTGCAGAAAATAGGACATTGAGTCCATAATTAAAGTAATCTCTTTCCAGGCAGATGCTGCAGTTGGCTCTGTTATCACATATTACAAAAGCCATCTTGAGGGCTATAAAATGTGCAGCAAATAGCTTTGGAGATGAGAAACAGCAATTTTTCATCTAATTTTGATCCATAGACATGTAAGCACTGTGTTGCTACTTTTTGGTTTTAAGCCAAATAACTATTATGGTTCTGAGATGAGCCAGGCAGTAACCAAAATTAAAGAATACTTTAGCTTTTATCCTCAAAGTGAGGAAAGCTCTTTTGTAACCATCTTTGCACTTAGCAAATAAGGATGCCATCTCATATCTGAGCATTAATGCCTGCAGGCAGATTTAGAAGAAAGGCTTATGTAGCTTAGCTTTACAGCCATACTTTCAATATATTTGCTTAAGTTAAAGCCAGGGGTTGATTAAGGGACCAACCATCTTATCTCCTTTGCAACTACAATGTACATTTTTAATTAGAAGCATTTCTACTGTTTATCTTTCGTATAATATTTTAGGGCACTGCTCTTTGAAATACATGTCAGCCCAGATAACTAATATGTTCGTATTATTCATAATCTCTTCTATAAATACCGGTAGTGGAGACAAATGGTGGAGATTTGACTAACACATTTTTGTTTCCAGCTTACGACTTGTCAATGTGGGTAAGCAAAACCTGATCTCAATATTGTGAGGTGCTAAATGGAGATGGAAATAATTTGGTTTAATATTTATTTCTCAGTGTTAAACATGACAACTTCTCGATACGAACTGATTCAATTTTAAAAAAGGTGATCTTAGAACTCCAGAAAATATGTGGTTTAAATATTTTTATTTCCTCAAACTGCTTTTTTCTTTTTTAAAAAAATTTTAACAGCAAAGTTTCATGTAGACTTGGGCCTTTCAAATTAAAATGGCATACCAGGGTATATGCCCAGTAGTGGGATTGCTAGGTCGTATGGTAGTTCTATTTTTAGTCATGTACCACAATGTTCATTGCAGCACTATTTACAATAGCCAGGACATGGAAGCAACCTAAGTGTCCATTGACAGATAAATGGGTAAAGAAGATGTGGCACATATATACAATGGAATATTACTCAGCCATAAAAAGAAATGAAATTGAGTTATTTGTAGTGAGGTGGATGGACCTAGAGTCTGTCATACAGAGTGAAGTAAGTCAGAAAGAGAAAAACAAATGCCGTATGCTAACACATATATATGGATTCTAAAAAAAAAGAAAAATGGTTCTGAAGAACCTAGGGGCAGGACAGGAATAAAGATGCAGATGTAGAGAATGGACTTGAGGACATGGGGAGGGGAAAGGGTAAGTTGGGATGAAGTGAGAGAGTGGCATGAACATATATACACTACCAAATGTAAAGTAGCTAGTGGGAGGCAGCCACACAGCACAGGGAGATCAGCTTGGTGCTTTGTGACCACCTAGAGGGGTGGGATAGGGAGGGTGGGAGGGAGACGCAAGAGGGAAGGGATATGGGGATATATGTATATGTATAGCTGATTCACTTTGTTATACAGCAGAAACTAACACAACATTATGAAGCAATTATACTCCAATAAAGATGTTAAAAAAAAAAGAAACTATGAAAATAAATAAATAAATAAAATGTCATAACATAAAGCCAGATGCCACCAGTGCATGCCTGCAAGTTTAAATAACATAGTATAAACCCTAATTTTCTAACATGATCTTCTGGTACCTTTGTGCGTTAAGGCATTTTTTCATTCATGTATTCATGCATTCACTCAACCATCCAACAAATAATTTTTAAAGAATTTTTTTGCTCAAATAATTTTATAATACTACTTGCAAGTGAAATATTAGAAAATATGTACTCAGTATTCTGCCACCTCAAAGCCAATTTTCAATTTTACATGTTTCTTTCAGCTCTGTGTATATGCATGTTATTTTGTTTTTTAGGTAATTACTTTGTCCCTAGCATTATTAACTTTTGCTTGCTTTGTCTGATATTAATATAGTAACACCTGTAAATCAACTATACTTCAAAAACCAACTTTCTTTTGGTTAATATTTTCCTGGTATGTCCTTTTCCTTCTCTTTCCTTTTAATGCTTCTGTGCCATTATGTTTAGGTTTGTCTCTTGGAAGAAGTATATTGTTGGATTTTTGAAATTGCCTTCTGAGAGTCACAGCATTTTAGTTGGTGAATTTAATCTGTTTACATTTATTGTAAGTATATATGTATGTGTATGTGTGTATATACACACATACACACACACATATAATACCTACATGCTTATGTTATCTTATATTACATTTCACATTCTGATGCTTTTTATATTTGCCTTTTCTCCTTTCTTCTGGTGGATTAAGTTTTATTTAATCCTTTCCCCATCCCATCCCCTATTTTGGAAGTTACACACTTATTTCTGTTCTATACATTTATGTTTCTAACAATCATCCTTAACTAAGCCTACAGTCTTCCAGAATAACTGGAGGATCTTAGAAAATGTTAATACTGATTTCCCTTATACACTGATGTTGCTTAGTATTTTGTTTATTCTTTGCCTTTAAATTCTATCCTAAAATAGTTATTGCTTTATATTATATATATATATATTTATTTGTATATTCAGTGTTCATTTAGAATTTCTAACATGCTTACCAATGATTATTTATTATTGGGTCACACCATAATTTCATGCATCCTACACCTTCTGAGTTTTTCTTTTTACTAAAGCACATTCTTTTAAAACTTGCTTTAAAATGATGTCTATGTAGTAAAAACAATTAAACCTTATTTCTTTGAAAATGTCTTTATTTTGTTTTCACACTTGACTGATAATTTATCAAGGTACAGAATTCTGGGAAGATAATTATTTTCCATCCTCACTTCGAAGATACTGTTCCACTGTCATCTGATGTCTCTTGCTGCTGATGAGAAAACCACTGCCAGACTAAATTTACAGGTTATCTGCTTTTTCTTTTCAGTTGTCTTTGAGATTTTCTCTGTCTTTGACATTCTGAAGGTTCACTATGATCCATATCATTGCTAATTTATTTATCTTGACTAGATTAAAACGTTTCATGTCTTCCTTAATTCTAGAAAATTCTCCTCCATGATCTCTTGAAATATGCTAGTCTTCATTCTTTCTATTTTCCCCTCCTAAAACTTCTATTAGATGCTAATTTATTAACCTGGTGGTCTGTACCAGGACAAAAATGTAAAATTAGACTCCTCCCAAGCTGAGAGTTTTTGTTTCCCATAAGTGACTTATTTTTACCAAAGGCTCCAGTCAAATGACAAGCTTCTTTGCTGTTTTCCCAGATAGAGTTGGATAATATTTTGATACTCTAGGCTTCATGTAATAGGCCCAGTTCCTGCTCCCTCTCCTCTCCCATCTCATGGCAATAGCTACAGGCCCCACTCAGGTTAAAACTCTAGACTTGGGACCTATATTCAGGTTTAAAATACCCATAGGCCACCACAATGTGGGCTGCCACTTCCTGATCCAACTCTGATAGCTCCCTTTTTTCCCAGAATTGTGTGCTTTCTTTTTCTTTCAAACCAGTTTTTAAATATATTTTAAATGTTTACTCATTTTATCCGAAATTTCTGTGTGATTTCAGCGGGAAGAGTTTTTGCCATGCCAGCTCAGGGTTCCATGATGCCAAAAGTCCTCTGCAAACATAATTTTAATGTGCCTGAAGTTGTAAAAATAACTTTTTTATGCTTTTGTCATTTAATATTCTAAGCATCTCCCAGGTTGCTATACTGTCTTCCATAATTACTATTTTAAAAGTGACACAGAGTGGTAATACAGAATGGTAGTTAAAAGGACATGTTTTGGATCAAAACAAACCTGTCTCTGAGCTCTTCAAGTTCTTCCTTCAGTAATGATTCTAGGAGAGGCGAGGAATTTAGTAGCCTGCCTGGTACACAGGTACTCACTAAATGGAAGTTGCTATTTTTACTCCTACTACCACTATCATCATCATCTTCATCATCATCAAATAGTATTCCAAATTTCACTGCCACTCATTTTCCTATTAATGATGATTAGCCTTCCAGACCAGTTAATTTTAAATATTAGGTACATGGTGGTAGACTTTCATGGCATAAGGGCATAATGGAAAAGGCTCAGAACTTAAAACATTATGGCGGGGGATGGGGGGAGGGGTGGGTTGGCAAGGTCAGAGCAGGAGCTGAGGCCCAGGGGTGGGGGCAGGGCAGCCAAAGAGTAGCTCTGAGGCCTGAGCTCTGTATGGGAAGGTAGCCAGAGGGAATCCTCACCTGTCACACTTCGCCTACCATTGCCCACAAAGTTAAGGACCATAGAAATTGCTGCACTGACAAACAAAATTAAAATGAACAGTTTGGTAACTAGCTTTTTACATATAACTGCCCTACTTGCCCAGGTTAGCAGTTATGATAATTCAAGTTCATAGGACAACTGCAAAATCTTAGCTTTACTTTACTCCTTCTGTATGTCCTTTGAAGTACATGGTTACATTCTGTAAATGTTAAGATAACATTAGAGGAAAAAATAATTCATTTGATCCTCTAAATCAGTGCTGCGCACTAGCACTTTCTTATTTTTTATTTTATTTTTTTAAATTTTTTTATTTTTTAACATCTTTATTGGAGTATAATTGCTTTACAATGGTGTGTTAGTTTCTGCTTTATAACAAAGTAAATCAGTCATACATATACATATGTCCCCATATCTCTTCCCTCTTGCATCTCCCTCCCTCCCACCCTCCCTATCCCACCCCTCTAGGTGGTCACAAAGCACCAAGCTGATCTCCCTGTGCTATGCGGCTGCTTCCCACCAGCCATCTATTTTACGTTTGGTAGTGTATATATGTCTATGCCACTGTCTCACTTTGTCCCAGCTTACCCTTCCCACGCCCCATATCAAGTCCATTCTCTAGTAGGTCTGCATCTTTATTCCCTTCTTGCCCCTAGGTTCTTCTGACCATTTTTTTTTCTTTTAGATTCCATATATATGTGTTAGCATATGGTATTTGTTTTTCTCTTTCTGACTTACTTCACTCTGTATGACAGTCTCTAGGTCCATGCACCTCACTACAAATAACTCAGTTTCGTTCCTTTTTATGGCTGAGTAATATTCCATTGTATACATGTTTCACATCTTCTTTATCCATTCATCTGCTGATGGACACTTAGGTTGCTTCCATGTCCTGGCTATTGTAAATAGAGCTGCAATGAACATTTTGGTACATGACTCTTTTTGAATTATGGTTTTCTCAGGGTATATGCCCAGTAGTGGGATTGCTGGGTCATATGGTAGTTCTGTTTTTAGTTTTTTAAGGAACCTCCATACTGTCCTCCATAGTGGCTGTATCAATTTACATTCCCACCAACAGTGCAAGAGGGTTCCCTTTTCTCCATACCCTCCCCAGCATTTACTGTTTGTAGATGTTTTGATGATGGCCATTCTGACTGGTGTGAGATGCTAGCACTTTCTATAATGATGGAAATGTGCTAGATCTGTGCTGTCCAATACAATAGTCACTAGACATATGTGGCTAATAACTTGAAATGTGGCTAGTGCAAGCGAAGAAATGTATTTTTAGTTTTATTTGACTTTAATTAATTTAAATTTAAGTAGCCACATATAGCTACCACGTTAGAAAGTACAATTTTAAACAAATTTTAGAATGTGTGTGTGTGTATATGCACATATGTGTATGTATATACATATGTATATACATACACATATAGCCACGTGTATATATATACACAAATATACATCTGTATATAAATATACATATAATGTATATTCAGATAAGTCACAGAGGACAAGATAAGTTCTTTAAAAAAATTCTTATCTGGAAGAAGCAATCAAAATTTTATTTCATATTTGTAATAATGTCTTAATATTCAGAGATTTTACTAAAAGCAGAATTAAAATGCTTTTGCTGGTATGTATTATCCAAGTGACTAACTATATTGGCAAACTGTGGAGTTGTTGTTGCCATGAGAAAAGCTTATTTACCTGTTTCCCAGACATTTTTGTCATCACTACTTTTGACTGTGTAGGCAGTTTAAAGAAAAGGAAATAATTTCACATTTGGAGCTTCTAAAACTGGTTCCATCAAATTCTACTAATAGAGAAATAACTCAAATCTCTGCCCATATCTCATTTAGGAAATTTCTGTCAGATATTGAGAACTCCTAATAATTGTAATATGTAAAGCTTTTAGATTTACTGATTTCGATCTTTCTGCTTTCACCAGTGTTCCATGTGTTTTCAAGTAAGAAGTGCCAAGTGGAGTTGTAATCCCATCTAAACCACAAGGCCTTGTAATAAGAAGCATCTCATGGATTCCAAACCTCAGTCCATTTACTTAAGTACCCTCCACAAGGTATGATTCCATTACAGGAATGGAAGGGATGAAGGGAAGGATGGGTTTGCCACATAGTTTTGTTTTGTTCTGTTTCTAGACTTAACATTAGGAAAAACTACTATTTCTATATAAAAAGAAAAGAAACAAAAAAAAATCACTAACAACTACTGATATTTACTGTGGGACAGAATTCCATAGATGCAGGTCCATCTTTGGGCCCTAGTTAAAAATACTTCATTACTGAAGTAGACACTTTTCTCACTATAAAGCAGTTCTACTTCTCTGTTGGTCTTAAGGTTTTGATGCAAAGAAAAGCGTCAGAGTGAGATTCCAGATTTCCCTAATATACCCAGTGCCATTTACACAGAGGCTTTTTACAAGAAGGAGACACAGGAAGGGAGAGAGGAGACAGGAAAAAATGAAAGGAATGGTTCTACTTTTTTAATATCTGTAAATTTTTAAAAAATATGTTGTATAATTAATATAACAAAAATAATTTCTTCACACCTTCCTGGTGATTAATGGATATATTTTATCTCAACATTTTACCATACTCCCTAAAATTAAGGATTAAATCCCCAGGAAGCATCTTGACCTCATTTACCAAAATGCTGATAAATAAGAACACACATTAGTCCCTGAACTTAGATTATCTCCTTGTCCAAGCCTAACTGGCTATTTAACTTTGATGAAAAACAGGCCTATGGGGAAATGAGAACTATCAGGCTTCTAGCCACTCACTTTTAAGGGTAGATAATTTTTTTTTTTATCCTGTCATTCAAAGGTATGTTTTTGAGCATCACTGAAATCATTGTCTCAAGTTGGGGAATGTCTGTTTAAAAAAACAAAACTGGACCATCAGAAAAAAATCAACACACTTGTGACTTAGCAGATAGATGAAATTCCTCCTTTGTAAAAGAGCATAGCTGGTTTTATCAAACAGTGTGGATACGATCATTTCAGCCTTCCATGAGAAGTAATTTATCTTTGCAGTAAGCTATGCATAACCTACAAAGTAAAATAACATTTCTGTGTATCAACTGTTAGCATCCTTATCTATAGGCATGAATGCGCTACCCATAAATGCACCCATGGGGAAGTTCCTGATCTTATTTTAAATGTTTAAGTAACAAGGCAAATATCTCCAATGTTTTCTTCTGATTGATGGGAATAAATGGGCAACCACGCTATCTTTCATGGGAATCATCCAGAAAGACTAGAATGGCTCTCATCAAAAATTAAAGGCATCAGAGATATACTCAAGGCAGCATTTCAAATCTCTGCCTCAGTATTACTTTGAGCCTGTTCAGTGTTCAGAAAGTACCAGTGTCTTCAATCCTCTAAAATGATTTTTTGTCTTCTTGTTAGTGTACTTTTAAAGCCTCTCTAGGAGAATCTTCCTTTAAAATATCAAATGTTCAAATATGGTCTACCTGTATACCTCTTTGCTGCCCTGAGTTCAATTCTTTGTTGTTGCTTCAGTGTCTTAAATAGAACATTGCTTGCTTCATTCTGTTCTCAGTTGTGAGGGAGTTCACTTAAGGTTAAATCAGCATTAATTTAGGCACAAATCTGATCTTCTTTTTTGTTCCATTTTTATTCTAATATTATCCTAGCATCTGTCCAATCAGTTTAACTTAAATCTAACAGTATTCAATTTTGCCTTTAATTCACACATTCTCTCCCTATATGCAATCCCCTTGTGACAAGGGATGGGTATAATCAGGACCCAAAGAATGAACCTACATCATACATATCAAGATCAGGCCTATGTTTGACATATGAGTCTACTGTGTTCTCCACATTTCAGAAGTTTAAATCAGTGCCTTAGGATATGTGAATGAGTTAGATAATATTATAATATCTCATACAGAGACAGATTTCAAAATGAGGATAGGAAACACATGTTGTCACGTTAAAAAGTTTGAGAAATTCTGATACCCCATTAAAAACTCTAATTTTCATCATATCAATATCATGGGTATTTTATCCTATAAAATAGGTGATGATTTTAGAGGCAAATGTAGTAAAGTGGCAAAAATCACCTGCTTGAAACTGGACTATCTTCTAAATCCAGGCTGTGTCAATCGCTAGGTGAGTTATGTTAGGCAAGTTATATAACATCTCTGCACTTTGATTTACTCATCTGTAAACTGAGAAAATAATAGCACTTCATAGAATTACCGTTGTGGAGCACAGGCTCCAGACGCGCAGGCTCAGCAGCCATGGCTCACGGGCCTAGCTGCTCCGCGGCATGTGGGATCTTCCCGGACCGGGGCACGAACCCGTGTCCCCTGCATCGGCAGGCGGACTCTCAACCACTGCACCACCAGGGAAGCCCTAGCCTTCTTTCCTTGTTAGTTTCTCACTAACTTTTTGGGTTAGAGGCCCTGGAAACTTCCTTCCATCCTTTCTTCCCTCCATCCCTACCTTTTCTCCTCCTCCTCCTCATCCCCCCCCACCCTCTTCTTCTCCTTCCTCTTCCCTCTTTTCTCTCTGTACCACCTCCTGACCCTTGGGAATTTTTTTTTTTAACTTACATCCAAAAACTTCAGATAATTAAGCTTACTAATCATTAAAGACTAATCAAATACAAAAGTAAATACAAACTTACTGTCGTAAGATCTGCATACTAAGCAGATCTCTGGATGAACTTATCACTTAAAATGTAAATGTCATCAACTGGTGTCAAAAAACTAATGACAAAATAACTTCAGTTATTATTTGATCCATTTGATATATCTGTACCAGTACAACCAGCAACTTTATCCTCAGGCCATCCTCTTCTCTGTGTCTCTCACTTGATTATTTTTAATGAGAAAGGCAGTAAAAAGACAGTCCAGGGAAGACCTTCAAGATGGCAGAGGAGTAAGACGTGGAGATCAGCTTCCTCCCCACAAATACATCAGAAATACATCTACATGTGGAACAACTCCTACAGAACCCCTACTGAACGCTGGCAGAAGACCTCAGACTTCTCAAAAGGCAAGAAACTCCCCACATACCTGGGTAGGGCAAAAGAAAAAAGAAAAAAGAGAGACAAAAGAATAGGGACGGGACCTACACCTCTGGGAGGGAGCTGTGAAGGAGGAAAGGTTTCCACACACTAGGAAATCCCTTCACTGGTGGAGACAGGGGGTGGGCGGGAGGGAAGCTTCGTAGCCATGGAGGAGAGTGCAGCAACAGGGGTGCAGAGGGCAAAGTGGAGAGATTCCCACACAGAGGATCGGTGCCGACCGGCACTCACCAGCCCAAAGGCTTGTCTGCTCACCTGTAGAGCCCATGCTCCACAACAAGAGAAACTACTGCAATGAGAAGCCCGTGCACCAAACGAAGAGTAGCCCCCGCTCTCCACAACTAGAGAAAGCCCGCATGCAGCAACGAAGACCCAACACAGACAAAAATAAATAAATAAATTAAAAAAGTAAAATACATACTGCAAATTATAATTGTAAGATGCCATCAAATGTAAGACGCAACTTTAGACATACCAAAATGTAAAAGAAACTTCTGTATTTTAGAATCAATGAAATATGTCATTAGTTATTAAGAAATATTTATTGACTATACTCAATATTTTGTAATAACCTATAATGGAAAAGAATCTGAAAAGGAATATATATGTAATATGTATATACGTATGTATGTATATATATATCTGAATCACTGTGCTGTACACCTGAAACTAACACGATGTTGTAAATCAACTATACTTCAATAAATAAAAATAAAGCAAGAAAAAATATTTATTGAGGACTTTCTATTATCTATAGTTCAGTATTAAGAACTATTAGATATATAAAAATACCTAACACAGTCCCTGACCTTGGGGGATTTCAAACCCAGTTAAAAAAGAAAACACACACGTGAAAAATTAAATAATGATATGAATTAACTAATGATATGAAAACCTCATACAAAATACATTACAAAAGCATATAATTCTGGTTGAAGTTTAATTTCTAAAAAGTAATTCTCCCTACCTTAAAAAGTAAAAGCTTTAGTTTTGGAAGTTAGTCAGAAAAGAGAGAATCAGAGTATATTTATATTCAAATGCCATAGGTGGTTGTTTTATCTTTGTGAAATGTTTACATTAATGTTGAACATTAGCAATCCTCTTCAAGTACTACTTGATATTATAGATATTAACTCTTACATATACCTCTACTGAACACATAATAAATACTGTAGTAAGAAACAAAGGTAAGAATTTGCAAGACTTTAGTTCAGAAAATTTCAAATGAATTGTTCAGTGGTCCACGTTCAATCATCAGTTTTCCTGTACTCTCTCACAAACTAATTAGGAAAAGAGATCAACAAAAACATCTTGCCCACATAGGAAGCAGCTACTCTATGTAAGATTCAACATAGTCATGGCTTACAATAAGCAGAGACTCAAACATTTATTAAGAATGCTAAAAAGTGCAAAATGCATCATCAAAATTTTATTATGAAATACAAGTGAGGGTGTCTAAACTTCTTTGTAATCAGTAAAAATTACTTCTAACCAAACTGTATTTTTTTTACCAACTGCTAACAAAACACTGTTTGGGGCTGACTTAAAATACCTACATTATGCTTGCCAAGTCACTTCTGATTATAATTTGGTTTCCAATATTACTGATACCAAAAAGAGGATACCCTAGATGACAGATATTTTTTTTAAAAAAACCTGGGAACTAAAAATATATATTTCTCCTCCTACCATAAATCAATACCAGAATGACAATGTATTAAACTACAATGTTTCTCAGACTTCTCTGGTAAGAATCACCTGGAGTGTGAGTTTAAAATATAGATCCCCAGACCCCCTCTTCTGGAGAATATGATTCTCTGGGACAGGGAATTTGTATTTTGGCAAATTCCCCAGCTAATTATTGTCAGAGAATGTGTGGATAAAAACACTAAGGAAATACCTTTCCAGTACCTTGGTTATTTTTTTTAATATATTAATGTATATATAAAAAAGAAGCATTAACAGATATAAAAGCACTGGGATTTTGAGCACTTAAAACCAGTTGATTTGGAGGAGCACAAATCAGACATATCAAGAAAAAAAACCAATATTTGTCATTTTCAAGATCCATTTATCTTTTATAGGTAAGAAACTATATGACAAACCTTTCTAAGTATTTAGCAATGTACTTCTCTGCTCTTTTTTTTATGTTTATTTATTTATTTTCTTATTAGTCATCCATTTTATACACATCAGTGTATACATGTCAACCCCAATCTCCCAATTCACCACACCACGACCCCCACCCCTGCCGCTTTCCCCCTTTGGTGCCCATACGTTTGTTCTTTACATCTGTATCTCAATTTCTGCTCTGCAAACCGGTTCACCTGTACCATTTTCTAGGTTCAACATATATGCGTTAATACACGATATTTGTTTTTCTCTTTCTCACTTACTTCACTCTGTATGATACTCTCTAGATCCATCCACGTCACTACAAATGACTCAACTTCATTCCTTTCTATGGCTGAGTAATATTCCATTGTATATATGTACCACTTCTTCTTTATCCATTCATCTGTCGATGGGCATTTAGGTTGCTTCCATGACCTGGCTATTGTAAACAGTGCTGCAGTGAACATTGGGGTGCATGTGTCTTTTTGAATTATGGTTTTCTCAGGGTATATGTCCAGTAGTGGGAATGCTGGGTCATATGGTCATTCTATTTTTAGTTCTTTAAGGAACCTCCATACTGTTCTCCATAGTGGCTGTATCAATTTACATTCCCACCAACAGTGCAAGAGGGTTCCCTTTTCTCCACACTGTCTCCAGCATTTGTTGTTTGTAGATTTTCTGATGATGCCCATTCTAACTGGTATGAGGTGATACTTCATGGTAGTTTTGATTTGCATTTCTCTAATAATTAGTGATGTTGAGCAGCTCTTCATGTGCTTCTTGGCCACCTGTATGTCTTCTGTGGTGAAATGTCTATTTAGGTCTTCTGCCCATTTTTGGATGGGGTTGTTTGTTTTTTTAATATTGAGCTGCATGAGCTGTTTATATATTTTGGAGATTAATCCTTCATCCGTTGATTCATTTGCAAATATTTTCTCCCATTCTGAGGGTGGTCTTTTCATCTTGCTTATGGTTTCCTTTGCTGTGCAAAAGCTTTGAGTTTCATTAGGTCCCATTTATTTTTGTTTTTATTTCCATTACTCTAGGAGGTGGGTCAAAAAATATCTTGCTGTGATTTATGTCAGAGTGTTCTTCCTATGTTTTCCTCTAAGAGTTTTACACTGCCTGGTCTTACATTTAGGTCTCTAATCCATTTGGAGTTTATTTTTGTGTATGGTGTTAGGGGTGTCCTAATTTCATTCTTTTACAAGTAGCTGTCCAGTTTTCCCAGCACCAATTATTGAAAGACTGGCTTTTCTCCATTGTATATACTTGCCTCCTTTGTCATAGATTAGTTGACCATAGGTGCGTGCGTTTATCTCTGGGCTTTCTATACCGTTCCATATATATTTCTGTTTTTGTGCCAGTACCATATTGTCTTGATTACTGTAGTTTTGTAGTATAGTCTGAAGTCAGGGAGTCTGATTCCTCCAGCACTGTTTTTTTCCCTCAAGACTGCTTTGGAGATTCAGGGTCTTTTGTGTCTCCATACAAATTTTAAGATTCTTTGTTCTAGTTCTCTGAAAAATGCCATTGGTAATTTGATAGGGATTGCACTGAATCTGTAGATTGCTTTGGGTAGTATAGTCATTTTCACAATATTGATTCTTCCAATCCAAGAACATGGTAGATATCTCTGTCTGCTGGTATCATCTTTAATTTCTTTCATCAGAGTCTTATAGTTTTCTGCATACAGTTCTTTTGCCTCCCTAGGTAGGTTTATTCCTAGGTATTTTATTCTTTTTGTTGCAATGGTAAATGGGAGTGCTTCCATAATTTCTCTTTCAGATTTTTCATCATTAGTGTATAGGAATGCAAGAGATTTCTGTGCATTAATTTTGTATCCTGCAACTTTACCAAATTCATTGATTAGCTCTAGTAGTTTTCTGGTGGCATCTTCCGGATTCTCTATGTATAGTATCATATCACCTGCAAACAGTGACAGTTTTACTTCTTCTTTTCCAATCTATATTCCTTTTATTTCTTTTTTTTCTCTGATTGCCATGGCTAGGATTTCCAAGACTATGTTGAATAACAGTGGTAAGAGTGGACATCCTCATCTTGTTCCTGATCTTAGAGGAAATGCTTTCAGTTTTTCACCATTGACAATGATGTTTGCTGTGGGTTTGTCATATATGGCCTTTATTATGTTGAAGTAGATTCCTTCTAAGTCCACTTCCCGGAGTGTTTATCATAAATGGGTGTCGAATTTTGTCAAAAGCTTTTTCTGCCATCTATTGAGATAATCATATGGTTTTTATTCTTCAATTTGTTAATATGAGGTATCACATTGATTGATTTGTGTATATTGAAGAATCCTTGCATCCCTGGGATAAATTCCACTTGATCATGGTGTATGATCCTTTTAATGTGTTGCTGGACTCTGTTTGCTAGTATTTTGTTGAGGATTTCTGCATCCATATTCATCAGTGATAGTGGTCTGTAATTTTCTTTTTTTGTAGTATCTTTGTCTGGTTTTGGTATCAGGGTGATGGTGGCCTCATAGCATGAGTTTGGGAGTGTTCCTCCCTCTGCAATTTTTTGGAAGAGTTTGAGAAGGATGGGTGTTAGCTCTTCTCTAAATGTTTGATAGAACTCACCTGTGAAGCCATCTGGTCCTGGACTTTTGTTGTTGGAAGATTTTTAATCACAGTTTCAATTTCATTACTTGTGATTGGTCTGTTCATATATTCTATTTCTTCCTGGTTCAGTCTTGGAAGGTTATACCTTTCTAAGAATTTGTCCATTTCTTCCAGGTTGTCCATTTTATTGGCATAGAGTTGATTGTAGTAGTCTCTTAGGATGCTTTGTATTTCTGCGATGCTGTTGTAACTTCTCCTTTTTCATTTCTAATTTTATTGATTTGAGTCCTGGCCCTCTTTCTTCTTGACTCTGGCTAATGGTTTATCAATTTTGTTTATCTTCTCAAAGAACCAGCTTTTAGTTTTACTGATCTTTGCTATTGTTTTCTCTGTTTCTATTTCATTTATTTCTGCTCTGATCTTTATGATTTCTTTCCTTCTGCTAACTTTGGGTTTTGTTTGTTCTTCTTTCTCTAGTTCCTTTAGGTGTAACGTTAGATTGTTTATTTTAGATTTCTCTTTTTTCTTCACGTAGGCTTGTATAGCTATGAACTTCCCTCTTAGAACTGCTTTTGCTGCATCCCATAGGTTTTGGATCGTCATGTTTTCATTGTCATTTGTCTCTAGGTATTTTTTGATTTCCTCTTTGATTTCTTCAGTGATCTCTTGGTTATTTAGTAACGTATTGTTTAGCCACCATGTGTTTGTGTTTTTTTACATTTTTTTCCCTGTAATTCATTTCTAATCTCATAGTGTTTTGGTCAGAAAAGATGCTTGATATGATTTCAATATTCTTTAATTTACTGAGGCTTGATTTGTGACCCAAGATGTGATCTATCCTGGAGAATGTTCCATGTGCACTTGAGAAGAAAGTGTAATCTGCTACTTTTGAATGGAATGTCATATAAATATCAACTAAATCTATCTGGTCTATTGTGTCATTTAAAGCTTGTGTTTCCTTATTTATTTTCATTTTGGATGATCAGTCCATTGGTGTAAGTGAGGTGTTAAAGTCCCCTACTATTATCATGTTATTGCCTATTTCCTCTTTTATAGCTGTTAGCAGTTGCCTTATGTATTGAAGTGCTCCTACGTTGGGTGCATATATATTTATAATTGTTATATCTTCTTCTTGGATTGATCCCTTGATCATTATGTAGTGTCCTTCCTTGTCTCTTGTTACATTCTTTATTTTAAATTCTATTTTATCTGACATGAGTATTGCTACTCCAGCTTTCTTTTGATTTCTACTTGCATGGAATATCTTTTTCCATCCCCTCACTTTCAGTCTGTATTTGTCCCTAGGTCTGAAGTGGGTCTCTTGTAGGCATCATATATATGGGTCTTGTTTTTGTATCCATTCAGCAAGCCTGTGTCTTTTGGTTGTAGCATTTAATCCATTCACGTTTAAGGTAATTATCGATATGTATGTTCCTATGACCATTTTCTTAATTGTTTTGGGTTTGTTTTTGTAGGTCCTTTTCTTCTCTTGTGTTTCCCACTTAGGGAAGTTCCTTTAGCATTTATTGTAGAGCTGGTTTGGTGGTGCTGAATTCTCTTAGCTTTTGATTTCTCCATTGAGTCTGAATGAGATTCTTGCCGGGTAGAGGAATCTTGGTTGTAGGTTCTTCCCTTTCATCACTTTAAGTATATCATGCCACTCCCTTCTGGCTTGTAGAGTTTCTGCTGAGAAATCAGCTCTTAATCTTATGGGAGTTCCCTTGTTATTTGTCGTTTGTCCCTTGCTGTTTTCAATAATTTTTCTTTGTCTTTCATTTTTGCCAACTTGATTACTATGTATCTCGGCGTGTTTCTCCTTGGGTTTAACCTGTGTGGGACTCTCTGCACTTCCTGGACGTGGGTGGCTATTTCCTTTCCCATGCTAGGGAAGTTTTCGACTATAATCTCTTCAAATATTTTCTCAGGTCCTTTTACTCTCTCTTCTCCTTCTGGGACCCCTATAATGTGAATGTTGTTGCATTTAATGTTTTCCCAGAGGTTTCTTAGGCTCTCTTCATTTCTTTTCATTCTTTTTTCTTTATTCTGTTCCCCAGCAGTGAATTCCACCATTCTGTCTTCCAGGTCACTTATCTGTTCTTCTGCCTCAGTTATTCTGCTACTGATTCTTTCTAGTGTAGTTTTCATTTCAGTTATTGTTTTGTTCATCTCTGTTTGTTCTTTAATTCTTCTAGATCTTTGTTAAACATTTCTTGCATCTGCTCGATCTTTGCCTCCATTTTTTTTCGCGAGGTCCTGGATCATCTTCACTATCATTATTCTGAATTCTTTTTCTGGAAGATTGCATATCTCCACTTCATTTAGTTGTTTTTCTGGGGTTTTATCTTCTTCCTTCATCTGGTACATAGCCCTCTGCCTTTTCATCTTGTCTATCTTTCTGTGAATGTAGTTTTTGTTCCACAGGCTGCAGGATTGTAGTTCTTCTTGCTTCTACTTTCTGCCCTCTGGTGCATGAGGCTATCTAAGAGACTTGTGCAAGTTTCCTGATGGGAGGGACTGGTGGTGGGTAGAGCTGGCTGTTGCTCTGCTGGGCAGAGCTCAGTAAAACTTTAATCCGCTTGTCTCATGATGGGTGGGGCTGGGTTCCCTCCCTGTTGGTTGTTTGGCCTGAGGTGACCCAACACTGGAGCCTACCCAGGCTCTTTGGTGGAGCTAGTGGTGGACTCTGGGGGGGCTCACACCAAGAAGTACTTCCCAGAACTTCTGCTGCCAGTGTCCTTGTCCCTTGGTGAGCCACAGCTGCCCCCCGCATCTGCAGGAGACCCTCCAACACTAGCAGGTAGGTCTGGTTCAGCCTCTTATGGGGTCACTGCTCCTTGCCCTGCATCCTGATGCACACACTACTTTGCACGTGCCCTCCAAGAGTGGAGTCTCTGTTTCCCCCAGTCTTGTTGAAGTCCTGCAATCAAATCCCGTTAGCCTTCAAAATCTGATTCTCTAGGAATTCCTCCTCCCGTTGCCGGACCCCCAGGTTGGGAAGCCTGATGTGTGACTCAGAACCTTCACACCAGCAGGTGGACTTCTGTGGTATAAGTGTTCTCCAGTTTGTTAGTCACCCACCCAGCAGTTATGGGATTTGATTTTATTGTGATAGCAACCCTCCTACTGTCTCATTGTGGCTTCTCCTTTGTCTTTGCATGTGGGGTATCTTTTTCAGTGAGTTCCAGTGTCTTCCTGTCAATGACTATTCAGCAGTTAGTTGTGATTCCAGTGTTTTCGAAAGAGGGAGTGAGAGCATGTCCTTCTACTCCGCCATCTTGAACCAACGTCCAGTTCCTTGGTTATTTATCAGCACCTTCCAATTTTGTTTTTGGTTTGGGGAGTCCCTGATTTGAGGCTGATCACCTCTGCAGACTCTGGACTTCCTGCAAAGCTGAGGACTAGATCCAGGACTCTGCATGCTCATAACAACCCTTTTCAGGAAATTATTACTAACCTTATATAATGGGTGGGAAAATTAAGTCTCAGATTCACTTGGCCCATACCATGTATTTTGAGGGCACCCCCCAAAAAATACCTACATTATTTATCAGAAGAGAATACAATTTGATATCCCAGCAACAGTGAGGCCATAAGCCATCAAATATCATTTTAAAACAGGTTAAGTGAGTAACTATATCTATTTGGACATAGGCAGTTCTGTATTGCTGGCATAGATATAATTTGTGTTCTTTCAAAAAAGTAATTCTTGTTTTAAATGAAGAAGTTATGCATGGCAAGAATTTAAATTACCCTAACAAGTGCCAACATGAGTAAGATAAAGCATGCCAAAAGAGAGAGTCAGAGCTTACTATTAAACTAAAGAAAAAGACAACACTGTACATCAGATACAGCTGGCCCTCCATATCCCCGGATTTTGCTTCCATGGTGGGTTGAATCTCTGGATGAAGAAACCACAGATACAGAGGGTCTGCTGTACCATGCCATTTCACATACAGGACTTGAGCATACATGGGAGGTCCTAGAACCAATAACCCCCACCCTCCCAGGATACAGAATTCAAAGGGCATTTTCTGTGAATTCTATGTATAATTCCTTGAACCAACTGTGGAGGAATCACGAAGAAATAAGAATTTGCCCTTATCCAATCTAATCTAATAGAAAAGGCAAGAAATTAACTCAAATAAATATAGAGTAAAATACAGCCAGCATTATAATAGAGTTACAAGCAAAATGTGACAATACACATCACTTCTGTTGCTGATGTCTTAGAAGCTTTACAGAAGATTTTTTAAGAATGCCAGCTTGGAGAGAGAGGCATGGACATATATACACTACCAAACATAAGGTAGATAGCTAGTGGGAAGCAGCCACATAGCACAGGGAGATCAGCTCGGTGCTTTGTGACTGCCTGGAGGGGTGGGATAGGGAGGGTGGGAGGGAGGGAGACGCAAGAGGGAAGAGATATGGGAACATATGTATATGTATAACTGATTCACTTTGTTATAAAGCAGAAACTAACACACCATTGTAAAGCAATTATACTCCAATAAAGATGAAAATAAATAAATAAATAAAAAGAATGCCAGCTTGAAGAAAGAATAGGAATTTAACAATTGAATTTGACAGAATAAAACGTTCTAGGCTAAGGGAAAAGCATGGCGAAAGAAGGGAAGTCATGGAATGTATAGGGAATTGTGGGAAGTACTGCCAATTTGTGCCCATCAGGAGGTGCAGGCTATGGGAGACGAGAGAAGATGATCAACAGCAAGATTTGGAAGAACCTTGAAACCAATGCCCAAGGGCTGGCCTTTAGAAGGAAGTCTTAGGATATCCAAGTTTTGAGCACTTTTGCCTTAGAAAGATTAACTGGACAACAATGTGCAAGATGGACTAGATGGGAAATAGGCTGGAGGTGAACAGACCAGTTAGGAAGCTACTGCAATCATCTTAGCAAGAGGTACTGGAAGGAAAGGGTTCAAGTGTGAAAAACTTTCTGAGGGAGAAAATGATGGGATTAAATGTAATCCACCTGGGTGGGATGAATCTCACGTTTGCAGCCTGAGTAACCCAGAGCAGTGGTCCCCAACCGTCTTGGCACCAGGGACCGGTTTCATGGAAGACACGGGGGGGTGGGGGGAGATGGTTCAGGCAGAATGCAAGTGATGGGGAGTGATGGGGAGCAGCAGAGAAAGCTTCGCTCCTCGCCCGCTGCTCACTTCCTGCTGTGCGGACTGGTTCCTAACAGGCCGCTATCAGTCTGCGGACTGCGGGGGGTTTGGGGACCCCTGACCCAGAGGATAGGCAGAGAGAGTATATAATCAGTGACGTGATATAAACCCTTGACATTCAACTGTGTATTATTAAGGGAGAAGAAAAGGTAGTGGTAAATTTTGGAGTATGCAGGTTTATGGGATTTTGTTGTCTGAATAGAAGGTTGGAATAGAACACTATTCAAGATGAATTCCAGCTCTGTTTCACCTGACTGCCCATAGAATAGCTGTTTCTGAACTGCCTTTGACCTTGTTCCATTGGCCTACTCGTCCATTCAAGAAATATTTAGTAAATGCTTACTGTGTGTGCAGAGACTGTACTAGACAACTGGGGCAAATCAGTGAACAAAATAGAAATGCATTCTTGCCTTCAAGGAACTTGCATTTCAGCAGGAACAATCACACAATAAATAACATACATAATTAAATAAATGAGGTATATCATGTGTTAGAAGTGAAAAAAGGGCTATGAGGGAAAAAAGAGACGACTAAGAAAGATGAGGAGCAGTGATTGTAAGGCAAGGGTAGGGGAACAATCTATATTGAGAGATGGCAGAAGTCACAGACTTTGAACTGTAGTTCAGAGTTTATCTAAGGATGCTGTTGGGACATTGCTCACTACATTTCCCTGTTTCCTCTTAATGAAAGCAAAGGAGAGATTCAGTAGGTTTCTATAGAGTTCTGACTTCTTACCACCATGAATCAGCTAACTGATCACATTTTCCTCTTGGCACTAGTGGCTAGAAAGCTAAAAGCTAAATCTCTAATCTGTGGTCTTCTTCTAAACCATGTATGGAGCCTCATAGCATTTTTTTGTACCTGTTTTCATCTTATTTTCTGCATATCATTTTCCTATTGCCTTGATTTCTTCACATACTTTTATCTTATTGTGTATTTTAATCAGCTAAAATCCAATTTAGATCTCCTGAGGTATAAATAAATATGCAAAAATAAACTGCTAAAATTACTTTTTTTTTTTTTACAGTTTTGGCCTCTTTTGACACCAAAATGAGAGGTTTTAATTAACATTAAATCTGTTAAAATAATACATTTAAATAGTGACTGTATATGTAACCTCATGAGAGGTATATTTGTAACCTAGCAGGACCCTATGGGGCCTTCCCAGGACAGACTACCCCATGTGCTACACCTGTCTCTTACTTGTAGAAAAACTTTAGCCTCCTAGGCCTTCCCTGAGTGCCAAAGCATAAATTTAATCAGAGAAGTAAAAAAATATGGAAACAAAGGCAAACAGCCAAGCAAGACAAAATTATAATAGTTTAGTCAAGGACCTTTAGTTCCTCCTCAAGGGCTACAGATAATATTCTGAGCCATGTCCTCTGAGCTGCTGTGTAGGTACTGAAACCCCCACCAGGTGGGTAACTGTATGCTGCCCACAAACACCTTGACCCCACACCAGCTGGAACCAGAGGTTGATAATATCGACTCCTGATTACCTCGCCATCAACCAATCAGAAGAATGTCCATGAGCTGATCACGTACCCCACAACCCTCTCCCTCACCCTGTCTTTAAAAAAACCTCTCCCTGAAAGCCACTGGGGATTTCAGGTCTTTTGAGCACTAGCTGCCTGGACTCCTTGTTTGGTGCCCTGATATAAACACTGTACTTCCCTTCACCACAAGCTGGTGTCCACAGATTGGCTTTACTGCGTGCAGGCGAGTGGACCCAAGTTTGGTTTGATAACACATTTGCCTTCTGTACCAGTCACAGACATTTTGGGTACTTACATGAAATTCACACAGCCTGTGCCAGCAGGTGGAGCAATCCAGACGAAGCTGAGGTTGGTTGTGGGCAGATGACTCACATGAGAGGCCACCACACTGCACATAAACTGGTTACCAAACTGGTGGTCAGACATGATCCCTGACAAACAGAAAGGAAGGGAAGTTGTTATAAAAACAATAAAACACAGTCCTTGTGATGGCATAATAATATTTTCTGGACATTTTTCTTTTATGTTAAGATTCAACATGCTGTTTGGCTTCCCCGTAAGTTATGCAATTTTTTATTTCCTATTGTCAGAAGGAAATGAATCGTTTAAAACATTATTGTTAAGGAGCAATCCACTAAATTATTGCTATAGTATTTGCTTCATTTTGATTTTGTTGACTGGTCTTTGCCCATCAACAAAGACCATCAGGAACACGGTATAACAAGGTTGGATTTATTGGAAGTGATTGCAGCAATGGAGACCAAATACTATTGGGAACTTGGAGGTATCTCAGTATGAGGAAGTTAGGAGGAGCTTGTTAAAATATTTGGGCTTGTGTTAGGTTATTTTAGAGAGCAGGGTGATCAAGCTGGCCCAGGAATTTCCCGATTGTAGTACTGAAAGTCCTGCATCCTGGGGACCCCCTCAGTCTTGTTGGGGAGGTTCCAGGTAAAGGTGGTTTTGCTTCTGGGAGCAAATTTATCACTGAGTATCTTAATTTTTATCTATGAGACATGAGGAATGGAGTAGGGCTAAAGATGAGATCGATAAAAAAGCAGCGGCGGTCACGTTAGCATGGAGAGGGGATATTGGTCATTTTTGTGGTTTGCACCATGTTCTTGCTTTTGTCTGTGTTCAGGCATGATTACAAGGTGATCTTGTTTTTGTCTCAAACCACAACTGTCTCAGAGCAGATCACCTATGAAACTGCTCATGTTCAACACGAGAACATCATGGCCTAGCTGAGTACCAAGTCAGCTCGCAGCTGAGCTATCAGGAGATGCTTTTTTTCTTTTTTAGTAAGGTGATTCTCTTATGTTTACCTCAGATATAAAATATTAATAGATAACTCAACACTAAGAAAATGAATAACTTGATTTTTGTAAATAGGCAAAAGATCTCACCAAAAAAGATATATAGATGGCAAATAAGCATACAAAAAGATGTTCAACATCATATGTCATTAGAGAATTGCAAATTAAAACAATGAAATGCCTCTACACACCTAATATTCAACCAAAGTCCAAAACACTGACAATTCCAAACACTGGTAAGGATGTGGAACTACAGTAACTTATTCATTGCTGGTGAGAATGCAAAATGGTATAGCCATTTTGGAAGACAGTTTGGTGTTTTTTTACAAAAATAAACATACTCTTATCACATAATCCAGAAATCACACTCCTTGGTATTCACTCAAATAAACTGAAAATTTATCTCCACTCAAAACCCTGCATATGGATGTATATAGCCGTTTTATTCATAACTGTGAAAACTTGGAAACAACCAAGATATCCTTTATTAAGTGAATGGATAAACTGGTACATCCAAACAATAGAATATTTTTCAGAGTTAAAAGGAAATGAGCTATGAAGCCATGAAAAGACATGAATAAATAAGTGTATAGTACTAAATGAAAGAAGCCAATATGAAAGAACTACATGCTGTATGATTCCAACTATGTGACATTCTAGAAAAGGTAAAATTATGGAGACAGTGGTTGCCGGGGTTAGGAGGGAAGGAGGGAGGTATGAATACGCAGAGCACAGAGGATTTGTAGGTCAGTGAAACTATTCTTTATAATATTGCAGTGGTGAATACACAACACCAAGAATGAAACCTAATGTAAACTATGGACTCTGAGTGACAATGACGTGTCAGTGTAGGTTCATTTGCTGTAACAAAGATATCACTATGGTGCAGGATGCCTGGGAGGTTTGCTGTGGCCTAAAACTGCTCTAAAAATAAAGTTTATTAATAAAAAAAAACATTGCCAGGAGTGGGCAGTTAAATAAAAAATTAATTTGTTGGCTTTGTGAACTTGGGCAAATGGCTTACTCTCTCTGAGATCCAGTTTCCCTGTCTTTAAAATGAAGACACATGTCCACTCCATCCTAAAGTTATTGTGAGAATTAAATGACTCAATACATATGACAGCATCTGGTACAGTACCCCTGTATTTGGATAGGTGCCCTGCCTACATGTCATCACAGCAGTTCACACATTGCTCCATCATACCCTGGACCATCTCTCCAGGGAGTCTATGAGGGACTAGGTCTTTAATTTTTATATTTCAAGTGACTATCATAATGTCTGGCACATCACAGATACTCAAGAAATATTTTCTAAATAAATACAAGAATAATTTAACTATAAAAATAAAAGACAATGTAAATTATACACATTACATCAACTAATGAAATAGAATCTTCTAGAATAGCAAGTTGTTCAGAATAGGTCATACTGGCCAAAGAAATAGAAGAACAAGTCTATATTTTGACATATCCTAATGATGTTACTTTTCTCAAGTATGTATGTATGTATATATATATATATATGTATTTTTAAAGCTGTATCTTGAGACAAAAGGATGAAAGTCATCAAGCCAGAGAAACCACAAGGTTAGAGAGGATGACAGACTCCAGACTCCCAAGGAAATCACAGAGTGCTGAAGGAGACTCAGTAGCCGTGACTCAGGAATTGCCACTCCCCTCTGGTCGGGCATAAAGCAGGGATCCAGTGTATGGAAAATGATACATATGCAGGAGTCAGCCCGGCCACAAATGAAAGCAAAAGTTCCAGCCACAATCATGTGGGAATGGAAATGAATCAAACAAAATAACATTTCAGGGTCTCAGAGTCTTGGTAACAGAATTCATGTTCAAATATCTCCTCACTCCTCAAAGCTCCTCTTAGAAAGTGAGTCATGTCTAGACTGCATATTACTTGACAGAATTTTATAAGGTAGCTGTAGAGTTGCAATTGCCTCATGCCCTACCCTGGGTAAATAACCTACAGGACGACATTCTTGCAATCCAACTGTCTAGCACAGCAGTTCTCCAACTTGGCTACACAGAAGCATCACCTAAAGAGATTGAATAAATACTGGTTCCCAGACATTCCGAGTGAACCAGCAGAAGAAAAACAGTATTTACAGAATCCCTGTGTTGCATCAAACACTAGGTTAGGCCCTATGGAGGTACACAGAAGAAATATAGAACATTGTCCCTACCTTGAAATGACTTCAGCTGGGATGAGAAAACTGGAATAAGCTAACATTATAAACAGAACAACTAGAAAATAAGTAAGTGCTAACTGGGTGGTATTTGCGAAAAATACAAAAGAGGAGAGAAGAAGTGATTACTGTGGACAATTATAATAATGACAACTAATGTTTATTGAGCACTTACTATGGCCTGACACTATTCTAAGCATTTCATGAATATTTACTTGTTTAAGGCTCTTAACAATCCTATGCAGTAGGAGCTGTTATTTTCTCTATTTTACCCATGAGGAAACTAATATGATGAAGATAAATACTCGCTTACAGTTATACAGCAAGGGCAGTATAGCCTGGATTCAAACAAGCATCCTTGCTGCACAGTCAGAAATGGCACTGTAGACAACAAGGTCCTACTGTATAGGGAACTATATTCAATATCTTATAGTAAACTATAATAGAAAAAGAAAAAAATGACTTTGTTGAAGAGGGAGACTGGAATTGAGTTTTGAGGGAAAAACTAAGATTTCCCATATTTGTTTTTATGTACATGAGGCAGGAGAGTATAAGCACGAGATCGTACCCTCAGCTCTGTCACCCGCCGCTGCATGACCTTGGTCAGGTTGCTCCCTCTCAAGCTTCAGTTCCAACATCTATAAACTGCTGGTCCATGATCTCTAAGACTCCTTTCAGTGCCTTAGCTCTCTGAGTACAATTTAAATGAACAGAAGAAAGATGGGAGGACAGCTCACAAAGGCAGACATAATGAGCAGAGGTACGCATATAAAATGAGAACAAGGAGGAGAGCAGTCAGCATCAGCTTCCAGTGTTCTGTGAAACACAATTTACTGCATCTGCCACAGTGATCTCCTTAATGGCTTCTGTGTCATGAAAGACATATGCCATCTAGTATATGTGATTTGAAACCTATTCTTGGATAACTTTAATTTGAATTTGATAATGAATTTAAATTTACGATGGTGCTTTCCCTTGCTGCATGCTGGATAATAGGATATATGTATTGAGTTTTAATATTACTTGAAAAAGGGAAAATCAGATCTATGATAAAAGAATTTAATTACACTGTGTATCTCAGGGAGATATATACATGTAAAATATATATGTGTGTAGTGTAGCTATAATAAAGATTTTATTGTCATTGTTGTGGCTATGTACAAAAATTTTTTTCTGTGGAATTTCTTCCCCCGAAAAAGAAGTTATTATTTTCCAAGAGAACTGGACTATGAGAGAAAGAAAGCACTTCAAGAAGTATGGCTCTCTTTGTCTAACTTTGGATGAAGAAGTAAAGGGTATCCTTCAATCTGTGAGGTTCTATGAGACTGATAACTGTCCTGATAGATTTTAAAGCATTTATGTTATAGATACATTTTCCTTTTGAATATTGTGTACACACATTTGAAAAATAGGAATATTGACAATCTAACTATAATTTCTGTACCAAGAAATAACCAAGGTAACTTTTTAATATAACTCTTCCGTTGACAAAGTATGAGTGTTTTAAATTCATTAAATTCTTCAAACCATTGGATATCTAATTTAAAATTATCTAGCATCTACCTTCTTAATCAAAGTTGTGGTTAAAGGATAGGAATCTATGCCAGAGTTTCCTTTATCCACATTATACTTCTGCAAGATTAGGCTCACGATGTCTTTAATTGTTCTAAAGTTGCTTCCATGATCCCTTTTAAGACAGTGATACTCATTTCTGTGCCTTCCGGGATGTCATTTTCCTTGACAAGTCTTCAGTTATTTTAAGTTTGTGACTAAACCTTGTATGAACTCCATTTTCCCTCAGGAATACTCTTCTATGCTTTTAATGTGCATACCTTGAGTCTTCAGAACTTTAACTAGAATTTCTATGATTCCCCCATTTTGAAAATAAAATGTACACATCCTCATAAAAATGTAGGCCATTCGCTTCCAAGAAACACCCTGAAGATGTTATTACCAAAAATAACCAATGTACTAGGAAAATTACACATTCATGTTGGGTTTATTCTATATTTTATAGATTAAAGACGTGGATTACTCAAATCGGTTCAGTTTGTAATTTGCCATAGTTAGGGTTAAAGTGGGCAGAAGCATGTCCTGGTTTTTTCATGTGATTCAAGAACTAAGACATCTGTGGATGGGATATCACGAAATAAAGGGAAAGTACATTAAGATTATAGATTTTTGGTTTGTGATATATGTAACCTTCATATATAAAAATTATGAAATCTTAAACATTTTATTGTTTCAAACACTTTCAGAAAGTATGGCAGAAGATTTTGTCAGGAAGTTTATTAAATTCATTAACTTATGTCTGTATAAAAAGTGTAAGAACAGACAAATATTTAAGATGATCTCTGTTTCCTTTTATTTTCATCATTTTCTCTTTGTTTCAAAGGGATATCTAAAGGCTTGCATGAGTTAATAAAAAGTAGACTGTTCTGAAAATGTAGTCTGGAAAGTTATTGTTATATTTTAAGTGAAGAGAGAAAGTGAAATATGGAGTTCCTTTATGTCATTCTTTAATCTTTTCATTTGATTCAAATATGAATAACTGTTTACTTGCAGAATTTGACTTGTCTATTATTTGCCTTCTTTGCTAGGTCAGTGTACACAAATATTTCAACAAAGCTAAACATGATTTTATATGCTGAAAAGTAATCACCGAACTTCCTGAAAACATACTTATTGCAGCTTATCTGTGAAGTACCAGCCTGATGAAAATGGATATGAAAATAATAGCTTTCAAGTAGTGATACAAGTTAATGAAAAGTATGGGCACCCACACTCACACATATGCACTGGGTATATTTAACTTTTAAAGCATTGATTTGAAGGCATTTGGTTTCAGATTTAGGCCTAGAAGGAAAAAAGTACGAAAACCTTTTAAAAATCTTTCTGGAATTGTATGTCTATGGGTATACATTAGAAATGTATGAGGATCCATGCTATTCCCATACGTCTTGTTGGTTATACACAAAGAACTTATTCTAAGTCAACCTGACTCTTTCCTCACTCATGCAGTTACAAAGGTGAGAATTCTTGCTTTTGCCTTCCCTCTTCATCCCTCTTCCGGCACTACTGTTTATCAAATGCCCTCTCTGTGCCAGGTGTTTTCCCCATGTTATTACCTTACTACTATTATAGAGGCAATAGAGGGGAAAGGTTGAGAGCACAGACCCTGGAGGCAGTCTGCCTGGGTTCAGATCTTTGCTCCACTACCAAGGAATTGTGGAATCTGGGGCAGGTTACTGAAACACTGTTCCTCACTTTCCTCTCCAGGAAAATGGAGATGATAATAATGGGGTGGCTCTGAAGATTAGATGAATATATGCACATAGTTAGCACTATATGTGTTAGCTATTACTATCATTCCCACTTCAGAGATAAATGAGAATTATCAAGAGCCGGTGGATTTAAGTGACTTTCCAACACTTAAACAAGTGTTGATAACAGAGCTAGTGAACAGCACTGGAACACAGATCCATCTTCTATCTTACACTGTCCACTGGATTCCTCCCTCCTTGTGTCCATAAGACGCAGTACCTAAATTCTGGGACAGACCCCTGTGTCGATCCAACCTAAATCCAAATCCAGTGATGAAATGCAAACCATCTGAGAGTGAGCATGAAGAGGGCCCCTGCTCTAGGAACAAACTCAGGTGCTGTCCTCCCCCCACCCCACATTCCAACCCTCTCTCTCCAAAGATGTCAATTTCTTATCAGTTTTTGGATAACCTTTGTCCTCTTGCTAGACACATCCTTGAGTTAGGTACAGACGTGAGTGAGACATCTTTAGGTCAAAAGTGCTCCCCTAAGGGGCAAAGCCATCCAGTTACACTTAGGTCTATGTGGCCACTGAGTTTGACAGAGCAGCATCCTTGCCAAAGAGCTACGTAAAGTCTGCACTGTATTTAACTGAAGCTCTCTGATCCACTGTTTCAAAGCATATCTCTGCTGCCTTTCCTCCTAACACTGCATACTCTGCCTCCCCTCTTAAAAGTTGCTTGGTGGTAGATAATCTCTACACGTTGTCTGCCCCCAGCCTTTCCAAACTAACTGCACCATGCTGGCTATGTGTCCAGAACTATACTCCCCTCCTTTTCACTGCTGCACTTGACTGAATCTAGATTTCCCCACACTTAGTCCTCACTTCATATTGCATTCTTCTATATTCAAGTCTCATGAGCGTTGGTCTAGTAGGTGGAAACTAAGTTGCATGCCTTCACCCTAGAAAGGAAGTATGAAAATTCTATTTGGGGATGGTGGTACTAACAATATGGGAAACTGTATAGAAATGGTGGCCAATCATAGATGGCTTATGTCTACTTCAGAGGGCAATTTCAAAGTCTATAAAGTTCTGGATTTCTTGATCCAAAAATAGCTAAAATAACTGATAGTCTTAAAAGACCACAGCTTTTAGGACTATTTCCATGAGCCTCTACATTGAGTTCTTTACCCTTGACATTGAACGGGCTTTCTGTCACAGGAAAAGTACTGCTCATAGCAGTCAATCTATTTGATGGACAGGAGCAAAAGCTCCCCATACCCTTCCTGCACAGCCTAATAGATTTCCCCAAAAGTCACACAAGGAGAGAAGATGTGCCTCTGGTTTCTGACTCCAGAGGTGTAAATCTGGAATAAATGACAGAGTTCCTGCTAAAGGAGGAACATCAATGAGCCAGCATAATATTTATTATCTCAGCTAAAGTATACTACCTACCTAGTCTTGGAGTCACTCCAATCAATCATCAACTCTTTCTGATGTTACCTCAAAATTTTTTCAACTGTGTCCCCTCTTGCCTACCCTTCCCACCATGGCTTTATTTCAGACTTTCATTATCTTTTTTTGACCAGTGCCAATAGCTCCCAAACTGGTCTCTGTATTCAGTTTTGCCTCCTCAGGTTAATTCTCAGTACAGGTATCTTTCTAAGATGCAAATCTGATTTTATCATTCTACTGATTTAAATCCTTCAGTGCAATCCAAACTTGACAAAATTAGTCCTAAGTACTTCAACATGAAATTCTGTCCTCTATCTAACTGGGCTCATCTATCATGACCCTTACTCAAACTTCATACTCTACAAAACCAAACTGAATATAGTTGTATGTACTTATCTCTGGTTTTGCTCCTGTTCTTTCTGCCTAGACCAGGGGTCAGCAAACTATGACCCACTGGTCAAATCTGGACTATGGCCTGTTTTTGTACAACCACTGAACTAAGAATAGTTTTACATTCTGAAAAGCTGTAAAAAAAAAAATGAAAAATATGCAAAAGAGACCTACCGTTATAACCTGAAAAGCCTAAAATGCTAACTATCTGGTCATTTACAGAAAAAGTTTGCTGACCCTTGACCTAAAGTGCCCTTTCTTCCTCTGGCTTGGCTAGACCATTACTTTTCACTTAATACACACAAGATCATAAACCATCTCCTCCACGACATTTTCCTGTACAATTCCTTCTGTATCCAAGGTTAATGTTAGGAACATTTGCATGTTCTCATAATACCCAGAGAACCGTTCTGTTATTGAAGTACTCATTGCATTACAGAGAGTTATATGTCTTCCCAATTAGATAAGTTAGTTATATTATAAATTATTTTATCTATACAAATTTATCATACGCACATAATAAATGTTAATGGGATGAACTGTTGCTGCATAAAGGCATTGCAATTGACATCATATGGTATTACAGTAATTTAAATGATAGGAGCTCTCCGTGGTACTGGAGAGACTCTGCCTACAGCTTCTTCCCATACAATGCCCAGAACCTTTATGTTTTGTGTTTCTCAGTTACCTTCACCAGCCTCTATCATGACTTCATGACTTTTTCTGCTACTTTCTAGTCAACTTTCCATAGAACCCTAACTAACTCTTATCCAACTCTCTTCTGCTCCAGTTAACTGTACATACCTTTTTGGTCAGGGCATTTGGTGTGCACCAGATAGCCATATACTCACACACAATTTCTAGCCTCTTTGCAGTTCAAGGGCCCCTGTGAATAATTTTGACCAATGGGATATGAACAGAAGTGAAGTGTACTATTTCCTACTTGAAGCACAGAGCAGAGACTGAGTCCTCTAGCTTCCTTTATTCCCTTGCCTTGATAGCAGTGGAAGCCACACATTGTGATAGTATAGCCACAATATGGAAATACCTTAGATTGCTGAGTCCCTGCATGGAGGACCACTACCCTGAAGAGTCTTCAACTCCTATCAGACTATTGAGATAAGCTGCAACTTGGGGGTTAATTTGTTACCAAAGCAAAACTGAATTTCCCTGATTAATACATCCTTTTAATGTAACTCTTATCACACTTCATTTAATTCTATTTCCTTTATTAAATTTTAAGTTACTTGAGAAAAGTGGTTTGGTCTTACATTGATTTTGCACAGCATCAGTCAATAATTGTTTGCTAAATGAGCAGACTTAAGTCTGCTTTCGTCTTCTCCATAGTATTTCCTACTGTCAAAAAGAACAATAATCTGTTTACTTTACAGCAGTCAAAGGAAAACTGTGATGAATGTAAGCTGTGTAGCAGTAGTCAAGAGAAAGGACTCTAGAACCAAACTGCCTGGGTTCACGTCCCAGTTCTGCCATATACTAGCTATGTCCTTGTTAAATTATGTAAACCCCCTGTGCCTCAGTTTCCTTACACGTGAAATATGGAAAACAAACAATATTACCCATCTCATCAGGTTACATAGTTAACGCATGTAACGGTATAGAACAATACCTAGCCCATAATAAATACTATATAAATGTTGGCTTCTTCTACATCATTAAAACTTCTCGTTAGGGGCCCTAAATTTCTATCCATGTCCCTAGAAACTTACAGAACAAAGATATATTTTTCTGGTAAAGACATTTCATTCAGTAACTTCAGGCTTTGTTTTCTTACAGAATTAACTAATAAGTTAAAAAATATTAAATCGTACAATATAAAAAAATTACAGCTTAAACATGTAAAACATTATAATTATGGCAAGCACTTTATCTATATATATCATAGTGGCAGTTTATGTGCCACTAAGCAAAGCACCGTCTAAGAAAGCACCGTCACTTAATGAATGAATTGATGATATATATTTCATCATGTTTTCAATTCTACTGATTCCAAATCAGATAAAATAAATATCAATAAATTTTTAAAGACAGATCACAAGGAAATTGTTTTCAAATATGATGTATACTACTTTCATTTAAATTTTGTTAAAATTCATACTCCACTGAGGCAATAATTTGAATATTCTATCAGAAAAATGAGTGTTTCATATTCCTTAAGGTTAAATGACTGCAAAGTAGTCTTAGAAATTTAAAAATTCCTTTCATATTTAAAACATATTAGGAGGGGGCAGAGTCAAGATGGCAGCATGGGAAGACACAGAGTTCAGGGTCTCCTCACAACTAGGGCACCTGCTGGATGCTGGTGGGGGACCTTGATGCCCAGGGAGATGGGAGGAACCCCAAAGAGAACCGCTTGCGGGATCTTGGTTCACGAGCCGGGGGTCAGGCCAAAGCTCCTGCAGTGGGAGCTCTGAGTCTGAACCACTGGACTAACAGAGAACCTCAGACCCCAGGGAATATTCATTGGAGTGAGGTCTCCTGGAGGACCTCATCTCGGGACCAAGACCCAGCTCTACCCAACAGCCTACAAACTCCAGTGTTGGAAACCTCAGGCCAAACAACCAGTAAGACAGGAACACAATCCCACCCATCAAAAAAAAAAACAAAAAACAATGAGATGGCAAAAAAATATCTCACAAATGAAGGAGCAAGGCAAAAACCTGGAAGACAAAATAAACGAAGAGGAAATAGACAATCTGCCTGAAAAAATTCAGAGTAATGATAGTAAAGATGATCCAAAATCTCGGAAATAGAATGCAGGCACAGATTGAGAAAATACAAGAAATGTTTAACA
This sequence comes from Monodon monoceros, assembly GCF_005190385.1. Lineage (NCBI taxonomy): Eukaryota > Metazoa > Chordata > Mammalia > Artiodactyla > Monodontidae > Monodon > Monodon monoceros. The sequence continues at coordinate 18,978,634 of NW_021703776.1, read as the reverse complement.
AAGATCTAGAAGAACTAAAGAACAAATAAACAGAGATGGACAATAACTGAAATGAAAAATACACTGGAAGGAATCAGTAACAGAATAACTGAGGCAGAAGAACGGATAAGTGAGCTGGAAGACAGAATGGTGGAAATAACTGCCGAGGAGCAGAATAAAGAAAAAAGAATAAAAAGAATTGAAGACAATCTCAGAGATCTCTGGGACAACACTAAACACACCAACATTCGAATTATAGGGGTCCCAGAAGGAGAAGAGGAAAAGAAAGGGTCTGAAAAAATATTTGAAGAGATTATAGTGGAAAACTTCCCTAACAAGGGAAAGAAAAGAGTCACTCAAGTCCAGGAAGTACAGAGAGCCCCATACATGATAAACCCTAGGAGAAACACAACAAGACACATATTAATCAAACTAACAAAAATTAAATTCAAAGAAAAAATATTAAAAGCAGCAAGGCAAAAGTAAAAAAATAACATACAAAGGAATCCCCATAAGGTTATCAGCTGATTTTTCAGCACAAACTCTGCAGGCCAGAAGTGAGTGGCAGGATATACTTAAAGTGATGAAAGAGAAAAACCTACAACCAAGATTACTCTACCCAGTAAGGATCTCATTCAGATTTCATGGAGAAGTCAAAAGCTGTTCAGACAAGCAAAAGCTACAAGAATTCAGCACCACTAAACCAGGTTTACAACAAATGCTACAGAAACTTCTCTAGGCGGGAAACACAAGAGAAGAAAGAGACCCACAAAAACAAACCCAAAACAATTAAGAAAATGGTAATAGGACCATACATATCAATAATTACCTTGAATGTAAATGGATTAAATGCCCCAACCAAAAGACACAGACTGGGATGAATGGATACAAAAACAAGACCCATCTATATGCTGTCTACAAGAGACCCACTTCAGACCTAGGGACACATACAGCCTGAAAGTGGAGTGATGGAAAAAGATATTCCATGCAAATGGAAACCAAAAGAAAGCTGGAGTAGCAATACTTGTACAGATAAAATAGACTTTAAAATAAAGAATGTTACAAGAGATAAGGAAGGACACTACATAATGATCAAGAGATCAATCCAAGAAGAAGATATAACAATTATAAATGTTTATGCACTCAACATAGGAGCACCTCAATACATAAGGCAGGGCTTCCCTGGTGGCACAGTGGTTGAGAGTCCGCCTGCCGATGCAGGGGACGGGGGTTCGTGCCCCGGTCCGGGAAGATCCCACATGCCGCGGAGCGGCTGGGCCCGTGAACCATGGCCGCTGAGCCTGCGCGTCCGGAGCCTGTGCTCCGCAACGGGAGAGGCCACAGCAGTGAGAGGCCCGCGTACCGAAAAATAAAAAAAAAATAAAAATAAAAAAAAAAATTAAATACATAAGGCAAATGCTAACGACCATGAAAGAGGAAATCAACAGTAACACATAATAGTAGGGGACTTTAATGCCCCACTTACACCAGTGGACAGATCATCCAAACAGAAAATAAATAAGGAAACACAGGCTTTAAATGACACAACAGAACAGACAGATTTAATTGACATTTATAGAACATTCCACCCCAAAGTGGCAAAATACACTTTCCTCTCAAGGGCACATGGAACATTCTCCAGGACAGAGCACATCTTGGGTCACAAATCAAGCCTTGGAAAATTTAAGAAAACTGAAATTGTATCAAGCATCTTCTCTGACAACAACGCTATGAGACTGGAAATCAATTACAGGAAAAAAACTGTAAAAAACACAAATACATGGAGGCTAAACAGTGTGCTACTAAATAACCAAGAGATCACTGAAGAAATCAAAAAAATACATAGAAACAAATGACAATGAAAACACGAGGACTCAAAACCTATGGGATGCAGCAAAAGCAGTTCTAAGAGGGAAGCTTATGGCAATTCAATCTCACCTTAAGAAACAAGAAAAATCTCAAATAAACAATGTAACTATACACCTAAAGCAACTAGAGAAAGAAGAACAAAGAAAACCCAAAGTCAGTGGAATGAAAGAAATCAAAAGTTCAGAGCACAAATAAATGAAATAGAAATGAAGAAAACAATAGCAAAGATCAATAAAACTAAAAGTTGGTTCTTTGAGAAGATAAACAAAATTGATAAACCCTTAGCCAGACTCATCAAGAAAAAAAGGGAGGACACAAATCAATAAAATTATAAATGAAAAAGGAGAGATTACAACTGACGCTGCAGAAATACAAAGGGTTTTAACAGACTACTACAAGCTGGAGGAAACATACTCCCTGACTTCAAACTACACTACAAAGCTACAGTAATCAAGACAGTACGGTACTGACACAAAAACAGAAATATAGATCAATGGTACCAGTTAGAAAGAATGCAATATGGTCACCTAATTTATGACAAAGGAGGCAAGAACACAGAATGGAGAAAAGACAGCCTCTTCAATAAGTGGTGCTGGGAAAACTGGACAGCTACATGTAAAGAATGAAATTAGAACACTCCCTAACACCATACACAAAAATAAACTCCAAATGGATTAAAGACCTAAATGTAAGGTTAGACACTATAAAACTCTTAGAGGAAAACATAGGAAAAATACTCTTTGACATAAACCACAGCAAGATATTTTTTGACCCGCCTCCTAGAGTAATGAAAATAAAAACAAAAATAAACAAATGGGACCTAATGAAACATAAAAGCTTTTGCACAGCAAAGGAAACCATAAACAAGATGAAAAGACAACCCTCAGAATGGGAGAAAATATTTGCAAATGAAACAATGGAAAAAGGATTAATCTCCAAAATATACAAACAGCTCATGGAGCTCAACATCAAAAAAACAAACAACCCAGTTAAAAAATGGGCAAAAGACCTAAAGAGACATTTCACCAAAGAAGACATACAGATCGCCAAGAGGCACATGAAAAGTTGCTCAACATCACTAATTATTACAGAAATGCAAATCACAACTACAATGAGGTATCACCTCACACTGGTCAGAATGGCCATCATCAAAAAATCTACAAACAATAAATGCTGGAGAGGGTGTGGTGAAAAGGGAACCCTCCTGCACTGTTGGTGGGAATGTAAATTGATACAACCACTATGCAGAACAGTATGGAGGTTCCTTAAAAAACTAAAAATAGAACTACCATATGACCCAGCAATCCCACTACTGCACACATACCCTGAGAAAACCATAATTCAAAAAGAGTCATGTACCACAATGTTCACTGCAGTTCTATCTACAATAGCCAGGACATGGAAGCAACCTAAGTGTCCATCGACAGATAAATGGATAAAGAAGATGCGGCACATATATACAATGGAATATTACTCAGCCATAAAAAGAAACGAAACTGAGTTATTTGTAGTGAGGTGGATGGACCCAGAGTATGTCATACAGAGTGAAGTCAGAGAAAAACAAATGCCGTATGCTAACACATAGTTATGGAATCTAATAAAAAATGGTACTGATGAACATAGTGGAAAAATAGAGCAGGAATAAAGATGCAGACATAGAGAATGGACTTGAGGACACGGGGAGGGGGAGGGGGAAGCTGGGGTGAAGTGAGAGAAGCATCAACATATATACACTACCAAATGTAAAATAGATAGCTATGGGAAGCAGCAGCACAGCACAGGGAGATCAGCTCTGTGCTTTGTGATGACCTAAAGGGGTGGGATAGGGAGGGTGGGAGGGAGGATTAAGAGGGAGGGGATATGCGGATATATGTATGCATATGGCTGATTCCCTTTGTTGTACAACAGCATTGTGAAGCAATTATACTCCAGTAAAGATGTATTTAAAAATAAAACATATTAGGAAAAGAAAAAGAGACAAAACACAGCTATTTTAAAATTTATTATAATCTATTAACTCAAATTTAAGCAAAGCATATTGGTTTGACTAAAAATAATGATGCTGGGATTACTTGAATATACACTCACTTGAATGTTCACCAAAAAGGTTCTTAACAAAGCAAGTTATTGGCTAAAGGTAAATTTAAATTTTTTCTCTCCTGTAGTTTTCATTTATTTTTAATAAATCATGCCTACTTGAAGCCTTCGAAGTTTCTTCTTTACGTACAAATTATAGCATTCCAAGCTTCAGTTTGAATGATTATGTTTCCATTGTATGGCTTCTTTTAGGCTTTATGTAAAATATATAATCTTTAATGTGAACTTGTAACCATAAGTCTTATATTGCTGGTAAAGTTTACATCATTTCCAGTTTGTATTCTTTGAGAGAAAGAAATTTAATTTTAGGTTAGGAATTATCTATCTACAGTTTCTAACTGAAAAGGCAATCACCTAAACATTTTTTAAAAGAATCCATTTGTATACCTCTATTCATAGTTGGGAAGGAAATATTAGAATTTTTATATTTTAACATCAAATGTGTATGTTCTATAATATACAAAGTAGGTAAGTACAGGAGTATATGTATAGAATTTAGAAATTAAAAGTAAATAAATAGGAAAATAAATAATTATACATTCATGTTCAAAAACTTTACTAATAGAGGAGTCCAATTAAAAGAAAAATTTTGCTGTGCTTGGTTTAGAGCCTTCACTAGGTCAGGGAGGAAATTAAGAGATTTAGTGTGAATAACTGTCTCTCTTGTGACTTTCTGACATCAGGGAATCATCAGATTCTTAACTTATTCTCCTTTGGTTGGTAAGGAGATACAAATAGTGATGGGAATAAGGACAGACAAGGCTGTGATCTGAGCCCATTGCTGTATTTTTCAAGGGAATGTAAGGCGAACATGTCAGGGGAGCATACCAGAAGCCTGAAATCAGCAGAATGTGTTTCTGATTGGTCTGTTATGGAATTATGATCTACCCTGAAGATGCCAGATTTCTGCCAACAAAAGTTAAAGATTCCTTGAGGTCTTAACACAATGGAAGACTCATGCACAGATATTGGTAATACAAAGCAAACTACTCTAAGGATCATTATTTTGTGAGCCCAAAGGGATAGCAAATGCTTTGGGGACAGAATCAATAAACAATGACAGCAGCCTTTCAGCTTGGTTTTGAAAGGGAAGTATAATTCTGGAGGGGGGCTTGTTGCGAAAGGAACAGCATGCTCGAAGTGGAAAAGTGCTGGTCACACTGAGAGAACAAGGAGAAGTGGGAGTGGCTGGAATACAGTGCCGTGCATAGCAGGCACAAGGCGGGGGAGGGGGAGGGCTGGAAAGGCAGTTGAGGTCAGAAAGGAAGGCCCTTGAATGCCTCACTTAAAAATTTGCACTGGGGCTTCCCTGGTGGCGCAGTGGTTGAGAGTCTGCCTGCCAATGCAGGGAACACAGGTTCGAGCCCTGGTCTGGGAAGATCCCACATGCCGCGGAGCACCTAGGCCCGTGAGCCACAATTACTGAGCCTGCGTGTCTGGAGCCTGTGCTCCTCAACGGGAGAGGCCGCGATAGTGAGAGGCCCGCGCACCGTGATGAAGAATGGCCCCCACTTGCCACAACTAGAGAAAGCCCTCGCACAGAAACGAAGACCCAACACAGCCATAAATAAATAAAATTCAAAAAAAAAAAAATTCAAAAAAAAAAAATTTGCACTGCTGCAGGCACAATGAAGAGTGATTACTGGAATTTTGTATATGCAGAAGGAAATATTAAAATGGTAGTGGTGTGTAAAATGGATGGGTACAAACCAAAGAGCATAAAGGACAGTGCCTGGAAAATTACTGCAAGAGATCCAACAAGGCGTGAGAAGGGTTGGAATTCTGGTGTTAAGAGAAAGGTTTTTATTTGAATTCATTGCTTTATGCCTGGTATGAGTGTACTGGGGCTGCTGTAACAAAGTATCACAAGCTGGGCGGCTTAAAACGACAGGAATTTATTGTCTCACAGTTTGGGAGGCAAGAAGTCCAAAATCAAGGTGTCAGCAGGTTGTTTCTTTCTGAGGGCTGTCACGGAAATTTTGCTGATGCCTCTTTCTTAGCTTCTGGTGGGTCCAGGAGTTCCTTGATCTATAGGTACATCATTCCAATCCTCCACTGTCACATGGCATTCTCCCTGTGTCTCTGTATCTTCTTACAATTAGGACTTCATAACACAACTCAAATAAATGTAGAGGGTCATGAGGAACTGCAGTGCTCTCACTCAGAGATACATGTTTGCGATTAGTGTTCTGTGACTCAGGGTTAGGTACTGAGGCAATGCTTTATTAAGATGCTACCATATAAGAATAAGTCATTTTCTAAATATTGATTGATTTTACAATTCAGACTTGCCTAAAATGCAAAGTATAACAGAATGTAACATCACATAAAATAATGAGGGGTATTACTTAGAAGCGTGGGCAGCAGGAGGGGGAGAGATAATTTACATCAAAAAACAAATATATTGACAAAAAAGTCTAGAAAAAAGTTCTAGATTTGCAATTGGAAACTGCATGCAGGAGTCCACGTGACTTTTTGAAATTAATATGTATCTTTACAGAGAGGTAACCCATTGTCATCCATACAATTTTTTTTTAATATTGAAAATCACTGGCTAACATAAACTCTAAAAGAACATATAAACAGTTACAGTATAATGATAATCAAACATTTCATTAAAGACCTTCAGACAGGAAGAAGTCATTTGTACCTAGCAAAAGTTATTAGTAAAAACTATCCTAAGTTTACTTGCCAACACAATTAATTACACTACCCCCCCCCAATACTGCCACCCCACCCAACATGTTATTGATGAGAGCCAGGCAGAGTTTCGGCTTACAAGACAATATGATTCTTTATAAAGATGTCACAAGAGGTGACATCAAGATCTCTTTCTAAAGACTGGAAATATGACTAACTAAGCTATCATTGAATGTAGACTTTAGGAATTTTTTTTTTAAGCAATGAGAAGTTCTCTATGAAAGACTGAGATTGCACTTCATGAAAAAGTGTGGTTGCAAAAAGCCCACCCACACTGTCCAGTTTTTAGAGGAAGTTTATTTGGCCTCTTTTAAGCAGACTGTTTTTTTCCTTTCCATGCAAATAACAGGGGTGTAATAGTCTCACCTGGGGGTATAGGGATTTACAAACACAATTCCAATTACAAGGAACAGGATTTGCCCACGTAAGGGCCTGCTCAGAGGGCTTCTAATTTGCAGTGTCCCACCCCCACCTCCGCCCAAGGCTAAGCATAATTCTGTCCACATATGGAGAGTGCGTGGATGCCTGTGACCAGTGCACCAGGTGGGAGGTTTGGAGCTTGCAGTCAGGGAGGCTGAGCAGATGATTTACAGCTGACGTCTAAGAGCTCCATAGAGAACCTCCAAGCACTGCACGAAATGCCGCCAATCAGACAAACCCGGTGGTGGCAAATGGGCTTGGCATTAACAACAGAAATAAAATATGCTAATCAGTTGTTCTGCTCCAGGAAAACAGGTCACCAGGGAAGGGGTGGGAGGGAAGCCACATCTTTAAGGATTTGCAGAAGTTTTTGGTTAAATTTCGACATTTATCTCTAGTCATGACTTCACTAATATTTCCACCTCATTTACGACCTAGTAATGTTTTATGCAACCACCCTCTTCAGCAGTCTCTTTGGAAATCTTCAAATCCACTTCTATGGTACCAGCAGCTACCATAGCTACCAGCAGCTACAGCAACTGTGGCACTTAAAATACGTATAACATGTCTACTTCATTTTAAAATATTCTCTATGGGATGCAGTATAGTGTAACGGTTAAGTACAACAGGGTCAGCCCTAGGCAAACTAGGTTCAAATCCTGTCTCCGCCGTTTAATAGCTGTGTGATCTTCGTCAACTTAAAATCTCTAGGCCTCCATTTCCTCACCTATAAAATGGTAATGTAATAATAACTAATTTTTAGAATTACTGAGAGAATTAAATGAGTTACTATAAGCATAGCTCTTGGAATGGTACCTGGCACACAGTACTCAACAAACGTTAGCTACTGTAATTCAGTACACTGTTCACCTTTGACATGATAATTGCATTCTTAAGTATAATACTATAAAATTTGAGTATTCAAGCCAAATACTTTGATGGCTTATAGTGGGGTCTAGGAGTTAGAAGTATGCAGAAATAAGAGGTAATGGGAGCATTGTGGTTTTTTGTAGTTGTAATTATATAGTTACAGAGCCTAAACGTCATGAAAACATAAAGTATTTGATTAAACTTAGACTATTCACAAAAGCCTTTCCTTTCTGACCTGAACCAGCACTGTCATTAGTGTATCCCTTACTGGATATCTTTATTGCATCACCTTGATTACCCATTGCTTTATTACACAAAAACACAGAGACACTCCAACAATGTAGCAATGGTGCTCCCAAAGCTTTTATTCTTCATTATAGCAAATGTTGACGATGTGACTCAAATTTTATTTACTAATTAACTGATCCTATTATGTCCAACTGGCCTTAGAAATGATTACTAGCCCCCTAGGAAAAAAAATCCTTGTATGTTTTATTACACATAATGAAGACCTGAGCCCAGGCTTGCCAAAGAAAATAGAAGACTGGTGATAAAAGACCTCAATTCTATATTTTCAAGTCTTCACAACTGTGGGGCAGTCATTGAGATTGCAGCAAAAATTTGTGGTGCAGTCACTGAGATTGTAGCAAAAATTTGATCCTTTTAGCTTTAAAACTGAAGGGTAAAAAGAGGGGAGTGGATAGAGGGGAGGGGCAATAGAGGGGTAGGGAATTAAGAGGTACAAACCATTAGGTATAAAATAAGCTACAAGGATATATTTTACAACACAGGCAATGTAGCCAATATTTTATAATAACTATAAATGGAGAATTACCTTCACAAATTGTGAATCACTATATTATACACCTGTAAGTTATATAATATTGTACAGCAACTATACTTCAATTTAAAAAAAGCTGAAGGGTGGAAAAAAACTGGCCAGTTGAAAGGATAGAAAAAAGTAGAGAAGACTATAGAAATTATCAGATTAGTTTTAGTGAGAAAAAAAAGCATGTTTTGTGTATCTTCTGAGTGTGTGCAAAAAACCCTGACACTAATGCTACTCAAAAAATGGCCACTCCAATTTCACCATGATGATGCTCTGCACTTTTGGTACCTTTAAAGGTTTCATATTTAGTCTTACAAATACTGGATTATATATAATGTAAGTATAATGTTAATTGAATTTCTAACATGGCGCACAATGTATACAATTTTATTTGATTTCCCCTCGTAAAATAACTTTATGGCAACTGAACTTTTTTTCACAAAACCTAGAGTCCTAATCTTGATTTTGTTTCTGTGTCAGATCTATAGCAAGCTTCCCAAAATTGAATAAATGGAGCACAAAACATAGTGACAGAGGTTTTAGGATTTGTCTGACTTGCTTTCAGTTCACTGAGAAAAGATTACAGAGCGAAGATAAGATATCCAATGTTAAGACACTGAGACCACTTCAATTTTTTTTAAATGTGCACAATGACGACAATTAACATTCCTCAAATCCCCATGAACAAAATGTCAAAGCAATATAAGTAAACCATTAAGCTATATCCTCTAAAGGCATTAGTGCAATTACTTATTTTATTGGCTTTAAAGATGCAAGCCAAGCCATGATAAACTGAATTGGACATATGCTGTTCATTATATCATAACTATAAATGGAAATATTTATATTTCCCCAGATGTTTCTATCAACAGCAGAAGGTAATTAATTATGACAAGACTAAAAAATAATAAGAACAAAAAAAACACTGAAATAACTTTACACTCCCCTCAAAACATTTAATATTCATCGGATTATGAAATCTGTGAGGCAAATACTTCAACACTTCTTTGCTATGTTCCCTAAGGGATTAAGGTATTTAAGTTTTTATTTTAATTATAATGTGTAGCAAGCCAATTATTATATGGAGTAAGTCAGTGAATGGGATCACACTGCTTTATGGGTCCTGTGATAGTACTGAGAACTTCATGTTTAGATGCTGGAAAACATGTAATGAGGAAAAACCTGTTGAAGGAGTCTCTGAAGTGATAAGAGTCTCATTAGGTCACATGCCAATCGCCTATGCTTATCACCTATGCTTCTGGAACAATCAGCTACAGATTGGAGGTTCCAAGAACCCCTCCTTGGACTTCAGACACTGGTCTCAAGTCCAGGTTGTTACCTGTACTTCTCAGTAACTGGCTATAAATCAGAGGTTACCAAGACCCCCTCCTAAGGTTTGATTTATTTGCTAGGGCGGTTCACAAAACTCAGAGAAACATGTTACTTACTAAATCACCAGTTTATTGTGAAAGGATATAACTCAGCAACAACCAGATGAAAGAGACGCATTGGGTAAGGTATGAGGAAGGGGCACAGAGCTCCCAGGCCCTCTCCAGATGTGCCAAATTTCCACCTGGAAGCTCTCTGAGCCCTGTCCTTTTGGGTTTTTTATGAAGAATTCATTACACAGTCACGACTGATTAAATCATTTGCGATTTGTGATGATTCAACCTCCAGCTCCTCTCCCCTCTTGGGAGGTTGAGGGGTGGGAAGGTTCACTGAAAGTGCCAACCTTTTAATCACATGGTCACCTCTGCTGACAAACAAGCCCCATCCTTAGGTTACCAAAGGCCTTTCTAAAAATCACCTTATTAACATAACAAAAGACATTTAAATGGCTCTTATCACAGGAAATTCCAAGGGTTTTAGGAGTTCTGTGCCAGCAACTAAGTCAAGAACAAATATGTATTTCTTATTATAAATCACAATATCACATATGCAAAAATAAAGTCAGATTTTGCCAGTAGGGGACTCATAAATTAACTCAGTGGCTACCCCTCAGGTTTAGCTCCCTCTGATTATAACTCTAAACTCTCTTGGATAAGACCAAGACACAGGAAGTCCAAGAAGCAAAATGGAATATAACAAGTACAAATTTTCTCACTAAAGAAGGAAAACCTAAGATTTTTCGGGTAGTACAAAAAGGTGATCTTTTTGGGTTTTTTTTTAACATCTTTACTGGAGTGTAATTGCTTTACGATGTTGTGTTAGTTTTTGCTGTACAACAAAGTGAATCAGCTACATGTATACATATATCCCCATATCCCCTCCCTCTTGCGTCTCTCTCCCACCCTCCTTATCCCACACCTCTAAGTGGTCACAAAGCACCAAACGATCTCCCTGCGCAATGCAGGATCTTCCCACTAGCTATATGTCGTTTGGCAGTGTATATATGTCAATGCTACTCTTCCACTTCACCCAAGCTTCGCCCTCCCACCCCATGTCCTCAAGTCCATCTTCTATGGCTACCTCTTTATTCCTGCCCTGCAACTAGGTTCATCAGTACAATTTTTTTTTTTTTTAGATTCCACATATATGCATCAGTGCATTTGTTTTCCTCTTTCTGACGTACTTCACTCTGTATGACAGACTCTAGGTCCATCCACCTCACTACAAATAACTCAGTTTCATTTCTTTTTATGGCTGAGTAATATTCCATTGTATATATGTGCCACATATTCTTTATCCATTCATCTATCGATGGACACCTAGGTTGCTTCCATACCCTGGATATTGTAAATAGTGCTGCAATGAACATTGTGGTACATGACTCTTTTTGAATTATGGTTTTCTCAGGATATATGACCAGTATACACTTTCATCAGTAGTGGGATTGCTGCGTCATATGGTAGCTCTATTTTTAGATTTTCAAGGAACTTCCATACTGTTATCCATAGTGACTGTATCAATTTACATTCCTACCAACAGTGCAAGAGGGTTCCCTTTTTCCACACCCTCTCCAGCATTTACTGTTTGTAGACTTTTTGATCATGGCCATTCTGACTTGTGTGACATGATACCTCATTGTAGTTTTGATTTGCGTTACTCTAATGATTAGTGATGTTGAGCATCCTTTCATGTGTTCGTTGGCAATCTGTATATCTTCTTTGCAGAAATGTCTATTTAGGTCTTCTGCCCATTTTTGGATTCGGTTTTTTGGTTTTCTGATATTGAACTGCATGAGGTACTTGTAAATTTGGGGAATTAATCCTTTGTCAGTTGCTTCATTTGCAAATATTTTCTTCCATTCTGAGGGTTGTCTTTTCGTCTTGTATATGGTTTCCTTTGTTGTGCAAAAGCTTTTAAGTTTAATTCGGTCCCATTTATTTATTTTTGTTTTTATTTCCATTTCTCTCGGAGGTGAGTCAAAAAGGATCTTGCTGTGATTTATGTCATAGAGTGTTCTATGAGTTTGATAGTGTCTGGCCTTACATTTAGGTCTTTCATCCATTTTGAGACTATTTTTGTATACAGTGTTAGGGATTGTTCTAATTTCATTCTTTTACATTTAGTTGTCCAGTTTTCCCAGCACCACTTATTGAAGAGGCTGTCTTTTCTCCATTGTATATTCTTGCCTCCTTTATCAAAGATAAGGTGACCATATGTGTGTGGGTTTATCTCTGGGCTTTCTATCCTGTTCCATTGATCTATATTTCTATTTTTGTGCCAGTACCATACTGTCTTGATTACTGTAGCTCTGTAGTATAGTCTGAAGTCAGGGAGCCTGATTCCTCCAGTTCCCTTTTTCTTCCTCAAGATTGCTTTGGCTATTTGGGGTCTTTTGTGTTTCCATAAACTGTGAAATTTTTTGTTCTTTCTGTGAAAAATGTCATTGGTAGTTTGATAGGGATTGCACTGAATCTGTAGATTGCTTTGGGTATAGTAATTTTCACAATGTTGACTCTTCCAATCCAAGAACATGGTGCATCTCTCCATCTGTTTGTATCGTCTTTGATTTCTTTCATCAGTGTCTTATAGTTTTCTGCATACAGGTCTTTTTTCTCCTTTGGTAGGTTTATTCCTAGGTATTTTATTCTTTTTATTGCAATGGTAAATGGGGGTTTTCCTTAATTTCTCTTTCAGATTTTTTATCATTAGTGCATAGAAATGCAAGTGATATCTGTGCATTAATTCTGTATCCTGCTACTTTACCAAATTCATTGATTAGCTCTAGTAGTTTTCTGGTAGCATCTTTAGGATTCTCTATGTATAGTATCATGTCATCTGCAAACGGTGACAGTTTTACATCTTCTTTTCCGATTTAGATTCCTTTTATTTATTTTTCTTCTCTGATTGATGTGGCTAAAACTTCCAAAACTATGTTGAATAATACGGGTGAGAGTGAGCAACCTTGTCTTGTTCCTGATCTTACAGGAAATGGTTTCAGTTTTCCACCACTGAGAATGATGATGGTTGTGGGTTTGTCATATATGGCCTGTATTATGTTGAGGTAAGTCCCCTCTATGCCTACTTTCTGGAGAGTTTTTATCATAAATGGGTACTGAATTTTGTTGAAAGCTTTTTCTGCATCTATTGAGATGACCATATGGTTTATATCCTTCAGTTTATTAATATGGTTTATCACATTGATTGATTTGCATATATTGAAGAATCCTTGCATTCCTGGGATAAACCCCACTTAATCATGGTGTATGATCCATGGTGTATGTATGTGCTGTTGGATTCTATTTGCTAGTATTTTGCTGAGGATTTTTGCATCTATGTTCATCAGTTATATTGGCCTCTAGTTTTATTTTTTTGTGACATGTTTGTCTGGTTTTGGTATCAGGGTGATGGTGGTCTCATAGAATGAGTTTGGGAGTGTTCCTCCCTCTGCTATATTTTGGAAGAGTTTGAGAAGGATGGGTGTTAGCTCTTCTCTAAATGTTTGTTAGAATTGGCCTGTGAAGTCATCTAGTCCTGGGCTTTTGTTTGTTGGAAGATTTTAATCACAGTTTCATTTCAGTACTTGTGATTGGTCTGTTTATAATTTCTATTTCTTCCTGGTTCAGTCTCAGAAGGTTGTGCTTTTCTAAGAATTTGTCCATGTCTTCCAGATTGTCCATTTCATTGGCATGGAGTTGCTTGTAGTAATCTCTCATGATCATTTGTATTTCTGCAGTGGCAGTTGTTACTTCTCCTTTTACATTTCTAATTCTGTTGATTTGAGTCTTCTCCCTTTTTTTCTTGATGAGTGTGGCTAATGGTTTATCAATTTTGTTTAACTTCTCAAAGAACCAGCTTTTAGTTTTATTGATGTTTGCTATTGTTTCCTTCACTCCTTTTTCATTTATTTCTGATCTGATCTTCATGATTTCTTTCCTTCTGCTAACTTTGGGTTTTTTTGTTCTTCTTACTCTAATTGCTTTAGGTGTAAGATTAGGTTGTTTAGTTGAGATATTTCTTGTTTCTTGAGGTGGGATTGTATTGCTATAAACTCCCCTCTTAGAACTGCTTTTGCTGCCTCCCATAGATTTTGGGTCTTCATGTTTTCATTGTCATTTCTTTCTAGGTATTTTTTAATTTCCTCTTTGATTTCTTCAGTGATCTCTTGGTTATTCAGTAGTGTACTGTTTAGCCACCCTGTGTTTGTATTATTTACAGTTTTTTTCCCTGTAATTGATATCTAGTCTCATAGCATTGTGGTCGGAAAAGATACTTGATACGACTTCAATTTTCTGAAATTTACCAAGGCTTGACTTGTGACCCAAGGTATGATCTATCCTGGAGAATGTTCCATGAGCACTTGGGAAGAAAGTGCATTCTGCTGTTTTTGGATGGAACATCCTATAAATATCAATTAAATCCACCTTATTTAATGTATCATTTAAAGCTTGTGTTTCCTTATTATCATTTTGAATGGTCTGTCCATTGAAAGTGGTGAAAGTGGGGTGTTAGAGTCCCTACTCTTATTGTGTTACTGTCGATTTCCCCTTTTATGGTTGTTAGCATTTGCTTATGTATTGAGGTGCTCCTATGTTGGGTGCATAAATATTTACAACTGTTATATATTCTTGGATTGATCCCTTGATCATTATGTAGTGTCCTTCTTTGTCTCTTGTAATAGTCTTCATTTAAAGTCTATTTTGGCTGATATGAGAATTGCTACTCCGGTTTTCTTTTGATTTCCATTTGAATGGAATATCTTTTTCCATCCCCTCACTTTCAGTCTGTGTGTGTCCCTAGGTCTGAAGTGGGTCTCTTGTAGACAGCATATATACATATGGCTCTTTTTTTTGTATCCATTCAGCCAGTCTATGTCTTTTGATTGGAGCACTTAATTCATTTACATTTAAGGTAGTTATCGATATGTATGTTCGTATTACCATTTTCTTAATTATTTTGGGTTTGTTATTGTAGGTCTTTTCCTTCTCTTGTGTTTCCTGCCTACAGAAGTTCCTTTAGCATTTGCTGTAAACCTGGTTGTTGGTGTTGAATTCTCTTAGCTTTTGCTTGTCTGTAAAGGTTTTAATTTCTCCGTCAAATCTGAATGAGATCTTTACTGGGTAGAGTAATCTTGGTTGTAGGTTTTTCCCTTTCATCACTTTAAATATGTCCTGCCACTCCCTTCTGGCTTGCAGAGTTTCTGCTGAAAGACTGGCTGCTAATCTTATGGGATTCCCTTGTATGTTATTTCTTGCTTTTCCCTTGTTGCTTCTAATATTTTTTCTTTGTATTTAATTTTTGATAGTTTGATTAATATGTGCTTTGGCGTGTTTCTCCTTGGATTTATCCTGTATGGGACTCTCTGTGCTTCCTGGACTTGACTACTTCCTTCCCCATGTTAGGGAAGTTTTCAACTATAACCTCTTCAAACATTTCTGCAGACCCTTTGTTTTCCTCTTCTCCTTCTGGGACCCCTATAATTTGAATGTTGGTGCATTTAATGTTGTCCCAGAGGTCTCTGAGACTGTCCTCAATTCTTTGCATTCTTTTTCTTTATTACTTTCTGCAGCAGTTATGTCCACTATCTTATCTTCCAGGTCACTTATCTGTTCTTCTGCCTCAGTTATTCTGCTATTGATTCCTTCTAGAGAATTTTAAATTTCATTTATTGTGTTGTTCATCATTGTTTGTTTGCTCTTTAGTTCTTCTAGGTCCTTGTTAAACATTTCTTGTATTTTCTCCATTCTATTTCCAAGATTTTGGATCATCCTTACTATCATTACGCTGAATTCTCTTTCAGGTAGACTGCCTATTTCCTCTTCATTTGTTTGGTCTGGCAGGTTTTTACTTTGCTGCTTCATCTGCATATTTCTGTGTCTTCTCATTTTACTTAACTTACTGTATTTGGGGTCTTCTTTTCACAGGCTGCAGGTTCATAGTTCCCATTGTTTTTGGTGTCTGCCTCCGGTGGGTGAGGCTGGTCCAGTGGCTTGTGTAGGCTTCCTGGTGGAGGGGACTGGTGCCTTTGTTCTGGTGAGTGGGGCTGGATCTTGTCTTTCTGGTAGGCAGGGCCATGTCTGGTGGTATGTTTTGGGGTGTCTGTGAACTTCTTATGATTTTAGGCAGCCTAAAATCATAAGCCTGCTAATGGGTGGGGTTGTGTTCCTGTCTTGCCAGTTGCTCGGCATGGGACCTCCAGCACTGTAACTTGCTGGCTGTTGAGTGGAGCTGGGTCTTAGCATTGAGATGGAGATCTCTGGAAGAGCTCTTGCCGATTGATATTATGTGGGGCTGGGAGGTCTTTGGTGGTCCCATATCCTGAACTCGGCCCTCCCACCTCAGAGACTCAGGCCTGACACCAGGCCAGAGCACCAAGACCCTGTCAGCCACACGGCTCAGAAGAAAAGGGAGATAATAAGAAAGAAAATAAATAAATAAGTAAATTTTTAAAAATTATTAAAATAAATATTTTTTTAATAATAAGGAAAGAAAAAAAAGAAAGAAGAGAGCAACCAAACCAATAACAAATCCACCAGTGATAACAAGCGCTAAAATGTATACTAAGATAAACATAAAAATCATAAACAAATCAGTCGCAGATAGCAAACCCCAAGTCTACAGTTGCTCCCAACTTCCACCACCTCAATTTTGGGATGATTGGTTGTCTATTCAGGTATTCCACAGATGCAGAGTACATCAAGTTGATTGGGGAGATTTAATCTGCTGCTCCTGAGGCTGCTGGGAGAGATTTCCCTTTCTCTTCTTTGTTCGCACAGCTCCTGAGGTTCAGCTTTGGATCTGGCCCCGCCTCTGCATGTTAGTCGCCCTCAGGCATCTGTTCTCTCCCAGACAGGATGGGGTTAACGCAGCAGCTGCTTAGGGGACTCTGGCTCACTCGTACAGCGGGGAGGAAGGGGTATATGGTAGTTATAGTTGGAATCTGGGGCAAGCCTGTGGCACCA
Source organism: Monodon monoceros (assembly GCF_005190385.1). Classification (NCBI taxonomy): domain Eukaryota; kingdom Metazoa; phylum Chordata; class Mammalia; order Artiodactyla; family Monodontidae; genus Monodon; species Monodon monoceros. The sequence continues at coordinate 18,961,522 of NW_021703776.1, read as the reverse complement.
GAGGCCAGTATGACATTGCAATAGCCTAAGGCGCACCGTGTGTTCTCCCGGAGAACTTGTCCCTGGATCACGAGGCCCTGGCAGTGGCAGGCTGCACAGGCTCCCGGGGGTGTGTGGATAGTGACCTGTGCTTGCACACAGGATTCTTGGTGGCTGCAGCAGCACCATTAGCATTTCATGCCCGTCTCTGGGGTCTGAGCTGATAGCCACGGCTCACACCCATCTCTTGAGCTTGTTTAGGCAGTGCTCTGCCTTCTGTGGGCAGACAGGGAAGGAATCCCCTCTCCTCACACACCCTGAAACAATGGTCTCTTGCCTCTCAGGCAGGTCCAGAATTTTTCCCGGACTCCCTCCTGGCTAGCTGTGGTGCACTAGCCCCACAGGCTAGTTCACGCAGGCTGTGTTCACGCAGGCTGTGTTCACGCAGCCAACCTCAGTCATCTCCCTGGGATCTGACCTCGGAAGCCTGAGCCTCAGCTCCCAGCCCCCATCTGCCCCAGCAGGTGAGCAGATGAGCAGACAAGCCTCTCTGGCTGGTGAGTGCTGGTCAGCACCAGTCCTCTGTGTGGGAATCTCTCCGCTTTGCCCTCTGCACCCCTGTGGCTGTGCTCTCCTCCGTGGCTCCGAAGCTCCCCCCCCGCCCATGCCCCATCTCCGCCAGTGAAGGGGCTTCCTAGTGTGTGGAAACTTTTCCTCCTTCACAGCTCCCTCCCAGAGGTGCAGGTCCCATCCCTATCCTTTTGTCTCTGTTTATTGTTTTTTCTTTTGCCCTACCCAGGTACGTGGGGAGCTTCTTGCCTTTTGGGAGGTCTGAGGTCTTCTGCCAGCGTTCAGTAGGTGTTCTGTAGGAGTTGTTCCACATGTAGATGTATTTTTGATGTATCTGTGGGGAGGAAGGTTATCTCCACGTCTTACTCTCCGTCATCTTGAAGGTCCCCTCCAGAATGGTGATCTTTTGGTGTATGAATGTGAAAATGCTTGGCTGTCAGTAAATATGAAATATTGCAGCACTGAGTATTTCTACTTGATTATGGCTGATACATAGACTTCAGGAAGATGAAAGGCAATGATAACTGGAAATTAATTTTAGTTATTGTATCAGTCATCCTACTGTGGTACTGGTCTCCATTTATGCCTTTATCTATCATCCATCCATCTATCTTTCTATCTACCTACCTCATCTCTCAATCTCTCTTTCCTCCCCCAGGCTGGCCCGTCTCTCTGTCTCTTTCACTCCCATGCCTCTTTCTCTTTTTTTTTCCCATTCCTCTTTTATGTTTCCACCTTTCAGGTGCCCTAACTTATGGTTCCCATGTTTGGAGCATGGAACATGACAGGTCCTCACTATATTCCTAGTGAAATAAAGGATTAAAGTTTTGCTTTATGAACTCTTCATCTAAAGTGAAACATGTGATGATTCCTAGATAAGGGACCAAAGATGAAGGGGATATGACTGAAAGGCAGAAAGGTCAGCAGTAGTGAAACATAAAGTGGAGAAGGAACAGAAATCTAAGCCTTGGGCAGCCTTAGGCATCCAGGATGCTCTCTTCCAGCAGATAGGAGGCAAGGAGCAGACGGTCTAAAAGATGGTAAAAATGTTTATCTGATCCAAAACAGGCAGCAAATCAGATAATGGGCACGTCCCTTTCCCCCAATTGAGGAATGTAAAGATTTACTTAGGGAGAGCCACATACTTGAGTGAACATCTATTCAAGTTCACATCAACACTTACTGGGGAGTGAGAATGTCCAACAGGCTAGGGACCTGAAGAGCTGAAACAGGCCAAACACAGAGAGGGAAAAAGGAAGAAAAGATTTAAGAACTCGGCCATCTGCTATTTAAATAATAAAGCCCAGCAAAAGAGACTAAAAAGAATAAGCAGTAATGTGGGCCACCTATAATGAACAGTTTGGCAACTATGAAAAAGAAGTGTGTCATTTGGTGGGGGGGGGGGCACGCTGCAGGGCATGCAGAATCTTAGCTCCCCAATTGAACCCGTGCCCCCTGCAGTGGAAGTGGGAGTCTTAACCACTGGACCACCAGGGAAGTCCCAAGGTGTGTCATTTTGAATGAAGGTATTAAGATGCTTATGACTCTAAGAAGAAAAGACACAAAGCATAAAAGCAAAAGGAATAATAATGATCATTATAGTCTCTACTGAAAAGACAACTGTGACACCATGTACCATGTGAAAGAATCAGAATGTTAGAGCCAGAAGTGGCCCTGGAAGCATCTGATTTAATCCTCTCCTTTTACAGATGAGGAAACTTGGGCTCGGGCAGGTAAAGTGATATGTCTAAGGACACAGAGATCATGAGTGAGAAGTCTGGGGTTAGAACCCAGGACTCAGAGGCCCAGACTGCTATTCTGAAAATCACACACCCCTGTAACAGGGGGAATCCTTTTAATGGCCTCACATTAGTGTTCTCTTTTCATGGGACACTGACTCTTAGAGTTTTGAAAAAGCTACAGAATGGGGCTTAAAGTGGGGGCATCTAGAGGGTGGAATACAGAGGGTGGCAGACTGCTCAGTGGGATTAGACTAAATAAAACATTCAATATTTATATATCCTATATCTATAGAGTGATTTCTTTCAAGGTGCTTTTCTGTACATTTCTTCAGCTGAATCTCCTTTGAGACTGGTAAAAGCTCCATTCTTCAATGAGGACATTCCACTCCAAGACAGTACAGTGGAGTCACATCTTACATTTCACATAAGGTAACATCACTTATAATCAATATTTTCCCTTTAAAAGTCCCCTAAGTTGCTCAGCATTGGAAGATATCACTGTTTTGTTGGCTGGCTGAGCACTGAATGTGGTAGTTGGCTTACATGAATGTGATATGTTTTGCAAAACACATGCATCCTTAAACAATAAAGTTACACTGAGCCCGGGGGATGTTCACACTACTGAAGCCATGAAGAACTCAGGCAAACTGAAGCAACAGCAGATTGACATCTCGTATTTTGCCTTCCCTCAGGGGTATATGCTGTTTGGATGGGAAGATAGGTAGAATCACTTGCACCATTTATTTTTATTCTTCCTTCTGTCTCTCTCAACTATAGTAGAATTCTCATAACAAACATATATATGACACTACTCCACTCTAAGTGACTAACCCAAGGTCACAAGGCTAGTTAGTGTTATTTCAGGCTCTTAGGTGTATGATATCCTGAAAAAAGTTAATGAAAAATGTTTATTTTCAAAGGTAGAGTGTGGAAATCCCTGAACTTGCAGTCAAGACACCTTGATTTAGTACCCGCATCTGATGTTTGAAAGCCATGGAACATTAGTCAATTTGCCCAACCTCTCCATATTAGTTCCTTTACCTGGAAAAGGGGTTAATATTACCGATCTTTTACTTATAGTATGTTATATGGATCAAATGGAAAAAAATGCCAGGTAGAATATTTTGTAAACAGAACAGCCATAACAAATGCAAGAATTATTGTTATTTAAAAATATCAGTTGCTGTCTTGGAATTGACCCTGGAAATGTGATAAACTTCTCAGTCTATTACTAGAAGCAAGCAGTGAGTACTAGTTCATCCCACGTGAAAGAGCACAACAACTTAAAAAAAAAACAAACCATGATTAAAGTTGGCAAAAACATATCAAAACAGATTTGCTTTGTCTTCCTCGTTCTCCCATCGAATCAAGGTTTATTTGAAAGACCCACTATAGGGCATGTTTGATAGCAGGTGTGGGCTTGCTTCTTTTTAGGAATGGATGTAGCTTTGGTAACCCAATTTATTAAACGTGCAATTTATTATATTTTTAAAAACTAGATATTTGTGATTGTACCCCTGAAATCATTTAGACCCCAGTAACTCAATTAGATAACCAAAGTAGATATTACAAAGTAGTTATTTTTCTCTTATTTTCATATTTTAAGTCAAAAAGAGAAGTGCTGTAATTGAATTTAATCAGGCATTCCTACCAGTAAAATACCTTTGGAACATGTACCACAGTACCGGGTCTTTATTTTATAAAATATATACACTTATTACTGCACTATTATATTTTACACATTATAAAATACACAAAATTAGAAATTGTAAAAGGATAGGATAATGACAAAACTAACAGTATAAAAACAGAAGTTCTAATATTTTCTTCACATCATCCAGTGGATCATCTTCTCTGCCCCCTATGACATACACATAGCCTCCCCCATCCCCTGACATACACACACATGAGGGACATAGAACTAGATTGTTTTTGTTCATTAATTAATTAGAGAAGGAATTATTATCTATCCCTAATTACTAGCTTAATATGTCAACAAATTTCACCTATTAAACAAAACAAGGTGATACATATAGTTGTATTTTAAAATTAAATAACCCCAACCAAAAATGAGAACTAGTTAACACTGAAATTAGACTGCTTCAACCACACAACTGTACCTGAATACATGTTAAATATTACATAAGTTCTGCAACAGGTAGGTAAGTGACAGTTAATATTTACTTGAAGCAATTTAACTAAGCATTTCTGTGTGGATCTTGTCACAAAATAAACATTATTTATGTACTCTTATTGTTGCACTGTGTGCATGAGGAAGTACCTTCATTTAAAAGAGAAACTCGATAAACCAGACTATTCATATTTCCCAGTTTGATAACTACCCCACAAGGTCAATTCTTAAGAGAAAGATTAGTTCATTATATTGCCTTACTGAAAAAAAAAAACAACAAAAACTCACATACAAGTTCGTTATGTGTCCTTTGGGCATGAAAATATAAAGTCACAGAAGATTCTATGTTACTTTTTTGTTTTGGAACATATATTACAAACCATTTAAAATGTGCTATATCAAAGTGGCTGAGCTTTCTATGCAGCTATCACACTTAAACAAAAAAAAAATACAATTTAACAGAGAATATCTAAAAATATTTCCTAGGAGAAAATCAATATTTATTCCACTGAAATATCTAAATTAATTCTTGGCTCAGAATTCTTACATTTGAATATGTATTTAATAAAGAATCTTTGGCGCTGTTCCTGATTTGGCATATTTTCCTCTATGTCATCTTGAAATTTAATTTCCTCTTGACTGCGGGAGGCTATAATGTTTAGTAACTATGCAAGTAGATATACTATTGATTTCAGAATAGCAAGGGGAAAAAAATCTACCAGTTTTCTTTGTGTGATAAAACAATGTGTACCAATCGCAAACTGCCTAATTCATAATCCAAACCAGAGCAGACTCCAGGCAACGCTGTGAAGTCAGCCAAATTCATCCACTGCATCCTCCCACCTCTCTCTTCAATGCCTTTTTTCCTCCTGGCGCCAAGTGCTCTTCCGCTCTGTCCAAGCGCTTGACAAAATTCAAAGCACTATTTTAAGAAAAAAATTTGGCCCTACCCAAAGGCACCCCTAAGGTCACCTCCATACACAAGTGGGATGGTGTTCCATATGGATACAGATACAAAGAGAGTGCCTGAATTTTCATAATGAAATGCCACCTGCATCCCTGTAACCTAAAACACGCAGATCTCTTTTTAATCAGAAAATAGGATATCAGGAACCAATTTGAAAATTCAGCCTCTGGCTGACCAAGCTAAATCATCTGAATTTAAAGAAAGCTTATAAGGGCCATGTTAATATCTTTAGGCATCCTAAACCCTATTTCTGGGTTAAAATAAACTTAAAAAGCAAAATAATGTTTTCTAAACCTACCTCCACAAGGCAATTGATTAAAGGTATTTTATTAAATTTTATTTTATAGAAAATGTTAAACAAGGAAATGCATTTGAAGATTATTTCTATATCATTTCAGAACCTTAATCCATAAGAAAGTGTCCTTAGTTAAGTATCCATATCATAAAATCCCTCCCAGAAGTCAGTACCAGAGAAAGTATGTTCATCCAGATCACCTTCCAGTATCCAGACAGAACTAGTTAACAATTATGTTTCCCTTTTTGCCTGGTATGTTATGGAACTCAGACTTAAAATCTCCCACTATGATTTTGGATTTGACTATTTCTCCCTTAGGTTTTGCAGTTTTATGAATTTTGAGACTCTGTTAAATGGTGTATATATACATATTTAAGATAATTACAACTTCTTGCTGAATTGCACCTTTTATCCTCATTAAATGTTCCTATTTATCTTTTGTAATAATCTTTGTCTTGATATTTTGTCTCATATTAACATAACCACACTAGTGGGTTTTTTTGGGGTTTTTTTTTGCAGTATGCGGGCCTCTCACTGTTGTGGCCTCTCCCGTTGCGGAGCACAGGCTCCGGACACGCAGGCTCAGCAGCCATGGCTCACGGGCCCAGCCGCTCCGCAGCATGTGGGATCTTCCCAGACCGGGGCACAAACCCGTGTCCCCTGCACCGGCAGGCGGACTCTCAACCACTGCGCCACCAGGGAAGCCCCACGCTAGTGTTTTATATGTGCTGTTTACATAGTATATTTTTTCCATCCTTTACTTTCAATCTGCTCATATTTTTCTATTTAAACTGCACCTCTTGCAACAGGATATATGTGGATCTTAATTTTTATATCCAGTCTAACAATCTCTGCCTTTTAATTAGAGTGTTTAGTCTATCTATATTTAATGTAATTATTGATACAGTTAGGTTTAAGTCTATCACTTTTTCATTTGTCCCTTTTGTTCAGGGGAAAGTAATAACCTTACAAATTTTGTGAGGTGTGGAATGTGAAGTTTAAAGATGTGAAGAAGCCAAAAAATGTGAAAAAGGATGTGTAAAGGGTCAGGTGTGAAGTGGTATAATAAATAAGCATTTGAAACCTCACATTTTAATGTAATTAGTTTTTCTTCTTTTATTTTAGGATATTACAAGGAGAAAAAATCTACTGTATTTTATATTCATCCACTTTTACATCATTTTCAGTTTTGTTCTTTACACCTTCTTTATTTCATACAGATCCAGCTTTCCACCTACTATTATTTCCTCTTAACTGGAACAGTGTCTTTTAGAATCTCCTGCAGTGCAGATCTGATGACAATGAATTAGTTTAGCTGACACTTATCTGAGAATATCTTTTTAAAATTTATTTTGAGGATATCTATATTGTATATAGAATTCTGGGCTGACAGGTTTCTTTTTTCCTTTCCTCACTTTAATGATGCGATTCAAGTCTCCTGGCTTCCATTATTTCTGATAAAAAGAAAGCAGTCACTCTTACTTATGTCAGGTATCTTTTTTCTCTGGCTGCTTTAAAGGTTTTCTTTTCATCCTTGGTTTTTAGTTGTTTGACCAGTGTGCTTACATATTAATTTCTTTGTATTTACATCACTTGCAATTTGTTGAGCTTTTTGAATCTGTAAATTAATGTTTTTCATCAAATTTGGGGAATGTTTGGCAATTATATCTTCAAATATTTTTATGCCCAACTCTCACTCTCTTCCTCTGGAAATCCTATTATTCATATTTTAGACCATTGGCCCACAGGGCCCTGAAGTTTTTCTTCAAACTTTGTCCTATTTGATGTGCCAATTGACTAATTTCTATTTTTGTCTTCAGATTCACTGACACCTTCTTCTGCTTATCTAATAAGCTGTTAAGCTGAACCAATGAATTTTTCATTTCAGTGGTATTTTTCAGCTCTAGAATTTCCATTTGGCTCTTTTATTACAATTTATACTTCTCTGTCAAGATTCTATGTTAAATTCACTAAGACCATGTTTTCATTTAATGCTTTAAACATATTTTCCACTACTTCTTTGTACATTTTTATAATAGCTGCTTTAAAGTCTTTGCTAAATCCAACAGCTTGGCAATCTCAGGATTGATTTCTATTGACTGCTTTTTTTCTTAACTGTGGTATGAAGTAAGAAAAGACTAGAATTGAGAAGAGGAAGACAGAAGAGCAAAACAACATTTTAGTGACCGCTATGTCTCTATAATAATATCTGTTCCTCTTTGGAAGGGAGGGTGATCCCTAGCTTTATAGTCTGGCTTCTTCATTTGTATATTTCAATATTTCTACATCCCAAGATAGGGCAGTAACAAGAGGCTTTAAGTAATAGAGCCTATGCTAGAAATAATGTATCCATTTTTACCAGTATTAGAAATTAAAACAATGAGATATAATGCTAACTCAACCATTTATTACTGACACTGCAACAATATATGAACTTTTTTTTTTTTTTTTGCAGTATGCAGGTCTCTCACCGTCGTGGCCTCTCCCGTTGCGGAGTACAGGCTCCGGACGTGCAGGCTCAGTGGCCATGGCTCATGGGCCCAGCTGCCCCACGGCATGTGGGATCTTCCCGGATCGGGGCACGAACCCATGTCCCCTGCATCGGCAGGCGGACTCTCAACCACTGCACCACCAGGGAAGCCCGAACATATTAACAGAAATTTCAACTGTCTTAGAAGACCACATTTTGAAATATTGTCCAAATATTAAACACAGGTTGGTTCTATAATTAAAAGAGTTTTAATGTGCTACCATGCCAAAAAAGTGGTAGATATTAATTGCAATCTAAGCAAACTTACAATGCCTTGTTAAAACTACAAAGTGGATATAAACCTGTGACTTAACTTCTTAAACGACTACAGCAAAAAAAATACACACAAGACTTAGAAATTTTTTCCAGGCATAGTCTGGAAATGTCAAAAATTGCAACCAGTTAAAACTCAAAACCCTGAATCTCTCTTTTATAATTGATGGTTGGAAAGCACCTCAGGTCCTTCTAAATGAAATTTCCTTGGAGTAAGATGATTCTGAAGAGATCTAAGAGACTTAGGGCATAATTCATATTTTAAGTACATGTGAGAGGCAACCCCCAAGAGTCTATGCACCATCACATACAAGCCACTTTCTAGCAAGCATACTTGAAGAAGCATTCTAAAGAGAACACAACAACATGAATTCCCACAGTAACCATGATGTTCTTGTTGCAGTATAGCTATTCCTTTGTTTGATTATGTACTCCTAAGGGACTACTGATTCTAGTTTGTCTCTCACTTTCTTTAACAATTGGCCATTACTGATACTTTTTTAGGGTTAACTTGTATACGAAGACTGGGAAAAAAAAGGCATTTCATTAGGGATTCAACTAACATGAAATGTCAGGATATATCTTTTTTTATTCCTCTAAATATATGTTTGCTTCACCTCCTATATACATATACCTATGAAAGGTTGTATGTAAGGGCAAGCCCACACAGGATAAAGATGTGGAGTATTAACTTTGGGATTTACTATACCACTGAAAGCTCTGAACACAATGATTTTAAATGACTATTTTCCCTACTCCCAGTTACCTCCTGTCCTTCCAAAAATATTTGATTATAAGCTTTTATTCATGCTTAAATGTATACAGAAGTACAAAATGGTATTTAAGTTATTACTATTATTAAGTTCTTATTGGTTTTGTACCTTTTCTTGACATTAGTAATACTTTATATTATAATTATGCTGAGCATTAAAAGGATAAAACCTGATGCCTGGTTGATTTTACTTTCACTGTGTGAACTAATCTCTATCTAAAAAGTTTAACAAAGTGCACTCTTCAGAAGCATACCATGTGATACTTAATGTTATCTGAAAAAAAATTCTGATTCAAAATATGAAAAGAAAATCAAATCATATGCTAAAATTTTGGCTATTTAAAAAGACTCCTTGGTTAAAAAAAAAAAAAGATTCAGGCTTCAAAATAGAAATTACAAGGTTTCTCTGGTGGTGCAGTGGTTAAGAATCCACCTGCCAATGCAGGGGACACGGGTTCGATCCCTGGTCCAGGAAGATCCCACATGCCGTGGAGCAACTAAGCCCACATGCCACAACTACTGAGCCTGCGCTCTAGAGCCCGTGTTCCGCAACAAGAGAAGCCACCGCAATGAGAAGCCTGCACACCGCAACAAAGAGTAGCCCCCACTCTCCGCAACTAGAGAAAGCCCGCGTGCAGCAACAAAGACCCAATGTAGCCAAAAAAATAAATAAAATTTAAAAAAATAAAATAAAATTTTAAAAAATAAAATAAAATAGAAATCACAAAATTAGCTACCTTTACTTACTGCTTTAGCACTTGGGAAGTTTCTAGACACAGAAAGTCTAACTCAAGGTCATTGACATCTCTGTACCGCTAAACCCTTTCTCAGGCTTTATTTCATTTGACTTCTCCACAGGTTTGACCTGCTGACTTCCTCTCTGCTTCTGGAAGTGCTCTCTTCCTTTGGCTTGTGGGATACCCAACCACTCTGTCTCTCCTACCTCTCACCTGTCTCTTCCCTGGGTCTTTTGCAAATTTCTCACTGCCCCTCCCATAAGTATCAGTATTTCTCAGAATTTAATCCACTCTTCTCTTTTCCCTTCCCCCTCCCAGGGCGATCTCAATCACTCCTATGGTTTCAATTGCCACCTATGGAAAATAGCTCATTCCCAATTTATATCTTGAGCCAAAAACCTTCCCTGAGTTCACTATTATTGCATATTGGACACTTTCATTTGAATATCCCAACGCCGTTTGACTCAACTCATCGTCCTTGATTGTTTGAATAAAGACCGTCACCTCCTACCCAGGTCAGAAACCTGAGCGTTAGCTTTGACCCATCAATTACCCTCAGCTCCATCTTCCTAACCTGTGGATTCTATTTCTCTAAAATCTCCTATAGATGCTCTTCTCTCTGTTCCCTCAGTCATCACTGTGGCTTAGCCCCCATTACTTCTCCCATGGGTTACTGCCAAGAATGTCTCTCCTTCATTCCTGTCCTTCTCAAAATAACCTCCATATCCTGTGTCCAGAGTGATCTTTCTAAAACGCAAATTTGTCATGTGACTTCCTTGATAAAACATCCTCAAATCCAGACTCCCCAATATGGCCCATAATGTTCTCTCCTGCCTCCAGAATCAGCCTATGCCACAGCCTAGAATATCCCCCTCCTTCCTGATCCCTCAATTTCACACACACAGTTAAGCAGCCTTCCTGTCTAGCTAAGAAGAAGCTTTGCCCCTTTTACATGCTCCCTTAACATTTACATGCTCTCTGACCTTTGCAACTCTGCACAGCCAGTTTACCCTCAGATTAGGATTGTGACTTATTCAACACTGTTTCTCTGCTGTCTACTTTGGTAAACATTTATCAAATTGTTGAATGTTTATCAATTGTTGGTGTTTGCCTCCCTCTTCTCTCAACTTTCAAGTACATACACCTTGAAGCTGCTCCATTCATGAGAAATGACTCATGCAGTAACGTGACAGAGATGCCTCTGCCTACTTTGAAGACAAGAGTAGGTAGAGGTCACTAGAGACTTCCACCTGAGGGCAGCCTAGAGGTGGGTGAATGGAGCTCCTCCAACTGCAGTGTCTGGCACACTGATGGGAACGCATGACAAAATTTCCTGCTTCAAAAATTTTAGCTCTAGGGCTTCCCTGGTGGTGCAGTGGTTGTGAGTCCACCTGCCAATGCAGGGGGCATGGGCTCGTGCCCCGGTCCGGGAAGATCCCACATGCCGTGGAGAGGCTGGGCCCGTGAGCCATGGCTGCTGAGCCTGTGTGTCCGGAGCCTGTGCTCCGCAACGGGAGAGGCCACAACAGTGAGAGGCCCGCGTACCGCAAAAAAAAAAAAAAAAAAAAATTTTAGCTCTAACAGATCATCAAAACTGCAGAATCATTTGTGCCCAGGATGGGAGTGGGATATTCAAATACTAGAATTCAATAAAGAAATAATACTGAACTTATTTTCCTGTCTTCAAGTAAGGTAGATTCACAAAGCCCTTTCAAAAATATAGCCAGGGGCTTCCCTGGTGGCGCAGTGGTTAAGAATCCGCCTGCCAATGCAGGGGACACAGGTTCGAGCCCTGGTCTGGGAAAATACCACATGCCGTGGAGCAACTAAGCCCATGTGCCACACACTACTGAGCCTGTGCTCTAGAGCCTGCGAGCCACAACTACTGAGCCCACGCACCACAACTACTGAAACCCACGCACTCTAGGGCCTGCGTGTCGCAACTACTGAGCCCGTGCACCTAGAGCCTGTGCTCTGCAACAAGAGAAGCCACCGCAGTGAGAAGCCCACGCACTGCAACAAAGAGTAGGCCCTGCTCACCACAACTAGAGAAAGCCCATGCACAGCAACGAGGACCCAACGCAGCCAAAAATAATAAAAAATATATATAGCCAATAGTTTCTAATAACTATAAATGAAGTATAACCTTTAAAAATTGTTAAACACTATACTGTACACCTATAACTTATATAATATTATACATCAATCATACTTTAATTAAAAAAAATCTTTCCAAATGTTTGTCTCCACCAGATATATGCTTCTGATTACAGATTAAACCCAGATTCATTTTCTATTATTTACCTCTTTCCCTACAAGTGGGCAGATGGTCAGGGTTTGACTCTATTATTGGTCAACTTTCAAACACTGGACTTGAAGTCAAGCCATAACTCAGGCTTTTACTAACAAAATGAGCCTCAAGCTGAGACCCCAATGCTCAGCAAGGCAAAAGAAAATAGACATGTCTAAGCTATCTTGAATTTCAAGCCATTTGCAAAATATCATCAACCATATCCTCTTCAGACATGCAAAGGAATATAACTTTATGGTTAAGAGACTGAGCTCTGCAGTTAGCAACACGCTGAGTCTATGCTCAGCTCATTGTCTGTCTGATTTTGGGCAAGTCACTCAAACACTCCTAGCTTTAATTTTCACACAGATTATATCTTTTCCAAAGCATTTTAAATATGAGTAGTTGAGCTCATACATGCAAAGCACTTAGCTACCTTCAGTAAGCTTGCTACCATTCCTTCCTCTTCACTTTTACAGGTCAGGTCAAGCAGAGATAACTGGAGTTAACAAGGAGGGGGAAGGGAGAACATCTCTTGGTTTTTCATGTTCTGATATTTGCATTAAGTGCTATGGGATTGGCCACCACAGTGAGGGAACCAAACCATACCTCCCTATTCCTTTGGAAGGATGGTGCACCCTATGCAGACCTCTGATGTTAAAACATTTGTTTCATTTTGATTCAAAGGGAAGAGAATGATTTGCCAAAACACCAACGACTATACTTCATGCAACACGTGAATTTCTCCGACAGGTGTCTCCGTTCCCAATACTGACCAGGCCAACACTAGCTAGAACAGATGGCCCAGCTGGCAGCATATGCATTTTCATCTTTTTGCAGTTTCTCACATGTGTGATGGGGTGGGTGGGGTAATGCAGTGTTTTCTAATGTTTTGATAACCTTGACTGCTGTTTTTCCCATGGGCCAATTTTGTCTTGGACATATTTCTAATTTTAATATTTGACAACTGAAGACACTGAGAGGAAAAATAAAAATGCTTTTCTAAAAACTGATCCTCCATACATGTTATCACACAGCTGGCTCCTTCCCAGACTTCATTAATTTCCTTTCCCTTGAGCCATTTTTCCCACCTACATTTCATTGCAATGTTTATCAAAATATCATAAAAACTGCTTCTAAGCATTTTCCACAAGCTGTAGTTTAATACAATAGTGTATTTAAGTAAGACATTCACCCTTTTCTGAAATAAAAAACTATAATAATATATTTCTTCCCAACAGTAGCCCACCTGTTCTTCATCTTTGTTACTTCCAGACTATAAACAGATGGCTGATTTAACAAGTAGGCAATTTTAACATCCACCATCACAAGCAGAAAGGTGGCACAGCACATCTAGGTAGAAAAGCTTACACATCCTAGGTAAAATTTATAAGTAACTTTTATTTAGAACCTGAAAACCGATTTAAAACACAGATTTAGAATTTTATACACGCAAATACTTCACATCTTTTTAAAGCTATTTTTACCTATTCTTTTATTTTTAGCTCAGTTGTGATGTAGAGCATGAATCATTACCACTATAAAGCTACTATTTCAAATGTAAGAAAATTAAGACACCAATAATTATAAGCTGCATATATACAATGTCCATTTCAGTAGTCAAAATTCAGAGGAAGAATCCTCCCCCTACCATCATTATCACTATAATCGTTGTCATCACCATCATCTTACATAGTGGTTAAGAGCACAACAGTTAAGAGTATGAGCTCTAGAAAGTGAGATCTAGGTTCAAATCCCTTCTCCTTCCCTTCCTAGCTGTGTGACCTGGAAGAAACTGCTTAATTTCTCTGAGCTTCCAATTCTCTCCATCCCCAACTCCCTCTACTACTGTTCTTTTCTCCTCCTTCTCATTTCCTTACTTCCTATTAAGTGCTCAATCTATTGTAATTTGGCTTCTGCTTCTACTAAAAGTGGTCTGAGGTCACCAACTACAAGTTCTCATTGCTAAATCTAACAGATACTTCTCATTCCTCAGCTTCTTCGACCTCCTGAGACCACTTGATATTTTTGGTCATGCTGTCCTTTTGAAAACTCCCTCCTTTGATTTCTGTGATAACCCTCTCTCTTGGTTTTGTTTCCTTCCTTTACTTGCTCCTTCTGATTTCCTATAAATTCCTCCTCCTTAATAGACCCTTAACAATTGGCACCATCAACATTCTCTGCTTTGGACTCTTTCTCATTCAACAAACATGATCCTCTGTAATCTATCCCTCCTTACTTCTGTAGCGTCAGTTCCTACAATTAACCACATACTCTTATTTCTGGCCCCCTTCTTCTGACCTCTTCATGCTATTGATCTACTAGAAGCTCCCTGAATGCCTCATATTATATACTATTTCTCAGTCTTCCATATATTATTTCTTCTTTTTAAAAAATGTTTCTTTCTCTTCCCTTCCCTTGTCCTTTGTCCTTCAAGGTTGCTTGTTGGTTCAAGCATCACCTTGTGCTCCAGCCATCCCAGCTAAGGCACCAGATTTGTGAGTGAAAAAGTCAGTTTGGATGTTCCATCCTAAAGAGATGTGTCATAGAATAGAGACAAATTTCCCCATTAAGCCCTACCCAAATTACAGAATCATTAACAAATAAATGATGGTTATTATTTAAGCAACTAAGTTTTGGGTGGTTTCTTAGGCAGCAATAGATAAACAAAACACTCCCAACCCACTAAATTAAAAGCTCCTCAAATGCAGAATCATATCTTGTTGATTGTCTTCAAACCAATACATTCCCTGATTCATGAAGGTCCCATGAATGAATGAATGAACCAATCAACCAACTAACTAACCAGTCAGCCAGTCCATCAATCAAAAGTCCTTAAATTTAGTATTTTTCCTTTGTTTTAATTAAATGTTTCTTTGAACGGAAGCACAACAAAATGGGGAGAGGGAAAGATAAATGAAAAAAAAAAAACTAATGCTACTTAAATTCATACCCATGGAGGACCCTCCCAACTAAAGCTCTAGCTCTGATCTGCTTCTACAGCTACAGTCTCACTTTTTCTAGTCCTTACTACATAGGTCCACTCGGGTATGTCCCCCTCTGTTACCTCAAATTGAACTTTTACAAACCCTCCAAACCTATCTGATCATTCTGGCTGTATTAAAATAATTGTTCATTCTCTAAATATAAAAGTTACCTTTGACTTCTACCGTCATCTCTTCACCAGTATCTCCAGTCTCTAGTTCCCACCAGTTTGGTTTGGCTACTTTTAAAAAATTCATCCCAAGGGCTTCCCTGGTGGTGCAGTGGTTGAGAGTCTGCCTGCCAGTGCAGGGGACACGGGTTTGTGCCCCGGTCTGGGAAGATCCCACATGCCGCGGAGCGGCTGGGCCCGTGAGCCATGGCCGCTGAGCTTGCGTGTCCGGAGCCTGTGCTCCGCAACGGGAGAGGCCACAACAGTGAGAGGCCCCAACAGTGAGAGGCCCGCGTACCGCAAAAAAATAAATAAATAAATAAAATAAATAAAATAAATAAATAATAAATAAAAATTCATCCCTTTCTTTAAAATCCTTCTGTCCCAGCCTAGTTCTGACTCTCATCATCCCACCTCTCTCACTTATATGTGGAATGTTAAACATAACAACAATGACAACTAAAACAAACAAACAAAAAACCCCAAAAACCCTTGTAGAAAAAGAGCACAGACTTCTGGTTATCAGAGGTGGGGACTGGGAGGAGGAGAAATTGGAGGAAGATGGTTAAACTTCCAGTTATAAGATAAATAAGTATTAGGTATGCAATGTACAACATGATGACTATAGCTCACACTGTTTATGATATACAGGAGAGCTTTTAAGGGAGTAACTCCTAAAAGTGCACATCACAAGGCGAAAAATTTTTTTCCCTTTATTCTTTTCTTCTTTCATTTCTTTGTATTCTATCTATATGAGAAGATGGATGTTAGCTGAACCTATTATGGTAATCATTTCACAATACACGTTAAGTCAAACCATATGCTATATGTCTCAAACTTAACACAGTGATGTATGTCAATTATTTCTCAATAAAACTGGAAAACAATGGTTACCTCACAAGGTGGCACTTGATTAGTGTGACCTAATGTAACATGTGTGCTCCCCCCAAACCAGATCATATGGACAATATTTTATTCTTCTCTAACATAACCTGTAAAGTATTGAACATTGCTGAATATGTACCAAAAAATACAATAAAATAGTAAAATGCATGGAGAGCCTTATAGTTGCATTTCCAAGTCACAGGTGTGTCCAACGTAAAGGTCTTTCATAAGCTAAACATTTAATGTAAAGCTAATTAGGTCATTTGTTTTTAGGAAGAAATGGTGATTATTTCAATAGCCATCTGCTCTTGCAAAAACAAATTACATTATTTGCAAGGGTGAAAGTAAATAGATCTTAAAAATAATTTCCGTGAAGTGACTCAATATTAAAGCCTATTATTTAATGAGTTTTATTCATGAGCAGTGCTATAAGAATAGGTGAGGTGATAGATGATGTTTGCAGTGAGGAAGCAATTTAAACTTGGTTTTTGTTAGTCTTAAAAACCAAAATTAAATCAATAGACAAAAGGAAAGAAAACAAAACGTTGGAAGCCCAGCTCTTTGGTATACACAGCCTCTGTTAATAGGATAGGGAATTCATTATCCATATCAAGAGGAAATGGACAAACATTTTATGCCTGATAAGATTTTTTATTTATGCATTAAATTCTTTAAAAGATACCAACTGAAGGATATTCTTCATCATGGGAAGTTTGGAGAAGGGATTTATCCATATGCTAAAATCTATCAAAGCTATTTCCTGAGTCTGTACTAACAGACGCTAACCCCAATTAGCCTTTCTCAATCAAGGGATTATCTTTCATGTACAAATTAATTCACATCTTGATTTTTAAGCTATGGTGAATTATTTGTTTTGTGGGAACATAAAAGTCATTTTGATATTCAGAACAGCAAAAAAAGTAATTCTAATTAAGCAAATCCTAAAATGTTATAACCTTATCTAGGAAACAGCTATGAAATAAGGATAGCTGTTTATGGACTAACAATTGTGATAACAATTCAGGTCACCTAAACTTACCACTCCCTAATGAAATGTCACATTTCCCTGTCATTGTAAGGATGTATCTCATCACCAGTGACAATTCTATACCCACAAGATATCTGTCTTCATATTAGGTGCTATGGAGTTTATACTAGGCAGCTGCCACCCTTGAACAAATTACTAGCAATCTAGTGACAATATAAAGTGAGCAAGGAGAAATTAAGAATTGGAATAAACTATGTAGCAAAACAATATACAAATAAAGACAAAACAATAAAAAGGACAATGTGAGGACCAGTACTAGGTGATTTTCTGCTTCATGCAAATGTTGTTTATGTACAGATTTCTATTAAGGGATCTTTATTCATTAACAGAATAGTTACTCTGCAACCTCTGATTGTTCCCACCCCTGGGTTCTGGCAATGATTTAATTGCCAAAGATAAAGCATATTAGTCATGATACAAGGTAGCCGCTGAAGAGTTGGTGGAACTCAGAATCCACTTCCTCTTCTAACTTCAAAATTTGGCACCCCAGACAACTTCACAGTTTATAAGAATATTGGTATTGAATGGTGAATAGTTATACAGAAGTGAGGATTAGCTGAATCCCCTATGACAGGTCTTAGGTGCATCTAGGTGAACAGAAGAAAACTGCCTTGCCATTGCACCTAAAATGGAGAACGGAGGAGTCTGATCCTGATACAGTGTGCAAGAACAAACCAAAAGCTGAGTTGCAAGAGAGCTGGAAGCTTGCATGGATGGGAGAATATTAACTCAAATATTGACAACTAGAAGGGAAATTACCTAAGGGAGAGCCAAAGTGCTAAGAAAGAGCTACATCTCCTATGCAACAAAAAGTCAAAAGAAAAATAAGTGGAGGGTGTAGCATAATTACGCTTTGTGGTCTGCTCTTGTTGTGGCAGTCAGGATGGGAGGAAGGGATGGTGAACTAAGAGTTGGATGTTGTATGATTAAGAGCTTTCTGTGGTCAGACGAGATCAACACAGTCTAGACAAGAAGACATTCACAGAATGTCATATGCAGAAGAGGTGCTGTGTCTTTGCTCTAATTAAAGTGTTTTGGTGTGTACATGGGTGTCACTGGCGGAAAGGAAGATGAGTGGTTGGATATAATGAAGAAGCACCAGAATTGGGAAAGATCTTCCATTTCCTTATCCTTGCCTTTGACAAGTCTCAGAAGAGTTCTAGGAAGAATATAGTCATTTTTCGTCTTATACATAGACATAATATGGCAAAATAACTAGGGTTGAACTAGCCCACAGAATTCTGGAGAAAACTTTCAGTGGTATGGATCAACTGTGCTCCTTTTGTTCCAGAAGCTAGTAGTAAAACAGTAACTACTCTCAGTCCTCCAGCATTTTCATTGCCTTATCCTACCCTGGAGGGGTTCTCTATTGCTTCCAGATATCCCAGGACATGATGAGAGTTCTAAGCTTACCCTCTGGTCTGTCCCAAAGAAATCTCATACAAATCTTCTTTCCCTTAAATAAAATCCCCTGGTCTCCGAAACTGATTTCTGAGCTCTCCTATACCAGCTCATCTAAGAAAAAATATATATAACCTGAGAACCTGGAATCAAACAAGTATTTATGGAGTGAGGGTATAGAGAGACCTAGAGAGGAATCACAAGGAACTGCTGTGGCTCTTCCCAACTCACTGGGGATTTTCAATAGCCTCTTATCACAGATGGGGCCTTAGAACAGGATCTCTGCGGCTGGCCGTTGAAAGCCATAGAGAATCCCAAAAGTTGAAGCAGAAACTGCTTTAGGGTTTACATTTCCTTGATATTACTACGTTGATAATATTTGGCATTGCCCAATCCCACTTAATCACTTAAATTTTCTAGCGACCACTTATTTAACCTCATGCTAAAGAGATGGCCTCATTTTCTTTATCCATCCATCCACTGATGGAAATTTAGGTTGTTTTCATATCTTGACTATTGTGAATAATGCTACAGTGAACATGGGAGTGCAGATATCTCTTTGAGATCCAGATCTCGATTTCTTTGGATATCTACCCAGAAGTGAGATTGCTGTATCAAATGGTAACACTATTTTCAATTTTTTGAGAATCCTCCATACTATTTTCCATAGTGGCTGCACCAATTTATATTCCCACCAACAGTGTATAACGGTTCCCTTTTCTCTACATCCTCACCAACAATTTGTTCTCCTTTTTCTTTTTCTTTTCTTTTTTTTTTTTTTTTTGCGGTATGTGGCCTCTCCCGTTGCAGAGCACAGGCTCCGGATGTGCAGGCTCAGCGGCCATGGCTCACAGACCTAGCTGCTCCGCGGCATGTGGGATCTTCCCGGACCGGGGCACGAACCCGTGTCCCCTGCATCGGCAGGCGGACTCTCAACCACTGTGCCACCAGGGAAGCCCCTTTTTTTTCTTTTTAATGATAGCCATACTAACAAGCATGAGGTGATAACTCAGTTTTGAATTGCATTTCCCTAATGATTAGTAATGTTGAGCACTTCTTCATACAATGTAATATTATTCAGCTTTTAAAAAAGGAGTTATACAGCAGAAACTAACACAACATTGTAAAGCAATTATACTCCAATAAAAATATTAAAAAATAAAAGTTCCAGATTTGGAGGGGAAAAAAAAAGAAGAAGAAGGAAACCCTGTCATTTTGACAACATGGATAGACTGGGAGGACATTGTGCTAGGTGAAATAAGCCAGAGACAGAAAGACAAATACTGCATGATCTCACTTGTATATGAAAGCTAAAACTCAAATACATAGAAGTGGGGGTAGAATGATAATTGTCAGGGGCTGGGAAAGGTGTAAATGGGAGGTGTTGGTCAAAGTTTCAGTTATACAA
The DNA here is from genome assembly GCF_005190385.1 of Monodon monoceros. Classification (NCBI taxonomy): domain Eukaryota; kingdom Metazoa; phylum Chordata; class Mammalia; order Artiodactyla; family Monodontidae; genus Monodon; species Monodon monoceros. The sequence continues at coordinate 18,941,340 of NW_021703776.1, read as the reverse complement.
AATAAATAAGTTCTGGAGATTTACTGTAGGAAAAAAAAAAGGTCTGAAAGTATAGTAAGAAGATTCTCTAGCAAAGCCATTGCTACCCTACTCTTGGCCTCTGCAGAAAGTAGACCGATATCCCCTCCAGATGTATGAAGCCCCATAGCCCCACAGCATGATAATCCACAGGTGCTTTTTCCTGGAAGACTAGGTCCTGCACCAAAGCACAAAAACTTGGCAAGCACAACAGAAGCCAGATTTCAGCCCTACTTAGCAAGAGGCTTTGGGTAAAGTACAGACTGCTCAGCCACTGTTCACAGAAGCTCTGTTCCCCAGTTTCCAGCCACTTGTCTTATGTCTCTAGTGACTCTTACTGACCCACACTTATCATTCTGGCTTTCTGGTTCTCAGGCCCCCAGGGACTCCTGATGTTCTCATTTGGCCTGCTGGCCACCGACCCGCAAGCCATGACCTCCGCGTGCCGAGGACTCATGAGTTGCAGTTCCTTCTTCTGATCCCCTGTCACCCAGCCCTGATTATGACAAGAGACAAAAGGCAGAGGCCAAAACAGCCAATTACACAAGCTTATATTTATCAAGGGTGATAATGTCTGGAGTAGAGAGACAGTTTATACCATCGTTTAACTATTCTAAGCATGAAGATCCCAGTCTGCGTTAGAAGGTGAAAACAATCTATACTTCATGTCATGTAAGTAAGTAAAACACTCTTGCTTTCTGACCTCACACCTTTAGGAGGTGATTAGCTTTGCTGGCCGCTGTTGAGCTACATGGGAATGCTGCTAGCGAGAAGGTAGCCGATTCCACCCAAGGAGAGCACTAATGACAGAGGACTGAGGGCCATCACCCTTATTTCTCTTTTGAGAATGCTGCCAAGAATCGAACATGTAACTTATGAGCTAAAGTGCACAACTCATAGAAAGTATGAAAAGCCATATAAAATTTTATATTTCTGAACATCAAGAGGGTTTAGTGAAGAAAGGCCTGGTGAAGGAGGCCCTTTTTGCTTTTCTCATTCTTCAGTCTTTACTGACAGGATCAGGCTTAAACGGAGTCAGAGGCTCCCCCCAAAGTCAGTACATCTTTCCAGGAGTTATCTTATTCTCTTCACCTCATGAAGACAGATTAAGAGAGAAAGAAAGAGAGAGGAAGACAGACAGAGAGAGGCAGGCAGGCAGACACAGACAACAAATGGGGATGACTTTCTAAAAATTGGTGAAGGTTCTTTCAGATGGGTACGTTTTCTGCAGCTATCTACAAAGACTCAAGTGCTTCCTCGTTGGAGAGGAATGAGGCACTATTAGATGCACTAACCCCCAAATCCTTGTCTAACGGCCTGGCATAGGAAACATTTTCCCAGCCTTCTCCAAGTAGGTAGGACCGCACAGAGTTTGTGCCAGCAAAAAACGTGACCTTTCTAACACTGACTTAGCTGGCACTTTTAGGGTGGGCTTCTCTAAGCTCTGGACAAGAAGTTACCACAATTCAATTCTATCTTCAATTCTATAACCTTTTTGTTGATGTACCCTTCAATTCTCTTCTGTTTCCTTGATTTTACACCAGTCCCTTCCATGGCACTTCTGGCAATAGTTTGGGCACTCTGCTGGCCCCTGTGCCTCTGGTTTTCCTCTCCCCGTGTCTTTTATGCACTGCAGCTGTACCCATGTCTTGGATCTGCTTGGGCACAGTGGATGGCACTCAGAACTGTTTTTTAATCATTTTTCTTTCTAGTTAAATGAGACTCTGTCATTTCATCTCTTTGTAGCTTTAGCACAATATGTCTATCAACCTGTAGAGGACTGTCCTTGGGATCCACACTGTGAGACTCTATTATGGGGAGACCAAGACCCTTTTGGTATTTAAGCAATCAAGCTCCCTAAAGAGAGAACTAAACACTACAGAAAATGGTATGATCCTTGAGTCCCATTCTCTCTCCGAATCAAGAAATGGATAGTAGCAACTGAAAGTGAAATTCCATCAAAGTCTTTATTTGCTTGAGAAGAAATTAACCACTGATCTAACTGGGCCATCCTTCATGTGGCTCTAAAAAGTCTTCCTTAGCCACTCTGCCTGAGTTAGAATAAGAAGTGCCCTTGCATCTTGAAAACAACACTGTGTTCAGTTGAGACACTTTCCAGCTTATGTCAGTGGGATTACGTGCCTGACACTGGTTTGTAAATTGTAGCATATCCTACAAATGTGCTGATTGGGATGGTGATTCTCATCTCATTGTGCTATATGTGGTAAGTAATGGTGCTGGTGAGGCAGGAGACTTATCTGCAATGGGTGTCCAGTGACTTTGCATCAGGCTCAGTAGTCTTCCCTCTAGCACTACATCTTACAGCCTTTCCTCCCAGCTCTACAGCGAACTCAACGCCAGTCACTCCGTGGCAGCAGTACTTCAAAGGATACGTTGGACCTTTTCCTCACCTGGAATTATTCTACTTGTGAAGTATTAGCTCTTCACATCCCAACTCTGACCAAATGCTCCTCTTCTTCCCGTTCTTACTACTTTACCCCTACCTAGTGGTTTATTCATTAGTCATTTATTCAACAAATACCTACTAGCCTTTACAACCTCATCAAGCCCTCTGATTCCTTTACTTCTCTTGCTAATGCCCATGTTTAGGACCCTCCAGGTCTCAGCTGCTTTCTCAACCAGCTCAGACCCACTGTGCATCACGTCATCTGAACCCTGGACACTCTCTCACCAGCACCTTAGCTTCCCTTGCTTCAACCCAGGGGAACAGAGTGAACGAGAAGAAGGAAGAATATAGTGCAGTGGAGTAAACGGTAAGAAGCATCTCACTGTCCACCAAGAGTCATGCTCCCCCTGACACAGGACAGAATTGTTGCTGAGAAGCAGCTGCCCCATCTAGAACTACGTCTTCCAGTATGCCTCCTCCCAACCTCATCGTATCCAGGTGAAGCCATATGACTAGTTTTCACTCAGGGAATGTGAGTAGAAGTGATGTATCATCCCTGGGTCAAGGCAGTTAAGTAACTGTACCTTCTTTACTCTGCTTTCTCTCTTCTATCAGCTGGCAACTGATGCCCAAGGTAACCTTAGAAGCCTTAAGAAGATAACAGAGCCTCTGTCAGTCATTCAGGTCTGAATGAGTCTGTGGAGCAAACCCTCCATATTGACCAGAAACACCCACAATGGACCGATACACAAGTTAGGAAATAAATTCTCTAGTTTTATGCCACTAATATTTTGCAGGTATATATGACAGAACCTAGTGATTCATTAGCAAATTTAAAGGGTGAAAGCAGAGATGGGAAAACAATCATTGAGAGTACATGTTATATACTAGGTAGTTTTTCTCTATAATTACACTCAGTTTTCACCACAGCCACGTGAAGATTCATTTTCTAGATGTGTATTAGGGAACTGGGGTAACTCTTTATAAGATCACAACCAACTCTGCTCAGGTTTGTTTTGAAGTCTTTAAAAATTATAAAGGACTAACACATTTGTGATATTTTGTACTTTGGAATTCATAAGGTATCTCAAATATTTGAAAGAAAAATTATAAACAAGGAGCATAAAACCTTATTCAATAGTTTTAAATATACTTTAAAATACACTTTTATAATATATTTGTTATTTTAAAATGTAATTTGGGCTTCCCTGGTGGCGTAGTGGTTGAGAGTCTGCCTGCCGATGCAGGGGACACGGGTTCGTGCCCCGGTCCGGGAAGATCCCACATGCTGCAGAACGGCTGGGCCTGTGAGCCATGGTCGCTGAGCCTGCTCATCCAGAGCCTGCGCTCCGCAATGGGAGAGGCCACGACAGTGAGAGGCCCCCGTACCACAAAAAAAAAATAAATAAAATAAAATGTAATTTAAAGTATACTTTTTTTTCCACATTATGACCAATCACCTGACAAGGTCTCACAATTTCAGCCTTTCACCTAGGGCTGCCATTTCTCTGCATTCTTCTTGATGTGCCTTCATAAACTGCTCTGCTCCTGACATGCTGTAAATATGGGCCACGCTCTGCTTGATTATGAAAAAAAAGCCAGGAACCTAAATACTATCACTCTGGACAATCCAAGTGAGTAAATGCTGCTTACATAATGAGGGAAGGGATGAGGGGACAAGAGTAGAAAGTGAGCTCATGCCAACATAAAAGATACTGAAGAGAGGAAGAAAAGTGGGGGCAGGGAGGAAAGAAGAGAAATACAAGACTAAAGGAAGGATAAAAAGGAACAGAGAATTGAAAGAAATGAGCAACCACTCAGAAGCAGAAGCAGAGAAAATAAGTAAAAGCACTGAAAAGGGGGACTAAAAGGAAACCATCAACAAAATGAAAAGGCAACCCACTGAATGGGAGAAAATATTTGCAAATGTGGTAAGGAGTTAATACCAAAAAATATATAAAGAACTTATACAACTCAATAGCAAAAACAAAGAAAAAAACCCGATCTGATTTAAAAATGGGCAGAGAATCTGAATAGACATTTTTACAAAGAAGACATATAGATGGCCAACAGGTACATGAAAAGATGCTCAACGTGACTAATCATCAGGGAAATGCAAATCAAAATCACAATGAGCTATCACCTCACACCTGTCAGAATGGCTATCATCAAAAAGACGAGAAAGTATTGGCGAGGATGTGGAGAAAAGGAAACCCTTGTACACTGCTGTGGGGATGTAAATTGGGGCAGCCACGATGGAAAACAGTGGAGACGTTCCTCAAAAAATTAAGAACAGAACAACTGTATGATCCAGAAATTCCACTTCTGGGTATGGAAAATGAAAACACTAACTTGAAAAGATATGCACAACCCTATGTTCATTACAGCATCATTCACAATAGCCAAGATATGGCAACAACCTAAGTGTCCATCGATGAATGAATGAATACAGAAAATGTGATACATATCATATATATATAGTTATTATTTAGCCATAAATACATATATATACATATAAATATATGTTATTCATCCATAAAAAAAGAACGAAATCTTGCCATTTGCAGCAACGTAGAAGGACCTTGAGGGCATTACACTAAGTGAAATGAGTCAGACAAAGAAAGACAAATACTGCATGATCTCATTTACATATGAAATCTAACAAATAAACAAACCAAGCTCATAGATGCAGAGAATAGATCAGTGGTTACCAGAGGCAGGGAGGCAGGAGTCAGAGAAATGAGCATTTCTGCCATGAATGTTAAATTGCAAATCTGGGGAAATGTAGTCAACCTATCAAGAGTGCGGTATTTCATTGCCCTCCTTGTTCTAGAAGCCAAAACCTTTCCATCCCTACAGAGAAACAAAGCATCTATGTTGAGATACATGTTTTTTGTTCAATTAATTTGAGATCATCCTAAAGACTTTATACTATATTTTCACATGCACAAATCTACCCATTAGTGCTTTCTGGAGAGGGATGGGGGGTGGGGAAGTGCAAAATAAAGACTATTGGCTATTTCATTTAAAAAAATGGGGCAAAATGGGTGAAGGGAGTCAAAAGGTACAAAGTTCGAGCTATAAAATAAATAAGTCATGGGATTTAAGTTAGAGCATGGTGACTACAGTTAATAATACTGTATTGTGTATTTGAAAGTTGCTAAGAGAGTGATCTTAGAAGTCCTCACCACAAGAAAAATAATTGTGTAACTATGTATGGTGACAGATATTAACTAAACTTACTGTGGTGATCATTTTACAATATATATAAATATCAAATCATCATGTTGTACATCCGCAACGAGTATAGTGTTATGTCAATTACACCTCAATAAAAAGGTAAATAAAAAACAAATGACAAAACAAAAAACAAACCTAGAAGCAGAGGGAGAGAAAATAAAGCACTCAAGAGGGACTAAAAATAGGAGTTAAAAAAAGATGTGGGACAGGGCAGAAATTTGAAATGGGAGAAAAAAGAAAATAAAAGGAAAAGTAAGGAGTACCAATAAAAGTCATCATGCCTCTCATAAGCCTGGTGTAATCCTTCCACCAGTGGTTAAATATCGTGCTCTCCCTCCACTGTCCCTCCTCTCTGCCCCAGAATCCTGTCGATTCCCCAGGGATTCATATCATGCAGAAACTCAGGGTGGGGAAGAGGGGTGTCAACATATCCATCTCTGAGATAGTCCTTTTTTCCTATCTACATAAGAACTTTCCTATCTACATAAGAACTCTACATAAGTCCTTTTTTCCTATCTACATAAGAACTGTATTATTAAGTGTTTCAATTATTCACAAGGTAATTTAAGATTTAAATTTTTTAAATTTCTTGGACCAAACCATTTTTTAAAAATTTAGGTTCAATCACATACCCTGTTTTTTAAAAAATGACTGCAGTTCAAAAGACCAGTGCATCCCTTCAAAACTGTAATTCACTTTGCTTATTTTTTTCATGCCCTAGCATATAAATTAGTGCCTAGTTTAAAATGAAAATCACTAGGTCTTGCCAGCATAATACTGCCTTTTTTAATACAGACTCATACTACCATTCAGAAACTAAGATCAATTTAGAAAATTCCTCTATGTCTACAGGAAATAATATAGTTCAGAATATACCTGCAATCAATCATTAATCTATATGTTACATGTATAACAGGAAAGCTGATGTCTTAGCCAAAAGGGTCTTTAGTTCTGAGTCCAATATTGGAGTTTCCAAAGAGAAGAATGACTCTGGGGAAGGTTTCCTAGTCTGACAATGTAGAAAGAGCCTTGAAGAGAGGCCAGAAGGATCCCTCTGCACAGCCCAAGTGCATGGGCAGAGGAGAGAAAGACAATGCACAGGGCGTAAAGAAAGAAATGAAGATTTCCCCTTCCTGCTCCCAAAAGCTGTGTTCGCAGGTGACTCCATTTGAGGATGGAATATAAGGATGCCAGCATGCAGCTAGAGATGAGCCAGACCCCGCAGATACCCCTATAGGATGCAGAGCCCTCAAGTGGGGCCCATAAAGGACCCCAAGAACATGAGCATCCAGGCTGAGACTCTTCTCTTTCTCCTCACGTTCATCTCTAGGTCAAACGGCTGACCTCCTTTGTAGGGCAATTTTCACAAAGGAATAAAAGTTCTTATTCCTGCCATACTGAATGAGAACAATCAGAGAAACACAAAAATGCATTGAAATATGAATACTGAATGGCTACTCACCAAGTCTTGAAATGTGTATCATTCAAATTTGTGCTTTAGATGAATAACATGTTATTACATGGTCTTCTTCTCTGAGGAGGCTTACTAGCCAATGAAACTACAAATGTTAAATCTTATACGCCAAAGATCTAATGTATATAAATATCTGAACACAAATGCACACAGACTTAAGCAACCACAGTGTTGGAAACCACAGTATTTGAAAAGCAGTGAGTGCTTTTCAAACTTCTAAAATACCACAACCCAGCAGAGAATATACTTTTTACTTTGCAGCCAAGGACACACAAATATACGCTCAAAAAACAAACAAATGAACAAACAAACAAAAATCATGAAACAATATGTACCTTTGTCATGATGTGTTGAAACATTAACTAAAGAATATTACATATCCCAAGGCTGAAGATCATTAAGTTATGAGAATATGTATAATTGATAAGTAAATTGGTTAAGTGATTCCCCATCATCAGAAGAGAAGACAAATCAAAAAAAGTAAAACAGTCACTGATTCTCCTTCCTTCATTCTCTGAAGACAGACTACTTTTAGTATGGCTGAGTTCTAAATATAAGGGAATACACCATAACATTAAAATTCCTATTTCAATAACACTTTCAGAACTTTCAGTGTTAAATGTAAGTGTGTGTACAAGGATTAAAATGTTCCTACTACCAAGTTTTCTTTATTCACTTTCATTTATTTCAGAAGAAATTAGCAAAAATATTCTTTACTTCCACCATAATCTATGAAACCATAGTTTTACCAAGTGTTCTATCATCTTTTGAACAATTCAACACTTTATTATTTACAGAAGTTCTAAGATATTTTTTATATACACTACACTCTTCACTGCAGTAAAGATTTTGAAAAAAATTTAATAAAATATATGCATTCATAAATCATTAATTTTTAGTTTTTGACCAGTGATTAAAAGACTCCCTAAACAAATGGAGTTTTAAAACACTTAAATCTCGGGCTTCCCTGGTGGCGCAGTGGTTGAGAGTCTGCCTGCCGATGCAGGGGACGGGTTCGTGCCCCGGTCTGGGAAGATCCCACATGCCGCGGAGCGGCTGGGCCCATGAGCCATGGCCGCTGAGCCTGCGCGTCCGGAGCCTGTGCTCCGCAACGGGAGAGGCCACGACAGTGAGAGGCCTGTGTACCGCAAAAAAAAACCACTTAAATCTTAAGCAGTGTGTATTATATACTTGGCACTAACCACTCATTCACTAGTCTAAACGAAACAACTTAAAATATATTTAAAAGCATGATACTATTTAATAAAAATATTAACTTTTAAAAAACGGTTTAATCTATGCATTTTTAAATTCTTTTGAAGAGTAACACAATGGTAACTTCTGCGTTAACAAAAACAAAGAAAATTGGGAGTCAAGTTTTTATTTTCTTCTTGGTGAATCTCCAGCTAACCATTTCATGCACTCAAATTCTAACTCTAATAAGCCGAAAAACACAGAGGAAGCTGTGGCCCAATTTCATGAGGATATTTAAAGGCTGAGAAAGCCCATGCAATTATTAGGGTCAAGAGAAAAGCACATTAATAAAGCTTCAAATCTTATGTGTTCGCAGCAGAACAGCAACCAGCAGTTGGTGTTTTTAATATTTAGAACCAAAGAAACTAATTCTTTAATGTAATGACAGTCCACTTTAAGCACCGTAACGCTAAGCCAAACTCACAGTTTTAACTCCACTCATGCTCTGCTCTGTCTCAACGATGTAATCTTTACATACTGTGTATATTTATTTATTTATTTTACAAGAGAAGTTCATCTGTAAACTTTCTTGACCAACCTTGACTTGGCACCAACTCATCAGTTAATTAACTGTTAACAGATTCTTCTAGACATGACTGCTACACAGATATTTTATCTTCCTGTTAATTAGTAATTATGCACTGGCAAGAAAAACAGTGTTTCTTTCCAATTATCCCAGAACTCAGTAATTATTTAAACTTGGCTAATTAGCATTAGAGGGCTGTACAGCTTCTGGGCAAATTGTGTTTGATAATCCCTATTAAAATATACATGGTGGTTGTTGACTTGTAACAAGAAAAAAAAGTGGCAGTTCAAAGGGTATTAGATACAGGACCAGGCAAACAGGGGCCCATTAAAATTCCCCCAACTGCTCTAATGAGAATGCCAAGGGTCATTTCTGCCTAGTTTACCATCTGTTTGGTTTCTGGCATGTGTCTCTGGTGTGAAGGGAGTGTCCTGAAGCCCATTTGGCTTATCACAGTGTAATCCAGTAGTCTGAAGCAATTTCAATTGTTTATAAAGTGGCATATTAAAATCAGAAGGCTACACACATGAATGGAAAACTTTTAAGTATAAAAATGCTGCCACATGGGCTTCCCTGGTGGCACAGTGGTTGAGAGTCTGCCTGTCGATGCAGGGGACACGGGTTCGTGCCCCGATCCGGGAAGATCCCACATGCCACGGAGCGGCTGGGTCCGTGAGCCATGGCCGCCGAGCCTGCACATCCGGAGCCTGTGCTCCGCAACAGGAGAGGCCACAACAGTGAGAGGCCCGCGCACCGCAAAAAAAAAAAAAAAAATGCTGCCACATAATGGAAAGTGTCCTGATTTTTTTTTAAAATACAAGCAGGCAACAGTTACAAGAGAAACTTTTAGACAGATTCTACATGAATTCTGGTATCTGCTCTCTACTCACCCAAAGGTTATGATGATAAAACATCTACTTTTAGGCTCCATCATCTAGAACACACATTTTAAAAGGTTAGATTTGCATTAAGGCAGGCAATAGGTCCCTAGACAAGACACAGAAAGCAATAATCGTAAAAGAAAAAATCAACAAATCAGAGTTCATCAAAATTTTAAATTTCTACTCATCATAAGATACCATTGAGAAGATAACAGGCAAGCCACAAATGGGAAAATACATTCACAAAACATACCTCTGATAAAGGACTGGTACCCCAGGATGTATTAAAACTCCTATAACTCAATAATAAAAAACAACTCAATTTTTTTAAATGAGCATAAGACTTGAACTTGACAAACGTGGCCAACAAGCCCATGAGAAAGTGCTCAACATCAGTAGTCAGCTAGAAAATGCAAATTAAAACTACAACCACCATACACCTACAAAAAATGGCTAAAACTAAAAAAACACTGACAACGCTTAATATAGGTGAAGATGCAGAGCAACTGCAGCTCTACTACTAATTTGGTGAGAGTGTAAAAAAGGTAGAGCCATTCTGGAGAAGGTCTGGCAGCTTCTTATAAAACAAGAGCCATACACTACTAAGTATTTACCCAATAAAAATGAAACCATATATTCACAAAAAGACTTGTACAGGTATATCCATATGCTGCTGTATGCACAACAACCAAAAGCTGTACGCGTAACAACCAGGTGTCGGGACTTCCCTGGCAGCCCAGTGCTTAAGAATCCGCCTTCCAATGCAGGGGACATGGGTTCAATCCCTGGTCGGGGAACTAAGATCCCACATGCTGCGGGGCAACTAAGAGCCCTGGGGCACCAACGAAGAGCCTGCACGCCACAACGAAAGATCCTGCGTGCCACAACTAAGACCCAACGCAACCAAGTAAATAAATAAATAATTTTTAAAAAAACAACGACCAGGTGTCTTATAATAAAAGAACAAAAAACAAAGGAATACTACTCAGCAATAAAAAAAGAATAAGCTACTGATAGACACAACATGAATAATTCTCACAAATATTATGTCTAGTGAAAGAAGCCTTATACAAAAGAGTACATACTGAATGACAGCATTTATAACAGTTCTAGACCAGGCAAAATGCATGTATCGTGGTGGAATAAAATCGAAATGATGGTTGCCTCTGGGAAATGGGAGTAAAAGTTAATGAAGGAGAGGGAACTTTATGGGATTAAGGTCTATATGTTGATAAGAGTTTGGGTTACACAGATGTGTACGTTTATCAAATCTCTTCTCATGTATACTTAAGATTTGTGCACTTCATTGTATACAAACTTTACCCAGGTAGTGGATACTCACTGTAAAATTCTTTCAACTTTGATGTATGTGTGAAAATTTTCATAATAAAACGTTAAAAGTAGATTGAGATCACTTCAATCAAATCCCTATTAATTTTTAAAACAATATCATTTCATTAGATGAGTACCTACATGTATTATAAAAACATGTAAATATAACTGTGATAGCATGTCTTTCACCAATTGATTTGGTCACATCAGACTTGCACATGGGGGAGTAGGTACCTCTGCTTTTCTGTTTGATTTTTGTGCTTCCACCAATGTGCTTATCTGGTGTATTCTCCCCCCTCCCCACCCCGCCAGCAACCCTTTCCCCTTTGGTAACCATAAGTTTGTTTTCTATGTCTGTGAGTCTATTTGTTTTGTAAATAAGTTCATTTGTATCATCTTTTTAGATTCCACATATAAGTTATATCATAAGATATTTGTTTTTCTCTGTCCAACTTCACTTAGTGTGATAATCTCTAGGTCCATCCATGTTGCTGCAAATTGCATTATTTCATTCTTTTTTATGGCTGAGTAATATTCCATTGTATATACATGCCACATCTTCTTTATCCATTCATCTGTTGATGGACATTTAGGTTGTTTCCATATCTTGGCTATCGTAAATAGTGCTGCTATGAACATAAAGGTGCATGTATCTTTTTTTTTTTTTTTTTTTTTTGTGGTACGTGGGCCTCTCACTGTTGTGGCCTCTCCCATTGCGGAGCACAGGCTCCAGACGCGCAGGCTCAGTGACCATGGCTCATGGGCCCAGCCATTCCGCAGCTTGTGGGATCTTCCCGGACTGGGGCACAAACCCGTGTCCCCTGCATCGGCAGGCGGACTCTCAACCACTGCGCCACCAGGGAAGCCCACATGTATTTTTTTGCATTAGAGTTTTTTCCAGATATATACCCAGCACTGGGACTGCTGGATCATATGATAGCTTTATTTTTTCTGAGGAACCTCCATACTCTTCTTCCTAGTGGCTGCACCAACTAACATTCCCACCAACAGTGTAGGATGGTGTGTTCTTGTATTTGTACTTATCTAGTGTGTGCCCCCAAATCTGTTTATTACATTTGAACCTGTTATTATCCTAATTTCATTAAATGCTACGTAAACTAATGAAAAATGAATACCCTTAAGAGAGAACTCTGTTGTTTCTATACAAACTAATTTTTGAACGCTTCGGACAGACTTGATAAAAAGAAACTAAAGAAATGCTGCTTTCAAATTATGGTGGAAAAGGTACCAAAACAAAGATCGCAAAACAAAAATCATAAATATTTAGAATTCTGCACTCAGACTTCACAATTCTGTTTATGTTCTTGCTCCATTTTAAAGAAACTAAAACTGGAAATATGGTTTATGTAAAAAAACAATGCCTTAACAAACAAAAATCAGTGAAACTCCAATCAGTGGACTCATATTTAAAGAACAGCCCTTAGTTGACATCTTAAAATTGGCAAATTTGGGCTTCCCTGGTGGCGCAGTGGTTGAGAGTCCGCCTGCCGATGCAGGGGACATGGGTTCGTGCCCCGGTCCAAGAAGATCCCACATGCCGCAGAGCGGCTGGGCCCGTGAGCCATGGCCGCTGAACCTGTGTGTCCGGAGCCTGTGCTCTGCAACGGGAGAGGCCACAACGGTGAGAGGCCCGCGTACCGCAAAAAAAAAAAAAAAAAAAAATTGGCAAATTTATTACATGACCGTCGTATTTACTATCAAAAGCCACACAAGTACTGCGATTCATCCTCTCCCTAGTCCATGCCCTCTGCATGGGACTGACTGCCTTTTAACACACTATGTTGTTTTGTCATTCATAGAAAATAAACAATAAACATATCTAACCAATTTCTTTTAACTGACTTAATACCTGTACTGATAATGTCAAACAATAGGGTTTCTATAGTTTCTTTCATAGGCACGTGTAGATGTGTTAAGTATCGGAGGAAGCAAGGTGAACACTCAAACTGTGTGTGTGTGCATGTATGTGTATATATAATCCACATACAAATATATATGTATACATACAGATATATATATAGTCATTTCAGTTATCCTGTAACCATTTTCTCATGCCATTAAACATTTTACAAAAATAGAATTTTAATGGTAGCATATTATTCCCATTAACACTAACATATTTCATCATTCCCATGTTATTGGGCATTTAAACAACTTTCAAATTTTTTCTATCAAATAGTGTTTCAGTGAGCAATCATATACATCAAGCTTTGTCTACATTTCTGGTTTTTTAAAATTTATAATAGATTTCCCCAAACTAAAAGAACTATGTCAAAGTATATGAGCATTTTAATGGTTCTGTTTACATATTGCCACTAACCCAGTATACACCAACATCAACAATAAATAGCTATTTTCCAGCATTGGTGTGAAAATTAAATATATGTGAGTTTAAACATCTTTGCCAAATTAAGAAATATACCTCAGAATTGCTTTAATAATGTATTTTTAAAGGTATGCTCTATTTTTATTTATTTATTTACTGTATACTCTATTTATTCTCAGCCGTGCTGGGCGGCATTTGGGATCTTAGTGCCCCAACCAGGGATAGAACCCATGCCCCCTGCATTGGAAGCATGGAGTCTTAACCACTGGACCACCAGGGAAGCCCTTAATAATGCATTTTTATTAGAAATGAGTTGAATATTTTGCTCACATTTATTGGATGCCTGTTCTTTCTTCTTTTGCAAATGGTATGAGTTTGTTGTTTGTTTTCTTTTGGTTGCCTTTACCATTAGGGCAAAATGTTTGTTCATTTTGTAATCTTTAAAAATTAGCATTTTTATTACACAAGCAGTTCTTAGCTTTCAGACAATTAGAAAGCAGAAAGGAAACACATTAGATGTTCTAAGATTATGCCATCCTTACAGTCCAGGGATTTAAAAAACCTACTTAGTCACGACGCTCTATTCTTTAAAACAGTGCTTCCCAAACTGTCCCATGCAAAACTAGCTCTGAAAGATGTGAACAGATATCCTTTGGGAAAAAAAGAACTCCATGCTAACATAACTTTTTTAAAGTAAACTTATTATATGCTGTTCTTGAAAATTCACAGTGTGAAAAAGTTCATTAGACTTAACGATGTGACAATAAAAATACTGATAATCCAATTCTTAAAATGGGTCAAGGCCTTGAACAGACATTTTTTCCAAAATATATAAATGACCAATAAACACGTGAAAAGATGTTTAACATCATTAGTCATTAGGGAAATAAAAAATCAAACCACAATGAGATAGCACTTCATATCGACTCTAAAAAGAAAAAAGAAAATAAGCATTGTCAAAGATATAGAGAAATTGAGACCTCATATATTGCTAATGGGCCTGTAAAATGGTGCAGTTGCTATGGAAAACAGTTTAGCAGCTCCTTAAAAAATTAAACATAGAATTACCATATGACCCAACAGTTCCACTCCTAAGTGGAATTTTAAAAGAATTTAAAATATATGTTCATACAAGAAACTTTATATGAATGTTTATAGGAGTGTTATTCATAATAGCCAAAAGTGCCAAAAATGGAAACAATCCAAATGTCCAACAGATAAATGAATAAATAAAATATGGAATATCCATACAATGAACTATTATCTAGCCATAAATAAGAATGAAGTACTTCATCCTTTAATATGGTTCAATATGGATGAACTTGAAAACATGTTAAGTAAAAGAAGCTAGTAACAAAAGGTCACACATATCATTATTTCATTTATATAAAATGTCCAGAACAGGCAAAGCTATAGAGACAGGAATTAGATTAGTGGTTGCCAGGGGATAGGAGGAGGGGGGATTTGGGACTGACTGCTAATGGGTATAGGGTTCTTTCTGGGGTGATGGAAATGTTTTCAAGTTAGTGGTGATG
The DNA here is from genome assembly GCF_005190385.1 of Monodon monoceros. Lineage (NCBI taxonomy): Eukaryota > Metazoa > Chordata > Mammalia > Artiodactyla > Monodontidae > Monodon > Monodon monoceros. Next base: position 18,926,326 of record NW_021703776.1, on the reverse strand, counting down.
GCTGCAGAACACAGTGAATATACTAAGAATCACTGAAGTGTACACTCTTAAATGGAAAGTTTTATATTATGTGAATTATAGCTCAAAAATAAAAAACAAACAAAAGCATATTAAAGATTTTAAGAAGTACTGTAACTTTCTTTAACCAGCCATATTCCAAGCTTTTTTACTCTTTATCCACATAAGACCTATTAACATACCATGAGACACTAATGTTTTCAAGAAACAGTGTGGAAAAACCTGCTATTAACACAATATTTAAAAATTCATTCTAAGATGTGGCTATCATCTCCTTGTTAAAAAGAGAAAAACAGCAAGAAAGAGAAAACGGAGGGGAAGCCTAGGGGCTTAAGGGATAGACTTCATCAACATCATCATTATTCTAGAGCTGGTCATTTGTCCCATTCTCCAGAAGCAGAAAGCCAAATCCCAACTGAATTCTTTTATTAGTAACAGATTTCTCTCCATTTTTATTATTATTGTTAGAAATGCTATTGGATCATTGAGGTTAAAAGTCAGGTTAAAAAAGAATCATCTCATAATGCAAATAATTATTTTAAAAAGAAAACAATTAAGGATAAATAAAACATCCTTCCAGAGCCTGATGTCTGATAGCTCCATTTATTTTACTTTTAACTTGCTATTTACTAGAGTTCATGTGGAGCGGAACTTTCTGAAAGAGAACCAGAAATAACATAATTAACTAGATAATAACAACAACATGGTTCTGATGTATGAAAACACATAGGAAGAAAAGCAGGAGGAGAGCTCAGTCTGGACTTTTACCAAAATATTAACAATTTTTGCTATTCTGTTTTCCAAAATGGCAACTCCCACACTATCAAGTATCTTTCCATTCGGACATTTAGAGTCCTGAAAACAGTAATTTGTTGTGTGCTTGCTTCAGAGAGCAGCCTACATGTCTACGAGGCTACATGCAAAACTCAGCATCAGAGGGTTGAATACAAACCACAACAGAAGACAAGAGTGAAAACAGAACTGGCATTTGGTGAAGTGCCTTTATTGGACTCCTACATCTGTTTTCAGATTCACATGTTGTACCCAGAACTATTTTCTAAGCAATGCCAAGAATTTACTTTCACTTTTTTTAATACTTCAAAGATAATTATCAGAATTATTTCTAGGAAGTAAGAACACCGTAAAATTATTTTAAGTTGTTCTCAAATTTAACTGCCAGGAAAGAAGAGGCCAACCTTACTCACGAGTATTTATAAACCAATTACTGTGAACATGAAACATAAACTCATTTATCATTACCTGGATACCTCAAAAAAGGATTGGAAAACCTGAAGAGGAAACTACATTACAAGCAAAACGACCACTAGACCAGTTGTTTTAAAGTTTATTCCCTTAAGCATATACTCAATCTTCTCTCCGGTTAAAGTGGACAGCATACTGTGAAAAGCCTCACTCTTACAGAAAATAGTTACCTCTTATTAGCAAAGATGCAGGATTCCTAAGTGGTTTTAAAACTTATTGTTTAAGAAAAAGAGAGAAAAGTATTTCCGATTCTGCTTTTATCTAGTGAGGGGTAAGACCTCATTTACAGAAACTTATTTTCCAGAATTATTCTTAAAAACTTGGGCATATGAGAAAGTACCCCATGACCTAGAGTACTAATGACCAGTGCTCTATCCTTTTCGTTAGGTGCTCAGTCTTCAAAGCAAATATCTTCTTTAGTAACAAAAATTAGGTTACACTTGCCAAGGCAGAGGAGTCTCTTTGCCAATAATTTTTTAACACTAACAGGCAAAATTATAACAGAACAATTCGAAATTCATAACTTATACAGCATAGTGGCAACTTCTATTAGAATCTGCTCTAAAAATGTGACTTTACTGATGTTCTTATTTATGAGCAGCCAGTTTACTCTGCTCCTGAGCACATGGATTTGAGTAAGAATAAGAAAGAGAATGGAGCTACAAGAACTCCTCTTCTTTAGGGATACATTTTTAAAGTAACTGCAGTGGTTTCTGGGCACATATCTTATCAGGGCTGAATTCCTCTACCTAGAATCTGTGGACTGTCCAGAGAAAATAGACAAGTAAATTATTCAGGAGCTATGAAATGGATTGAATCATAGGTCAAGTGTTGGGTTTCTTTTAGGTTTTTTGTTTGTTTGGTTTTTTGTTGTCATTTGTTTGCTGTTTGCCTAAAGGAAAGAAAACAAGTGACTTAATAACTTTTAAACTAACATCTACCATTTTTAATTATGTAAAAAAAAGTGTTAAAGTTATGCAAAGGATTACACATATATACCAGAAAACCTTCCTTAATCATCTCACTTGATGTACTCTTAGACTATATTCCCAAGAAATTATAGAATCACCATTTTTTGTAAAGATCTAAGAGATAAAATTAGAACTTAGCTGTCACATATCATTCAGACATTGACTTGCCCTATGATACGGAGATGAACTGGATGATCTCTTGACATTCTTTCTACTCTCTTGATCCTATAGAAGGCACTTAATCAATCACTCTTCTATCTGAAGGCACTGGTGCCTGCCACTTCCAGGAGAGAAAGGAAAAAAGTAGTAGGCAGGATAATAAATTTCTCCAGGATCTCTGATGATAGAATATACATTTGTTCCTTTAGTCTTAAATGTCTGTCCAGATGTATAGACTTATATATACATATACACATTCAGAAATACACTCAAACTTAAAGACAATAATATTCTCACCCTCTTATCCATACCTGTCCACTTGTGCACATACATGCATTTACTAATGTCAATGCTAGTAAACAGTAAAATACCCGATGAAGCCTCAAAGATTTTTCTTGGTTTATTCATTCAATAAATATTTACTGAGCACTTGTTATATGCCATGAGAGTGAAGGTAATAACAAGACCATCTCTCGTCCTCAAAGAGGTATAAAGGTTTTTTAAACAAGTAAATTCAGTAGATTGTTAGACATGTCTGGTAAAGCTCGCAGAGTGTAGCATGGAGGAAGGAGCAGAGAGTTCCATGAGGTGGGGACCAGGGAGGAACAGAGAGGAGGTGAGTCAGGACAGAGGCCCTAAAAGATGGCAGGATGCTTGCCCAGCAGACAGAGCCAAAAGGAATTCTAAGCAGTATAAACAAGGTCTAAAGCAGCTGGGATTTTAAAACTGTGTGTGGGTTACTATGATTGCTACACAGGTGTGTGTGTGTGTGTATGGTGAGAGTAGGTGACTGGAAAGGAATAGAAGGAGGCTGGGAAGAGATGGGGGTTAGGGACACTCAGGGCTAAAGCAGAGAGGGCCTTTTTTTAGTCAAGGTTTTTTTGGTTGTAATAGAAACCAACTCAAGCTGGCTTGGTCTGTAAGTGGAGTTTAATGACAGGCTATAGACCCGGGTTTGGATTATGGCTTTGCAACTCCCTGTGTGTGACCCTGGACAAGTTACCTGCCCTCTCTGTACCTTAGGTTCTTTACCAACAAGATGAGCATAATTATAGTAGGATTTTTGTTAGGATCAAAAGAGTTAATACTTGCAACACACCTGGCACATAGCAAGTGCTTGATAAATGTTAACTATTTTTAATTGTTTCTTAGAGCCCAAGAATATCTGAGCCTGGTGGGAAGAAAGCCTAAAATAAGAGCCTGCAAGGCTCCGATACCCCAGGCAGTGTTCTGTCTCTCTCTTCTCCTCTCTCTGCACGACCTTCCTCTGAGCCACTGTGGAGGAGGGCTGCACAGGGCTCCCAAATATTTACATGTGCCTTGATCCAGCTCATGAATTGCTGAACTGTGACTGAGGAGTCTTAATTCCAAATTCCTGTACTAGTAAATTTGAATGACTCAGCTTAGCTTGTGTATCCCGTGGTTTAAACTGAGGCCAAAGGGATGGGATAAAAACATGCCACAGTGGCCTATCTCCCTTAAATGGGAGAAAGGAGGGCAAAGGAGTAATTTATTTTGATTTCTAACTATTTTCTGGTCTGAACCATAGAAAAGGTGAAGCTATTTGCATCTTCAGAGCTGTTAGAGCTGCTGATGAGTTATTTAAGGATTCTGGTGGTACTTCAGTTTGCATCCTCCTTGAACTTTTCCAATTTGCACAGCCCTAACTCCTTTTAAGAATCTGGACACTACCAAATATAGTATATCACTTAAAACTGTAGTATACCCATACAATGGAATATGATCTAGCCATAAAAAGGAATGAAGTACTGATATATGCTACAACATGGATGAACTCTGAAAACATCATGCTAAGTAAAAGAAGCCAGACACAAAGGGCCACATATTATATGATTCTGTCTACTTGAAATGTCTAAAACAGGCAAGTCCATAGAGACAGAAAGTAGATCAGTAGTTGTCAGAGACTAAGGGGAGGAAGGAATATGGAGTGGCTGCTAACAGGGATGGGGTTTCCTTTGGAGGTGACGAAATGTTCTGGAATTAGATAGTGGTGTTCATTGCACAACCTTGTGAATATACTAGAAATCATTGAAAAGTGCACTTCAAATGGTAAATTTATAGTATGTGAATTATATTTTTTAAAAAAGTATCTGAGACTGTATATGATGTCAGAACACCTGGTTTTAGTCTTCACACCTACACTCTCTCTCTTGCAGAGTCACCACTTGCCCTTCCTAAGCCTTGTCTCCTTACCTATATATTGGGGCAGGGGCTGAGCCAGGCTCTACCCAACGTACATTTCAGCTCCAAGTTCTATGGGTAAGAAATTGGGTGCAGGACTTCCTTGGTGGCACAGTGGTTAAGAATCCGCCTGCCAATGCAGGGGACACGGGTTTGATCTCTGGTCTGGGAAGATCCCACATGCCGCGGAGCAACTTAAGCCCTTGTGCTACAACTACTGAGCCTGCACTCTAGAGCCCACGAGCCACAACTACTGAACCTGCATGCTGCAACTACTGAGCCCCTGTGCTGCAACTAAGCCTGTGCGCCTACAGCCCGTGCTCCACAACAAGAGAAGCCTCCGTGATGAGAAGCCCATGCACCGCAACGAAGAGTAGCCCCCACTCGCCGCAACTAGAGAAAGCCCGCGCAGCAACGAAGACCCAATGCAGCCGATTAATTAATTAATTATTTTTAAAAATTGGGTGTATTTCCTCCACTCCAAATTCATGTCACCTCCCACTTTCATATCTTCTGCCACTTGAAGAATCTTGTCATTCTGTTTCCTATTTCAAAGAAAGAATTCTCACTTCTTTCTGAGTGTTTAAAAAAAAACACCTATTTTGAGCATATATACAAGGCAGTTGAATAGATAATCTCACTTAACCCACCTAACAACTTTGTGAACTGGCCTTTCTTATCAACCTCATTTTACAAATGCAGACACTGAAGCTCAGGGAAGGAAAGTATGTGGTCCAAGGTAGGAAGAAGCAGGGCCGGGCATACAGCTGGAGCTGCCTCACTCCAGAGGTCACGTCATGGCCCCTGCACTGAGCTGCCTTTCTCCACTAACTCCTCCACTTGGCCCAAATCTCATGTCCCTCAACATTTTCTCTAGCAATTTGTCGATTAATGAATCCAACAGTTTTATTCATCATGCCCATTACTCTAGTAAATGATTCTTTTTAGTGATCCTTTTTAGATTTAGGAACTGGGAAATAGCCCTGAATTCTCTGTCATATGTCAAATGCAAACTATATAACAGTATTTCTTAATCAAGGTAATGCTGGCATACCCAGATGGAATGAATAAAGAACAAACTTAGTCTAATACCCTATAAAGAGGAAAAATTAATGGCAATTTCATCTCTTGTCAACTATGTTCTTTGTACTATTGACTACAGTAATTTGGTTAATTAAATTATAGTCTTCGTGTTAATTATAGATCATTTACCATACCCAATAAAAGATCATGCTTCCAATCCCTCAATGTGTTTAAAATTCCTCAAGTATGTTACAAAGCATTTCTTTGTAAAGAGACAGACAAAATAAATTTAACGAGATCACCTGAGTAATTAAACTTAATTGCAGCTAATAAATAAATACCACTACTATACAGGATGTTATTTAATGAAGTTGCTAGTGGCTGCCCCTTCTTTACAGATATTATGGCCTAAACATGTGTATGTATTCATAACACGTGTATGTCTCAGTCACACAGACAGGATACCTAAGACTGAACTATAGTTAATGTCCAGGGATGCAGCGGTCCTGGTGATACTTAGTAAAGTTGTAAAAAGTTCTAGTTAGTTTTAATGTGAAGGATATCCAAAAATTAGCTTAAATAGACCCTATGTTTTTATTCTCAGTGACAATAAAACAAAGTAGTAACAAAAACTTGCATTCTGGAAATGAAAGATTAACATACAATCTAAATCTACTGGTAAAGTACACATTCTTATTAACTAGTGACCAATATAAGATTTACTAAAATTTGAAGTCTTAAAATATTTACTTTGCTTTGTAAATCTATCCCTATTCATCTAAAGTTAGAGTGTCATATCACACTGGAAAAAAATCAGATCATTAAGTTCTAATACTGCGCTTCAAAGATAATGCTGAAAATATTAAATTTTTATGGTAGTCACTTAATCTACTAAAAACATGACAGGATTGACTGAATCCAAGAACATATCTTGGATCTGTTTACTACATTTTCTCCCCAAACTTAGATCCCATCAAGTCTTGCCCTTTTAAGAGTTTTATAAATTAACAAATGATTGACTCTCGAATGGCTAATAATTACAGAAAAAATAAATGAAACACATAGGCAATTATAAAGGTTTACGTGAAAAACTGCTAAAATGGCTGATGTATTACCTGAGTAAAATTATCTAGGAATTGCAAAGCAATTTATGCAAGGTCTAACAAAAGTTTAATTTATGCATGGTCTAACAATTTGAAGTGTGGCTGCTACCCATCAGACGTGCAAACCTGATTCTCAGGTTTTAGAGAGCCAGAATACCAAAAACTGAGTAATAATGCTTTTAGAGCCAGAATACTAAATATTGAGTAAAATGTATTTCAGTGTCTGGAAAAGGAACAATTTTTGTATGAAAGGATATTCAAATAGCATTTCACTGAGCAACCACAATAAGCCTTGAAGATTTATATGACTGAGCTGGAATTCAGTGCCAAAGACAAGAGGGAAGCATTTTTTTCTGGGATACACAAAGAGATACCCATAATTAAACATCACACTTCCCTAGAGCAGCATGTTTTCTTATACTGACAAGCAAAATGAGGTATTTAAAATCATGCACTGCTGGCATACAGTCATCTTTTGCATAGCTATTGTTTTAATGTATTTCTGGCTATTAGGCATTTGTCTATTTTTGGTCAGTGAGGTATGATTTAAAGAATTCTGGTTTCCCATAAAAGGCTGTAGTTATGTTAGTGGAATTACATTTATACCACAGTATCTTAAGGATAATTATGGCCTTATTTTGGCTGGTCATACACACATTTTATATTCAAAAGAGGGTGGCTATAACTTTAGTGTAATCAGTGCGATTAAAATTAACTATAAGCAGAAAAAACTTTCCGAAGTACCTTTTCAGACTCAACTATATGTTTTACTTCGCCTTATTTATCACAGCTAGTTAAACATATCACACATTAATTCCACGACATATTGGGAAAATGCCAAACAAGTCATGTTTGCTTAACAGTCCATCAATTAAGTCAGGGCCTAATGATAGATTATGTATTCAATAATTCTTTTGTTCTAGATCAAAGAATGCCACACTACTTCAGCCTGATCCTACTATAACTACTAAACTACCAAAAAGCAGCAATTCTGTTACATTTTCTATGTCTTCTATAAGACTTTTCCTCTACTTTCTCACCTATACCCTACTCAAATTGAATTTTTTCTATTTTATTTAAATTATAAAGAATATATTAAACTTAAATACCCAAAAACTTAGTGTGCTTTTGTTTCCAAAAATGACCATTTACCTACAAAGACATTTAATCTTCTGCTTTCTATTCTATTATTTATGAAGATTAACTGTTTAACAATATTCAGGTATATTTTTTTTTTTACATCTTTATTGGAGTATAATTGCTTTACAATGGTATGTTAGTTTCTGCTGTATAACAAAGTGAATCAGCTATACATAAACATATAGCCCCATATCTCCTCCCTCTTGCATCTCCCTCCCACCCTCCCTATCCCACCCCTCTAGGTGGACACAAAACACCGAGCTGATCTCCCTGTGCTATGTGGCTGCTTCCCACTAGCTATCTGTTTTACATTTGGTAGTGTATATATGTCCATGCCACTCTCTCACTTCGTCCCATTTTACCCTTCCCCTTCCCTGTGTCCTCAAGTCCATTCTCTTCATCTGCGTTTTTATTCCTGTCCTGCCCCTAGGTTCTTCAGAGTTTAATAAACTCAAAATGGATTAAACACCTAAATGTAAGGCCAGACACTATAAAACTTTTAGAGAAAAACATAGGCAGAATACTCTATGACATGCATCACAGCAAGATCCTTTCTGACCCACCTCCTAGAGAAATGGAAATGAAAACAAAAATAAATAAATGGGACCTAATGAAATTTAAAAACTTTTGCACAGCAAAGGAAACCATAAACAAGACGAAAAGACAGCCCTCAGAATGGGAGAAAATATTTGCAAACGAAGCAACTGACAAAGGATTAATCTCCAAAATATACAAGTAGCTCATGCAGCTCAATATCAAAAAAATAAACAACCCAATCCAAAAATGGGCAGAAGATCTAAATAGACATTTCTCCAAAGAAGATATACAGATTGCCAACAAACACATTAAAGGATGCTCAACATCACTAATCATTAGAGAAATATAAATTATAACTACAATGAGGTATCACTTCACACCAGTCAGAATGGCCATCATCAGAAAATCTACAAACAATAAATGCTGCAGAGGGTGTGGAGAAAAGGGAACCCTCTTGCACTGCTGGTGGGAATGTAAATTGATACAGCCACTATGGAGAAGAGTATGGAGGTTCCTCAAAAAACTACAAATAGAACTACCATATGACCCAGCAATCCCACTACTGCACATATAACCTGCGAAAACCATAATTCAAAAAAGAGTCTTGTACCACAATGTCCACTGCAGCTCTATTTACAATAGCCAGGACATGGAAGCAACCTAAGTGTCCATCGACAGATGAATAGATAAAGAAGATGTAGCACATATATACAATGGAATACTACTCAGCCATAAAAAGAAACAAAATTGAGTTATTTGTGGTGAGGTGGATGGACCTAGAGACTGTCATACAGAGTGAAGTAAGTCAGAAAGAGAAAAACAAATACCGTATGTTAACACATATATATGGAATCTAAAAAAAAAAAGAAATGGTTCTGAAGAACCTAGGGGCAGGACAGGAATAAAAACGCAGACATAGAGAATGGACTTGAGGACACAGGGAATGGGAAGGTAAGCTGGGACCTGAGAGAGTACCTGAGAGAGTACCATTGACACTACCAAATGTAAAATAGATAGCTAGTGGGAAGCAGCTGCATTGCACAGGGAGATCAGCTCAGCTCGGTGCCTTGTGACCACCTAGAGGGGTGGGGTAGGGAGGGTGGGAGGGAGACGCAAGAGGGAAGAGATATGGGGAGGAGATATGGGGATATATATATGTATACATATAGCTGATTCACTTTGTTATACAGCAGAAACTAACACAACATTGTAAAGCAATTATACTCCAATAAAGATGTTAAAAAAAAAAAAGCCAAGTGACCAGTGGGAGACCTGAGAATTTGATTATGGAGGTCAAACTACCATCAATGAGCTTCAAGTTCAGAAGCCTCTTCAGACTCTGTATCCTAGGGCTGGTGGTCATGGGAAGACTACATGCAATTTAAGCTAATCAAAATACATTCTAATTCAAGTGAAACTGCCTTTTTACAGCTTTCAAAGTCACAACAGAAAATGTCTTAAAGCCTAAAACCCTTAAAGAAAATGTCTTTAAATCATTTCTAACAATTTTCAATTGTTAGTTTTTTGTTTGGTTACTAGCTAAAATCTGAGGCAATATGATACATGCCTTTTATATGTTCTTTCAAAATGTGTTTATAATATACTACAAATGATATTTAATGATTTTTCTCATTTAAAGGCTCCAACTTGGTAAACGATGGTTACTTCATGCAGCCAAGTCCTCTCAAATCATCTAGGTCTAAAACCTTCAGAAAAATTCCACCTGAGACCTGTTTGTGTATGTGTGCTTCCTCCTCACCCCCACCAAAGGAAGTATACGCAAGTCCTGGAATGAGACCTCAGGTTTCAGCTCAGACTTCGGCAGCAGCTGCTTCAGGTATCAAGATTTATAATTTTGGAACACCTAGTTTTACTGAGTATTTTGCCATTGTCATCAGCATTTCATAGATGAGGAACTTAAGCTTAGAGAAGTTAAGCAACGCGGCTGAGGCACATGACTAACGAAGGTCGGGGTATGGATCTGCAAGCAGGTCTGCCTGACTGCACGGCCCACACTCTTATCCCCCCCAATATGTTCCTTCCGGTCCAGGCTTGGCTGATGCCAGCCTGCACCTGAACTCCTTCCGTGCCTTGTCACATCAGACCTTTAACCACAGAACAGTCTTTCTGCATCCACTGCTGGACCCGACAGTTTGTTCTCCACACTGACACCAGAGTGATCTCCTCAGCCCGAAACCCTCAATGGCACTCTCTGCTTAAGATCTTGAACGATCTGGCCCTGGTGTCCTCTCCAGCCTTATCTCTTGCCCTCTTGGTTCCAGGTCAGCCACTCCAAGGTTTTCTTTCCATTCCTAGAACACAGCCAGCCTCTTCCCACCCTGAGGCCTTTGCATCTACTGTTCTCTTCTTCAGGTATGCTGTGTCCCACATTCCACAGACCTTTAGGGAACTAATTCCTACTCATCCTTCACATCTCAGCTCAATACCACTGCCCCAGGAAAGCCTTTCCAAACCACATGTCATTTTACTCCAGACTAGATCTCCTTTCTCTGTCACGCCCTTTCCCAGCACTCAGTACATTTCCTGCCTAGCCCCTAGCAAGATTTACTATTACATATTTACATGGTTATTTAAATAATGTCTCTCCCATTTAACTAATGTAGATGAGTGGTTCTTAAAATTTAGTGTGTATCAAAATCACCTGGAGTCCTTATTAAAAAAGTGATCCCTGCATCTCAGCCCCCCAGAGTATCTGATTCTCTGAGTCTGGAGCAAGGCCAGGAACTCTATATTTACAAGTTCCCAGGGATGCTGAAGATGCTGGACCTTGGACTGATCCAGTACAGCGGTTCTGAACTCTGGGTAAACATTAGAATCACCTGCGAGCCAATGCCAAGCCGGGCTCCCAGAGGTTTTGATTTAATTGGGTTAAGGTAGAACCCAGGACATCTTATCTCAAATACTGCATACTTATCCTAAAAACGTTTTTATCTAAAATTTAAATGTAACCAATGTCTTGTACATTTTTATTTGTTTAATCTGGTAACCCTACTTGGAAATCCTATTGTAACATAACACGTAGTATGTTATATATTTATGTACACATATTATATATATGATTGTAAACTGACCTTTCACTTCTACAGAGCACAGAAAGGGTGAGGCTAAAAGAGTGGAATTTTTAGACTTAAATTTTTTCTTAAGGATTAGACCTTACAAGTAGTTACCAACAGATTATAAAAGCTTATTTGGTATCTAAAATGGGGCAAATCCTCAATGTCAAATAATTTTAACAGGATTATTAAATGACTTCTAGGTTCCTTTAAGCCCTGAGGCTGTGAACCTCATCTTGGGCCAGCAGGGTAACAATGCAGCCTCAATATTATTGCTCTGACATCAAGCAGTGAGTCATCTGGGCAGAGCTCTGCTGGGACTCAACATAGACGAGATGTTCTTTCATATATCAAAAGTAGGTAAAATTTATTTATTTAATAAGCATCCCAGAAAAAATAAAACGTTGAACACGTGGCTGCTTTAGATAATGCAATTTTGTCTTTCTCACATCAATGGAGGAAGTCTTGTGCAGTTTTCTAATCTTAGAGTAGGATCAGTGATTTCATGTCTTATATAAATTGATATGTTAAATTTGCATTTTTGATGCTGTAAAGGGTCTACTTAATTTCAGCTCGGCATGTTTATCGAATTATGGGTAAACTATAGATTTCCAAATCGAGAATCCTCTGTGATCAGTGACCATCATGTAGCCTTCTGCCTCTCCACTTAAGTAACCCTCCAGGTCTCTGGTTTAAGGACAAAGGCTCCATATAAGTATTTCAAATATTAAATCACATTATTTTATGAATACTCACAGAATGTAATCATTTCAACAATTATTGCTATCTTCCACTGTGTGCGATGCTTACTTGCCAAACAATGTGACACTTTTCATCTATTCAGGATTTTAAGAACTGTTTATAAAAACAGGCTACTGAATAGATGCATGGGCATCAGAATGAATTCCAATTTCAGCAACCTAAATGACAGAACACAGGAATCTCCTCAAACCCCATAGGACCAAGTGTAATAGCAGTAGTACACGGAGAGAGGGATAGAAAGACGGTAACACCAAGCTCATGGCTGGTTGCATAGTTACATGATTTATTTCAATTCACCTAACTTCAAGCAAACACACAAATATCACTTCAGATTATTTTTTCTGAAATAATAAATGTCAAATACTTTTAAAACAGATATTTCAAAAAATAAGACCTGTAACGGTATAAAATGTAGACAGTCATGGGTTTCTTATGTCAGGATAGCTTACCAAATCCAAAAGCACTGGACCCTCTGATGCTCTGTGAAGCCTGAACACTTGTAGATGTGTATAGTCCTGTCACCAGTAAGCCATCAAAGAAGGTGCTTGTTGAAATTGTCACTGAAATACAGGGGGAAAAAAGAAACCTTAATTAATACAGTCAGAATAATGAGATACATTTCTGAAGTGTTAGACATTGTCAAAACAATCTTTACTCATTATTAACAAATTATTTTTATACTATCCCTACTTAGTATTTTCTTTATATTAGAAATTACAGAGGAGGAAAAAGAAAAAAACAAAAGCTCAGAACTCCAATGTCTGTAATTGCTGGTCCTAAATTTAGTACATCAGTCCCACCTTTCTGCATTCATTTACACTTTCCCTAGCTATGTGCAAAATCATTGGAAAATAATGTAGTACTTAATAGTCAGTTTCTCCACGTCCATCACCACCCCTGAAGGCAGTCAAAGGCATTGCTGGAGTTTTGGCACTGTGATGAAACACTCTTATTTTTTTTAATATTCAATACTGTGGGAAACAATCTTACATCAGCTGAAAGCAGAATAGTAAGCTGCACTGCATTTCTTATTGTTACTCTATGTTTCATAGATGAGTCCCCCGGAGTCTTTCAACAAAAGCGGATTAATTTGCATGAAGACAGTCAGCCCTTCTCCCTTTGAGAACAGGAGAAGAAGACCACTACATGCTTTAAGTTTTAGAACAAAGTCTACAAGAGGAGTCCAAATGGTTTTACAACCAGAAAATCAGGATGTTCCTGGGGAAAAAAGGGTCAAATTAAGTGTATCTTGTACACTACTCAGGTTTGGCTTATTAAAAAATTGTATCTTGCTCACCACCCTAAAAGTTGATCATAATTTCCTCCTTGACATGATAATTTTTTCTCCTGCATTGCCTTTATTACATCAAGATGAAGGCATTTGTAGGAAGCAGCCAGGAGAAGGTAATATTATTTTGGTAGTACACAGTACAAGCCTGTCATAAATGCTTGCTGGCAATAAGGAGAATGACCAGAGTGACATTAACTGTGATGAGAATGTTTAAATTAAACTCCAGGAAATCCAGTGAGTAGAGTGGAATGGTTTGAAACATCCATATTATAAAACATAAATAAGACACACGTATCAACAGAACAGCCTGACATCATGCTACCCCCAAAATGGCATCATCTCCGTATCCTTTAATAAGATAATAGCTAGTATTTTGAGTGCTGGCATATAAACCACATGAAAACCATTCAGCAGGGCACTGAGATAAGTAGTTTACATGTATTATCTCATTTCATTAACAAAACATCTCTATAAAGGGGGTACTGTTATCATTCTCAGGATACAAGTGAGGAATCTGTGACACAGAGCAATTAAGAACTTTGTCCAGGACCATGTGATAACATCTAAACCTTTTTGATGCTGTTTACCTGGCTTGTCTCCCATTTTCTCCCTGCCCTACACCTACCACCTCCCACCAAATCCCAAAGTGGCAAAGTGGCCGTGGCTAAATTTTTGTTTAATAACCTCTTTCCCACATTATTCACATGCATTATGAGTATTTGAAAACCAAAATGAAAGCTACAGGAGTCAATATCACTGTTACTAGTGAGGAAGAGGGCCAAAGGCAGCCAGGAGGTGTCACCTATGGCACCGTGGGTGAAGCCCTAGGCCAGATAAGGGATGAGATCTGGTACTGGGCCCTCATCTACTGCTCCCTGTTCTCCAGCAAAACCACTTCACCTCTCAGAGTCTAAAGTTCCTCATCTGTAGAATAACACCCTAGTCGTCGGCCCCCTGTTTTGCTTACCCCCGATTCCCACAGTTGGTTGTATTGCTGCCTTCATTCTTTGGTTCAGTGAGGTAAAAAGTGCTTAAACTGCTTCTGTGCCCCATCCAGGAGGTTTAGAATTAGGTTACTTCCTGTTAAGTTGCCTATACTAACCACTGAACTCAAGTGCTGTGTCTCAGATTGTCCTTCACAGCAAATCAGACCCAACCTGCAGTCTTACAGTGGGCCCACGGGACCTCGCTTTTACCTACTTCCTCTCAATCCACTCCACTCTACTCCAGCAAGATCGCACCAATCCCACGTTAATGCACAAATGCAGCCCCTGTGGACTCCTCTGCATTCCTTTATGCTTCTACTCTGGTTCCTATTTCCAAGATTCTGAAAAATGTAAGGGTTTATGTGTTTGGGATTGAGGCAAAACTGAATTTGAGTCTCACCTCTTTCTACGTTTGTCCAGGGTGTGACCTTAGCGTTAGTCATGGACTCCCCACATACAAAAGGGAATCATAATACTATCAGGTCTACTGTAAGAAATAAAGACAAATACATATTATCTATCAATGTATCTAGATCCTTAACACACTATCATGCACATAGTAATGAATCAATAAAAGTCAGTTACCTTTCCCTGCCCTTTTTCAGACCTGGAAGCCCTGCTTTGCTCCTCCCTTCCTGAGAACTGGGGTCCTGTACAGACCTCCTGGCATCTCCCTCGCCAGATGCCTGGGTATGTCCAATCATTGGACTACCCACATCTGAGTCCTACTGCCTGCCAGGATTCTCCACGTACTCTTCCCACCCACTACTTCATTTCCAACCACAGTACACTCAAGTCTGAGCTGTGATCTCAAATGGGCCCAAGATAAATGAGCATCTCCAGCTTGTTATTAGTTTAACTGTCTTTCCAAAAGATACTCTTCAAGCATCTGTTCAATGCTAATTTAAAACAGACGCTAAATACTCTCGGAGAAGTGGCTGAGAAAGAAAAGAACCATGCATGGCAGCTCTCAATCTTTCTTCTACTCAGCTATTCAGCTCTGGCCTCAAACAGCTATGTCCCTCTCAGCAAAACATAAGCCCTGCCATGTCTACCATGACAATTGATAAATTCAATTTATTGGTGGCTTGTACATATCTAGGGAAGTTTCAATAGCTTAGAGATGAACATCTAGTAAGCTATCTGGGTGGCCTGTGACTCATTTGGAAACTGAGCATGGCCAAGGTCTACTGTGCCCCTTAGATATCCAACCAGACTGTTAATCCTTTCCAGACCTCCCCTCTCACCTACCACCCAGTGCCTCTCCAGACCCAGAGGATGAAGGAAATTCTATCTTAACTCTTCCACACACCGTAAGAGGAGGCTGCTTCAGAACAGTTCTCTTCTTTACTTAGATTCTTGGGTGCTAAAGCAGCAAGGTCTAGTGAAAACAGCCCATGAATGAGAGAACTGGACTTCATTCCCAATATTATTAATTTGCTATGTCAGATTGAGCAAGGTTTTCTCTCTGCTTGGTTCTATTCCTAGTAGTGATGTGAGTACCTATTATTTGGTAACCTCAAGGGTAGGTGGGCTTAAATATGCGAGAAATCGTTTCTAAACATTAAATGACTTGAAAAAAAAAAGAAATTCGTAAGAAAAACACTTACTACTCTTAGAGACTCTTGGCTTTAAATACCTTCCATAAGCTGACTACTCTCAAATTTCTATCTCCAGTCCAGACCTCTTTATAAATATACTCCAGATATATATCAAGCTTCTGCTCAACACCCCCGCTTAGATGTCCACGAGACGTCTCAACTTCAACACGACCAAAACTAAACACCCACCCCACCCTGCAAACCTGCGTCTCCTGCAGCCTTCCGCAACTCTGCTGATGGCAGCACCGCTGTTCCTGCTACTCAGGCCAAAAACCTCTAAGTCAATTTTGGAATCACCTTCTCCCATACCCTGAATGCAGTCCATCAGTAAATCCTGCCGGCTCTGCCTTCTGATCATATCCAGAATCTGACCACTTACCACACTGCTCTGAGCTACCATCATCTCTCCCGTTGTTGCACTAGACATCAATCTGGTCTTCCTGGTTCTATCCTCTCTCTACAGCCTAATCTCAGTGTAAGAGTCAGAGGAATTCTTTTTAGACATCCAATCATGTCACTCCCCTGCTTACAACTCTCCAATGCTCTCAAAGTCTTTACAGTGGCCAACAAGGTCCTATGTGATCTGCCTCCGTGCCATCTCTGTTCCCATGACCTTCTGCTTTCCTCCTGACTCACCCCACTCCAGGCACACTAGCCTCCTTGCTGTTATTCAGATATGCCAAGCCTTTGCACTAGCTCTTTCCTCTCTGCCTGGGACTCTCTTTCTGCAGATATGTGAAGGGTCAATTCCCTCACCTCTTTCAAGTCAACTCAGATGTCACCCTCTCAATGAGGCCTGCCTTAACCACAGTATTTAAAATCACAAACAGCCCCCCAGTCCCCGGTCTCTGCAATATCCACATTTCCAATGCCCCATACTTTGTTCTAACTTCCCCACCCCCACTTTTTTTCTATAATTATCACCTTCTAACACTGATATATTATACTGATATATTTACTTAAAGCATTTTTTGTTGATTATGTTTATTGTCAGTCTCATTCTGTAGAGTGTAAACTCCATCAAAGCAGGTATCCTGAGCGTTTCTTTCAGTAATATATCTCAAGTACCTGAAACAATTCCTGACACTTTTGGGTGTTCGATAAATATGCATGTAAATATTTATTCATGAATAGCTCATTCATAGAAAAGTGAAGCCAGGTTGTCTTATCTTCAACTTGTTTCTAGAGGAAAAGTATGTTGTGAATCCCAGACTTTGTCAGTCGATGAATCCCACTTGGAGAAGCCACATGGGAAAAAAAAAAGAACAGAGAAAAGTTGGCTATTTCTATATTTAAAACATTTTCCAGAGTGCAAGACAGATCAATGCAGACAGAAACTGACTCAGAGACCAGCCAAAGACATTTGTTAAAATGGCAAACCAACTTCAGTATACATACGTTCTCAGATACTGTATGTTTATAGACATCATCTAAAGAAAGAGTTCCCTGTTAAAAATGAATTGATTATCATCTATTTTTCTGCCTGCTGGAGTTGGGAATTTACTTTTTAGGGAAAAAATGAGATTTGCCTTTGGAAAAAGGCTCAACTCTTGACACTGTGGAGCAAGCATTCCCCTTCCTCCTCTAAACAGATGTAATGCATAATCCATACGTGAACTGGTTGGTAATTGGCCTCTGTTTTCAAGAAAGAGGAAATGCTGCTCAGACTCTTACGGAATTAAAGAGATATCTTCTGGGCACCAGGTCCCTTTTACTCAAGAAGATAATCGGTCTAATTTCTGTATTTAAGAAACACCTGACATAGTTTTGATTCCCTGCTAGCTTGTAGGAAACGTCAGAATGTCTGCAGCCCACATGTTTATATCGACGAGAGCACTGGAGCAAATCCCTGAGCAATCTGAGTAAGACAACAAAAACTTTACACCGAGGCACTTTGACTTTGAAACAATGTGAGGGACTTCCTTCTCTCTGCCCTATTCTCTCCCTTTCATCAAATGTTTCCTCTTATCTCTACCTGTAGCCCCCGGTTAGTCTGTCAGGGTTTCCTAAAAACACACACACACACAAAACTCCACAGAAACAAATAATTGTTTCCAACATCGAGGCTGCTCAGTGTGGTGCTCTGAAGCTGTCCTTACCTGTGTAATTCCGCATCATTAGCTTCTGCAGAATTCGGTTTTCCTTTGGGGCCTCTTCCTTCATCTTACCTTCTGAGATTTTCCTGATTCCTTTCTACCAAGCGTCATAGGATCTCCAACCTGCACTGACTCTTACTCTACCTACATGCTGTATCTTGACTTCCCTTCTTCTAACTCCACTGGGACTCACCCTTCAAGCACTATTTTAGCTTCTCTACTCTTAGCTCATCACTTGCATCCACCAACTGCTGCCATCCAGGCAACTGGAATAAACTTCTTGAAAGTGGAAGAGTGATGTATGACAAATTAAAGGAAAAGTTTACTATACACAGCACTAATATGGCTACTGACAGAAAATAAAATTGAAGCTCACATTTCTGAAAGTAAAATTATTTTAATATGCATATGAACTAGAAAGAAAACTTACAATTTTCATGGTTATAATATGTGGCTCGAGTTGATTAAATATAGATACCTGTTGTCTACTATTTTAAATAAACTATACATGAATCATAGGATTGCATATGTGGTAGACAAAATAGATATACTAATTGCAGAATGTAAAGTACATAGTACTAATTCAGATTACAGCGATTTTTGTAAGTTTCTGATACCCTGATTCAGAATGGTATAGTCTCAACAGCATAATTTAAAATGTTCCAAAGCTACTGTCATTTAAAAATGTTCCCTTTAAAAATATTTGTATATGAAACTACCTTTTTGTAAATAGAAGTTATAGTTAAAATATGTATACTTGGGTACATTAGCATGGAGAACAATTGCACAAAATATTTATATTTGAACTGCCTTTAAGATAAATAACTGTTAGGAATACCTGTATCTAACTGATATTTAACTAGCCCCGTTGATACGCAAACCCTTCATTTTCTTTCCAAGATTATCAGCCAAATGTTCTAACTAATACGCTAAGTAGGGAACAAATAATATTTTAGCAATTCACTTAAAAAGAAATGTATTATATGAATAATTGCTGAATCTAGGTGGGGGTATACAGATGTTTGCTGTGCTAGTCTCCTTTGTTTCAGGAAAATTTCATATTAAAAAGTTGAGGGAAAGAAAGGAGCTTAGTATAAATACACTTATAAATGCACTTAGGATGAGCAAACTAACCCAAACAATAAAAATGCACTGCAAGGGCTTCCCTGGTGGCGCAGTGGTTGAGAGTCCACCTGCCGAAGCAGGGGACACGGGTTCGTTCCCCGGTCCGGGAAGATCCCACATGCTGCAGAGCGGCTGGGCCCGTGAGCCATGGCCGTTGAGCCTGAGCGTCTGGAGCCTGTGCTCCGCACCGGGAGAGGCCACAACAGTGAGAGGCCCACATACCACAAAAAACAAAACAAAACAAAACAAAAAAACAAAAATGCACTGCAAAGTACGTAATACATTCAGACTTTAAAAACTGTATACCTTCTATGAGCCAAGAGCTGTGTTAACACTGTAATTTGGGTTTTATTAAATAGAAAAGCAAAAAGAGATATTTGGAACTAGTTCCCTATTGACAAAATGTTTATAAACTCTATCTGATATCCTAACAACTCTAGTTATTTTATGCAAATTTATCGCCACCGCGGTATTGGAGCCACCAGTTACCCATTTCAGACAGCAACGGTTTATGTAAAAATCATCAAATAATAATGTAATGACTTTAAATAGGCAAACACTTAAAGAATTCAGTCTGCCTTATGATCTACTTCTTTTCATGGTTTTACAAATTTTCATAGTAAATTTATAAAATTCTTCCCCAGAAGACTTTTTTTTTCCTTAGAGTCAATTTTTCTATCTTTTATATTTTCGCATTAAACTGCTGTATGGAGAACTAGCTACTTTAATTATAGAGAAAAAAAGCAATATATATATTATGGATTGCAAGTAGTATTTTGAACCTAACAGAACATTTTAGGGAAGAAATAAAGCAAGTATATTATTACCTATGATCAGAAAGCAAATGTGTCTTATCAGATCACATAATTCCCTTGTTCAACAAACATCTCTAGCTTCCTATCATTCACAGATTACAATCTTATATTCAGTGTGATTTCAAAGTCCTTCAGGTTGTGGCCATAACCAGTCTCTCCAGTCAATTTTCCCCATTTCAGCTGAAAACACCCTTTGATCCATTTAAACTAGAACATGTTCTTTACTTCCCTATCTCCTTCCTTCCTTCCTTCCTCCCTCCCTCCCTCCCTTCCTCCCTTCCTCCCTTCCTTCCTTCCTTTCTGGCTGTGTTGGGTCTTTGTTGCTGCGCACGGGCTTTCTCTAGTTGCGGCAAGTAGGGGCTACTCTTCGTTGTGGTGCATGGGCTTCTCGTTGCGGTGGCTTCTCTTGTTGCAGAGCACGGGCTCTAGGCGCGCGGGCATCAGTAGTTGTGGCATGCAGGCTCAGTAGTTGTGGCTCGCGGGCTCTAAAGCGCAGGCTCAGTAGTTGTGGCGCACGGGCTTAGTTGCTCCGTGGCATTTGGGATCTTCCCGGACCAGGGCTCGATCCCGTGTCCCCTGCATTGGCAGGTGGATTCTTAACCACCGCACCACCAGGGAAGCCCTCCTTGCCTTTCTTTAAAGGGTACCTTCACCTAGAATGACTTCCCTTGTTTCCTTTTGTTAAAATCCTACCCGTTCCTCAGGCGCAGGCTCAAATGCCATCTCTCTCATGAAGTCTCTTCTGACCTCTTAGGGAAAGCTCCCTCTCTCCCCTCCGTGACCCCATAGCTCTCAAAAATATGGAATACTTGACACATTCCACCTTCCACAGAGCCAGGCCCACAGGAAGAGCTCAATCAAAGCTTGTTAAATTCAACCATACAATATCCAAAAGAAACAAAAATACTTATTTGAAAAGATACATGCACCCTAATGTTCCTAGCAGCATTATTTATAATTGCCAAGACATGGAGACAACCTAATTGACCACTGACAGATGAATGGATAAAGAAGCTGTGGTATATATATACAATGGAATACTACTCAGCCATAAAAAAGAATGAAATTTTGCCATTTGCAGCAACATAGATGGACTTAGAGGGCATTATGCTAAGTGAAATAAGTCAGACAGAGAAAGATAAATACTGTATGATATCACTTATATGTGGAATCTAAAAAAATACAACAAACTAGTAAATATAACATAAAAGAAGCAGACTCACAGATATACAGAACAAACTGGTGGTTACCAGTGGGGGGGGGAGGGGCAATATAGGGATGGGGGGGTGGAAGGTACAAACTACTGGGTGTAAGTTAGGCTCAAGGATGTATTATACAACAGGAAAATATAGCCAATATTTTGTAATAACTGTAAATGGAAAGTAACCTTTAAAAATTGTATAAAAATTTAAATAAATAATTTTTAGAAATTCAACCATACAGAAATATTTGTTACAACATAAAATAACATAAAAATAAAATATCACTGAGAATATAGTATAGCCAATGTAACTAAAAGTGTAAAATCTCTATCTCTTCTACTGAAAAAAGGGACCAGTGTTATTCATTGAGGAAAGTGAAAATAGAGGTTTCTCCTGAATGGAAACAAAAATAAAAATTAATGCAGTATTTTTACTGTAGTGCTCAAAAATCAGAAATATCTAGGAAAATTTTTGTTGAATTTTACATTTAACCATTTTGCATATATGTACTTTGTGTGTGAATATATATATGTGTATATATATATATACATATTTTATGTACATACCAAATTAATCTGATAATTTTGTCACTAAGACACCCTTATCCTCACTGTGAAGCTACTCTGCTATTTCCTCAAATAAAAAATAAGAAGGGATCAAAAGGCTGAGGAGGTTGTACATATCTCTCCCACATCTGTGTTAAACCGGCAGTGAGCTTAGCACTGGGAGTCTATGAATATGGATTGCTGGGTTGTGACAGCTCAATGAAAACATGATGTAGCCTTACAATTCAATTCTTATCAGTGGCTCAAAGAGTACCTCTGTCTTGAAATGACTAATTACAGAGTCAGTTATTATCTATTACAGCTTCTATTAACTGTTCCCAACAAGACCCTAATACCATTCTTCCAGAAAATCACTGTAAGATGAAAGTCTGGAAGAAGATAAATTTAGACATTTAATGCTGTTTGCATTTCATCCTAAAGCTTCTGGCTTACAAATACTCTATGGGCAATTAAATTTTGATCACTTCAAGCATATTCCATTACTACTTTATACAAAAGACCTTTAATATGCGCAGAAAAGAAACATATTTTATAATAATTGAAATGATGTTTCCATCTTTTTCAAGACGACAAACATAGGAGGACAGCAACTTGCAAAAATGTTGAAATTAAGTATTAGCGATGATGCACCTACTGCAAAGTTTCCATTTCTTATTTTTATATATTTTGAAAATGAAAAGCACCAGAACTAATACTGTCAATATTAAAAAAAAAATGTTGCCACATTTTGCCTTATGAACAGAAACTCATTTGCCTTTGAATACAGAACAGATTAAAGAGCCTGAGGAACAAACAGAGTACTCTAAAAATGAAATCAACTGAGTTTATTTGCCACAAAATTTCATCAACAAGGTGTGTTCAACTACTGACTCTTCCTTAGTTAAAGTGCCACTAGCCCTGGTACCAAATAGAGACCATCTAAAAATACATTATAATTTACATTCAAAATCTCTATAAGAACACAATCCTCGAACTACTTCTCATTACATATATTAATTCTATTATGACTTGGTCTTATGTGGTTTTCAAATGTGAAGCCAGCCATTTTAATAACATCCCCAAACCAACAATAGCTGAGAAAAAAAATCCCAGTAAGTATGTAAAAGAAATGACTGGAGGTCAGGATTCACTGAGGGAGTGCATGAATCAGTATCAGTGAACTAAACACACAGATCTTAAATAATGAGACCACAAACAAATAGACTCCAGTTAGCCCTTTGTGAGGGGTAGAGAGAGATCACCCATGCCTTACCTATGTGCTCTAACAGCTACTCAAAAGAGGCATGATGAGGAAGGATATGGCTGCCCACCTAGTGTCAGTCTCTAGAGAAGCAATGCTAAATGAACCTCACTCACCCTTTCCTGCTTCCCTAAGTCTCTACTAGATGGCTGACCTAGCGCATCTCTAAGAGCATTTTACCCTCAGATTTAAGTCACCTCCATCCTCCTCCTCATCATCCTCATCATCACAGCTAAACAATATTTGAGCACTGTATGCCAGGTACTGTTGTAAGTCTTGAAAGAATTAACTTATTTGATCATTTCAATATCCCTAAGAAATAATTACTATTAATATACCCTTTTACCCATGAGAAAGCTTAAACAAAGTGGGGGTGGGTTAAGAACCGCACCTTACGTGGCATGTAAAAGGTGGCTCTAAGAAATGGAAGCCATGCTCCTTTTATCCTGGACACACTGCATTCATCTCCTGGAAGAGCTGACACAGTGGCAGGGGCTTGACCTTCTCTTGGAAGGCACTGCTACGGTGGTACTCCCAAGCCCCAGGTGCATGGGTATAGTCCTGGGAGTATGCCCAGCAGGCTGATCTATGGAATGCATTTAACCTGACATCTGCTGTACCAATCATCACAGCCCTTTAAAAAAAAATTATTATTACTCCTTTTTTTCATTTTATATGGCTTTGTACTGTTCCTTGGGGGACAAAGGAGGCAGAAAGAATGGCCTCCCCAGAGGACTAAATAAATGCAGGGTGATGGAGGACTAAGCTAAAGATCACAATAAAAAGGTCAAAGAGCCCTGGATCAGCCCACCTCTGAAAACAGGGGGAGCACGCCCTGGCAAATGCCCTCCCACCTTTGTCTCCATCTGAAAGGAGACGAAAAAGTGAGTATGATCTGGGAATTGTGACAGGTGCAGGGAACCCATTATATGCAAAATTTAATGATGTACTAAAACATTTTCGAGGGTCTGTAAAAATGCTCTTTGCTAGCTGGAAGAGGGATCCAGCATCTCTGTGGAAAACTATTATGATATATTTATTACAGACTCAGAGATTCAGCTGAACCACATGTAGTCTCTAAGTCTTATCTTCCCGCACCACCAGTAATAAAAGGAGAGCCACTGAGGTTTTTCCCTCTTTTAAATTCTTCCTAGGAGATAAAACGGATGTAGTCAAATGTGTTTGTGAATTTATTATTTTAAAATTAAGCCCTTTGGAAGTAAGTTTAAATGACAGCATTTGGTGAATGTAAATCTTTTGTTTCTCCATCCCTCCACATTGCCTTTCTCTCTCCTTTATGCCCCAGGGCTGTCTGTCTCTCTCTTCCTCTGTCTCTCCCCGTCTCTGTCTCTCTGTCTCCTCTCTCTCTCTCTCTCT